>NC_143263.1:23590374-24215374 GCF_984573655.1 Nuphar pumila
CCATCGACTTAAAGGTCACATCAAGGCCAATTATTTTTTAGAGTTCTTGGTCCAATGGAAGGGCTTACTAGAAAGCGGACGAAGTTGGGAGAGAGACAATACTCTTTGGCAATTTGAAGACAAAATCCAAGAGTACCTTGTGGCTTCGACAACAACGTCTAAGACCGCAAGTGGGAGAGGCCTGTAACACTGGAATCTTTGGGACCAAGTGGATGGGCTTGGCCCTGGCAAGCCAATGGAGGGGTGATCATTGGAAGCCAACATACGGGGGAAAAACACGATGACTATCGGTGCACAAAGCGTAAACGGGCACAAAGCTATCGAGCGAGAAGATGCTCGGTGGAAAGTCAAGCAAGGCAGCTGTTTGCAAAAAGGTGCTTGGACAAAGACAAGTCCGTGAAAGGGTTGTTGAAGGGCAAGCGTCGTGCAATACGAAGATAGGCAGATTGAGAAGCGGGTGGCAACCGTGGGGCGTCACCTATTTGGCCGTTGTTGGGTGATTTTAATAGTTGCTAATAGTATGGAAGGCAACCACCTGTTTAAGGAAGTTAACAGTTGCGTAAACTATTAAGTGTGGTAGCAGCCTGTCCAGGCACCACCCAGTTTGTTCGGTTACTTTGTAAAGCTATAAATAAAGAACTTGTGTAAGTGTGAAAGGGGGGAGAGAAGCAAGTGCGTGATATTATATTTGTAAATTCTTCTAAGTTAATATAAAAAGGGTCAAATGAGAAACTTTGGCTAAGTCTCTTGTGTGTCCCTTCTTGAGAGTTTCCTAGAGTGAAACCTTCGGGTCTTTGCAATTCGTGAATCGGTGCTTTGGCTTCTAAGTGGTAAACAGAACTATCAATAGGCTGCATGCAGGAGCCTCTTTTGGGAGATAAATTTTTTTTCGTGTGACACCGTGTGTGTCCTCGCCGAAGTGCTGAGCAAGCGTGAATAGATCTTGCACATGCTCTAGATTAAGCCAGAAATCCACTCTAAGCTTACCCAATCTGTTGCTTTATAGGTAGATGATAATGATCAGTGATCGAATTAGGCTTTAGTCCACATATGAAAGTCGATCTTCATTTCTGTAGATTCGATAGACTGATCTCTAGAATTTGGAACATTGAATGGAGTGAGATGAGAGTGAATAATCCTATACTAGTCGGTGGATAGGCTAGCAAGGCCAATTCCTCAAATTGAGGCCTTCTCCCTAAGGGGCCAAAATAGACTCAGAAATTTATTTTTCAAACTCAAAAGTACTCAATTACATAACCCTCTTTACAACAGTTCACTACTTATAGGCTCACTTATCATTGACACCAATATGATCTGGGCGACCCCTGTTTCAAACCCCCTTACTGTCAGTTTTATTCTGACATTTGAAACCAGAAACTCCTTATTGCCTACACAATACTTTATGACACTATGGGTTACTCTTACACGGTTCCAGTTTCCTGCTCAAGCTATACTAATTGCTTAACCGAATCCCTTGGATCCATGGTTGACCCTATTCTATCTTTATTGGCTCGATTTGGCCCACTCAACGTTGGCATTTTTGTCAAGGCCCGTATCCCTTACCCATTGCTGCTCGCTGGAAGGCTGCAAACTACAAAGCTATAGCAAGGTTCCTAACACACGCAGTGCACAACAACGTGTTAGGTGTAAGAAGGAAGGGAGATAGAATTCAAAGAAGAAACTGAGTTGTTTAGAGAAAGTGGTCTTGATGAGGTGGAATAGTCCCATATTGCTTGTGCTGGAGTTTTCTGTGGACTTTATAAGCAACTTGAGAACTCATATACTTGTTCCTGAGAACAAGGGAGTGGGATGACCACCACACACACACGCGCGCGTGCACGGGCGCCCACCGTGCCGTGTCGTGTGGTGTCGTGTCGTGCCGGGTTCGGGTAATTGGCCCTTTAGGGCCATATCCATTCAAGACCAAAGTACCTTTTTACCCAAAGTTTCTTTGGATATTTGGATTTTGTACTGTGTTATGGGAAAGGATAATGGGTCACGACTCCTCTTATTCCATGTCCGTTATGGCTCTTCGGATTCCGTAACGGATCTCGATCTTTCGAAGTCCGTTAGCGGATCACGTCTCCTCAGAATCCGTAACGGGTCCTTCCACATTTCATAACCGTTCGTGGGTTATAAAAGCATGGTAAGGGCTGGGGTTTTCGAAGGACGACCCGCCGGAGTGCACCGTTCGGTTCGTCGTGGCTATTGTATCCTGGGGGAATGACGCTGGACCCTGATTTGCACTGTATGTGGGGGTGAATCTTCTCTAAGAGGAGTACTTCCGTACGCCTTAGCCTGTTACACAATATCAACATGCTTCTCTTATGTTTATTGTGTTCTATGCATATGTTTGTTTATATGTTGCTGTTTGGATTTTGGTTGCTTGCGGAAACCGACATGCCTGCACCCTGTTATTGTTTCGATCGTCCGATGATCATGTTGTATAATTTGTTGTATTTCTTGATTTATATCATGTTTTATATCATGATGACGAATGTGAAACTGTGTGATCCGAAATGTGATCCAACACAACGTTCGTAGGGGCATCACAACACCAAGCGGTGCACAGGGCCGTGCAATGCAGGGTGTTGGTCACAGCACGCAGTTGAGCATGCAGTTGCAGTGTGATGCTTGTAATGTGAGGCTGCAGCAGATGTGGGGTACAAGGCCTCGATGCAGGGCTCAATGGAGCGGCAGGAGCTGTGGCAGACGAGGGCCGCTGCAGATGCAAAATGCGGTTGTGATAGGCACGTCCTGCAGCAGACGCAGGAGCTGCTGCAACAGACACGGGCACGCGGCAACCACAGGCACGTGCACAGAAGTGGCTGGTGCGGGGTGCTATTGTGGCCGACGCGGGGTGCACGTGCAGCACTCGAGTACAGTACACTGCAACAGGGTGCAGGGCAGCGCACAGGATGAACAACACTGCAGGGTATTGGGCCTCCAAAGGTTGGGGAGTCGCGGGTGATGCATGTTCGTCCAGTCCAAGAAAAAGTCCTCCGGCAACGTGCTGTGTGAATCCGATGTAGCGTCGGCACTTGAAAACAACCAAACGCCAATGGAGGGGAGTCGACAAGGCCAACTCGGGAAACGTCGAGTTACTTGCATAAAGGATTTTTGTGGGAATGATGACCGCTACACAAGATGTACAAACCCAACTTGAAAGAGGGCTTACTGAAGTCGGCACTCATACGTGGTTGAATGAATAGCTTTGGATGCATGAACCGCATTGGTGATCAGCCCGATGTTGTAAACCTCCTTTGGTGAAGGGGGAAGAAGAAAGCCCCTAGACCGTCGGCCGATTCCTTGGCTCTTTGGACGTGCACCTACTCCACCAACATCGACGATCACTCGCCATTGATGACCCAAGCAGACCCAAGTGCTTCGCAGCACTTGCGTGAGCCGAAATGATACAGTGAGAAGAATCTCACAACTTTATGCTGAAAAGCCTCTCTTCAGCGAAGAAGAAAAAGAGAAGGAATCTTCCGACTCTTAAGCCCGCGGGCAAAGACTTCAAAATGTCAATTCATAATTCATTTTCATTCCTAGAAGTATTACATGACTGGCTTATATAAAGCCTTGGAGGAATTTCAAAAACAAACATAACTGCCCCTAGTGGGCGTACAAGAGAGAAAGGGGCGGGAAAGAAAAGTTGGCACACTCATGTGGCGCAACAACTGCCTGCACGCACGTGGCGCTGTGACAGGAGTGCACGTCATGCACGGCGCTGTGACAACCGCCCGCCCGCGATATGTGCTGCAACTGCTGCGCACATCACATGCGGAACTGCCACTGCGTGCGTGGGCTGCGACAGCCCATGCGGACATTGCACGCAACAACTGCCTGCGCGTACGTGGTGCACGGCATTGAAGCCGTTTGTGTCAACATGGCATGTGCGGCCCGGTAACCGTCTGCACCCACGTGGCACCTTTTCCTTCATGGCCTGCTCTTCCGCACGCACATCCCGTGCAGTGCGGTAACCGTTCCTGCGCTCTTGCGCATGCACCAAGTACTTGAATGAGGTGGCAATGGTGCGGTTGGCTTCGGGACGCATCAAAGGGCAGAGGGTGCAGCTGAGTGGCGCACGACACAGCTGTACACTATGCACGAGCCTCAACCGAGTAGGAAGATCAAGCACGCAACATACCGAAGGGCCACAGCACAGAGTGTGCGCTCAGCAAGGGAGTGGAGCATCTGAGTGTGCACTATAGGAGATCATGGCCTCTGCTAAGCACTAGTGCTCTCACAATTACAAGACAAAATACACGAAAGATGAAATGGCAAGCTACTTTAAGCAAAAACAAGCTAAGGAACTCCAAAATGCACCCAAGGCTGAATCCCACAAAAGACACAAGGCCGAGCTGGAGGGCGTGCATCACCAAGTGGTTGGGTAAAGCATGCCCAGGCGTTTCTGACCGAGAGACTACAAATTTGCATACCACGCTAAAGAGTGCAAGCACATATACTCATGCACCTTCAAGTAAGTTGAACATATATAAATGGTTAAAACGAGCAGACACATGCATGTACATAACCCTACTTACACGTATTGTGCGTCTCTCTCTCTCTCTCTCTCTCTCTCTCTCTCTCTCTCTCTCTCTCTCTCTCTCTCTAGGAAGGGTTTGAGCCCAGAGGGGTCAGGCCCGGTCATGGTGGGACCTTTGACGAGCTGCAGGCAGGCAGGAGTCCAATGCAGTTCCAGCCTCCCCAACACACTCAAAGGTTGAGTACAGAGCTTCTGAGGCCAAATACTTGTTCTATGTCCAACCAGCGACACAGACTTCTTTTATGGAGACGCAGTAGCAAGAGAAACAAGTAATTCTGAAACAATGTATCAGGATATTAATGTTGTCATTGCTTCGTTTATGTATTGACGTGGATGGGTGTGCGCATCAACATCCGTTTGAGAGAGAGAGATGACCCGCATGATCGAGAGACTTCATCTCTTGATCTGATAAGTTGCCCTAGAACCACTTGGGAAGTTGAATACATACTCTGTTGATACAATATAGTGCGGTAGACTATAAATTGGCATCGACATAATGAGTTGAGTAACCGTTTCCTCTAAACTGCCATTAAAATCAACCCTTGTGCCAGCATAAAATTAGGTAGCAGAACAATACTTGGTGTGTCTCTCCCACTGTATACAGTGACAGGCAGAAGGTTACTGGTACAACTAAGGTTGATTGTTTGGGGAACAAATATTTATTTATCTGATCTCACATGAAGTCCTCCTCGAGCTCTTGCAGAGACTTGCTTGTTGCAGCAATTTGTTTGTTAGATGTCATCTTCTCGGAGACCATCAGACCTTTGTAGCTCCTTATCTCTGCCTGTCTCTCCCTTTCAAGCCTCTCCATCTCTTCTCGGCGCTTCTGCATTAAAATTTTCCAGCAACAACTATACATAAATGCCAAGTTAACAGAATATAGATAGATCAACATAAACTTAATCAACACAAGCACAACTACTTCCACGTTTAAAAACAGACTTTTGATTTCCACAAAGTACAAAAGCCTAAGAAAATGCTAATAACCGCCATGAACAAGAAAATATCAGGATAAAGAAGGGTGCAAAGAATCTCATGTAACTATCATTTTTAAAGCTGTCAAAGGGTTGAAGCAAACTTGAACGGATGCGCAGATCTGGAAGAAATGCATTTGGGCACCAACATGACCCAGTTCTAGGTCCTATCAACTCCAAGAATTTAGAAATGGATACAACTGGACTCATCCAAACGTCATATCACATATGCTTGACCAATAACCAGCCCAAGAATTCAGGTATGGATACAACTGATAGCTGCAGCAACTCAGGTCCAAGAAACACATTGTGTATTACAAGGAAATGGTTAAAGCGTCACTTGATAATTTTTAAATCATTGTCCAGGACAAAGAAGAATCCTGATTTATCAACTAAGATGAATTAAGCCTGTGACCTTCATGACTTCACATAGTCTGACTAGATAGCTAGTTGCAGCTATTATGTGGTTATCAAAAGGAGGGACTGATTTCCACCATACCTTATCTCTGAGCTGAAGTTTCCGTTCAGCTCTTTCTGCAGCATTCACAGCTTCCCTCTCAGCTGCACAAACAAAATAATTTAAAGACACGTCACTCTAACAAGAACTACAAGGATCCAAACTAGAAGAAAAATGTTCAGAAAGTAAAACTGAAAAAATAAAACATAAAATCATCAGAAAAAGAGGGCATCATATATATGGAAAAATGACAGCAGAAAACAATAATGACCTTCAGCCAGGTCTATTCAACCAAAAGTAAATTGCAGCGCCAAAGATATTCTTCAAATTCATTTACAATGCAAGGCTGGACTAGGATGAAACTATACCTTTCAAGTCGGGCTTTCTTTCTACTTTTGTCTTGTTCAGTCTATTCACAATCTCATTTATGCGCTTTTCTACTTTAACAGTACGGACCTATACAAAAGCACCAAATCCAGTTAGAATCTTAATGGAGTAGACAACTTTTATCAATGCTACTTTATTCAAAATCATAGATGTATACACATCCAGTATACTTCATACTCAAATATCAGAACAGCAGTCTCAGCACAGTTATTCCTATGTCTTACATCATAATATTTTTTGCCATAATGTTAAATATGCAAAGCTTAAGAAAGAAACCAAAATAGACGTGTATTGGTGCATCAAATTAAAGAGAAAGAAAAAATAAATATATGAAAGACTCCAGTGAGAATTATAGTTTAGCTTTAAATAAGAAAGAATTGAGAAATAAGACTCTTGAGGTTGACTATGTAGAACCATGCATGGTGATGATAACTGGTGTAACTCGTGTGCAATGAATGTGTTATGTTGACAATGGTGCCATTTTCCATCTCACCTAGTTTCTGCTTTGCCTTTTCCAGCCTTTTGTTGTTTAGGAGCTTAGAAGCATACCAACTCCTTGACGTTTTGTGTAACCCCTTTTTCTGATAAATGATTATTCTTTACATTTCAGGAAGTATGAAAAACCATAACTGCAGTATACTTCCACCAAAAAAAGAGAGAGAGTACATGCAGGAAACTCTTCATGATTACAGTTTCACTTTACCCCTCAGAATGCATCGTGTTTATAGTAAACTGGATACTTCATGTCAATTTGGAAAATTCTTAATGCTGAACCAATATCTTAGGATGATGCTACTATTGCCAATGAAAAATAAAGGTAGAAGAACCTAGTACCAACAAGCAAGAAGTATTTTCTCTAAAAAGATCATAGAAACAATAACTAAAAACATTTGTTCAAAATTTAAGTCCTAATATAGAACAACCAAGAAAGAGATTGTGCAATGCAACCAAAGATTGAACCTATGAGCCATTGAATCAAGGAGGCCAGACAGCTTTGACAGATAAGTTTAAAGTTTTAAACTTGCTACATTATGTTAATTCCCTTACAGGTCCAAGAAAATATCCTATAGCAAGAATGATACATAGAGGGCATTATCCATCTATGGTTTTCCAAACTCATATAGGTGAGTTTAACATCAGCCTCGCTTAGAAGAATCTTGATGTAAAAAAATCTAAAACATGTAATTCAGTTACCACAGGAAACCTAAAATAGCTTATGCTAGAAACACATCTGAGTAACTTTGTATTAAATTTGAATAAGGTCGCAGAGACTCATAGCCTCGCTAAATGGATGTCAATGAATGTGGATGACAAAGTTAATCAGCATATTGTGATCGAATAAATGCAGTAGCATGAATGAATCTACCCAAAGTATCAGAGTAAAGAACCATGTGTTTTCCTTTGTGTTCTTTCTCTTTGTTATATTACATCTACAGAAGAATATTAAGTGGAATGAATTGAATGATGCATAACCGTTATGTACACTTATATTTTATGTATGAGCCTTACAACTTATAAATATTTTGACAGCTCAAGCATATTTGATATCTGACCATAATGAGAACAGAAAACCGACTTCGGATGGCTATATGGTTTACTAGCAGTATGAAAAATAAATGAGTTTATACAAGACAAACAAGGAAATCATGAAATGCATAATTGACAACTGGGAATCTAGTTTTAGGTGTCTTTGATAACTTCCATGATGCTTTATGGAATATTATCATGAATGCTTCTCGACCGGCAAACTATTTTGAAAGATTGATTGGATGACGCACCCCAGGATTTTACCTCCTCTTCAGGAGACAGAGGAAATCGATCTGGTTGGTGATTCCCTGCTAATCTGGGTTGATTCGCCAGCAAATCTTCCTTCGACCGAGGATGATCTGGCCCAGGATGGAGATGTGCTCATGGATGTTGCATCTGATCTTGGCCTTACAGTTCACAACCAGCAGGAGTTGATAGCAGACATCAAGTTTTTTGTTTAATAGAACTTGTGTACAGGTGGTTGGAGGCATACCGATTTCAGATCCTAGAGAACCCCAGGTTCAGCAGAGCCGAACCCAGCAGGGCTGGGTTCAAAGCGGAGATGAACCCTTGGGTTTGGCTCTGCCGCCATGTTACACGGACTCTTCTAACATGGCACCGCAACCGCACCCAGGCGGGTGCGACACTTGGACACAACTTCCTTTGTGTTAGGCGAAATCAACCACATTGAGGTCTATTTATATCCAAAAGTAGATTCAGTTAACCTTAATCAAGTCCATTTTTATCTATATTATATATAAATACATAAATGCACACAAATACACATAGTGTTAACTTAAAACTGTTAAAAATTATATATATCCTCCCCGCACCCCCACACCCAATATTTTTTAAAGTGCCGCATCGCCGCATCTGCACCCGCACGTATGTGACATAGCTCTGCAGAAACCAACCCTGCTCATGCATGAATTTTATTTTATTTGGTTCTGAAGAACCTCATATGAATTTTATTTTAATAAAAAATTTTATTTTAGTAACAGTAGTGTTGATTATTGATCGTTTGTTGCATCATGTAATGATGGGATGATACTATGAGCACATGTGGATAAGCTTGAAAAGGCTGGAAGAGGTGATGAAAATAAGAGATTTCGATGCAAGCTTTATGAGAGAGACGTTGGGTCTTACACAAGAGTTAAGGCTCATTTGTTAAAGATATCAGAACATGGCATTTCAGGATGCAAAAGAGTTGATGAAGAAATGCAGAGACAATACAAAAAAATACAAGATGAATATGAGAAGAGGAAGACAATGAGTGATTCTTATGCAATCAATGTACCATTTTCAAGCCAACAAGAAGATGCTAAAAAAAAAAGAAAAATGGATATAGGAGGTAAAGGAAGAGGAACGATACAAGCATTATTCAATACATATGGAAGGGAGGAGATGGATAGAAAAGTAGGGAGACATTTTTATTCTAGTTCACTTCCATTTAATGCAGCTAGAAATCCTTATTGCAAGGATTTAATTACTTCGCTGACAAATTGTAACTTGAGTGGTTATGCACCTCCAAGCTCAGAAAAACTATGAATGACAATTCTTGCAAAAGAGAGGGCAAATGTTGAGAGACTGCTAGAGACTAAAAAATTTCATGGAAACAAAATGAAGTTTTTATTGTTTCTGATGGGTGGACAGATATTCAAAAGCACGCACAAATTAATTTCATTGCTTCTTCGCTTAGTGGCCCAGTATTCATGAAAACAGTTTATACATCTGAGAAATAAAAATGTCGAGTATTTAAAGAAATTGTTTATAGAAGTAATAAATAAGTGGGTGATCAGAAGGTAGTGCAAATCATCACAGACAACGCTCCAATTTGTAAAAGTGCAACATTGAGTTTGGAAAGTAAATATCCTCATATTTTTTGGACTTCTTGTATAGCACACAACTTGAATCTGACCCTCAAGAGCATCTGCAACCCAAAAAAAGAAGAAAATTCACCAGTATATGATATATGTTTATGGATTGATAAATTTAAAAAAAATTGTTAAAAGCATTAAGAATTTTGTTGTCAACCACCATCACGCTAATGCCAAATCTAATGAGCATTCTAATATGGAATTGTTGAAGGTTGCTGAAACATGTTTTGTGTCCGTCATTGTGATTTTAAAAAGAATTAAAGAAATCAAGAATGCTTTGGTTAACATGATGACTAATAATAATTGAACATTCTATCGTGTTGATGATGTTGTCAAGGCTCAAGAAATTAAGAAATTTATTATTGATAATGAGTTTTGAATTAGAGTCGTGTACTTCCTTGATTTTACACAACCTATTTAGAAAATACTGAGAGAAGTTGACAAGGATGAACCCATGCTTTACAAAGTTCTTAAAATGTGAGATAATATGATTGAAAAAATTCAAGTTGCAGTTTTCAAACATAAGAAAAAAAATCCTGCAGTGGATGATTCAAAACTTTTTAATCATATACATTCAATTTTAGTTAGAAGATGGGATAAGAGCAACATTTTTTTGCATTGCATGACACATTATCTCAATCCCAAATATTATGAAATGAAGTGGCAAAAAGGTGGTGTTTGTCGTGTTCTTCCAAATTTAAACCTAGAGCTATCAAGGCATAAAAATATGTATATGAAAAAGCTTTATCGAAAATTACATATTATAAAGCAAGTCACACAAGAGTTTAAAAATTTTTCCTCTTAAAGGTTATATGAACATACATTAATAGTGAGAGATGAGGATGATATAGATCCTATCATATGGTGGTCAACATATGGATCAAAAGCACCTCTTATCCAACATCTTGCATTGAGATTGTTATCACAGCCTGCTAGTTCATCTTGTTGTGAAAGAAATTGGAGCACATATGCTCAAATCCACAACATGAAGAGAAACAAACTTATCAGCAAGCATGCAAAGGATTTAGTCTTTATTCATTCCAATTTTCGATTACTTTCGCGAACCAATGAAAAATACATGTACTAATTTTTCTCTTAGTTATTTGACTATTTCTTAGTTTCTTCATTTAAATATGCAAATATTTAACATTTTTAGATTTTAATTATAATGCAAATAAGGATCATCCAAATTTTAGGATGTAAACCCAGAGTGTGACTTAGAGGGGAGAGCATGATTTCAACATTATAAACATGAACTTATCTGAGCCTACTCTTCCTTCTTATGATGAATTTGATGATAAAGTAGAAAATTATTAGGATAATTCCCTCATCGTTATATACATTGTGTAGGATATACTTTTGATATGTAATAATGCATTATTTGCTTCTTTTATTAATATAATTTACTTATTTTCTGCTTTACTTGTTTAATTATTTCTTGTTTTATTAATTCACTTAGCACAATCATAATATATTTAGGTTGATTTAATTGTGGTGTTAGTTTTTATTGGTGAAGAATAGCAATTGTAGATTGTTAATTTGATTTATTGCATGCATGATGAATTGATGATTGTTTTTTATTTCCTGTTAACTGTTAAAATATATATATATATATATATATACACACACCCTCTCTCACCCCCACACCCAAGTTTTTTTAAAGTACCACATCGCCGCATCCGTACCCACACCTATGTCTTATAGCTGGTGTATTACTGAAGCTGTGAAGATTTAACTGGTTGTGATTGATAACATATCAAAGCTTGGAGGTAATGGGCAATTTGCCCCGATTCTTTCTGAAGAAGAATAGGGGCAAATTGTATTGGTGAACAATTTTCTGACAACCTTTAGATTGTATTTGATAGGTCAGATAGAAAATGTTCCGTTTGTTGTTCCAGAAATCATAGCATTGAGACTTGGCGAATTAAATCCGGTAAGACTAACAGGAACATGAGTTCTTCAGGCTGAAACAACATCCAGAAGAAGAAGAATAAGGTATCTTATTGGTTGACTCTCAAAAAAATCTATTGAGCAATCTGTTGGAGTTCAAAAAGGACCTGATCATACATATGATGTTGCTGCAAACAGATTTTGAGTTCTGAATTAGGATATGCAGGATTAAGATTTAAACCAGAACCAATCTGATCAGGAAGTTCTTTTCATTAATCCTAATAGTTCTAGATGTAATGCGCTGGGTAATGAGGATGAACTTCATGCTTTTAGAATTAATGCTAATTCTGATATTAATTCTATTGATTCAGTACTGAATTTGAGCAAGTCACATACAGATAATTTAGTGTCCCAGCTGAATTGGTGAATGAGATGAATCACATGGATGTGCATTGTGTAGGAATATGGTAGGTGAGGGAGGATCCAGCAGAATTGAAGGTCTTATTTGGGATGTCTCACACAAGGACATTATTGGAAATACTGATTGCTCTGAGGAACGAGGAGGCTGTTTAGGTGGTTATTGAGGACAAGAGTCTCAACTCTCAATCGATCTAAAGTTCTTGATGATGCTGAATTGATGTCTTATTCAGCAGATTTGGATCTTGAAGAATCTACATCAGGTAAGGACAATGAAGGTGCTTTTCGGCGAGAGATTCAAAGCTATATGAGATTTCTAAGGAGAAAGATGATGAAGAATTAGGTAAGGACCCTAATGAATATCTCCCTGTAGCGGATTAAGCTAGAGAAACAGATTCTAGGGCTGGGTTTCCTAAAGGATTTGGGACTCCCTCTCCCAAGAAGAGTGGTTGGCCTAAGGGCTTCAAGAATATTGCAGGTGGACCTGGATCGCATATGGAGCTCAGATCAAGATAAAAAAAACTCAAGACCCATCATAGAGTTGTTTCTTTTGTTCGAGTATGGTGTGCATTTGTTTTTAATTTTCTAGTTTTGGGATGTAATTCTTGGATATGATTCCTTTCTGGAAGATCAACTGTAATTCTTATTCTGGTTATCATGCTCAAATCCGTACTTTTTTCCTGGTCTCGTGAACTTAGATAAAGAAACTTTTAATAGCAATCAAATGAAAGAAATACTGCTTTTCATAACAAAATGTTCCACTCTTATGCCTGTTTGTGCATTTTATTCTATATAGTATTTCAATTTTTTTTTGTGGGATGAGGAATGCTGGGATGTGATATTCAATAAATGAATCAATCAATAGAAATGCTCAATTCATGTCAGAACTCATTGTGTCAAGGTACAACCAAGGAACAGTTAAAACTGGTGAAATGGAAGCATAAAATCCATGATCATGATTCAAAACTAAAGAAAGAAAAAAACAGTATTAACCTCATTGCAAAGTCACGTGTAACTCAAAGTTTTAACTGATTCTGAGTCATTCATGAATAAGATCGACAGCAATATCAACAACGGCTGGTCCCTCTTAGTTTCTAGATGGACGTTATTCCAAGTCTGTATTGGGAAACAACTAGGACTACTTGGTCGATCGCTGATCTTAACAATGTAATTCAACTCAAGCAATAAATTAAATGATTTATATAAATTCAGATACTCACAATCTTAGGATTATGAAAACCAACTTGACCAACATCCATGGACGGAGTTTTCTTTAGGTTGTACCAGGGAGTGTATACAACATCAATATTGTTCACCTTGTTGCCTGCCAAGATTGATATGTCAGACAGCCAAAGAACCACAGAACATGCTTTTTATCAATCAAGAAAACCAGGCTACTTAGATGGAATACCATTTGGAAAAGACATCATAAAAGAACCATAACATGCAGGAAATATGAGAATCTTGCCTTGAATGGAATTTGCCTTAACAAGTTGAGCACAGTCCTCCAGCAACCCTTCACTTATATCATCAATTGTCTGACCTTTATGCAGCCTTAGATAGACATGTGCAGATGACATCTTGTCTACATGGAACCTGCACATGTATCTACTATTTCTCAAATATCATTCCTTTTGGTGTAAAACCCAAGTTTTTCAGAAAAAATCGGACCCAGGTCGGAACTGGACCCGGACCCATTAACCCGCTAGGGTTATAAACAGAGGGGAGTGAGGGTTTTCTTTTAAAACCCTTTCCCCTCCCTGTGCCGCTCGACACCCCTTTCCCCCGCTATTGAAAAGGGAAACCCCTTCCCGATTGGTTCCCCCTTGACCCCTCTTTAAATAACGCAGAGGGGAGGGAGGGTTCTCACGGCCTGCACCTCCCTCTCGTCCTCCTTCCTCTCGACTCCTTCTCTCTTTCTCGCTCCCTGCGTGCGACAGCGTCGACGACGCCAGCCGACCACCTCCTCCAGGTACTTTTCTTCTTCTTCTTCTTCTCGCTACCAAAGGGCCAACAGCTCCCTGTTGTGCCCTCCCCCTTTTTTTCTACGTTCGTCGGAAGGTCGCCAGGAGGCCGGCGGCCTCCTGTCGCGCCTTCCCCCTCCCTCTGTTTGTCGAAAGGTCGCCAGGAGGCCAACGACCCCCTGTCGTGTCTTCCCCTTCCCCCTCTCTCTTTATGGTTGTCGGAGAGCCGGCAGGAGGCCGACGGCCCCCTGTTGCGCTCTCCCCCTCTTTGCCGACTATGTGCGATAGACCGATAGGGGCTTTGCCCCTACCTCCCTATCTGTTTTCCTCTGTTTAGATGGGAGGGGTCGACCCCCTCCCTGCTTTCTCAGCACGCAGGGGAGGGGCTGGGCCTCCTCCCTGCGTCTTCTCGTTGCAGGGGTGGGGTCGAGCCGCCCTGCCTCCTTTGTTTGCAGGGGAGGGGCCGAGCCCCCTCCTTGTGCCTTCGGGTTGCAGGGGAGGGGTCGAGCCCCCTCCCTATTTCTTCTGTACACAAGGGAGGGGTCGGGCCTCCTCCCTCTGTCTTCTATTTGCAAGGGAGGGGCTCTACCCCTCCTTGTTCCTTCGTACGCTGAGGAGGGGCCGAGCCCCCTCCCTCTCTTCCTCTATTGCAGGTGAGGGGTCGAGCCCCTCCCTGTTCCCTTTGTACACAGAAGAGGGGCTAGGCCCTCTCTTTTCTCTCTCTGATACATAGGGGCTTTGCCCCTGCCTCCGCCACTCTTGGCAGGCAGGGGCAGAACCCATGCCTCCTTCCTCCACTTCCCTTGACGGACCGGGGTCGGGCTCGACCTGACAACCGAGTCCACCCTTCGGCCTTTTTGTCTTCAAACAAAGGACAGGCTCGGCCTAGCAGCCAAGCCCACCTTTGCCCCTTCTTCTATTCCTCTATTTATTGGCGGGCAGGGACGTAGCCCTGCCCTATTTGGGGTCTCAACCCTCTTTCTTCTTTTTAAAATGTTAAGCATGATGCTCACTTTTTGCCTTTCGCAGCTCATGCAATGGATCCCGCTCACACCCCTCCCGCTCACACCCCACGACCGAAATGTTGATTGCTTACACTTGAAGTCGTGTGCAACCCCCTGAAACCTCCAAGGTAGGGAAAAGTTGCACAACAAGGGCAGTAGATGAACCGAATTAAGTTGAAATAATTAAAATGGCCATGCTAAATATGCCTAGATTTACTTTATTTTTCCTGTACCTATTTGCTTTTGCGTATTTACTTGCCTGCACGCTTATTGGTTGAGGTATGGTTTCGTACCTCATGCATTATTTGCACATTTAGTTGTTTGCTTAGATATTTGGGTGAGGTACGATTGTTAAAATACATGTAATTCATATATATATATATATATATATATATATATATATATATATATATATATATATATATTTATATATATATTTTTATATATATATATATATATATATTTATATATATATATGTAATTGTCTAAAATACCTGATAGGGGTATTTTAGTCATTTCACAAGTACCCGATAGGGGTACTTGTTTTTCTTCTTTTATTTTCCTTTTTATTTTTTGTAAATTATATTTTTCTTTTTATGTTTTTTGCTCACACAAAAGGGGCCCCACCATGTAGTCGATGGGGCCCCCAACGGTCACAAAATGTGACCGTTGGGGGCTCCCAACGACTACATGGGGAGCCCCTAGGTGGCTCTCCTTTTAAGGCCTCTTGGCCATCCCCCCTCTCCTTCTTTTGTGTATAAATAGGGGTGAACCCCTCTTGTATTTTTCACTCTTGAGAGCTCTCTCTCTTTTCAATAAGAGACATTTATATTTTTATGTTGTGTTGTCTCTTGTGGGTTTGGGTGTTAGCACTTTTGTTTGTTCATTAGTGGATGTTGTAAGTGCTTAATGCACTCTTTGCTTTTTCGCATATTTCATTACATGGTATCAGAGCCTTGTTTATGCTCTTCTTCTTAATATAGCTAGTCGTGTAGCTATATTTTTTTCTTGTTGTATCTCTCTCCATTTACCCTCTTGTGAGTGTTTGAAATGGAAGGAGAACAAAAGATTGATCTCTCCTTCAAGCTCAATGGCTCCAACTACATGATGTGGGCCGCCGCCATGGAGATCAACCTCAAAGGTAAAAAACTTTGGGGATACGTTATGGGCACCATTCCGGAACCACAACTCCAACTAACTAAGATAGATGGTGATCAAGAAAAAGCTCTTGAAGGAATTGCCCGCATGAAGGCCATTGAAGATCACCAATCTAAAGTGGAAGATTGGGAAAGCAAGCATGCCAAGATTCTTGCTTGGTTCATGAACAATGTGGAGCTCAAGATTTGCGCCAACATTGCCAAGTTTCGGTTGGCGAATGAAGCATGGTTCTTCATGAAAGGTATGTTTACTCAAAAAGACCTTGCTCGTCAATTCTTTCTTCAAGAAAAAATCCGGACTATCAAGCAAGGAGAAATGAGTGTAAGGGATTACTTTAGCACTCTTGATCCCCTATGGGATGAACTATCTTTACTAGAACCAAAATGGGTTTCTAGTGTGGATGTGGAATTAAGGAGAGAACAAATGGAAAAAGAGCACTTTTTTCAATTCTTACATGAGCTTAGGCCCGAATATGAACAAGTTAGATCTTCTCTCCTACATATATCTAAGCCTCTTCCCTTGGAAGATGCCATAGCCGAAATATGCCAAGAAGAAACTCGTCTTGGAATGATTAAAGGAGGAGATGATGTCTTGGCCGTATCTAAACCCGATAACCATATGAAAGCTTACAAACCTCCACATTTTGGAAGGCAAAATAATTATAATGGCAACTATAGAAAATTCATTTGCCATCTTTGTCAAGAGTCGAGTCATATAAGACCTAATTGCCCTAAGTTGAATGAAGCACCTAAAAATAAGGTTGCTTCCATTGAAGAAGCTACTCAAAAGAAAGAGGAAACCACAAAAGGAAAATAAAACAAGAAAAACAAGTACCCCTATCGGGCACTTGTGAAATGACTAAAATACCCCTATCGGGTATTTTAGACAATTATATATATATATGAATTACATGTATTTTAACACCCTCCCTCAAGCTTTACGGGGATATAACCGAAAGCTTGTTAAGGAGAAACAAAAACCGAGGAGCAGCAAGAGCCTTAGTGAAGAAGTCCGCCAACTGGTACTCTGATGTGACGTAAGGTAGTGCTATGGTTCCTCTTAGGTATTCATCACATACATAATGGCAGTCCATCTCAATATGCTTAGTGCGGTAATGGAAGGTGTGATTGCTTGCAATATAGATTGCGCTTTTGTTGTCGCAACACATCTTCGAAGGAGTTTTTCTTTCCAACAAAAGCGCAATATATATTGCAAGCAATCACACCTTCCATGAGCGCACTAAGCATATTGAGATGGACTGCCATTATATACGTGATGAATACCTAAGAGGAACCATAGCACTACCTTACGTCACATCAGAGTACCAGTTGGCGGACTTCTTCACTAAGGCTCTTGCTGCTCCTCGGTTTTTGTTTCTCCTTAACAAGCTTTCGGTTATATCCCCGTAAAGCTTGAGGGAGGGTGTTAAAATACATGTAATTCATATATATATATATATATATATATATATATATATATATATATATATATATAATTGTCTAAAATACCCGATAGGGGTATTTTAGTCATTTCACAAGTACCCGATAGGGGTACTTGTTTTTCTTCTTTTATTTTCCTTTTTATTTTTTGTAAATTATATTTTTCTTTTTATGTTTTTTGCTCACACAAAAGGGACCCCACCATGTAGTCGATGGGGCCCCCAACGGTCACATTTGTGACCGTTGGGGGCTCCCAACGACTACATGGGGAGCCCTTAGGTGGCTCTCCTTTTAAGGCCTCTTGGCCATCCCCCCTCTCCTTCTTTTGTGTATAAATAGGGGTGAACCCCTCTTGTATTTTTCACTCTTGAGAGCTCTCTCTCTTTTCAATAAGAGACATTTATATTTTTATGTTGTGTTGTCTCTTGTGGGTTTGGGTGTTAGCCCTTTTGTTTGTTCATTAGTGGATGTTGTAAGTGCTTAATGCACTCTTTGCTTTTCCGCATATTTCATTACAACGATTTTGTACCTCATGCATTTTGCTTATGCATTTTTCGTTCAATGTGTGATTTCACACATCGAGTATTGTTTAGTACTTTGATGTCACGCTATAATGTGCACGTGCTCACGATTGTGATATACAAGTAAATACAGTCTTTTATATATTCTGGTTTCGCTCATCTTCAAAGGATGCGAGTTGCGCTTGTGCGCAACAATTCTTTTTAAAATGATTCCTTATGCGAATCTAGTTTTCAAATGCACCATTTTGCAAAAGCAAAGATTGAAAGTCTCGCAGGTTGCGAAAGTGCAAATAAGTTTTCCCAAGTTGGCATTTTCGAAAAGAACGTTTTACAACTATAATTTGATATTTTGATATGACTCGGAAACTCTGAAAAGGGTTACAACTTATCAAGTGTGCAGTCTTGCAAAGCAACTCGAAGGTTTAGGGAGTTGCGATATAATAAACAAGTCTCCCAAATTGTCGTGTCTTTGAAAAACGAAAGCAAGATCCGTAGCGATCTCCAGCATGCAATATTGTATCGTCACTCTAAAAGAGAGAATACGACAACTGAGCATTTTTCTGATTTGCATTGAATCTTAGCATAATTTTTGTGTTGGGGTTTTTGTTGGGAAACCTATACCCCTTTCGTCGTAGCGTACTTATAGACATGCGCGACATGGTAGTACTACGATGATCGGATGAGAGATCCGAGACGATCTTGTATTGTGCAATATGCCATTGTTGTTAATGTAATTTAAAAGACTCGATCTTGTTAAACTGAGTAATTATTGTATCACTTCTTTTATGAAAGATAAATGTTGGGGTTTCTTTTGAGAAACCGTTACCCTTTTATCGTAGTCGTACCTTTTGACAGGTATGGATGTACCTTTGGACAGGTGCGTCACGTTGGTGTTACGATGATCGGATAATAAGGTTGTGGCAACTTCGAAACATACAAATGACATACATGGCAAATTTAAACTAAAATGATTGCATTGCTTTATGTTACCCTTTCATCATAGTCGTATTTATAGACATGTACAATCGTATATTTGGACAGGTATGTCACGCGTGTGTTACGATGATTGGATGAGGAGATTGTGGCAACCTAGATGCGTGCAAATGGCACAATGCTAAGATCACCTAAAATGGTGATGATTTCGCCTTCACAGGCAAGATACTCGAGTTGAGTTGAAAGATCAGAGCATGCAGAATGGGTCTTCAGTTAACTAACCCTTGATGCACTCATTCGACCCACTGACTTTGGTCAAGAGAGAGGATAGGAAGGTAAAAAACTCTGATGGACAGGTTGTTAACAACCACCCCACGGGCAAATGACTCGGCTTCCCCAGTCATCGGAGTTAGGGGAAAGGGACTACCGTAATTATCCTAGGTGGTATCTCCCCATGAGCATGATGCATCCATTGTTTACATATGCTTTGCGGAATTCTCTTTTGGTTACCGACCGTTCCCTTATGAGCGGACTGAGTCAGTTATTCGGGGTATCATAAAATACATAGCGTAATAAACCTCCGGATCAGTCTCGGTTGTTCCTAGAGTCGTGCCTTGTTCATACCCGCTTGGCCAGCTAATACTGAAACATAAGTTAAATCTAATCACAGAATTTGTTGAGTTATGCACATGTGATAATTGTAGCATCTGACATGCTCTATTACTTGGTGAACGGTGTGTGCCTATTGTAACTTTGCTCTTGCTAGTTTAACTGCTTACGCAGTACTTTGCTTGTGGCAACTAGCTTACTCGTGCCAGGTAAATGCTTGCAATAATTATAGCATTATGTTTATGATAGTTTGCAATATGACACTTGTAATATTAAACTGCTTATCCTAGATTCAGTTATTGATTTGCTTATATGCTTATCGTATTAAATTTATTTTGCTTAATTTTGTTTTATATTGTCCTGTATGTTCACCTACCAGTTTTTCGTGAAACTGACCAATTTCATGGGCAGATGATGTATAGGTCAATGCGGCTTCGATGGCATAATGACGTGATGAGATCAAGATGAGGCTTTTTTCCAAACGTTTCGCTTCTGAGGACATTTTGGTAAATTTGCGTAAAGGTTTTCTTGAAAATCTCTTCTTTGTACAAGTCTTAAACTATTAAAAATTGCACTTCATAATCTATTTGATTTCTTAAATATACGGTGTTGCAAATCCGTTGTGCAGGAGAAAATTTGCATTGTAATGCGCCTAAGGTCCAGGGACTTGCTATTTCAAACATGATTTTTCGATGAACGTCTATTTCAAACTCTGATAAATGATCGATTTTAAAGCTTTCAACCTTTTCATAAAAAGTTTCAAGTCCCGTATTTTTTGGGTGTTACATTTGGTGCCACAATTAATATGAAAAATTATTTAATAACAGAATAGTGACCATAAGTAATAACCATAAACTATGTAAAATCAAGTTTTAACTAGGTTTATACATTAACAAAAGGCAATTTACCAGGCTATCATGACGAGATAGATATATGTTAAAATTGGTAAAATCTAGAAATAAGCAGTTTTTCTTGAGAAAAAGTTGGAGACTTTCAAAGAGTAAACATTTAGAAAAAAGAAAAAGATGCAAACCTAGGAAATCTTTTTAGATTGTGGGGCTTTTGAATTTTTAATTTCTGAGTAGAAAATCCTTTAAAATTACGATAAATTTGGAGGGGAAAGGGCACACTTAGTGACAGTTCATACAGAAAACGTCAAGGTGAATGGGGCTATGCTACAGATAAATCTCTTAACAAGGGTAAATAAACAACCTTGCATCACCACAAAGTACCATAACCCATGGTTCAATGGATGGTATAGGTCAAGAGAGAATTTAGGCAACCGTGACTCTTTGTTACGATGACATGACTATAGCAATGACCCATTTGTGGTGACGCATACTACTCTTAATATGACCCCTTCAATGACAGCAAGAGAATGGCATATAACATCCCAATCGCCGAAGCGGTTCTGTCTCTCCACCGCGTATTCCCTTTTGTTATAATTGGCTAAGTATCCAATGATTTTTGCATATTGAGAGCCAAGATATCTTGCTATTAGGGAATTTAAAAAAAAAACATATCTTGATCTCTCAAGATTCCTCTTTGTGGCCTCCTTCTCTAACAAAGATTACTCAATATCAGAGACAAAACTAACAACACATTATTTAAAAGAAAAAAGAAAAGAAAACCTTTTTTTGAAGAGCGAATGTTATCCAAATGAAAGAAAAAACTCTTAACAAATTCGAGAAAGGCTCAACCAACGGAAATCAGATGGCGGCCTAAACTTTCCACCATCTTTCGTTTGGCTTTAGGTGGAAGGAAAATCGAAAAGTCCAATTTGTGCATGTCATATGAGAGAGAGAGAGAGAGGACAGTCAGTCACGCACCAGATGTCTTCGGGGAAGCCATATTTGATGAGTTCTTCGTTCTCGTGTTTGTCGAGACCCATAAAGATGGTGTAATCCCCGGCCTCCGGCCCCGCCTTGAAGTAGAACACCATGATTTCTTTCCTTTTCGTTCCTCTCTCTCTCTCTCTCTCTCTCTCTCTCTCTCTCTCTTGGGCCTCCTCCGAGGCCCCCCAACCAAAGAGAGAAGGAAGATGTTCCCTGACAAAGGAAGGAAGGGAGGAAGAAAAAGGTAGGGGCAGTCGGTAGCCACACACAGAGGTTCTCGAAAACAGCGGCCAAGAGAGGGGGAAACGTTGACAGCGGATTCTGGGATCCACAAACGCCCTCAATCATGCACTTATTAATACTATTAACCAACAATAAAATAATAATAATAATAAACAAAAAAAAAAACCTCGTAAACCAAGTTTTTGCCTTTTTTCCATCTTATCAACACGCAAGTCACACACAATCCACCTGGGTCTTATGGACCCATTTGGTGTCCATTTACCCGTGAACAGTAACGATCCAATCCAATAGGGCCAATAGGCTCGCATTCTGTGGGTGGAAGGCGCCCCAGTCCGGGTCCGGGTCCGGGTCCAGGTGAGCACAACGAGCGATGATTGTGTACCGCGAGCCTCTTTCTCTTATAAATGCGACGGATCTGGTTTCAGCTCCAGTTGGTGTCCACATGAACAGCCGGAGATTTGTTTCTCTATGTGCCTACCCTGACGATTCCAATTTGACAAACTTGGACGAAATTGGAGACTGGACATGGGAGATATGGTTCTTGAAATCCAGATTGTCCAAATGCAATTTGAGAATCTACTGAACCAACCTTTTTTATTCGCTCATAGATTTCAAACAAATGTGCTTTTTCTAGAAAATTTCCTAATAAAGAAAATATAGAGCAGATTTCAATCTTTTCAGCGAGATATAACTCTCAAAAACATCGGCGCAGAATGAAAGATATATCACTAAAAAGAACAAGATGCAGACTAAGGTAGCGTTTGGATGACAACTTACAAAACCGGGTTTAAAATAAACCAGGTTTTGATGTTTGAATGTCAACCGCAAACCTGGTTTGTTTGTTTTTTTATGACGAAAAACCATCGCCAAAGCAAGAAAAATCCGGGGTGGGGCTCCACGACCATCCTGCCTTACGTGGTGGTCCACCACTAAGAGTTAGAGACATACCCATGTGTCAGTGGAGTTTGATCTGGTGCCTTTTAGGGATGGCAGAGGACCAGAGAGAAACTGGGCTACACCCTGCTTCGCCTTATTCGGACCAGGGATGGAGGATATGAGGCGGGGATGGAGGTTAAAATCAAAATCTGTGTGGGGACAAAGGCAGGGATGGACTTACTCTTTTCTCCACCCTACCTCATCCCCGTCTAGATCCCTACCACGCCCCCAATCCTTCTTTAGGGATGGCAATGGACATAGAGAAAATGGGCCCCCGCCCTGCCTCACCCCATTTGGACCGGGGATGGAGGACAGGAAATTGGGATGGAGGTTAAAATCAAAACTTGTGCAGGGATGGAGGCAAGGATGGGGGGGTGGGAGTGGAGACCTTGTCCCCCGCCCCTGCCCCGGTCTATTCCCATCCCTAGTGCCTTCATCTCATCACCTTCACAACCACCCCACTGGCCATGTGGGCGACCCCGCGGTGGTCCAAACCTGGTTTTAAACATGATTTTTTCCGTAAAATGATCATATTGTACCACAAAAATGATATTTTAAAAAATGCTTCACAATTTACCAAATTCGTTAAATAAACAATTCTGCAAGTTCTTTTTTTTTATGCTTTTACCTTTTGCAAGTGCGAATTTTCAATTTTCACACGTCATGACTAAAATAATACACTCATGAAACTCGTTAACAAAATCGCATTTAAGGTTGCGATATTCCAAAAAAATTGTAAAACTGAGTTTCACACCATAACCTCTAAAAATCATAAAATTTATGGAAGTTCGATAATTGCAAAATTTCGAATGAGTATCGTAAGGCACGTTGCAAAAATCCTTTCAAGTGTTGCGAAAGTTTGTACCTTACAAAATTTTGAAAGAGTATCACATGACGTATTGTGAAAGTATAAAAAATTACAAACTGATATTGCAAAATTTTTTACTCGAATCACACTTGTAATGTGAAATTTTATCTCATATAAATGATGCCTTGTTTCTCAACCTCATTTTTGGCATCCCTCAACCGATTTTTTTCGCAAATCCTAGGGGTCTTATGGTCCTCAATCCTTCCAGCGATCTTTTGATGACATTCAAGCCAATATTTCGATGGGCGATGACTTTGCAAAAATCCTTCATTGACAGCGGTTATCGACGATGGAAAATCTCAAATTTTGCCACCCCACCCCCCTTCGAAGAATCTTCTATGAATATTCTGGTAAAAACCATCGGCAACGACTTCATCGGCATCCCTCAACTGATTTTTTTTTAAGGTAAGGTTACTAGCGGCTAGGATTTTGGGTGACTAGTTTTAATTTTTGTTCTATTTTGGTAAAAACCTTTTTTAAAATTGGTTGTATGTGCCAGTTACCTCCCTCTACTGGCTTATTTTTGCATGTATATTACCCAGTTTAATCAGTTTTTTTTTTTGGATTTTTTTGATATATAGAACATTGCATGTTACTTTCATCGATTTTTTCAATTTTTTTAGTTTTTGCATGTATATTATCCAGTTTACTGTTGTTATCATATGAATTAAGTTTTTTATTACGAGATGACACCAATATAAGAGACAAAACACACAATTTACACTTGTCATCACAAAGAAGAAAATAAAAAGGCAGAATGAGTCAGTCGGGCTTCAAGGATTTTATGGTTATGTGGTGTTTCATGAGACACATCTTGATACGTGCAATAGGTTTGCCAATCCGATAGAGAGGGATCTTGCTTCAACACTAAAAATCTAGTTGTCAGATCTTGTCCACCAAAAATACAGCCCCAATGATCTAGTGTGTAGAAATTTGTGCTCATCCAAGCAGTTTTATGCACTTCAAACAAATCAATTGCTAACATTTTTAGCCTATCCCACAAGTCATGTTGAATTTGAAAGAAAAGTTGATGAGATTGCAGTCAAATATTTGTCTCTCATCTTGAAAGCATCAAAGGAGGTAGAAAAAGACTTATTGGTGAAGCAGCTTAAGCCATTGGCACACGGTGAAGTTGTTGTCATCCTCAATACCCAACTTGAACAAGCTGGAGATGAGGCCACTTGTAGTGGTAGTAGCAAGATAGAGATGGAGGCAGTTCTTTAGGTTGTCTCTGAATTGAATGAGAGTAGTCGCCAAGATGTGGAAGAGAGTAAGACTAGGGTTAGGAAAATTATGGAGGATCCTTAAACATAAGATATGATTAGGGGACCGATAGATATAGAGGAGAGCAATGTTGGGCTACATATCGTATATGAGGTTCCTCCTCCCTCTCTTTCGATGAGAGTGCATGCTTTAAGTAGGAGGTTGTAGCAATAAACAATGTCCAATGTTGAGGGGCAGGTATTTTTCTATATTTATTTTATATATAGTTTCCACTTGATGTTATATCACCTATAAAAAAATTGACTTTTGATATTTTATCTATGTAAATTAAGAGTATATTACCACAAGTTATAGTTATTTAGTACCACAATAAACACACACACACACACACACACACACACACACACACACACATATATATATATATATATAT
Organism: Nuphar pumila; assembly: GCF_984573655.1. NCBI lineage: Eukaryota > Viridiplantae > Streptophyta > Magnoliopsida > Nymphaeales > Nymphaeaceae > Nuphar > Nuphar pumila. The sequence goes on from NC_143263.1 coordinate 23,615,620, forward strand.
ATATATATATATATATATATATATATATATAATGTATGTATATATAGATCATGCATGCTATGCATAGTTATGTATTTATTTGTGTGTTTGTGTACTTGCATTTCAATAAGTGAAAATGTTATAATTATTGAATATGTGCATGTGAGTGCAACAACCACATTAGCCTCCACTACCCTGCGTGCACTGATTCTTGTGACACAAAGCACACTCATAGTTTCTAGTATTGACAGAGTCCCACAAAGATTTGCCGAATCAGATGCATTTTTGAAAATTCTTGGAGATCACCCCATGAAACATCAACCGGTCTCGTAGATTCTATTGTGCAGTTTTGGAGTCCGTTTTCAAATACATTCATCTTCAAAGACATTGAAATGATAATTATGTTGGAGGACGTAACATGAATCATTGGATTAAAGTGTCATGGAAAGCCAATGAATGGACATCATTGGGGAGAATTCAAGGATTTAGGTTGTGTCCTCGTAGATGCGGTTGATGAGGCATAGGATGGTGTTGGAGTCAAGTTATCATGGTTGAGGAACCACTATGACCCTATATTGACAAAGAGTTCCATGGGAAGCTAGTGTTGATTTTTTAAGAGAATTGTTTAAAGAATCCGCAGAGTGACATTAAAGTAATCTTGTTCTACTTTTTTGGTGCATGCTTATTCATCGACTCGAGTGGGAAGATGATCCATAGATCATACTTGAAATTGTTGCAACCATTGACTTTCATCGATGAATATGCATGGAGAGTTGTCATTCTTGCACACATGTATGTTGGTTTGTTTAAGTGCAAGATTATCAAAAAAAATATTACAGGCATTTTGGTTATGTTAAAGGTGCTCATTCTTTTATGTTTCCTATTTGATATTTTTTTGCATTCATTATCTATAGATTGTTAATGTGGCAGTAATTCTTGTATTGATCTTTATATATTTGGATATGAGAGCACATATCCATTGGAAGGCCCTTGAGATATAACCTTTTTTCTGAATTTTTGTGTTGTAATGTAGAGATAAATATGTTACAATGAGGATAGAAATGATCGAAGAGAGTTAGGTCCTAATATCAATAGGGCATCTTGCATATCACAATTACAAAACATTACCGAAGTACATGTAAGTTTTCTTTAAATAATCTGTTGGAGGTGTTCATTCTTTTGTTGGAGGTGTTCATGATGTTTTTTATATTTTAGGTAACATAGTGCTCATATGTAGACGCAGTAAATGAGGATGTAGTTGTGCACATGAGAGACCTCATAAGGAGTGATATTTGGTTGCACAACATAAAAAAAGTTGAGCAGTAACTAGCTATGGCATATGTTGGTCCGACAATTTTGCTTTGGTCAACAAATACCATGTTGCCCTAGAGTAGTTAGTAAAACAAAACATGGCATAATGAAGGATAAGAAGAATGATTACTCCACTTTGTTTGAATATGAACTGGAAGACTTATACGATGGTGGGGAAGACATCAATAGGGAATCCATGGCCGATGTAAACAAGGATGAATATGGAGATAAGGTCCACAATGAGAAGAAAGTTGGGGTTACAATAAGTACTACTAGGGCGGATGTAGAAAATGTCTGATTAAGGAAAAAAGTTGTCAGGCTGAGTGAGATGCTTAACTCTCAAGGTGCTCTTATCGCTAATTTACAAAATTACATCAAGGAGCTACTAAAGCGATGAATTTTGTAGTATATATCATTAAACTTTATATATTATTGAAATTTATTATTTACATTAATTAAACTTTATATATTATTGAATTTTGTTATGTACATTAATTAATCTTTGTTATGTTACATATAAAATAATAAATGTGTGTGTGTATGAGGTGATGAAGTTGTTCATAAATGAATTGTGTATATAACATTGAATAAAGTTGTTTGACTCTTTTTTTTTATGAGGATGAATTATGTATGTGACATGGAATAAAGTTGTTTGATTTTTATTTTTTATTTGGTATGTGTTGTTTATGTAATAAATGGTTGATTTTTTTAGTTACTTTCAGTTCGCACGTACCTTACGAAATTCATTTCTAGTGCAAAAAGAATAAACAAAATTTCGCATGTACCTTGTGAAATTCCTTCTTAATGTGAAATTTACTTAAAGCCTACTATTCAAGAGAGTAGTAATACACCTAACTTTTCTCGAGTACGGATGAATTGCATGAAATTCAACCATGATTGGGTTAGAATGTCATTTATTGTATGGATGAATGACATCAAAGTGACCCTTAAAGGTAATCCATCAGGAGTACCCTTATCCTGAACTTGCATATGGCTGGCAGGGCAATAAAATCAAATTGAAAACACCCTAGCAAACTACAAAAATACAAAAAAGGGGGTAAGTGAATTATTGTTTCATTATGTAATGAAGTCAACCAACAAAGAAAAATATAAAATAAATAATTGAGAAAGATATGGGATACCAAAATCATTTTTGGATTTCAAATTTCTCATGGTTCAACTAAATTGTACTTGTTCATGACAATTTAATATGTATGGGCTTTACTACATCAAAGAATATTTTAGACGATCATTTTTCAAAGCATGTGGACCTTTTAAAAAAAAATCGCAATTGATTCTCATAAACAAATAAATTACATGTTACATAAACGACGCATATCAAATAAAAAACAAGATTAAACAACTTTATTATCTGTTATATGCACAATTCATTCTCGTAAACAAATCAATCACCTGTTACAAATAGGTAAATACATATAGTAAAAAATCTGCATAGTTATTCACATAAATTTTAAATTTTATGTGCAATTTTTTACATCCATAGTTAATACATAATACCCTACTGATATTCATAGTCTAAAATTTGCATAGTCATCCACATGGTTCTTATTATATATACAACCATCATCAAACAATAACCATGATTACCCAGAGCTCCTACAATCTCTCATCACCATTTGGCACCTCATTATCTGATGTCGTCTCTACATCCTCAAGCGTAAAGGCATCCTCCGACTTAGACACTTCATTAACTTTTATTGTTGCAAACTCAATTCTCTTTTTCTTACACTCATCACAGACGATCTTCCTTTCACATTTATAAATCTTTATCAATCAACACCTAACTACAATTACATTAACTTGGAAAAAGGTTACTCAGTAATGCACAACAAATATCATAAAAAAAATATGATAGGCAACATTGTGTATCTGTGTAAAATTTAATGGTTCATTTAATCTTAAGTATTATTGCATATATAAAAGAACATATATTCTACAATCATACATGTAACATTCATATACCAAGTGAACAAACATGTAAAAAAATAATGACCAGTTTCATTGCTTAATAATATCTTGTACAACAGTAGCCAACCATTCTGCATAAATATCATAATCAATCCATCTTGCAAAAAAATGAACCTACAACACAACATTAAACCGAATGAGTACTTGAAAAAAAAAAACAATATTGAATAGGTGATAACGTTACATATCATATTTATGGTGTTCCTATCAGCATGTTTTGTAGTTCTCATCGAATTATACAACCTTAACTTCTTTGCTTTCATATCTATCTCCCAAATAACCCAGGTATTGTGATGATCTCCTTTCCTATGATGATGTTGAGTTGGCTCGTCACATTTGCAAGAAAAGAAATCAAAACCATCAAATTAGTTTAAGATCAGTAAAACAGAAGGAGAAAAGCACCGATCAAAATAAAAGATCGCCTCGTCAAGAAAAACAAGAGTGAAGAACTCTAGAACTGTGAGAGATAGCTCATACCTGGCCACTGAGGCCCCTCGCTGAAAGTTCCCATCGAATCGTGTCATCGGAGTTGCTGCAACTCGCTGCCGGAATCCACTGACGAAGAGGGAGGATTGGATGACGGAAGACAGGGCAAGAAGGGGGTTGGGGGTGGGGCGGATGCACACAGTAGGACCCCCAAAAACCCCATTTCCCTTGTGAAAATAGAGGGGGGACCTCATTTTTTCAAACTGGATTTCAGACCTGGTTTTAAGACAAACCAGGTTTGCATTAACTCGGTTTTGGTGTCGTTCAACACAATTCAAAAGAGAGTGATGCAATGTCATCCAAATGCAGCCTAAAGTTTTCAAGAACCTGGACTCCCAAATTTTAAAATTTAAACAAAGGATTCCAACTCAGAGGGGTTTTCTAATCCTCCAACAAGAAATACTATAAAGAAATGACTTGGTATTTGGACGCAAAAAAATCACTAGATTCTGGAATTCGAGCATGAGATATGAAGAAAATAAAAAAAAAAATTTATCTAAAAATGGACCTATCTGTATATGTTAAGATCCAATCTCCAAAAGCTTTAGTAGAACATGCGGGGCACTACCAGAGGTGCCAAAAAAGATTGTAAATATGTATTTTGTTTCAAAATAAATTTTAAAAGAAAACAAATAAAGTTTTTGAAATGTTTTTTTGAAGGAGTAGGTCCCCAACTTATAAGTTGATTGGTTTTCATCCCCAATTTGGGAAGGATCTCAGTAGGACTTGAACTCCTTTGTTTGTGATACGAGCTCAGGCAAAAGACAAGGCTCAAACACACAAGCCGACTAGCCTACTTGAAGGATCGACTAAAGGGATGTAGCTTGGGCAGGTCCATGGGATTGGGTGGCCGAAAATTGTTGTAATATCAAGGGTATTTAAGAAATTGTACTTGGATTGAGATGGCAAGGGTAGTTAGAGAGAGCATTTTGGCCATTGGGTTTACAAATACCCTAAGCCCCTTCTCTTGTATCACATTCTAGTGTGTACTCTTTAGCTCTAAGCTTGGATTCTCAATAAGAATAATGGCCTTAGACCTCACTGGCTTGATATTTGCGCTCTAACAACTTGTTAGGTTATCACAACCTCCCAACCATCTCCAAATGTCCCTCAACCACTCCAACCTCTCTCTCTCTCTCTCTCTCTCTCTCTCTCTCTCTCTCTCTCTCTCTCTCTCTCTCTCTCTCTCTCTCTCTCTCTCTTAGTCGGCATAGCCTCCTCTCTCATTCACTATCTTCTTCTCCAATCTAGCCGACCACCCTTCTAATACAAAACAACTTGGCCCTCCTAAATTAATTCACCACCTAGGCTCAAAAGAAATGGTAGAAAACACACAAATATGAAATATGTTAAATAAATTCACTCTAATACAAAACAAATAAAATAAAATAAATAAGTTGAACCTTACCATGGGCTTGTGAAGCCCTCCTAAATTAACGAGAGAATAGAAAATCCGATAGAATCGATGCAAGGCTTGAGTTTTGGAGACCTGCATTCAGCAAGGGAAACCTAATTGGGTTGTCTTAAAAACTAGATTTGGCAAGCAAACTCAGTAGAGTGAGGGCACTTATGCTATGGTCAACGATCACAGTGTCAGAATGTCCTTACTCAAGTTTTAGATGTAGAAATGAGAGAAAAAGGCGCCTATTATATAGATTTGGTTGTAGAAATGAGAGGAATAGGCCCCTAATATATAGTTTTGCAATGGATTAAGCTCTAGGTTTTCTGGGTCTAATGGGATTTTGAGACAAATTATCTGGATTTAACTGCCATGCAACAACTTGGCCATGATAAGACCAAAGGGATGAGATGTCTTATTTTGATTGGCAAATGGAGTTTCTTAGAGGCTAGGTTTTATTGCCACAAAATGATTGTACTGTACAAAAAAATAACACAATTTTTGAAATTTGCCTCATGTCCAAAATTACAAATAGCCAATTTAGTTGAAACTTTTTTAGCTTTTGCATGTGTAAAACTCATGAAGTTCATGCGATATATCGTTCCGCTCGTCAGGTATCACAAACTCTCACTTAAAAGAAGGGTTGTACATTTTTTTTGCGAACATCATGAAGTTCACATAATCATATTTGCAAATATCATGTTAAATCAAAACCTCGAAACTTCGCAAATGCTTGATTAAGTTCACATATATAATATGAAATTCACATAAAAAATATGTGAACCTCCTCTTAAATTGAACCATGTAACCTTGCAAATATCCGATGTGATCCATATATACCTCATGAAGTTCAAAAAAATATTTATGAATTTTCTCATTTATTTATGATTTTCTTCTAAATATGTGAATTTTTATCCACACATTTGCAAATTTTCTCTCAAAATATGAGAATATGTGAATGTCCTCCCAAATATGCTATTTTTCCCAAAAATATGCTATTTTTCCCAAAAATATGTGAATGTCATATTGTATTTTGCTATCTTCTTCCCAAATATGTGCTTTTTAAGAGGTGCTAAAGGCTTAGGGTACTTTTAAAGTGTCTCTAAAGGCCCTTTGTCCTTTTGAAGTATCACTAAAGGCTTTAGTAATGCTTTTGAATGCTAAAGGTGTTAGAAAACCCGCAAGCAAGAAACAACCGAAGAAAAAATAAACAAGAACGATCACAAACCAAACACAACAAAAACAAAGATTTACGTGGAAAAACCTATCCTCAAATCCGAGAGAGAGTAAAAAACCGTAGCCGCCAAGAAAAAAACTTTACTGCTCTTCTGACTGCTACAAGAGAGAAAGAAAAGAAAGAATTTATAAGGCAAAGGCGACAACCCTAAACCTAAACAAGTGGGTCTGATTCATAAGAAACCATGTCTCAAACATAAGCCCCAAAAAAAAAACTTCTGGGGGGCGCCCCCGGACCCCCTTCCTGCGAGGGCAAAAACACTGAATCATGCTCCACAACTCATCAAAAGGCCCATACGCTATTCAAGTTTTAATTTTTTTTCAACAAACTCCTTTTACTAAAAATCGCATAAGAGGCACATATAGGAGACCGTTCGCAAATATGTGAAGACATTCACAAATGTGAAAGCAAGCATGAGGACATTCACAAATGTGTGAGAAAATTCACATAATTTGGAAGAAATTCAGAAATACTAGATAAAATTTGCATATTTGAATATTTGAGAGCGAAGTTCGTATATGGTAAGAAAATTTGCATGTGTGAACGGTGTCATATAAGGTACTTTTATAGCAAAAAAGTTGCCATTTTGGACATCAGCAGATTTTCAAAATTGTAGGGTTTTTTTGAACATTCATCATTTTGTCATATAGTAGGGTAAGTTGAGATGATGAAGAAAATAATTTTAGAAGGCAGATGGGCATGGATCTGCGTTTGTGGAAGGTGACTGGAGTGAAATCCTCCTTACTGCATTGTTTCAAGTAAAAAAGGTTAAGTTTTGTATCCATACCTAAATGTCCAAATTGACTAAAATTTGTTTTATTTAAAAGCTCAGATATTTTAGAACATTTGAACTGTAGGATAATGTAAAAATAAAGAAGAAGAAGAATTCTCCTTTTATTTGCGCTCCCCTCTATCGTTAGGGCACGAAGAAGAAGACTCCCATGTTTTGATGATATCCAATAACCTAAGGTGGTGTAGATTGATGTATGCTGCATGTGATGCTCATGGGTAGCTTTCTTCTGCATTAATCTTTTCACAAATGCTAACTGTTGATAGAGTGTTGTCCAGGGACCTCTGCTGGCCATGTGTTTAGTTCTCTTTTTGTTGTGTTCATGTAATAATCTCTCATGGAAACAAACCACCAGATTAGCTATCGTCTCTTGGGTGATCATTTGTAATTTCTGTTTTTATTTATTTTAATAGAATCACTAGGTAAACCCCCAACGTCTAAAAAAATTATGTCTCAAACTCACAATTAAAATTCAATTTTGAACTCAAACTTAAATTTTGAAATTCAATGTTAACTAAAACCTAAAATTTCAAATCAAATTAGAATTTCAAATTTAAGGTGAAATATAAAATTAAATTAAACATGTGAATTCAAATTTGTTTTCAAAGTAAAATTTAAAGTCCAAATCAATGTTGAATTATGAACAAGAATTTGACTTCAAAGTTGGATTTCATTTTTGAATTCTAGGTGGATCTCAAAATTCAAACTTTCTCAAATTTCAATTCAATCTCAAAGTTGATTCAAATTTTAATTTGAATTCAAAATTATGATTCAAACACTATTCCAAATCTTAAATTCAAATTCAATTTTGAATTCAAACTTAAATATTGAAATTCAGATTTAATGTGAACTAAAACTTAAACTTTCAAATAAAAATAGAATTTTAGTTCAATGCATCGTTTTAGAAATGTATCTTTAAAGAAAATTACATGGGTATTTTGATCTACTCCTCACTCCGATGCAACGATGCAATTTTGGTCTTAGGCCCCAATTTCGTTTCATCAAGGGGTTGATTAAATCGGAGTTGAGAAGATTCCTCCAATACATAACGAATCCCACAATGGTGGTTGAATGGTATTAATTGTTGAATGCCACAAGGGTATCCTCTGTCCGCAAGAACTCCGAACGAAAACGAAAAAATAAGAACATGAAAAAAATGAACCGTTTAGTCATCAGATAGGAGCGAAAGACGTTAACTGCAATCACAACCTTCAATGAGGTCATCATTTGAAGTATACCATTAGTTCATCACATGACTAAACGAAATCATATTTTAAAAAAATAAGAAAATGGCATGAAATTTTAAAATTAAAGCAACTAAGAAAATCTAAAAACGAAAGAGCGAAGGATTCTCAGAAGGAAGGCAGTAGGATTAAATCGGTCATGAGATTTCAGGCTTTGAATATGATCCCTTTCTTTCATCATAGAATCCGCCAAAACCTCTTTTCTTTACCTTTAGTAACCTGAAGAAACAGTAAAAATAATGTACAACAGAGAGAGAGAGAGAGAGCAGTATTTTGAGGCCTCAGAGAGAAGATTAGGAGACCACATATGCGCATTCAGACATATGCTTGTCATTTTAGATATCAATCATCGGCCATCAGATTCATGCCCAAAAGACGAAGATTACGCTCAGAGCAACAGAGAGAGAGAAAGAGAGAGAGGACTCAGAATATGGGTGGTGATATATCAGAGTGGTCGGCAAGGCGCGATCGCCATTACGACGAACGAGACCTTTCACTGATTCATCATCGTCCAATCCCCCGGAAACCGGAAACGAGAGAGAGAGAGAGAGAGAGAGAGAGACGAGGGAGGCCCTCCATGGCTTCAGCTAATAATCTTATATAGAGTGAGGCGGAGAGGCACCGAGAGGAATTAGGGTTTTGCTTTTCTCCAAAGTGGGCCCCATCACGTAGTGGATGCTGGACCTGACCCGACCCGACCCGACCCGAAGATGACCATAATAATAACCCAAGATCTTAAACACACAGGCGTGTTATTCAAAGGTGACCCAGAGACCGTAAGGCTCAACATGGACCTCAAAAGCAACCGTGAAAACGAGTGGCAGGCAGGACTAAGGCGGTCCATGCGATACGAGAAGTGCACCAACTTCTCTCTCTCTTTTTTCCATGTGTACGGAAAACCCTTCCATAAAGGGTGTAAACCCGCGTGCACCCAAGGGTGGAGCGGCCTGCAAAAATCACCCAAGGCGGCAGTGGCAGAGCCAGGGGTGGGCATGGGTGAGCGGCCGCCCACCCTAAAATTTGAAATCGAGTCGACTCATGACTCGGGAAACCGAGTCGATCGGGACCCGGGATCTCGATGAGTCTAGAGCCTGCCAAAAGGGACGAGGGGTAAAACCCTCGCCAATTTTCTAAAGTTCTGCCCCTTCGTTCTGGAGTTCCCCTTCTGTCACAGGCAAGGTGGCAACCCCATTCGCCGGGAACCCCTGTGCTCTGCAATGCCGCCGGCCTCCCTTCGGTGAACCCGCGGTGGTGGTGCCCCCCTCCGAGCTTCTCCCTCTCTGCTGCAATCTTCGGCGACGTGAGGCACCAGTGTCGCAGTCAGTCGGACCTTCGCCAATCTCCGGCGACCATCGCTAGCAGCCGGCCGTCGCATTGTCTCAGGTAACCTCCCTACTCCCTACCCCCTCTCTCTTGCTTTTCTTGTTGATCGGCAAACACGATAACCCTGTTTGCAGTTTCTGAGAAACCGAAGCCTTCGGTTTCTCAGAAACCACAAAGCATCAGACGACCCATGTCGCCGACCAAAAGACCTGTCGGCGACGACTGCCAACACGATGCCCAGCCATGCCCATTGCCCACCCCAGGCTCCGCCACTGCGGCTGCGCCCAGCGATCGATGGACGTCGGCGGGTCGGATTCCGACGGTCAGGAGTTCAGGAGCGCGAGGGAGATGTGGAGCGAGGAGATCGGAGAGAACAACCCCACCAGGAAGAGGGATTGGTACAACAAGGGCGTCTCTTACTGGGAGGTGAGATCCAGTGGCGGAGCCAGGGGTGGACATGGGTGGGCGGCTGCCCACCCTAAAATTTGAAACTGAGTCGACTTATGACTCGGGAAACTGAGTCGAATCGGGACTCGTGAAACCGAGTCGACCCAGACTCGGGCTCTCGATGAGTCTAGAGCCTGCCAAAAGGGGCGAGGGGTAAAACCCTCGCAAGTTTTCTAAAGCTCTGGCCCTCTGTTCCGGTGTTCCCTTTCTATCACAGGCAAGGCGGCAACCCCATTCGTCGGCAACCCCATTCGCCGGCAACCCCTATGCTCTGTAGTGTCGCCGACCTCCCTTCGGTGAACCCGCGGTGGCGGTGCCCCCCTCCGAGCTTCTCCCTCTCTGCTGCAATCTCCAGCGACGCGAGGCACCGGTGTCGCAGTTAGTCGGACCTTCGCCAATCTCCGGCGACCATCGCTAGCAGCCGGCCGTCGCAATGTCTCAGGTAACCTCCCTAGTCCCTACCCCCTCTCTCTTGCTTTTCTTGTCGATCGGCAAACACGATAACCCTGTTTGCAGTTTCTGAGAAACCGAAGCCTTTGGTTTCTCAGAAACCACAAAGCATCAGACGACCCATGTCGCCGACCAAAAGACCTGCCGGCGACGACTGCCAACACGATGCCCAGCCATGCCCATTGCCCACCCCAGGCTCCGCCACTGCGGCTGCGCCCAGCGATCGATGGACGTCGGTGGGTCGGATTCCGACGGTCAGGAGTTCAGGAGCGCGAGGGAGATGTGGAGCGAGGAGATCGGAGAGAACAACCCCACCAGGAAGAGGGATTGGTACAACAAGGGCGTCTCTTACTGGGAGGTGAGATCTCCAGCGGTTCCTCGTCGAGAGAATGGGTTTCTAGTTTTTTTTACTTCTAATCCGAACTGGGATATGCTCCTAATTTGTTGGAATGTATTGAATCCATTGGGGGAAGGGGAACATGACCCGAACAGAAGAATTCAACATAGTCTGATGCCTTGTAAACCATTACAAGGGACTCATAGATCTACTAAAAACTCATCAGCCTTTGCTTTGCCAGTGCACTAGCTAGGGTTGTCACCAATAAGGTTATATCTTCTAATATTAATTAATAAAATGGCTTGACCTTAAATAGTCTGGAAATGCTTAATTGTGTCATGCTGGTTTTGCCTATAGTTAGTAGAACAAGTGGGTGGGAAAAGCAAGTATTTAAGAAGTACCTTAAAGCACGAAGGGTGATGCATTTACTAAGCATAAGGAGAAGTGATAGAAACGAGTGAAAGTGAGTAGGAAGTATGCTTTTGTTTAAATGTGTCTTTTAAGCATTTTGCCAGAAAAATACCTATCATATATGTATGTTCTGTAATAAAAACATAAATTTTGAAATAGAAAACTACAATTCTCCTAACACTGAAAGTCAATTTCTAACGTCAAGGAAATTTCATCACATGAGTACCAACAAAATTTTCTGTTCTCTGGAAGTGAGTGTCTCATAAATTTTTGGAAGCATTTTATATGTTAGTTATTAAGCATTTTTTATATCATAAGCAAATGATGGCTTTCTTATTTCTTCTCTGCTTTGCATTATGGAAAAAATATTGTAGAATGCTTACGACAATCCATGGCCAGAGTAGGACTGGATATGCGTATTGCTGAACTGGTATGATTGGGCGTTGTTGTTTGTGGCTTTACTTTTTGTATGTTTGTGTGACTTCTGCCAGAAATGCTTTTTAGATATAATGAAATGTCATGTCTTGCTATGTTGTCAAATTAGGACAAATATGACATGCATGTTAAGCTCATTGTTTTTCCTTTTTGTTGGTATGATTCATCAAACCTTTATATCTAACTTTTGGTAGATGATTTAGGGTCAAAAGTTTGCCTGGCCTTGGGATGTTCTAGGATCTTAACAACAGAATATTGGGTTAAATATATAAATCCTTGGTTTGGACCATATGACATCTTGTTTCTTCTTTGTGTTTTATGACTAATTTGATGTTCATAATTTCCAAAAAAAGGCCTCCATGTTTGGTTGGTGATACCAGGTCTACCACTAGAAACAACTAAGACTGGTTAAAAAGAATCCAATATTTTGCAGAGATCTCATATCTATCACGGAAAATAGCCAGTAGTATTCAGAGAAAAGTCTTTTAATTAAGTAAACAAGTATTGGCTAGCAAGCTTATGTACCTAATATTTCATTATTTTGTTTCTCCAGTTTTAGGCTCAACCTTATTTACTTTAATGAAAAGAAGTTACTAAAAGTTAAGAATTTGATTGAGTTCTGTTGTAGGCTATGTCACATGGGTACTCCATTTTGCTGCTATTTCATATCCCTTTATATACAAGTCATATTGGAAACTTCATAAAAATGATTGTATTCTTGTATCTGCAGTCGTATCCATGTGACATAGGTTGTAGGCATTCTGACAGCTTGTTATGAAAGAAGGTTAAACCTATTTGTCTTGATTTCAATGGCCAATTTTATGTGTTATGAGTTGGCTAAATGAATTATCATTCATCAAGAACTTGATTTTTTAGACTGACACTGGACTTTGCTTCCACTGCCTCCTCTGATTGCCAATAGGGGGCTTCGCCCCCTGCCTTGTTCTTGTTCTTGTTGTCATTTCATTTTACTCGATCTTTTTTTGCAATGAGATTTGGATTATATAACATTGTCATATTTTTTTTTCGTTGTGTAGGAATGAATAAGTTTATAACGAAAAGGTCAATCTTTGATAAATCTTATGTAACTCGAGAAGGAGAACCAAGTCAGAAAATATGCAAAACAGAAAATAATGAATCAGAGTTACCTGCAGACCCTGCACTTCGTCCTTCTATTTCTAGTTATCATCCTAATATCCAAGATAATGTTCGTAGAGCATATATGATCTGAGGTCCTTGTCAACCTCGAGATTGTATGTTTCAACTAAACCATAAAAAACGAAGGTTCATTCCAACTTGGTATAATGAGCATAAGGATTGGTTGGAGTATAGTACAAGTAAGCATAAAGCATATTGTTTGCAGTGTTATCTTTTCAGGCCAAAAAGCACAGAGAAGATTAGTGTAGAGGCATTTGTATCTGAAGGATTTGATAACTGGAAAGACAAGAAGAGGTTTGATAAATATGTTGAAAGCTCTGGCAGTTTTCACAATTCAACACGAATGAAGTATCAAAATTTGATGCAACAAAAACAACATATTGATTTTATACTTTATCAACAAAGTGTTCGACAAAAAGATGAATATAGACTTCACATTTGGGCAACTGTTAATGCAATCAGATACTTGTTAAGTCAAGGATTGACATTTCGAGGGCATGATGAAGCTGAAGAATCTCTTAATAGAGGAAATTTTATTGAGTTGTTGAAAATATTTGCAAAGATCAATGATGACATAAATAAAGTTGTATTGAAAAGTGCTCCAGAAAATAACAAATTGATATATCCTGATATACAAAAGGATAATGTCAAAGTTGCTTCTATACAAACCACAAATGCTATTATCATGGAACTTGGAGATACTTTTTTTTCTATTTTACTTGATAATTCTCGTGATGTATCAACTAAAGAACAAATGACTATTGTTTTACGGTTTGTTAATGAAAAAGGTCGAGTGGTTGAGCGATTTCTTACTCTTGTGCATGTTCTTGAAACAAGTTCTCTGTAACTCAAACAAGCAGTTGAAGAAGCATTCTGTAAGAATAAATTAAGCATATCAAGTTTGCATGGACAGGGTTATGATGGAGCAAGTAATATGAGAGGGGAGTTTAATGGATTGAAAAGTCTTATATTACATGAAAATGCATCTGCATATTATATTCATTGTTTTGCACATCAACTTCAATTGGCATTAGTTGGTGTTGCTAAAAAAAAATCATTGCTTGATGTGTTTTTCAATATATTAGGCAGGTTGTCAACTTTTTTCTCCACTTCATGCAAGAGATCTGAGCTTATTCGAGAAGCGGAATTTATGCGAATTGCTGAAGCACTTGCATTGGGTGAACTTGAAACAGGATAATGATTAAATCAAGAAATAAGTTCCAAACGACCTGGTGATACTCGGTGGGGTTCTCATTACGATGCTTTGGTTAATTTACTCAGTATGCATTCTTCTGTTATTCAAGTGTTAGATTTTATTGCAGAAGATACATATTCAGGAAAAAATTCAGATGCAATTATTTTATATCATCAGTTGCAAGATTTTGAATTTGTGTTTTGCTTACATTTGATGTGTAAAGTTTTGGAAATAATTGATGATCTTTCACAAGCACTTCAGTGAAAAGATCAAGACATTGTGAATGCTATGAGTTTAATCACTATATCAAAACAGTGCCTTCAAGGTCTGAGAGACAATGGATGAGACTCTCTCATAAACAAAGTGTTCATATTTTGTAAGAGATTTGATATTCTAATTCCTGATCTAGGGGACTCATATACACCTCAAGGACGACCAAGACGTAAGGTTGAAAAGATCACCACATTGCATCATTATTGTATTGATGTGTTGTATGTTATTATTGATTTGCAACTTCAAGAGTTGAATGATCGTTTCATCGAAGCAAATACAGAGCTCCTCCTTTCAATGGCATGCTTGAGTCCAAAGAATTCTTTTTCTGTTTTTGATAAAGATAAGTTGATTCGTCTTGCTGAGCTTTACCCTAAGGACTTTTCTAAAGTAAACATAATTAGACTGGAAAATCAATTGGATATATATATTGCAGACATACGAAACAGTGATCAGTTTTCAAATTTAAAATCTTTAGCAGAGCTAGCAGAGATGATGGTAGCAACTCAAAAGCACATTGTATTTTCTTATGTGTATCTATTGATTAAGTTGGCACTAACTTTGCCAGTTGCAACATCAAGTGTTGAAAGAGCATTTTCAGCTATGAACAATATCAAAAGTCGTCTACGTAATAAAATGGGAGATGAATGGATCAATGATGCTTTGATTACTTACATAGAGAAGGAGACATTTGATACCATCAATGATGATGCAATTATGAATTGCTTTCAAAATATGAAAAATAGAAGATGTCAATTGTAAAATTTTCATGAATTTAGTTGTTTGTATTTTTTAAGTGAACAATTTTTATTTTAGTTTAAAAGTACAATTTAAGGTTTTATCTTATTATGTTCATAAATTTAGTTGTTTGTGTTTGTAACAATTGTTATTTTAATTCAAAGGCTTATTTAAGTTTTATCTCTCCACGAATGATTGTTCCTCCAACGAAAATTTTTTGGCTCTGCCACTGGTCCGAATAAATGGATCGTCCTTCAAGACCATAGCATTGTCTCTGAGACCCGAAGTCTGCGCACCCAAGGAAAAACTTCTGGCTCCGCCACTGCAAGGCGGTATGGGTTAGGGTGGACGTTGCCCTTCCACAGCCCGGCCCATCCACCCCCCCCCCCCCCCCCACCACCACCACCCTCACACACCCCCACCACCCTCTCTCTCTCTCTCTCTCTCTCTCTCTCTCTCTCTCTCTCTCAGGCTCTCACTTGCAGTCTCGTTTTCCTCTCCCTAAGAAAGAAAAACCATTTTGTTAACTTTTTTTTGTTCTGTTTTTTCTTTGTTTGGTCATTCTCGTGGATAAGTTGGAGGGTCATAAGTCCACTTAAGTGGGTGTGTAACGTTCTGAAATTTCAACTCAAAAATATGCGATTTTTTTTAAAGCATTAATTTCAATAGCTAATGATGCAATGAGTTTATCAATAGCTATGCTTTAACTCTATCAAGTACTAGACGACCTACTTGAGCACAAATGTGAGCATGTTTTAGCTTCCTAGTATCAAATTTTGTTCAAAACCATCAAAGATAAACCAATTTGATTACATTACATACAAGAAATTCTTTAATAAACAACAGAAATATCGTTTTACTTTTGGGTAAAATCTTAAGTGAGCTACATGTATTCAAACACATCATTATTCATCAATTCAAAGTATTTATCAATTAAATAAATGTTGATATAATCAATTACTCAAAAGAAAGTATCTGATATTCAAATTGTTTGTTCACATGGCACTCGACAGTGTCTTCCGCTCCAACACTCATTAAGTGCATTTGTATAAAATGCAAGGGTCAAACTACGATGAGTCCAAGTAGAAAACAATGTAACTAAACATGTTTTTTGAAATGTGTCTTTTTTTAGTTAAAAGTTGGGTGATTCAGATCGATTCACCTCCAAATCGCTATTGCTTGATTCACCTAAATCGTTTGGAAAATGATTTTGGGTTCGAGACCATATTGACAACATATTTTTTTAAAGCAAGCCAGAGCTAGGCAAACCCCATAAGGGGTTTTGAACCTGCAACTTCCCACCACAAGGAGACACACTGACAACCCCTACCAACCACGCGGAGACACCACTGGTCCATATTGACAACTTAACACATGTTAGCAAGCAGTATTGGAAAAATTGGTTGTTCTTAACAAAATATAAGAAAAGTACATGTATCTACAACATTCCAAAATAGTATGAAAACACAAGAATTCAAGCACCTATATTTTTTAACATAAATCTCAAGATCTTTGCATTTTTGTTTGTCTGTTTACTTGTTTGTATTTTTCTTTTTCTTTTTGCATGGTGGTGTCAATTGGGCATTATGCATATGCGAAACTAAATGCACATAAAGTCAAATATCATTTTGAATAATTATACTGCACAAATAAATCATAGGGTCAACTAAACAAGCATAACAATATTTTTATGCAACATGCCACAAAACAAGAACAATATCATGATTATGCATCTGACTTATTAGGGCATATTTTTACAAATAAATATGATCAAATTTAAGGCTTTATGTTTATCTTTATTACCTTTTCTACAAATACTCGTAGTACAATTGTTGTCTTAGAGGAGACCACTTGGGTGTTTATTTGGCCAGGTATTTTAATTTTCTTGAGTGACTTACTATGACCGATCAATGGAGGAGGTCTGTGATCGAGAGAAAACTCACCAATGGTTGAGTATAATGCTCCCATAATTTTAACCTTAATTATTTTTTCAATATTAAAATTTGAAGACCAATTTTTTTTACAAGTATAAGTAAATCAGATCTTACAGTGCGAAAACGATTTTAAAAAATAGTTAAGACTTTGGGCAAGATTACACTAAAGATAACAATCAAATCAAAATATACCGGATATACACGTTTCAAACCACATAGAATATAAGACTGAAATATGAAGAGTTTTAATTTTATTTCAAATCAGAGTATAAAAATGATAGTTCAGTCTCTGCATGATCAAGTACTTAAAACAAAAAGATCATGCCTACCAAGATCGTAAGGTAAGAGTGAACCCTCGAGTATGCAACTTGACCAGTCCTTCGCTTCAGCTACTCATCATACTTTACCTGCATTACATGTTTTCCATAAAACAAGGTCATAATTGTTAAAGTTTGGTAGGGCAACCCAAACTTAAACTTGAAGAAAACATATCAAGCATTCAAAGGTAAAGACATGATGTATTATTGATCAAATATAAAGTGATAGATAGGGAAACAATGTCCCGTAAGTCATTCATTCAAGCATTCAAACATAAAGCATTTCATCACTTAATATTTTATTCAACCTTAAATCATATCATAAAGCGTAATCCATATACATTCAAGACATATAAGTTATCACATAAATATATATATGCATTTAAGAGATTTAGATTATTGCATCATTTTTATATGCATTCATAATTCTTATAAATAATAGGTCAAATCATATTTGATCATTTCAATATAAAACACATGCAAATACTTCATAAGTAAATCAGTTAGATATTTATGATACACATTAATCATGAGACATAGGTATGATATATTCACTCAGACAATCATAATACAATCATTTGCAATGAAACTATATTGGCATAATATGTCATTCACATAATAAGTTAAAATTAGTCATTTGTAGGTGTGATATCACATTTACATATACGCTAACATAAACATCACAATCAAAGCCTCATATCATGATCTAAAATTGATAAAGGTCTAATTCTCATATCTGAGTTCAGTATATAATTATGCTATAACTATAAATCCAAATCTATAGACTCATATTGGTGATCTCAACCAACTTGCAAGATCATCACAATTCATCATAGCATTCCATTTAATCATAACAAAGATTTATAAGATCCACCCCGGATCACCTGGTCTGAGAAATGTACAACCTTACAAGGAGTTACCGCCCTAGATGAATGGTTTGCCTGGTCTTAGATAATACACTTCCTCACAGGGATATACCATCTTTGTGGGCTACCTGCTCTTGCACAATGCATTTTCTCACATAGATTTATCGGTATACTTGAATTACTTGATCTGGTCACGCACAACCTCATAGAGAATCCTTTGAGAACAGTTCCTCAACGTGTACCTTATCCAGTGAAAACTATTGTCATACATGAATAAATATAATTGATCACTCTTAGGGTCGATAGCCACCAACACGGGCACAAGTATGTATACAATCAATTGGCAAATCACAAGATCTTAGGTTACAACTTCGGGGTACCATCACATATCAAATCAGTCAACTAAACACAAGATGGTGAGCCACTATTCAGACTCAAATATTCAATTGATCTCAAAAGATCTATCGCATATCTCAATTCATGCATCAATAAACATGCATCACATCATATATTATGGCATTTAAATCATAAAATCACATATTTTGCTAACAAGGTTTCATAAACCATAGCTCAGCCCTGAGCTTAAACATTTATCGCATGCATTCATTATTTCATATCATATAGCATTTAACAACATATAGACGCTTATCCTAACATAGTCATATGAAATCATCAAATTTTATCAAAATCCACACATTCGTAGATTAACCCTCGAAGCATGCATAAACAAAATATGAATTTCATTTATGTGTACATAAACATACACATTTCATAATACGAAGCAACTAAACCTCAATATATGTAACTCCTATTTATTTTAAGATTTGCACACAGGATAAAAGTCATATATGCATGTTTCAGCACATGAATCAATATGAAAAGCAAACATCTCATGGACATTGTGTCTTACACATAGTATATATATTAATAGCATTCACATATAATTCACTTAAATCATGGTTCATTCATGAGAGCATGGGACGTATTTGTCCATACATAACGGTATTTGCATAATCCTATCATGAACATGATTCTATTGCACAAGCTTTTATGTATGATTCATTCATAACATACATGGCATGTTTCACAAAATTATTATTTCATATAAGCATTCACAATAGTCATGTCAATCACAATAATCATGCAACATTCATTTTACACAAATGCATGATCAAACATGTACTTGCAACAAACACATTTCATATTTCACTATCTAAAATCATGACAAGTGTGATTTTCTGAACCACAACACGAAAAATACTTTTATTCTCATACATTCAAATCATGCTCAGCATGATCTTCAAACTACAATTACAACAGTCTTAGATATCCATAACTAAGTGAAGTGTGTGAGCATGAAGATATTATATACAATAAAATAAATTATTGTGTGATGTATTTGCATTACGCATACTTACCACGAGTGTTTACCCGATTTGTATTTTATTTAATATACACTGGCTCATAACCGTTTTGATACTTAGTATAAGTATCATATTTTTAGTATATTTTACACTCAAATTAGTTAAGCATATATGGCAACTTATTCATACACAACAATCCTAGATATCTACCGCTAAGTGTGGTGTGTACGCATAACTTATGTTTGCAATTCAGTTAAGTATTTAGTGCAACAACATCATGCTTACACAATTAGTGGTTAAACATGCTCTCTACAAGTTTAGTAAAGGTATCTTACCTTCGTAGATCTGGTAAATTGAGTGTAGTGCAACCCAAAAATCCTTGGGTTTTTTTCAAATCGCAAAGATAACTTCTTAAGCAATACAACAAAAACTTGATGTGCAATCACAAATGCCAAAAGCTCCAAAATCATGAGCACACAATGGATTGGCTGAGGCATTTTGCATGCTGACGAGACTCTTTTCGATGATTAAAAGATGTCTCGACACCAATTTTTATCAATAGAACTTTGGCATCCTCAAACATGTCAACATCCTCTTCTTGGCTTCGAATGTCAAGAATCTTTCGGATCTCATCCTCTGAATATGGTTGTGTTGTAATGATCAACAAGCGATCAAGAAAATCAATGGGAAGGCCATGCTATGACTTGTAATTTGTACCCTTTGATTTGGGTGAAAACCCAAATCCACACCACACAAACCTAATATAACCCAGCGAAGTGCTTCCTCCATAGCTGGCCACTCTCTCCAAAGAAGCATCGGACCATAGAGCAACAACGGTGTTGCGAGCTCCGCTTCAACAACAATCTGCATCGTCCAGCCACAATGAGGTTCTGTAAAAAGCTCCCCCATGATAGCAATCTGATTGCACAACACTGAAGGTGCTGCGAGCTCTTCCTCAATGGCGATATGCTCCCCCTGCAATGCTCGAGGTGCTCCTCTACGACGACAACCTACAACAGAGATGGTGGTGCTCCTCCACAGTGATGAACCAGTTGGTAGCGACCCTCCCTGCTCTGCAGCGACAATGACCTACTCAACGACGGTGACCCATTGCATGTTGATGAAGACCTTGCAAGACAAAAGATAACAAAGAGCAAGAGAGGGGATACCCTTTCTCGTGCATGCAAGAGAGAGAGAGAGAGAGAGAGAGAGAGAGAGAGCAAATAAAGACAACCTAAGGTTTTTCATTAAACACTTAGAGTTTATAATTTTTTTTCTCTAAACCCTGCGCCCAAGATGTTAGGTACGGTTCCCATGCTACCACACTAAAACAAAAATACATAATAAGATTTAATTTGTTATTATTTATTTTCTTTTTCTTTTAAAAATTAAAAGGTTATATATATATATATTCTAATGAATATTTAAATTTAAGAAACATAGTCCATTTTAAAATTCATAATCTTTTCTAAAATTCCTTTTTCTGATCTCATTAACACCAAAATAGCCATATTAATTCTAAATAGTTCATCATTTTGGTACTTTCTAAAATAATAATTTATTCAATTAAAATATTTCTCATAAATTATTTTATGAACAAAATACCTTTCATTAGAATTTTTTTTGTAAACCACCAAAATACATCTAGTTAGGTTCAAAACACTTTGATAACACCTTGATGAGTCACAATTTACTAAAATAAATAGTTCTAATGATAGATTAAATATTTTAAATAGTATTTTTGATTAAAATGACCAAAATACCCCTTGGTTAAAAAATAGGATTTTTAACAGGCTAAATTTATCTAGTAAATCTAAAAAATTGATGATATCACACCAATATTTTATAAACCTCTTAAAAACATGTTTTTGATTAAAAGTACTATTATTGGTTGTTAAATATCTAAAATAGTTTTAAAAATATCAATTTTACTCTAGTTATGTAAAATTACCATAATGAAATTTAAAAGATAGAAACATGTTTCTAACTCAAAGATAAAGTTGAATTCTTTATTTATTAATAATCATTAAAAATTACAAGTTTTATACTGAGATTCCTAGTTTGCACCTTAAACTTCTGCAAAAGTTATGGACCTACCACCTAGGACACAATGGTAGTCGTGACTCCCTAAGTTTGTGAGGACTGGGGATACAAGTGAGATGTTATTGCTCTCAATAAACACATGACAATTCAATAGAGCTGTGTACTGCCTAGCCTATCCAAGGTAAGCCTGAGTCTGAATGAATTATTAGGTGTTGTTATTCAAATAAGGCTTCATACATTTTCATCATATTTGCCTACATTGTAAGATCCATATTTTTTTAAATTTGTAATAAAAAAAGAAAATTTCTATGTGGCAAATTCAATTTTTGAAAATATTAATCAATTGGGTAACTTGGTATTTATTCTGGCTAATTAGGATTAATAGCATTTGTTGAACTAAAATATTAAACATTTAATTATTAAGTATAATTAATTAATGCTTATTTAGTAATTAACAAAAGTTAATTATAAACTATACTTAATTAATATTAAGTGCATGATTACGCTTGATTTATCCATTAAATTGAGAATTTAAGTTAAGGAGAATTTGTTAAATATTAAAAGGATTTTAATATTTTTTGTAGAGTTTGGATCTAGCTTGGATTTAGACCAGATCCAATTAGAGTCAGATCTAATTAGAAGACCCAATATAAAAATTTTATAATTTTGAGTTTCTAAAAGTAACGACAAATAAAATAAAAACTTATAAAAAAATATTAATATTTTAGAAAGGTAACTAGTGGTTAAACTTAGTTAGAATGAAACCAACTAAGCTAACCAAGGGGGCACAATTTTGCCTAAGACCCTACATTGGGAAGAGCGTGAGGGATGAGAACCAAGGTGGATCCTCACATGAATCCCAAGGTAGAATCTCTACAATTCTTAAGAAAAACAAAAATGATGAAACATAAAATAACAACATATTGTATCTAAACAAATTTATGAAAGTTTTTACATGACTAGAGAGGGTCAAGGGTTAACCTTGAGAATGTTTTTTGAGATGAGGGTTAGACTCCATCTCAACCCTCCATCTCTCTTCATGTAAGCTCAATGACACATCTCACCTATGCATGAGTTTTGCCTATAAATACCTCTCAAAAAGTAGAAGAGAGGCATTCTTGAGTTATCTTTCTCCCTCTCTCTCTCCTACAACGTTGTTGGGATTTTCATCTTCTTTTCACTCAAGTGTAGTGTGGGGTACCTTAGAGGGACTTCATTCTGCATAAGTTGTGGTAGAGAAACACGTTTTTTGGAAGATCAAGTACTATTACAAAAAAATGTAAGTTAATCTTACATCCATTGTATTTTGAATTTATTTTAAAGCTCTTATCCTTTTCAATCCATACAAACATGCATTCTTGTAATGCATGTGGGTATCATGGATGAAACCATGAATACATATTCTATATGATTTCTCTGCTGTTAAGCATATTTTTATGAAAATACATGGTTGTTGGAGAGTACGCCAATAATAATGGTGTTTCATCATTTTCACCCATGATTCATGTTAGAAACATGGTTCATATCCTGCAAAGGGTCCCACTAATCAAGAAGTATAAAAAACCATTCACCATCACCAAGACAATGGGCAAGCTAACGTACAAGTTGGACCTGCCCCCGAACTTCAAGGTGCACTCGGTATTTCAAGTGTACAACCTAAAATCGTTCTATTCAAACGAGGTAGATTCAGAACGTAGCGTGCCACAATGCGCTCCTATCCTATAAAAGGCCCAGACAACAGAACAGGCTGAAAAGCATCTCAATATGATCCTTCGTCATAAGGTCAACTACTTGAGCAAAGTGAAAAAGTATTTTGTGCAGTGGAAAGAGGTAGCAGAACCAATATGGAAGCTAGCATTTTTGATAAAAAGCCGCTGATAAAGTCAGAAAAAGAGATGGCGTTGATGACGACACACGATTTAAAGGGAGGAGCATGTTCCCTTGTGACTTACTTTGTATAGTTGTATTTCCAGTCTGTTTTGCTTTGGTTGAGTCATGATGTAAGTGTTGAGTCACTTGTAACTAGGGATGGCAGTGGATCGGGGCAAGGGCGGGGGACAAGGTCTTCACCCCCGCCCTGTTTCAAAAATTTAACCTTCATCCCCGTGGTGAGGGAGACTTTGGACCTCCACCCCCGCCTCGTCTCAAAATAATAATCCCCATTCTCGCCCCGTCCCTATCCCCATGAAGATTGCTTTTTCCTTGCCATTTTTAATAAAAAAATATGCAATGTCCAAAAATATTTGCTTCTCTGTTTGATCAAGTCCACCATAACTTATTTTTAAACTCTGATGAATATCTTTATATTGATTCTTTAAGGTCTTCAAGATGCTTTCCCATTCCTCTATATCGTTCTTATAAAAAAACAGTGAGCCTAATACTTCAAGTGTTAATGGTAGCCCACCGATACTCTACACAACTTTCTTAGATAATTTTTTCAAAAAAATTGAGTTTATTTTTAATCAAACACTACAATATTTGCTAATTGAGAATAGAAAATAAATTTTAAATAATGTGATAATGACTTTATGAGAGTTTTTTAAGATTTTCAGTGAAAAACAACCCACAAAATACCAGAATTTCATTACTTGAAAATTTGTATATTTATGTCACAAAAAAGATGACCTAACAAACTATACAAATTTGGTTGAAGCAATTAACGAGAAAAGCTAAACAGTAGTAGTTCCACCATAATCTGAACCTAGAACAGATAAAAATCAGATAAAAAAAAAGAATTTTTATGTGCAACCTCAACCAAAAGATAGTGAATGGTTAATGAATAATCATTGTCATGCTCAATAACAAAATTTGATATCATCATTGATTACACCAACATAAAAAATCAGACAAGAAAACTTTAGGTCGCAGTTGGTTGCACACATTTATCGTACCAACAAATAAAAATCTTGATCCAATGCAATTTTAAAGAAAATGGGCACACCCAGATAGACCCTTCAAAATCCCACAGAAGCAACAAAAACAAATTAATGAGAGAGAGAGAGAGCATATGGTAGTGCATGTTATAGATTCATCACTCTGTTACAAATTTGATTGAGTTTAACCATCATCACGTCTCCCCAATTCAGTACCCTAAATTGAAAAAATATTTGACGTACGAAATGAAGAAACTCGCATAAAGAAATAGAAAAGAGCGAAACAAAAAAAGAGCAAAATACGGTAATCCTTTCAAATGTACAGAACTCAGGGTTAGATTTTCTACTTCTACAGAACAAAAAGGGCTTCTGGCGACAACTTCTCAAAGATGGTATAAAAGAAGAAAACAAAAATTTACATTCTCTCCTTTGGGCGGCGATCATGAGTATGGATGATACAACATTTTGTCTAATAAGATTTAGGGTTAGGGTTAGTAAGTTAGTAGTATATATAAACATGGTTGTTTTGTAATTTTATTACTTAACTTAAAGTATTTTAGTAATATTATTAATGGGGGCGAGGATGGGGTGGGGGAAAGTGTAAGTCCATCCCTGCACGGGGATGAATTTTAACCTTCATCCACGTCTCCATCTCCGTTTCATTCCCTTCATCCCTAGTCCAAACGGGGCGAAACAGGGCAGAACCCCATTGTCATCTCTAGTTGTAACTTTCTTCAGGCCACCCTTGTACCCGAGTGAGGTCCCGTAAATCTGAACTATAAAGTGCTTAAGAGCAAAATAGCAAATGAATGCAAATGTGTTGAGCTTTCTTTATTCACCCTCGTTGTGATTACCTTCAAGTTATTTGCCATTTTACTCAATCTTTGTTATTTGCCATTTTACTCAATCTTTTCTTTCACTCTATTGCACTCTCTATACTCAAAGCTTCCGCAATGACAAGCGAACAACCGAATAGGCTTGCGGCAATAAGAAAATACCATAGCCCAGTTGAAAAAATAGGCCCATGACACTTGGGTTTACCCTGAAATTCTATTAATCAAGCATCAATTACATACTATCACCGTACGAAGGTAGCCAATCCGTTGGTTTATCCTTCCAAAATAGGTAATTGCAAAAACGTAACATAAGGAATATGCCCATGGCCAAGAGAGGCCCCTTAGAGAGAACATGATCAATGTGAAAATCATGTCAAATAAAGGGTTGCAGATGAAGATCTCTGCCGTTCTATAGCCGCATTAAGGAGCTACACCATCTAGAAAATTTTGAAATCAACACCACATGCTGGCCCCGCTGAACTTTTGAGAAAACATGGCTACAATCAAATTCAATAACCTCATGATCATGTAGTCTCTTTAACCCACCAATAACTAGGAATTGGTTCTGGTTATAAACTGAATAAGACCAGATCGTGTCTTATAAAGGATGTAGATGCAAATCTGAACGTGAGGGGCCCGATCACAATCGGCGATGAGACCGCTACAGGCAAATAACGGAACCTGATTCACAACACTACACGACCAATCCACAACAGAGAAAGTGTCTGAACAAGTCTTCCAAATGTTCTCAACAACAACGTCTAATCGAGGAAGCACACACCCTCATGATATGCGCAATTCTAGATTTTCCAGATCTGCCAACAAACAATGTGAGATACCATGTCCCAATACTGCTTCACCCAAGACATCAAATGAGACGCCATCAACCGCTTAATCTCTTGGACAGATTCCTAGTGTGGAACTCTTCGCTTCCTGAATTTCGAGTTAACTAGATTCCAAATTTATTGAGACATCGAACAAGTCAAAAACAGGTGGGTATGAGTTTCCTCAAACTTAAAGCACATAAGGCATCTGTTGGGGAGAGAAACTCATTTGCATTGTTTTAGAAATGTAACTTTAAAATAAGAAAATTACATAGGTATTTTGATCTACTCCACACTCCGATGCAATTTTGGTCTTAGGCCCCAATTTCGTTTCGTCAAGGGGTTGATTCAATCGGAGATGAGAATATTCTTTTAATACATAAAGAACCCCACAATGGTGATTGAATGGTATTCATTGTTGAATGCCACAAGGGTATCCTCTCTCCGCAACAACTCCGAACGAAACCGAAAAAATAAGAACATGAAAAAAATGAACCGTTTAGTCATCAGATAGGAGCGAAAGATGTTAACTGCAATCACTAACCTTCAATGAGGTCATCATTTGAAGTATACCATTAGTTCATCACATGACTAAACGAAATCATATTTTAAAAAAACAAGAAAATGACATGAAATTTTAAAATTAAAGCAAATAAGAAAATCTAAAAACGAAAGAGTGAAGGATTCTCAGAAGGAAGGCAGTAGGATTAAATCGATCATGAGATTTCAGGCTTTGAATATGATCCCTTTCTTTCATCATAGAATCCTCCAAAACCTCTTTTCTTTACCTTCTTTAACCTGAAGAAACAGTAAAAATAATGTACAACAGAGAGAGAGAGAGAGCAGTATTTTGAGGCCTCAGATAGAAGATTAGGAGTCCACATATGCGCATTCAGACATATGCTTGTCATTTTAGATATCAATCATGGGCCACCAGATTCATGCCCAAAATACGAAGATTACGCTCAGAGCAACACACACACACACACACAGAGAGAGAGAGGACTCAGAATATGGGTGGTGATATATCAGAGTGGTCGGCAAGGCGCGATCGCCATTACGACGAACGAGACCTTTTCACTGATTCGTCATCGTCCAATCCCCCGGAAACCGGCAACGAGAGAGAGACAGACAGAGAGAGAGAGAGACGAGGGAGGGCCGCCATGGCTTCAACTAATAATCTTATATAGAGTGAGGCGGAGAGACGGAGAGGCACCGAGAGGAATTAGGGTTTTGCTTTTCTCCAAAGTGGGCCCCATCACGTCGTGGAGGTTGGACCCGATCCGACCCGAAGATGACCATAATAATAACCCAAGATCTTAAACAGACAGGCGTGTGATGGGAGAAGGATGATTCAAAGGTGACCCAGAGACCGTAAAGCTCAACATGGACCTCAAAAGCAACCGTGTAAACGAGTGGCAGGCAGGACTAAGGCGGTCCATGCGAAACTAGCAGTGCATCAACCTCTCTCTATTGATTTTTCCATGTGTAAGGTAAACCATCCCATAGAGGTGTAAACCCGCGTGCACCCAAGGGTGGAGCGGCCCGCAAAAATCACCCAAGGGGGTTAGGGTGGACGCTGCCCTCCTACTACATGCTAAATAAAATTTGAAAAAAAACAAACAAAAAGAAAAGTGTTAAATATATATATATATATATATATATATATATATATATATATATATATATTACCTTGCACAGTTTTAAGTGGTTCTAACTCTAGAAACCAACTTTTTTTTAGTAATAAATTTTGGTTTCTCTTGTAGGTAACTTCAAAATATATATATTTATATATAAGTATAGATTTTTTAAAACCAAGCCTACCGGTTTTGAGATTTATGAAACTGGTTTTGAGTTTGGCTTATTTTTTATTTGTAGAAATCGAGTTACACGGTGTTTTTTTTTTTAACATGTTATGAATCCAATTTGTTTTGAAATAAAATAATGTATGTATTAGGTTTCATTTTTAGAAACCGAGCAACTGGACTTTGAGTTTGAAACTCAGATACATGGTTTTGAATATTGATTTTTGAAAACAGGTTTTGAGTTATGATTTTTTTTAGAAACCTGTTTTAGAGTTTTATTACAGAAGAATATATATATATATATATATAATAGTATAGATTTTTTTTTTTTAAACTGGGGTGGGTTTTGATTTTAGAAACCTAGCCCTGCTTAGTTTTGTCTTATGATTTCTTTTTTTGAAACCATTCTTTATTTTAGAAATCGGTTTGGTGTTTGACTTTAGAAACTGGGTTGGATTTTAGAAACCGGTTTGAGTTTTTGTTTTTTCTTTAAACCAATTTTGGGTAAGTAAAAAAATATAAATAAATAGGCATATTAACAATATGCATTTTTCTTGTTAAGAGAAAGGAAAAAAATTTGTGTGGTGAATATATCATGTAGTTATTCTTGTTGTGCTTGAATCATTAATATATATATATATATATATGAATGTGTATATGTTACCGTTTGTATTTTTTTTATACAACAACAACAACAAAAACTACACCTTCATCCCAAAACAATTGGGGTCGGCAATATGAACCAACAAAGAAAATCATTCGGGGGTCTTCCACATGAATCCTTCTCCTCCATTCATTTCTATCCAATAACATGTCCTCGGTGAGGTTCAAAGCATTCATATCCTTTCCTATCACCTCCATCCATGTCTACATAGGTCCACCCCGACCTCTTTTAACTAATATATTTTCCCATTTCTCCATCCTTCTAACTGAAGCATCATTAGGCCTTCGTCGAATATGTCCAAACCACCGTAAACGATTCCCTCTCATCTTATTTTCAATGGGTGCAACGCCTACCTTCTTACGTATCTCCTCATTCCGAAATTTATCTTTTATTGTATTTCCACACATCCATCTCAGCATACGCATCTCAATTTGTATTTTTTTTATGCTAGAAAAAAATAATATATATATATATATATAAATGTGGGTATAGTGATAATTTCTATTAAATCTGCATTTTTGGGGAACAATAAATCTGAACCATTGTTGATAGTTGCTCACGTGCATTTGGATTTAAAAAAAATGTTTAGAATAAGACATTATTACTCACTTGCATATAGGTTAAAAACAATTTATTTATGTGTAAGATGTCATAACATGAACAACCTAGTATGATAAACTTTTTTGCATTAGATTGTTGTCATATTAGGACAACATTGCACATGATTTTTCAATGAAAATGATGTTGTCATAATATGAACATGTTCATATACACATTCTTTTTATTAAATTATTGTCATTTTGTGACAGCAATACACATGAACTTTTATTTAAAAAGATGTCATAATACAAATAACATTGTGCATATGTAATCAGATTTCTGTAAATTGATGTCCTATTATGATAGCAATGCACATGGAACTTAAGTCATTTAAGTTGTTGTCATAATATAGACAACACTTGTTCATATATGCATTATATGAATTACTATTATTTTATAACAACAATTCTCATGGATTTTATGTATAAGGTGCTGACACAAATATGATCATCACTTGCATATAAAATTTTTATTTTAAGTGGTTGTCAAATGCGAACAACCATGTTCATATGCATTACAAATTTGTATGAATATCCTACTCTATGCCTTTTTTATGTAATGAATATTCATGTTTATATATATATATATATATATAATGAATTTATGTCATGTATGAACAACCCATACTCATGTGCATTTGAAATAAAATTTTTTGCTAGAATTAGTTTGGTACTTTGCTCATGTGCATTATAAAAAAATAAAAATATGATTAACCTATTCAATTTGAATGTTAGTTATGTCAAAAAGAAAAAAAAAATGTTTTGACCTCTCACTAGTGTGTTTTGAATATGGTCAAGAAAAAATTCTAATTTAATATTCAATTAGTATGTTTTGAAATCTAGGCATATATATATATATATATGTGTGTGTGTGTGTGTGTGTGTGTGTGTGTGTGTGTGTGTGTGTGTGTGTGTGTGTGTGTGTGTTAGATGATATGAGGATTTATGAGGAGGAAAATTTAGTTCGAAAAAATGTATGTATGCTTGAAATAATTCATTTCATTTGCATATTAAGTAAATTTTGAAATAAGAGCGTATACGGTCCTTTATGGCTTCTGAGAAAAAAATGAACACTAACAATATATTATATATATGTGTGTGCACAAGAATCAAGCCCAATTCGTAGAATGTGAGTGAGTATAATTGCTCTTGAATTGGGTAGAACTTCGTGTATATGTATGTATATATATATATATGTATAAACCTCATGTGGTTAGTTGAAAAAAGAGAGAGAAAACTAAAACTTTAGTTGTTATAGAATAATGAAAGATGGATTGAACCTAAAAAGTGAAAAAATTAAAATAAAGAAAAAGAAACAAATTTTAATCATACTAGTTAATCTAAAAAACTAGTGGTTTAGCCTATACATGGGCCCTAGTGGTTATGCATGAGGTTTGAGATTTGTAAACTTGAGAGTTATGAATGTTTCCAATTTTATTTCTGATAATGTGGACCTTGGGAAATGATTTTTTCAAGTAAGAGTTTTCTGATAAGCATAATAAAGGCTCGTAGGAGTACAATGAGATGTTTGCACTAGTTCGAGGAATAATTTTTCTCTTAAAATAGAAACTTTAGTGTGTCTTGTTGGGCAATGCCATGAGTACTTGAATATTTTGAGAAATTAAAATTTTGATAATGAATCAAAATTTAACATAAACAAGATACATAGATCTTGGTTACACCCTGAAAGATGGGGAAACTTGTCACCTTGAGTGACTCTTTACTCACCTTGAGAGCGAGCTTGCACCAACCCCATGAGACTGTACTAAGTTGCTGATAGACTCATTCTCAGCTGGCGGTGGCATGTTACTGTTGTGGGCCCCCCTTTGGTCACTAGGGTGGACCAGTCCTCGACCACATTGGCTTAAGGAACACAAACTTCTTTTTATTGTTAGAGGTTCAACTACATATGCTAGCAGTAGTGCATGATGACTTTTTCAAAGAAAAAAACTCCTTGATGAAAGATTTTGTACCTTGGTGTTGGTGAATCGTGTTCTTATGGCGTTTAAAATAAAATATTTAGATCACTTGTGGATGAATATACACCCCCATATAGACCACCAAACCTATAGCGACCCAAATCTGTGGTGCCCTCGTGATGATAATAATGAAAGTGAGAACTTAAGTGAATTGTGATGTGCATTGGTAGAGAGCAAAAGATAAACCTAAAGGGAAAAAAAAATACATGTATGCATTTAGGTTCTACACAGTTGTTTGAGTGACTTATCGAGTTAGAGATCTTGTTGAGTCAAATCCTATAGGGAATCAGGGTTTGAGACTCGTTGTTAGTCTTGGACTTAGTTAGAGTCCAGTTTGGCTTGGTGATCTACCCATGTTCCATATTGTGTAGTGGGTGGTCATGTTACCTGCTGAGACTTGTGGTTTATCTCACCTCTGCTTATTTTTTTTTTCAAGTACTCATGAGTAGATGTGTTTGGTGGTGACAGATGCACTTAATTGGAGTATTTTTGAAGTTGGATCATAGACCCTTCTCTTCATGGGAGTGCTTTGTGTTTTGGGTTTTCATCATAATTGTACTTGAATGTAATTTTGTAGAGATTCGGTGAAAGTTTACCCCTGAATTTTGTAATCAATCAATATATACATCAATGGAATGAATATTTTATCAAAAAAGGTTTTTCTTTCTATTGTGCTAGAAAGTAATTGCAAAAGATTCTAGAAAAAAAATTAAAAATAAATAAATGTTTGATTTTTCATTGTGTGCTCTATTTAAAAAAAAAATTAGCTCAATTTTTCATGAGTTTACACATCCAACATAAGAATATGCAACATATCAATTCATGCTCTCAATGCACTGATCAATTTCATGAACCGTAAGCTCACTCATGAGCATTTAACTATGTGAGCATACATATCATGTCTCATAGTACATGTCAACAACAATTACCATCATGATGCATTACCATAACATCATATTATGTATCATAAATGCGTGCTACATGTTATATCATAATGTTGCATATCGTATTTCATTTAAGCATATAAACACATCATGTAGTCATTTAGCCTTATAACAGAAAAATATAGTATATGCATAACTACATATTCACAATCGAATACATGCATATTTAACATAATTAGGACTGCACACTGTACTCAAATAAGTAGTGTATACCTTTAGTTCAGTTATGGAACCAATTCATGTCCAATTGGTCAATATCTTGTATCATGACATAAATGCAAACAAGAGTTCTAATTCGGAACTACATGAATAAATTTATCAATCAGTGGAAATTATGTCATGCCCAGAATATAATGAATAAAAACATAGTTTTTTTTACAGCAGATGCACAAATGTACTAGTTATCTACAATCGAAAACTTGAGTCTATTTTCATTATGAAACAGGGAGAAATAAATATTTTACTGAAACTTATTTTATGTTTATAGAATAGACCTATCAGATTTGGCTTTACTGAAGAACCATCAACCCATGAATTTACAGAAAAAAATAAATTCTGTAAATATTACTTTAGTTAGCTGGGTATGTATGATAAAATCTTCATAAGAATTCATGCCTAAAACCTAACTAAGTTGAGAATTAAAATTCATGCACTACAGTATGTTCATGTTCTTGGACAGACTATGTTAATTTTTTATACACAAGATTTTTATCATGTGTTGTTCATAATTTAAACTAACACAAATAAAAAATATTGGTCATAAACATGAAACAGATTGAGAGAAATAAAATCAACAAAAATGTGTTGCCAATATAGAACTTTTATTACAACAAAAATTCTATTATAAATTGCAAAGGTCGTATCTCCTAATCCGAACCTCAAATGAACCTAAATTTTTTTACTGCTCCTACATGACTGAAACAATCCTCTAAAATTTGATTTTTTTTGGATCCGCCAATTTTAGAGGACCAATAAATTCATTTTGACAAGTCAAAATAAAAATTCTAAAATAATATGTGTTGTAATAAATACTTAATTAATTACATGTTTTTCTTTAACTATAAAAATCTCATTTATGTCATGAATCAAATATTAAATTCATTGTTTCTACATGAAAAACTATGTTTTTGTCAAAATCGATTTCTCAAAAATGATTTCGAGTTTATAAAAACCTCTAATGAGATTCCTCAACCATCAAACCATGTTCAAACAATGCATAATCAGGTTCAACATATAGAAATATAACATTCATCCTGAGTCTACATCTAAAAACACACACAAAACTCTTTTTCAATACGTTTTCCCAAAATTGATTTTTTAAAAATTGATTTTGGTTAATAGAAGTCCTGAATACATAAAATGTTTCATATCGAAGGTGGATCTAGGCTAATATATAAACTATTATACATCTAAGGATATAATATTAGCATGCTTATTGCATTTTGAATTCTGCAAAGCAACCACACACAAAGAACACAAAGATTTTATCCTGGTTCGGTCCTCCAGACCTACATTCAATCCTCAATCAAAACCCGCTTGAGATTTTCATTATCAAACTAGTGTCACCACAAGATCAAACAGACTAAAATTGGTCCTACTTTCAGCAACAACCCTGCTGAAAGCAAACTTTTCCTTTAAACCAAGGAGATTCTGTCCTTTTATAGAAAAATTGAAATAAACAACTTACAATCAGTCTATGAGCCTTTCTTATGAATACAAAAGAAGTTGAATAGGTTTTCAGAGGCTTCTAAGGCTTCATAAATACTCAACTCATGATTTCACTGACTCACAAAAGAAATTGGAGTGAAGAACTTGAGTGAAAAGACTTAGTAAGTGAGAAAACAAATGCTTGAAAGAATAGAAGTGATAAAAACACATAATTGATGTTTCAAATTAGGTCACATCTCGATCAATGTTGAAAATCATCACCCTAAGTCAAAATATTAGAAATCATTAACTAATGTCGAGACAATAAGAGCATCATCACCTTTCGATGCCACTTTCTTGGTATACCAATAACTGTAACTGAGTCAGACAACACCACCTCCAGGCAAAGTGGTGAAAGTTTTTTACAATTGTGGCTAGGAACATGAACCACTCATTGGATTCTTAAAATAAATAGAGCACACAACGGTGTTCAGTATCCTCATAGTCTCCTATAATTGCCATCCAAAGGTCTCACCATTTAAGAGGACAAACAAAGAAAAAAAATTAATGACACTGTTTGGGTCTCTTATACTATTCTTAAATTATTAAGGGCTCTTCAAACAAAAACAATATGTAAATCAACATGCATTATCCGACCGAGCCTTTACCCCCATCGATTATAACAATGTAATATTTGTGTCACATGAAAATTAAACTAGAAGTATTATAAATCAATATATCAATGCATTTCACAATTTAATTATTTTAAGAACAACACATAAGCATGTGGCCTCCAAATAGTTCAATTATTACTGCTATATAATTTAATACACTTAAATAACAATGCAAATTTAAGCATAAACAAGAAAATACAAATTTGTATTCACATTAATCTCATCTAAAATGCATACCTATACATGTTTGTGGCTACAATTAACCAGATGCATAATCAAATGAAAACCCAAATTTAAATGAATTAAAATTCAGATTTAGTATGCTTCAATCAAAACCTGATTTAATAGCAAAAAAAAATCCAAATTTTAGAGGACCATAAATACAAAATTTAGCATGAAGCAAAATTCCAGATTTCAATGTTGCTTAGTGTTAAAAAAGCATCAAACCTTAGTGGCAACTACAATAACTAAATAATCTCATTATAGTGTAACTGCGATAACCATCAAAATTCAGGTTATACGGTGACTATCATAAATAGGAAATAAAATTTTGAATCTTAAGGATGAATACGTTAAACAGAAAGAAATTCAAACAATAAGAGTGAATGCAATCAATAGAAAAAATATATAAAAACTTAAGGTTGACTGCATTATACAAAAAAATATCAGATCTTAGGGTCACTGCTATACAAAAACAAAATTTTCAGAAACATTGGTGACTATGATACAAATACAGAAGAAACCAATCCATAGCTAGGACCTTGGGCAAATATTTTGCTTGCTTATGTCTCTACAAAGAAACTTATTATTGACAGCCTTAAGGCCACATGTTTCAAGTTGATGGGACTGGTGGATTTTGTGTCTATGTCTACCTAGTGCAGAACACATTACTCATAAGTTGCACATAGACTGTTCTATAACAATTCTGACCGCTTCACTTGGTCGCAAGACATCGAACTCTTATCTTTTTTAAACTATCAAGACTCATCCGATATGATAGTTGATACAATGCAAGTGTTTATCAATGGTAAAAGTTTGGCTGAGTTTCGGGACCCACTTACATAATATAATCTAGTTATGCCTTAAAACTTGGTTTATTTTTCTAACAGCATTAAGTGGTATCTTAAAAGATCACTTTAGGTTCATCCTCTCAATTCTATAGAATAAATTGGGTTAATTTAGAACAATTCTACAACTTTTCTTTGTGGACCCAAAAAACCACCCCGAAGAAATTGTCAAGTGAAAAAAACAAAAACAAATAGTGGTTTCTGCAAAATCAGGAACCACCTTCCCCTTATTGCGTAGTGGGGGGAGGATAAACCTCACCTCCCATGATCGATGGGTGGGGGTGAGGTTTATCCTCACCCACCGTGAGGGCTTTAAAAGTTCTCAAAGTGCGTCTCCTCTACCTGTCGATCAAGCAAGAGAGAGAGAGAGAGAGAGGTGTGAAGAAAAAAATTGAAAAAGTTGCAGAGAGAGGGGAAAGCTTACCAAAAGCGTCGCCGATGACACTACAAGTACGAATCCTTCTTCTTTATAATTTTTTCAGTCGATTCGAGGGCTGGCAGCTACGGCTGCCGATGAGCTGCATGGAAAAAAAATGAAAAAGACTTTGCAACAAAGAGAGAGAGGGTTGGTCGGTGCTGGCCCTATGCTACAATGAGGAAGAGAGAGAGGGTTGACTCTGGTTGTCGGCCCCTCTACATTTGAGAAGAAAAAAAAAGATGAAAGGGGTTGTGCCCCTTCAACCCTTTTCTTTATATATGGCGACCAACCAGGTTAGTCTGAGTGCTACTCAGACTGAACCATGCAGTCTAGGTCGCACTCAGACCAAACTAGGTAAGTAAAAAAAAAATACTCAATCAAATCGATTCAGATCAGACTGGCCCAAACTGAACTGGTGTGAATCAAACCAAACCAGTTTAGACCGAACCAGTCTAGGTGTGAACCAGACCAAGTCAAGTATGACTGGGTCTCAGTGCTCTGTTTGGATCTGGTTTGATATAGACTATATCAAATCTAGGTTTAGTTCGATCTAGTCAGTCTGAAACAATTTAAATGAAAGTGGATCCAGATAAATCTAGGTCTGGATCTTGCCTAACAAATATGGATCCAGATCAGAGTTGGATCTGGTCTGGATCAGTGTTGAATCCATATCAGAATTGGATCTGGATCCAACTAAATTGATCAATTTTAGATCTAGATCAGAACTGTATCTGGATCCAGTCTGACAATTTTAAATCTGGATTCAGATCAAACTCATAACTGGATTGATCAGTTTTGGATCTAGATTAGAATTGGGTCTGGATCTAATATGATCGTTCTGGATTTAAATCAGAAATTAATCTAGATCGAGTTTGTGATGAATTTTAAATTTTGAGAATCCAATTGAGTTTTTGAACCAAGACCAGATGGGTTGAGACTAGGTTCAGTAAACCTAGTACTCTAAGCTCAGAGCAAACATGTTTTGACATAGGATGAGTCATATCAAATCATAAGAGTTGAAATGACCAAATCACCCTTGTATATACTCAAGATTCGATTGAGTAAAATGAGCATAACTTTGCACTCTGAACTCAAAATTGAGTGAGGTTTGGTATGTTGAACTCATATCATAGAAAAAAATCTCCTTGTCCTCTGATTTTGGTTAAATAAAGGGCACAAAATTCAATGTCTAACGAGTCAACTCAAGAGGAGTATTTTGATAATTTTATGAAAACATAAAAAGTTATATGTATTAATGTGAAGGTGCTTGCATGATGATCAGATCTTACTCTTACTGTTAGAGCCTCTTAAAACTCGATTACGACTAGAGCACAACATTCATATTCGAGATAAAAGATATTATAAGTAATCATAGTTATGAATAAATCATTTTGTGTTGCATGTTATTGTTGATGTTGTGTATTAGTATGATTAGAAAGACAACTCTTGAGTGTGAACATGATATGCATAAAATGATCATGCATTGCATTGGAATATTTATATACACATATTAGTCATGATATGTCATGCATATTAGAAAAAAAATATTTTTGTGATAGCATATTTATATAATAACTTGCATTGTGATGAGATTACGATTAGACTTGAATCTCCTTATTCTAGTCATGTCATATGAATTTTACATTGAGATTAGCATGCATAACCACTTAAATATCGAAAGTAACGACTTGTGAAAATGGATACTTGGTTCGCAACTAGAGTACAGTCATCATGGAGAGTGAGTCGTCAGTGATTTAACGACGTGGAGACTACATTGTTACACGTTTAGTATGATATAAGTGTAAAATCTAATGCATTCTAAGATTGAAAGTGAGATCCGTTGTGATCATTTAACGATATCACTCGTGAGAGAATGAGTGAAACATAAGCTTGAGAATAAGGTTTGATGTAATGAACCTAAATATGACTTAAAGTTATATTCACACGGTATTTAAGACTTTAGACAACCATGGATGGTTGAAAGCCATTATGGTTATGATGTACCATGATCCATGCCGAGTTTGAGTTTGAGTATGACCTCCCGACTAGCTACCGATGGGGTCTTCTTGTTGTTTTACTAGAGTATCTAGTGATCCGGAGATCACTAGGAGTGTATAGTTCATTGTCTAGCCAACAATGTATAATTGAGGTATTCTATGCGGGTTGTTACACCTATTGGCGACTATAATCAGTATAACCGACCTAATATTATAGTTGGTATGAGTGAGTGTTTGAGAGAATTAAAGGAAAAAAATTAAAACATACAAACCTTGTGTGGTGTGTCAAAAACTAAACTAAGACTAAAGGCTTAAAGTGCACTACAATTGTAAGTTAAAGGTATTAATCGCTTATAAATATTATTTACTGGGTTGTAAACTCATACATGTATAATTACAATTGTAGTTTTCAGGCACACTAGCACAAGCATGGCGTGATCGACTACTTCAATAGAGTACGTGGTCCTTTTTATTTTTGAACTCTCGAAATCCCAAACCGAGGTGTTACTACTACTTATCTTAGTTTTTGTTCATAGCATATTCATATCTCAAAGTTACTTTAAATGGCTTAGCCATTCAGTTGACTGTGTTGATAAGCCAAGATGGGTTCGGTATCACGGTAATAAACCTTAAAGCTGATGGTTGATTTTATAAAAAAAAATCATGAGGATTTTCTTAATACCAAATTGATGAAAAGTCATAAATGGCGTAGAAGAGATGTCAATGTATATATATAACAAATTAGAACGGGCACGAATTAAAAAAAAATCAGCCAATACACTGCATCCAAATAAATCAGATTTTTGGCAGATATAAATTCTATCATATGCATGTAATAAAATTTTATTTTCAGCAGTCGTAAACATATAATACTAACAAGTGAATGAACCAAAATAGATATTGGTTTAATTAAAAAATCCAATAAAATCTAAACATTGTTCAAATAGAAACGTGCTTGAATCACAAATCTAGACATCATGAAACAAAAAGAATCAGAGTTTAACTAACCTATCAAATAGTAAAAAACACCATCAAAAATCGATTTTCTTTTTTCTTTTATATATACTCAATCATGGAAAAATGCACATCCTAAAAGAAAATAGAACCAGTTATTTTCTTAAACCTATACTTGAATCAACCAATGCTATTTTCCTTACCTATTAAGTCACAAGAGAGAGTACTCGTACCTTTGGTGATGGTTGAACTATGACTAATAAGAAAAATAAACGCAGGTAAGCCTGCTCCTTCACCACTCTCTTCTTTATCACTCTCCCTCTTTCTCTTGCTCTCTCGCCGCTGCCGTCTTGTTACCCTTTTTCTTTCTCTCTTATTGTTGTCGTCTCTCAAAGTCGTGTTTTGAGAGAGAGTGCCCACTTTCTATTTGTTTTTAAAAAGGGGAACTCCCACCTTGGAAATCCTTAGGAAAGGTAACTTTCTTTATAAATTTTTTAATCATGGCTATGCCTTAAATAAAAAAATTCAGTTTCTTAGTTTAAATACCCATCCATACGGGTGGACCATGGATTTCATTCAGGATCCATGATCCATTAAGGGTTCACACCTAAACTAATCCTATTGTTTCAAAATAATAAAATAATATTGTTTTACACATAAAATATAGTTGAACCTAATTTTTTTACGGGGTCTTACACCTAACCTTCCCACCCATCTTCCCCCTACCCATTGTGGGGTTTGGGAAGAGGTTTCAAACCCGTTCGTTTCAATCTCACTCCCATGCTCACCTCTCTTGTTTTTACTTAATCGGCATAAAAAAACGGGTTCTCCACAACTTTTTATTCTTAGTAAGTTTTTTTTTACCCTAAACCGACCCTATTTATTGACCCAAATTACTTCAAATGCCTACCTAAACCCATCAAGTCAAACTGAAACCCAAATGTTGTAGCCCAAATCCATCAAATCAGTCCCAATACTTCTATTTTGAACCATCTAGCCTTGATTTGAACCCATACCCACTTCAACCAAAGCAGGTTATATGTTCCCCCCCCCCGAACAGGGCAGTTAGCTACATCTCATGTTCGGGGGTCCCAAAGAGCACCACGTATGTAAGCATGTGCGTCTCGCATCCCCATGTTTGTTAGCATTAATTAGCGTTGGAGTTTGATGCGATTGCAAAGACTTAAGTATCCTCTCCTCCATTGGTGCAAAAAAAAATGACGATTCTTGAAAAGGAGTGGTTGTAAAGACTTAAGTGCCCCGAAGATGATTATTTAAGAACCAGTCTCTGCACTGCAGGATTATCCGAGAAAGAAATCTCCCCTGGAGGAGGCCATGAACATCAACCCTCTCTCTCTCTCTCCCCTCTCACACACTCTCTCTCCCTTCTATTTATGCTTTTGTGCACATCCATTAGAAGATCATACATTGCTCCATCAAGCACCGACTGACCTGCACATTGACTGTTGTGAAGCCCGATTCAAAGTTTTTACACTTACAGGAGGAGGGTTTGGGGGCTCATCCCAGCGTGGGTAGCATCGTTCAACTCTCACTCTCTCTATCTCTCCCATTCTATTTCTGCTTTTGTGCACATCCATTAGAAGATCATACATTGCTCCATCAAGCACCGACTGACCTGCACATTGACTGTTGTGGAGCCTAATTCAGAGTTTTTACCCTTACAGGAGGAGGGTTTGGGGGCTCATCCCAGCGTGGGTAGCATCATTCAACTAAATGAGTTGTAAATCCTGATTTAGAGTTTTTACCCTTACAGGAAAGGGGTCTGGGGGCTCCTCCCAGCGTGGGTAGCATCATTCAACTTGAAGAGTTGTGGAGTCTGATTTAGAGTTTTTACCCTTACAGAAAGGGGGGTCTGAGAGGTCCTCCCAGTGTGGGTAGCATTATTCAACTTGAAGAGTTATGGAGTCTAATTCAGAGCTTTTACCCTTACAGAAGGGGGGTCTGAGGGCTCCTCCCAGCATGTTCATGGCCTTTTGCCTTTACAGAAGGGGGGTCCGGGGGCTCATCAACCCTCCCACTCTCTCTCTCCCTTCTATTTCTGCTTCTGTGCACATCCATCAGAAGATCCTACATTGCTCCATCAAGCACCGACTGACCTGCACATTGACTGTTGTAGGTCCTTACTGATAAGCTGCCTCTAAATTTATTTGACTCTAGGTCCTTACTGCACTTGAAGTTGAGTCATTGTATTTTTTGTTGTTTGGTGGGTGGTGAGGCCCTCCTCTACTCTCTCAAGACTCTTAGCTTGGACAATCTTTCTTTTGATGATTGTGGTTGTAATGTATCGTTGAAGTTAAAATGGGGAATGAAATGACAATAGAAATCGCTGAAAATTTATAGAAATAAACTAAACTCAATAACGAAGACACAACTTTTTACGGATTTGGAATATAACCTCCGGTTAGGGAGATATGACACTGACAAGTTGGTCATAATTCAGGTAGCGATTTGCAGCGATTTGCTTACTGAATAACACTACAAATCGCTATAGTGATTTGCGGAAGATACTACAAATCGCTATAGCGATTTGCGGAAGAATCTACAAATCGCTATAGCGATTTGCGTAAGAATCTACAAATCGCTATAGCGATTTACGGAAGACACTACAAATCGCTATAGCGATTTGCGATTTGTTGTGTCTTCCGCAAATCGCTATAACGATTTGTAGATTC
The DNA here is from genome assembly GCF_984573655.1 of Nuphar pumila. Taxonomy (NCBI): domain Eukaryota; kingdom Viridiplantae; phylum Streptophyta; class Magnoliopsida; order Nymphaeales; family Nymphaeaceae; genus Nuphar; species Nuphar pumila. The sequence continues at coordinate 23,657,317 of NC_143263.1, forward strand.
TTCTGTAAATCACTATAGTGTTTCGTTGGAGACCCGAAAATACTACAAATTGTTGTAGGAAAGCCCGATAATACTACAAATCATTGTTGGAAGGCCCAAAAAAAAATTGGTCAGGAGGAGCCCCCTCTTGTAAGGGCAAAAACTCTAAATTAGGCACATAAGTAGAGAGAGAAGGGAGAGAGAGTGAGAGGGTTGGTGTTCATGGCCTTCTCCAGGAGGAACCCTTTACCTCCCTTGATTTCTTCTCTAGAGAGAGAGGGTTTTACAGTGTTTTACGAAGAAGGAAGAAGAAGAAGATGACGATGGAGCAATATAGGATCGTCTGTTAGATGTGCACAGAAGTAAAGAGAAAAGGGAGAGAGTGTGAGAGGGTTGATGTTCATGGTTTTCCCCAGGAAGAACTCTTTGTTTCCCTTGATTTCTTCTCTAGAGAGAGAGGGTTTTACAGTGTTTTACGGAGAGAGAAGAAAAAGACTTTGAAGAGTCAACATCATCCTCGACTTTCTGGATAAAGGACATGTTTGTCCTTTTTTTGAACAGAAAAAGAATAAGACTTTGAAGAGTCAACATCATCCTCGACTTTCTGGATGGAGGACATGTTTGTCCTTTTTTTGAACTGTTTGTTTTTTCTTTTTTGAATGAAGGGCATTTTTGGCATTTTCTCAAACCATCACTTTATGAAAAGAATAGCAAGAAACGGTACTTAAGTCTTTGCAACAACACCAGAGCCCGATGCAAAGTTATGTCAGCATACACGGGAATACGAGCCCCATGTGCTTGTATACGTGGTGCTCATTCAAAGCCCCGAACACAGACGTGGGATTCAGTGAATCATCGGGGGCAAACATACACCACCCTCTCCACTTCAACACTCAACTACACTTACCTTGATCTAAATACCTATTATAACAAAAAACTCTACTTAAACCAACCAGTAATTTCAGTCCTAACTTATATTACCCCAACCAAACTGAACTTGTTGGACCCAATCGAAGCTTCAGTTTCAATATGAACTGGGTCAATACCAGACACAACAATATTGTGGGTTTGGATTGAGTTCAACCAAAGATCATTATTCCCAAACCCCAATTCAAAACCAATCCCAACCAAATTCGAGTCCAGTGGCATATTATTATCCAGATTTGATTGCGATCCAACAAAATTTCACCTAATTGCCCACTATAAATGAGCCCTAGCTGAATCTCCTCCCCTACCTATTTAAACCACGACCCCAACTTAACCCGACATCTCAAATTGATCCAAATCCATTCTTATACCCAAGACAACCCTCAAGTCCCAAAATCCGATCCCATCAAGGTTAAATGTGTATTGGATCCTGAAGAAAAGTTGAAACAGGAAAATTATAAGCTTCTACATGTCCCTAAAAACACCCCAAAACTGAAGTAGGTAAGATCCAAACAAAACCCTGTTTCAATGAGCCTACCTTAAAACCTCTTCTAAAGTAAACTCCAAGCCCCGATCCAATTAAAAAAGACTTGGATTCGGAACCATGCAATGAATCCAATTCTCTTTAATTGGTTCCCCTTAAGTTTAGTTTGAATCCTAATACCGTAAACCATGAAAAACCTAACTTGGACCAAAACCAAAATCAGTTAGATCCAACCCAAGACAAGCCTTCACATGCTCTATCAATGTCCAAACCCTATTGGATCTATCCCATAATGAACCCTATCAAGCCCTACCTTGTAACTAAATCCAAAAGTCTCTCAAACCCACTTTGTCCAACCCAAGTCTCATAAAAACAACAACCAAACTTAGCTTCCTTTTGGATCAAGCCTACACTAGACAGATTTGACCTGTTTGATCTAGATGTATATTGGGGCTCAAAAGAAGATAAAGGATGGTTTGCCAAGAGTATTCTTGAATTCCTTATGCTTATGAGAGGAGGCCTACATGTGTGGGATGGGGGCGGTTAATATTAAGGGTTTAATATTTGCTACCCTTGTGGGGTAAGAACTCCCTAATTATAATATTTTAAAACTTTCAATGTTTTGGGTTAGTAGAAATCAGTGTTTGGATCTTGTTATTCCAACATGTATGTAAGCTTTACAAGGGTTAAAACAATATCTTATAATATAACAAAGTTTCAACCCTTATAAAATGGTATTTTACTTTGAAAAATCACAATTTAATAGTCAATTAGCTTATTCTTACTATTTTGATGATGTCGTGGATTGGGTATGACCCAATTTGGACCCATAATGAATTTGATAGGGTCAATGTTTGGTAACAAAGAAAGGAGTCCGATTAACTATTTGGGTCAGACCCATGAAGTCCAATATGGTTTATGAAATTTTATACCAAAATCAGATCCATCCCGAGTTCCATCCACAATTTTCAATGTAAAAATATATTATTTTATTTGGTTTGGTTTATGTAATCCTTATCGGATCCAAGTATGGTCGTTCTTAAGAAATATCAGATCAGATCCGAAATTGAATCTGATATCGACACTTCCTACTCAGATCCGAGTACAGGCTCACCTGTAGAGTGCGCATATTTTAAGTATTATATTTGGTGGAAGTAGCTTATGTCGGATGTGATATATGATTTGGATTTGACCGACTTACACCCCTACTTCGGAAAGCGATCAGACGAGGCGTTGCCACCCAAATAGTATAAAGAAAAGCTTAACGATAATGAGGGAGAGTGCAAGAAAATAAAAAAATGGCGCGCCCGCTGCTCTCTCTCTCTCATGCCCCTTCACCGGGCCGAAGCCACCATCACTGGAGAGAGACCTCTACTAGCGATCGTCCATCGTCGGAGAGAGAGATCCACTGTCGGAGGCTCACGCTTGATGTCCTCCACGGAGCACCATTACCGGAGGCTGACCCGCCAGAGAGAGAGAGAGAGAAACCCCTTTTTTCCAAGTTCCTCGCTGGCACCCTCTCTGCCCACTATTGCTCCTCCATCGCGAGACCACCGTCACCCTTCTCAAATCCAGTTGCCTGCGAACCATCTTTCTCAAATCCTTCTTACCTTCTCTTATATCCACCTGATATCTTTACCACCTTCCTTAAAACCCTCAATCACAGATAATGACGACTCCCATACTTGAAGGAAGATCGTCAGGTAATAGGATTTCGTAGGTTTTGGCTGCCAAGGGTTTGAGCGTTTGTGTTTGATCGATAGGTTTCGATAGTTCTTGATTGCTGGGCAACAAGGTTTTGATCGACAGGGGTTTGATCAACCGGGGTTTGATCGAGCAGGGTTCTACAACGAGCATCCATTGTTGCCCTCACGAGGTAAATAATTCTGTCATCTCCCTTTCCTTGCGTCTCTTCCTCTTTCCCAATCTCTATCACCTTCTTTTTTTTAAACCTCAGCGGTTGTTCTTTCTTTCAATCACCTCAAACACCACTGGCGGTGCGAGAGCAGGTTTTAGGGTTTCTTTTAAAGGGGTTTCATCTTCTCCCATTCTCTAACCTATTGGTTGGAGGGATGACTCTTTGTCCCTCTCACTGTTGCTGCTTACTCTTTCCATCCTGCCAAGGTAATACGTAGCTGATAAGTTTCGTGCAATTCTGTGTCCGTGGTTTAATGGGCAAATTAGAATTGATATTTGTGCACTTTATACCAACTAAAGGTTGCTTCCTTTGTGTCTGTATCTATTCTTACTGAGGTTCTTTATAGGATTTTTATGGAAGTTGACATCTGAAATTGGTCTATCGAGGTGTCAACATAGCAATAACCCAACACAGCCTACATGTGTGGGATGGGGGCGGTTAATATTTGAGGGTTTAATATTTGCTACCCTTGTGGGTAAGAACTCCCTAATTATAATATTTTAAAACTTTCAATAGAAATTAGTCTTTGGATGTAAGTTTTTAGAAGGGTTAAAGCAACCGCTTATAATGTAACAAAGTGTAAACCCTTATAAAATCTTATTTTATTTTGAAAAATCATAATTCAATAGTCAATTAGTATCTTACTATTTTGATCATGCTATAGGTTGAGTATGACTCAATTTAAATCAGTACCGAATTTGATAGCGTCAAGGTTCGGTAACAAAGAAAGGTGTCTGATTAACTATTCGGGTCAAGCTCATGAAGTCCATTGTAGTTTATAAAATTTTATATCCATTCCGAGTTTCATTCATAATTTTTAATGTAAACAAATATTATTTTATGTAGTTTGGTTTATGTAATTTTTATCGGATCCAAGTATGGTCTTTCCAAATTTGAATCTGATATCGATACTTCTTACTCAAATCCGAGTACGTAGAATGTATATATTTTAAGTATTATATTTGCTGAAAGTAGCTTCTGATTTAGATCCTACCCACTTACACCCTATTTTGGAAAGCGATCGGGCGGTGTCGCCCAACAGTACAAAGGAAACCGGTAATGAGGGAGAGCGCAAGAAAAAGGAAAGAATGGCGCGCCCACTGCTCTCTCTCTCTCTCTCATGCCCCTCACCGGGCCGAAGCCACCATCGCCGGAAGAGTGACCTCTGCCAGCGATCGTCCCTCGTCGGAGAGAGATCCACTGTCGGAGGCTCACTCCAGACGTCCTCCACGGACCACCGTTACCGGAGACTGACCCCCGCGCGCGCGAGAGAGAGAGAGAAACCCCTTTTCCCCAAGTTTCTCTCTGCCCACTATTGCTCCTCCATCGCCAGACCACCGTCACCCTTCTCAAATCCAGTTGCCTGCGAACCATCTTTCTCAAATCCCTCTTACCTTCCCCTATATCCACCTGATATCTTTACCACCTTCCTCAAAACCCTCAATCACGGAGAAGGACTACTCCCATACCTGAAGGAAGATCGTCAGGCCGCAAGATTCCATAGGTTTTGGCCGCCAGGGGTTTGAGCGTTTGGGTTTGATCGACAGGTTTGATAGTTCTTGATGGCTGGGCGACAAGGTTTTGATCGACCGGGGTTTGAGCAACCGGGGTTTGATCGAGCAGGGTTCTACAACGAGCATCCATTGTTGCCCTCACGAGGTAAATAATTCTGTCATCTCCCTTTTCTTGTGTCTCTTCCTCTTTCCCAATCTCTATCGCCTTCTCTTTTTTAAACCTCAGCGGTTGTTCTTTCTTTCAATCACCTCAAACACCACTGGCGGTGCGAGAGCAGGTTTTAGGGTTTCTTTTAAAGGGGTTTCATCTTCTCCCATCCTCTATCCTATTGGTTGGAGGGATGACTCTTTGTCTCTCTCACTGTTGCTGCTTACTCTTGCCATCCTGCCAAGGTAAGATGTAGCTGATGAGTTTCGTGCAATTCGGTGTCCGTGGTTTAATGGGCAAATTAGAATTGATATTTGTGCACTTTATACCAACTAAAGGTTGCTTCCTTTGTGTCTGTATCTATTCTTACTGAGGTTCTTTATAGGGTTTTTATGGAAGTTGACATCTGAAATTGGTCTATCGAGGTGTCAACATAGCAATAACCCAACATTCTTCATTGTAACTCCCCTCCCCAAGAAAGACGTGCACACAGAAGGTGAGGTCTCTCTCTCTCAAACTATCATGGTTAGGGTTCGTTCCCCTGTTCATCAGAGATGTTTTAAAATTTTATTACTAGTCTTCAGTTTCCTGGGAATGGTTCGTCTCACCTGTTTCTTGTTGGTGTTGCTAAATCTTAACGGTATTGATGTTCAAGTGAAAGACAACGAGGGCACCTTCTGTAAAGTCCAAGACGGTGGTTCATGCTCAATTACTTATTATTACGGGCCTTGCTGGATGTCATCCTTCTTTGCTTAGTTTATGTTTTCCGATTTGTTGAGTGTTAGTATGTCAGAGTATGCTGCTATATCAAAGGTTCTAAATATTGGTTTTCTGTTCATGATTATTTTTGTAACTTTGTTGCTTAGACGTTTCCTGATTGCCTCTTCAAGTCCGTAGGTGTGGGTGTTCTTGCCTGAAACTGAATGTATTGATTAGGTTGCTACAAGTTCATCCCACATAGTATCGACTTATATACCTGTTATATTAAAAAACATCATTAGAATGGACATATCCCTGGATCTACAATAGTATCCATGTGACACGGATTAGTTGCAGTGATTGAGGTAAGATTTTCCTCTTCACCGTGTGGGCAATGGTGGTACATACTGATCTTTATTATTAATATTTTTTACATATTGATCTTTATTATATATATATATATATATATATATATATTGAATCTGTCTTGTGCTTATTCTCTTGGTTGCCGCACTGGGAAACTTAAGTACAGCCTCACAAAGACAAGCATCTTGGTTTGATAGATGCCAATGGTCTATATGGTCCATTCACTTGTTTTCGTTATATATATCATTTACTGCTTAAAATGAAGGTGAATCAAAATTAATTGTTATTTTCCTATTTCTTATATTTCATTATCAATGATAGCAATAAAAAACATACATTTCTATAAGTCAGCTCTTATATGTACCTAATCTTAGAATTATGAACCTGATGTTAATGTGTATCTTTCTCTCTGCTGCATATGTAAATTTATTATTCTTTTTATGTGAATGTGCAGATGGATTCACCAATCTCAAGTCCACTGAGCCCATCCCAATCAAACAATATGGTGCCACCTCCTCCTCCATTGATGAATGCACCAATAGGGCCTTGGATGGATGCAACAAATTCAATCCTTCAAAGCGTGCTCCCTTGGGCTGAGACTGTGACCAGGTTGCATGGGAAAAACACCACATTCTCAAGTCCCAGTTTGTTTCTAAATGAACAGGAACATCCACACAAAGTATGTTTCCCCTATCTTTCTGTTATTTTTCATTTGTCTATGTGCATGTGCACCTCTTATGTTTAACGTTAGAATGAGTTCATCTGTGTTGAACAGCACTGACGATATTTGGTCAAGGTGCTTTTCTTCTCTTTGCTCATGTGATTTTGAGCTTTGTACTAGTTCTGCTAATTACTAACCTTTTGACTTAATAGATTGAATTTGACTGATACTAATTGAATCTAGGGTTTAAAATTGTATGTATTTAATGTGCTATTTTGAAAGTAAATGTTTCACATGACTGTTGGTAGCCTAATGGTTGTATAAACTTTCAATGCATGTTTGAGATTGGGTAAATCTATCTCATTTGTGTTGTTTATTTTTGTGTTTATCTTCTTGGTATTGATGCATATTTGTTAAGAATTATGCATAAAGCCATTTTTTGTATCTCTTTGTAAAATTTTGGCTTTTTTCAAAGCACTTCCCCCAACAATTGTTCATAATGATTATTGCGAAATGTTGATGGTTGCCTTGACCTTTCCATCACTAGTATATATATATATATATTTTTCACTATATCCATGTTAGTATGGATAGATATTGATCGCTTGGCTTTAATGGTAATGACTATTAGGCTGATCTGCCAATTGAAATGAATTCATTTATTTAATGCTGAATAAGGTTTTGGTAGATTAGCCTAGACACTTGGTTGGCAATCATTATAGTTCCTTTTACTAGTCCCTGGCTGTATCATTTATGAATATACTTGGCCATTAGAAATTTATGGACAATATGCAAATTTTATGATTAATGATCAAGGGAAGTATTTGAACAATAGCTCTTTCTGCTATGGATAAAGATGGATCTGTATCACAATCAAATCATAAAGAAACAGAAAAGGCTGAAGGGTACCATACATGATGTATTTCTCATGTTCCCATGTTAGCCTTGTCCTATTTGTTACAATAAGGAGATGTTTGAGAGTTTTGAAACAACTTGGTTGTGTTCATACAAAATACGCATAAACATATTTTTTGTTCAAAAACATATTTTAACATGTCCACACACATTTGCTAAAATGATTGATATACTAGTTTCAAACCGATGTTTGAGTGACTTTTCGTTAGAGAATTTCAAAGAAAGTGAGTTTTTTTTTTTTATTATAGAAAATCAAAGATATTTTTCAAAAGCGTCACAAAAATAGTTTGGCAAAGCAAGTTGTTTTCATTAATGAAAGCATCACAAGTATTTTTCGAAAATCTAGGTACTTCAAATAACTACGATGTCTAAAAGATTTTGAACACAGGGAAAAATGTTTAAAGCCAAGTTGTTTTCACTATTCGTTTATCAATGCATCACAAATATTTTTTGAAAATGTTGGTACTTAAAATAATTTTAATTTTTAAAAGCTTTTAATAATGTCTTTCCATTTCACATGTTTGTTCTAATTTTGGTCTTTCATTTGAACACTGTATAAATTTTTTAATTGCAAATAACATTGAGTTTTTAAAGCTTTCTTGGACTAGTACAAATGTTTTCAACACCTACCATAATTGAGTTTTCAAAGTTAGAGTATTTTTGAGGTTGCATTATTCTGAAATATTTGATCATGATTTTTTTTCATGATGTTTCAAATTTGAAAGTTTTGAATTGTTTGGGTTGTATGCATATAAAATATGCATAAAGTTATTTTTATTTAGAAACAAAATTTAACATAATTTTCAGTTCTAAATGACTTTAAAAAGATGTGCTTTGTTCTGAATGTGTTTTCTCTATTTTGATCTTTTATTCCAACGCATGGAAATGTTTCTAACTTAAACCAAAATTAAGTTTTTAAAGTTTTTGAAAACAAGTAGAAAATGTTTTTAACTTCTATCAAAATTGAGATTTCAAAGCTTTTGAAATTAAGTTGTGGTAGTACTTCTTTGCCGATGTAATAATGCTTAGAAATTTGAATGGTATTTTTTTCTTGCAATTGTGATATTTTACTAAGTTTCACGATGCAAAACCTATGCTTACAAGATTTTGAGTTTTAAGATGTACATTTAACTAAACCTAGATATTTTCTTGTTACCATTAGATTTAGTTTTGTCCAGGCTGGTTTGAAGGTTTTAGCTTTAGGTCATTGTTGTGGCTTTCTTGCTTGAATGTGGTTAGGTCTATCCATAGGATTTATATGGTATCAAGTCACAGCCAATACATGAGCTATGCTTAGTATACTAATGGGCTTTAGTCACCAACTTGTGAATAGGTTTCATTGCTATATTGATCGTTTTACCTCATCGCATGCATTATTTTTGAAAATATCTGTCATAATTTTTCTTAGTACAACTTCATACTTACATGCCTAGGAAGCAGTGAAAAGCTTCAAGTCTTTAATGTGAAATAATTCTCTCAAAATCTTCTTCATGATTTTATTTCTCATTTATTGTCACCCCTAATCACTATTAGATTGTCATAGTGGAGAATTCTCTTACTCGACTTGGTCAACGACGCTATTGAATCGTTCAAGTGCTTCTATACATCAATCCATTTCTTGAGGTTGCTCACTTTTGTGAAAGAGAATGATAGATGCTACACATCTAATGTCCTTTGGTTTAAGTTTATTCCTATTATGGCCATAAATGCAAGCGTGACATGTTTGTGAAATATCCTAAGGATGTCATATAGTGATTTTGATTTTTAAATTCAAAATTCCTTGGATTTTTTTTCCATGAGCTTCACTAGGCTTGGTATTTATCACATTGGGGCCGTGAAAACACATTATATTGATTGTTGTCTAGTCTATTTATTCCTTACCACAAAAGATGAGCAACTAGTATTGAGGATCTACTTCTACCTCAGTCACTCAAGGTCCACACGATTGTGGAATTTGAGATTCTTTTACCTGTATAAAGTACGATTCAATTCCCTATATATGTGCCTACAAAATGATGCTTGTGGTCACGGCTCAGAGATCTTCTAAGTATTAATATATTCATCTAACCTTATTGCTAAAAGGGAAGATCTTCAATATTTTCAACTCTCACGAACCTAAAGGTACAAAAAAAATTTAGACAATAGTTATTGTCAAAGAACTAATAGGTGAAGGTTAGAAAAAAATTAAAAACATGTTATGCTCAAAGCTACATTTTTTAAGAATTGAAGTAGGACAACCATGGACAACTTCTTTTCACGAGGTGAAGCTTGAGAGCAATCAACAAGTTTAATGCAATAGAAAAGTGTGAAGATGATTTATAGGAAGATAGTTCTTTCTTGCTTGATGTGTATTTTTTATGCTAAAATCAAGACAAAGATGTTTATCTTGGTGAATGCAATGGAAATAGGGTCAAGAGGCCTCTGATGGGTTTATATCTTACCTGGATTTCAGTTGATACCAAGTCTTTAATCTTTTAAGCATTATCATGTTCATGATCCACGTTTTTCACATGGGAGGAATCAGTGTGGTACCTTATTTCATTTGAAATTGCAATGTCCTGTTTGAAGTTCTATATATTATCGTTGTTAGTTTGAAAAAACTTGTAAAGCGAATGCGTTTTGTCACGACTACCTTGGATTTTTTTTCTACAAAATGTGTAAAGTTTGAAAGTTTTGAAATATCTTGGTTGTGTTCATACAAAATATGCATAAACATAATTTTTGCTTGAAAACATATTTTAACACGTTTACATACAGTTGCTAAAATGATTGATATACTAGTTTCAAACTGATGTTGTAAGTGGCTTCTCTTTAGAGAATTTCAAAGAAAGTGGCTTTTTATGTAAAAAATCAAAGATATTTTTCAAAAACATCATGAAAAAAAGTTTGGCAAAGCAAGTTATTTTAATTAACAGAGGAGTCACAAATATTTTTCTAAAATGCTGGTAGTTAAAATAATTCTGATTTCCAAAAGGTTTTAATAATACGCGGTTCCATTTCAAATGTGTTTTTTCTAATTTTGTTCTTTCTTTTGAACACAAGAAAATGTTTTAATTGCAAATAATATTAAGCTTTTAAAGTTGTTGTAGTACTTCGGCTGCATTATTCTAAAATATTTAAATGTTATTTTGTCATATTTTCCTTTGTCATAATATATAAAATTTGAAAGTTTTGAATTGTTTGAGTTGTATTCATACAAAATTTGCAGAAAGTTATTTTTTATTGAAAAACAAATTTTATCCTATTTACACACGTTTGCTTAAATCATTGTTTCATATACGAGTCTCAAATTAATATCGTCAATGGCGTTTACTTCAGAAAATCCAAACAAATCGATTTTTTCTATTCAATCAAAAGATTTTTTTGAAAAGAAAGAATTTGAAATACTTTGAGTGGTGAAGTACTTAAACAAAAGGCTTATTAGAAAGTTTTTTGGCACAATAGTTTTTTTTTGAAAATGTAGGTACTTGAAATAATTTTATTTTAAGTCTATAAGTGTTTCATTCTAAAAGTGCTTTTCTACTTTTAGTCTTTAATTCCAATGCATGAAAATATTTCTAACTTAAACCAAAATTGTGTTTTAAAGTGTTTGGAAATAAGTAGGAAATGTTCTTAGCTTCTATCAAAATTAAGATTTCAAGGTTTTTGAAATTAAGCTGTTGTAGTACTTCTTTTTCTTTGTTGATGTTATACTGCTTAAAGATTTGGACGTTAATTGTGATATGTTACTAATTTTCTTGATGCAAAACCTATACTTACAAGATTTTGAGTCTTAAAAAGTGTATTAGCAAAACTTTGGTTTGTTCTCGTTACCACTAGATTTAGTTGTGGTTATGCTGGTTTGATGGTTTTAGCTTTAGGTCATTATTGTGGCTCCATTGCTTGAATGTGGTTAGGTCTATCGAGTGGATGTATATGACATCCAATCATGGCCAGTAAATGAGCTATGTGTAACTTGTGAATACCATTGCATCATCGATCCTTTTACTTCATTGCATTTACTATCTTTGTAAATATATCACAGATTTTCCTTAGTACAACTTTATACTTAATTCCTAGGAAGTAGTGTAAAGCTCTTTGTCCTTAATGTGAAACACTTCCCATAAAATCTTCTTCATAATTTTAGTTCTCATTTATTGTCACCTCTAATCACTGTTAGATTTTCATAGTGGTGACAAACTCGACTTGATTAATAGCACTATTGAATCCTTGGGACCAACCTCTTAAGATATAGCATCAATACATCAATCAATTTCTTGATGTTGCTCACATTTTTGAAAGGGAATAGTAGATGCTATACATCTAATGTCCTTTGGCTCAAGTTTGTTATGTCGTAGAGTGATTTTGTTTATAAGATTCAAAATTCCTCAGGAATTTTTTTCTCCATAAGCTTCCCTATGCATGCTATTTATCACTTTATGGTCATGAAAGCGGATCATATTGATTGTTATCTAGTGTATTCATTTCTTACAACAAAAGATGAGTTGCTAACTTTTTTCTCAATCACCCATGGTCCACTCAATTATGGGATTTGAGATGATTTACTTTTATAAAGTATGATTCAGTTCCCTATATTTGTTCCAACAAAATGATGTGTGATCATTACTCAAAGATCTTCTAAGCAATAATATATCCATTTAACCTTACTGCTTCAATGGAAGATATGTATTTTCAACTCTCACATAGAGAAAGTTAGACAATAGTTATTGTCAAAGAATTTTATGTGGAAGGAACATGTAATACTCAAAGATATATTTTTTAAGAATTGAAACAGGACAATTGTAGACAACCTCAAGTTCGATGCAACTGAGAAGTGTGAAGATGTTATATAGGAGGAAATTTCTTTCTTGTTTGAGGTATATTCGCGTCGTTACTATTAAAAATGAGATGATTACCATTGTGTCTATGATCGAAATGGGGGTGAGGAGGCCTGTTGTGGGTTTATGCCTTAGCTGTATTTCATACGATACCAATTGTTTATTAACTTCAGAATGTGGGTTTATGCCTTGGCTATATTTCTTGCGATACCAATTGTTTATTAACTTCGGAATGCAGACTTTTCATATAGGAAGAACTTATGTGGTACCTTATTTCATTTGAAATTGCAATGCCCTATTCGAAGTTATATATACATTGTAAATCTTATTTTGAAAAAAACTTGTAAAGAAAATGCACTTTGTCATGACTACACTAGCTTTCATTTTACAAAATGTTTGAAGTTTGAAAGTTTTGAAACATCTTGGTTGTCTTCATAGAAAATATACATGAACATGTTTTAACAAGTCTACACACATTTCCTGAAATTATTGATATACTAGTTTCAAACCGATGCTTCAGTGGAGAATTTCAAAGAAAGTGGCTTTTTTGTAGAAAATCAAAGATATTTTTCAAATGCATAAAAAAAAAGTTTGGCAAGGCAAGTTGTTTTCATTAATGAAACTGTAAAAATAATTTTCGAAGACGTGGGTACTTAAAATAATTTTGACGTCTAAAAGATTTTGAATACAGGGAAAATGTTTGGCAAGCCAAGCTGTTTTCACTTTTCGTTTATCAAAGCATCACGAATATTTTTTGAAAATGTTGGTACTTAAAAGTACGTGTTTCCATTTCAAATGTATTTGTTCTAATTTTGGTCTTTCATTTGAACACTAGAAAATGTTTTAATTGCAAATAATATTATGCTTTTAAAGTTTTCCTGAACATGTATGAAATGTTTTCAACGCCTACTAGAATTGTGTTTTCAAAGTTGTCATAGTAATTCTTTTGTGGTTGCATTATTTTAAAATATTTAAATATTATTTTGTCATGATTTCTTTTTGCATAATGTATCAAATTTTGAAAGTTTTTTTGAACATGTATGAAATATTTTAAACACGTACTAGAATTGAGTTTTCAAAGTTGTAATTCTTCTGTGGGTGCATTATTCTAAAATATTTAAATGTGATTTTATAGTGATTTTCTTTTGCATTATGTATTTTAAACCAAAATTGAGTTTTGAATTGCTTTTGTTTTATTTCTATAAAATTTGCATAATATTATTTTTTCTAACTTATTTACACATATTTGCTTAAATCATTGTTTCATATGTGAGTCATATTATTGTTATCAAAATTTCAAACAAAGCGACTTTTTCTATTCCATCGAAAGATTCGTTGAAAAGAAAGAATTTGAAACTCTTTTAGTGGAGTGAAATACTTAAATAAAAGGCTTATCTGAAATTGTTTTGCCACAATAGGTTGTTTTCACCAATCATAAGGTGGTGCACATTTTTCGAAAATGTTGGTACTTGAAATAATTTTTAGTTCTAAATAGATTTTCGAATAAGTGCTTCATTCTAAAAGTATTTTTTCTATTTTATTTGATTTGAAATTGCAATGTCCTGTTTGATAGTTTGAAAAAATTTGTAAAGGAAATGCACTTTATGATGATCAATTTGGCTTTCCTTTTTTAAAATATGTCATAGAGTGATTTATATACTAGTTTCAAACCATTGGTTTAAGTGGCTTCTCTTTAGAGATTTCCTTTTTCAAGATGTATGTCATAGAGTGATTTATATACTGGTTTCTAACCATTGGTTTGAGTGGCTTCTCTTTAGAGATTTTCAAAAAGCTGTTTTTTTCTGTAAAAAATTTAAGATATTCTAGGAAGGCATCATTAATGAAAGAGTCACAAATATTTTTCGAAAATGATGGCACTTAAAATATTTTGATTCCTATAAGTTTTTAAAAATGTCTTTACGTCTGAAAAGTGTTTATTCTAATTTTGTTCTTTTATTCGAATGCAAGAAACTGTTTTAACTTTCACAAAATATTGAACTTTAAATTTTTTCTGAGAATTATGAAATGTTTTGATCACATATAAGAATTGAGTTTTTAAAGCTGTTGTAGTACTTCTTATTTAGTTTTATAATTATGAAATATTTAAATGTTATCAAGTCATGATTTCCTTTTGAATAATGTATCAAATTTGAAAGTTTTGAAATGTTTTAGTTGAATTCATGCAAAATATTAATTAACATATTTTTTGCTCAAAAATATTTTTTAACACATTCACACGTAATTGCTAAAGTGTTTGTTATACTAGTTTTAAACCAATGTTGTCAAGGGCTTCTCTTTAGAGAATTTCAAAGAAAGTGGCTTTTTCTGAAAAAAAAAATCAATGATATTTTTCGAATGCGTCATGAAAAAAGTTTGGCAAAGCAATTCGTTTTCATAAACGAAAGAGTTACAAATATTATTTTAAAATGTAGGTACTTAAAATAATTTTGATTTCTAAAAGTTTTGAAAAATATGTGGTTTTGTCACAAAGTGTTTGTTCTGATTTTATTCTTTAATTTGATTACAAGAAAATGTTTTAAACGCAAAAAATATTGAGTTTTTTAAGTTTGCTTGAACATGTATGAAATATTTTCAACACCTACCAGAATTGAGTTTTCACAGTTGTAGTACTTTTGTGGTTGCATTATTCTAAAATAGTTAAATGTTATTTTGTCACAATTTTCTTTTGCATAATGTATCTTAAACCAAAATTGAGTTTTGAATTGTTTTTGTTGTATTGGTATAAAATTTGCATAATGTTACTTTTTATAACTTATTTACACACATTTGCTTTAATCATTGTTTCATATGCGAGTCTCAAATTAATGTTGGCAATGACTTTTACTTCAATAAATTTCAAACAAAGCTACTTGTTCTATTCAATTGAAAGATTCGTTGAAAAAAAAGAATTTGATACTCTTTTAGTGGGGTGGAATACTTAAATAAAAGGCTTATCTGAAATTTTTGTGCCACAATAAGATGTTTTCACCAATCATAATGTTTGACACATTTTTCGAAAATGTTGGTACTTGAAATAATTTTTAGTTCTAAATAGATTTTCGAATAAGTGTTTCATTCTAAAAGTGCTTTTTCTAATTTATTTGATTTGAAATTGCAATGTCTTGTTTCGAGTTTTATATATTATGAGTCTTAGTTTGAAAACATTTGTAAAGAAAATGCACTTTGTGATAACCACTATGGCTTTTCTTTTTCAAAATGTATTTCATAGAGTGATTTATATACTAGTTTCAAACCATCAGTGGCTTTTCTGTACAGATTTTCAAAAAAGTTTTTTTTTTTGTAAAAAATGAATGATATTTTTCAAAGACATCATTAATGAAAGAGTCACAAATATTTTTCGAAAATATTAGTACTTAAAATAATTTTGATTCCTATAAGTTTTTAAAAAGGTATTTATGTCTGAAAAGTGTTTTTTCTAATTTTGTTCTTTTATTCAAACACAAGAAAATGTTTTAACTTCAAAAAATATTGAGCTTTAAAATTTTCCTGAGAATTATGAAATGTTTACATCATCTGCAAGAATTGACTTTTTAAAGTTGTACTACTTCTTTAGCTTCACTATTATGAAATATTAAAATTTTATCCCATCATGATTTCCTCTTGCATAATGTATCAAATTTGAAAGTTTTGAAATGTTTAAGTTGTATTCATGCAAAATATGCATTAACATATTTTTTGTTCAAAAACATATTTTAACACGTCCACACATAGTTGCTAAAGTGTTTGTTATACTAGTTTCAAACTAATGTTGTTATTGGCTTCTCTTTAGAGAATTTCAAAGAAAGTGACTTTTTCTATAAAAAATCAGTGATATTTTTGGAAAGCGTCATGAAAAAAAGTTTGGCAAAGCAATTCGTTTTCATAAACAAAAGAGTTTCAAATATTTTTTTTAAATGTAGGTACTTAAAATAATTTTGATTTCTAAAAGTTTTGAAAAAATGTGGTTTCGTCACAAATTGTTTGTTCTGATTTTTGTCTTTAATTCGATTACAAGAAAATGTTTTAACTGCAAATAATATTGCGCTTTTAAAGTTTTCTTGAACATGTATGAAATATTTTAATCACCTACTAGAATTGAGTTTTCAAAGATGTAATTCTTCAGTGATTGCATTATTCTAAAATATTTAAATGTTTTTTTGTCATGATTTTTTCTTTTGCATTATGTATCTTAAACCAAAATTGAGTTGTGAATTATTTTTGTTTAATTTGTATAAAATTTGCATAATATTATTTTTTATAACTTATTTACACACAATTGCTTAAATCATTGTTTCATATGTGAGTCTCAAATTAATGTTGGCAAAATTTCAAACAAAGTGACTTTTTCTATTCCATCGACATATTCATTGAAAAGGAAGAATTCGAAACTCTTTTAGTGAGGTGAAATACTTAAATAAAAGGCTTATCTGAAATTTTTTGCCACAATAGGTTTTTTTCACCAATCATAAGGTGGTGCACACTTTTCGAAAATGCTGGTACTTGAAATAATTTTTAGTTCTAAATAGATTTTCGAATAAGTGTTTCATTCTAAAAGTGTTTTTCTATTTTATTTGATTTAAAATTGCAATGTCCTCTTTGAAGTTCTATATATTATGAGTCTTAGTTTGAAAAAATTTGTAAAGAAAATGCACTTTGTGATGACCACTTTGGTTTTCCTTTTTCAAAATATATATCATAGAGTAATTTATATACTAGTTTTAAACCATTGGTTTGAGTGGCTTCTCTTTAGCGACTTTCAAAAAACTGTTTTTTTTCTTTAGAAAATTTAAGATATTTTACGAAGTTATCGTTAATGAAAGTGTGACAATTTTTTTTTTGAAAATATTGGTACTTAAAAGCAAGGTTTTAAAACCCGTGACTCGGAACTCGACTCGTTCTTTATTGACTCGTGACTCGGCGGGTGAACTCGGTGACTCGGACCAGGTTTTGTTAACTTTTGATTTTAAAACAAAGACAATATATAAATTGTCATTTAAACATATAAAGGTTTGTAGAATGACTTAGTTACTAGTTTAATTGATTAATAAGTAAAATAACATCAAGTAAAACTGCTCTTAATTCAAATCTCACATTTACTAAAGAAACTACACAAGCAGGAGCAAGTCTTTCAAGACAATATATAAAGAATGACTTAATTACTAGCTTCAAGAACTTTAATAGCCATGCTCGATCATGGTTTACATCCTGAATATATGGACATAGCTGTTGTGTTGCAGGGCCTCAGAAAATCCTTGCAAAATTTTGGGAACATTGAACTTTATCTTGATATTTGTAAGTGTGTTTCTGATGTAGAGTTGATTGGACCATGCCTTATATATCTGCACATAAATGCATGTAAGCTTTGGATAATGAGAATGCTGTGAGGTGTATATATTATAATGATAAATGTGGGCATTTTATGCTGTTGGTTTTGAACAGGCTGGCTGCCAACTATTGTGTAGGTCTCAGAGATGGTTGCATGAGGGATCAATTATGTTAGCTGGATTAGTGGATTCACTCTATGTTCATTGAGGGGTACTGGGTTTGATTCCTTACCTGGAGCTACCAAACGGAATGAATAATGGACATGTGAAATTTGATTGACTTTTACTAATTTTGTGATTTTATATTAAGTTGGTAAGCCTATTGTTATTATGCTATTTGTTCTTTGAAAAATGAACACTTACATATGAAAAAATGCCCATAGCCTTTGAAAAATGAAAAAAGAAATAAGTGCCCAAAACTCGCCCGAGTCAACTCGAGTCAGCCCAAGTTAGGCCGAGTCAAGGCCGAGTTTTCGCAGAACGAGTTTAGCTTGCCGAGTTGACTCGTTGGAGGGCCGAGCCGAGTCAGCTGAGTCACCGAGTTGACTCGGCGAGTTTTAAAACCATGCTTAAAAGTGGATTTAATACGAGTTAAATAGATTTTTTCCTACTTAGAAAGAGAGATAGGGGTTGTTGCATCGATTGTAAGGTTATACCGAGAGAAAGTGTAGCTACACAACATAGAGTCTTAATTTTAGATATTAGAATTAGAAAATGTCTCAAAAAGAGATAGACATAGGATAGATCCTAGAATTAAGTGGTGGGCACTGAAAGGAGCTAAACAAGGAATGTTTGTAGAGCAGGTAGTTAAGGAAGCTGATTGGTGTCTTGAGGAGGATTCAGAATCAATGTCGAATAAGATAGCGGATGGCATGAGAAAGGTGGCTAAGGAGGTATTGGGTGAGTCTAAAGGCGGTGCACCGCTAGGTAAGGATACATCATGGTAGAACGAGGATGTCAAAAATTAACTATTAAGGTTAAAAGAGAGTGTTATAGAAATCTAAGAGTCGTGATAACAAAAAGGAAGCTAAAAAAAATTTGGAGAGGTATATGATAACAAAAAAGGAAGCTAAAAAAATAGTTCGAAACACGAAGGATAAGGTATATAAGGAGGTTTATTACAAGTTGGATACCAAAGAGGGTGAGAAGGATATTTATAGGCTTGCAAAGATGAGAGATAGGAAATCGAGGGATCTGGGTATGGTTCGATGTATCAAAGATGAAATGAAAAGAGTTTTAGTCAAAGATGAGGAGAGATGAAAAGATTATTTTGATAAGCTATTTAATGGAAGTCATGCTCAGGATCTTGGAGACTTCTCCATTCCTTTTCATGAGATGAATCGTGACTTCATGCGTAAGATTCAAAAGAAGGAAATTGAAGAGACTTTGAAGAAAATGAAACCAAGAAGGACAGGTTGTCCAGATGGTATACCTATCGAGGCTTGGAAATGCTTTGGTGAGAAAGGTTTAAAATGGCTGACAAATCTTTTTAACAAGATTTGGCGGACAAATAAGATGCTTATTTAGTGGAGGAAGAGTACTTTGGTGAGTACTTTGGTGCCTCTATATAAGAATAAGGGTGATATACAATATTGCACAAACTATCGTGGTATAAAACTCATGAGTCATACTATGAAACTTTGGGAGAGGGTGATTGAATATAGGTTGAGGAAGGTTGTCATGATATCGGAGAATCAATTTGGTTTTATGCCTGGAAGATCAACTATGGAAGCTATACATCTTCTTAGACAACTTATTGTGAGATATAGAGAGATGAACAAAGATTTGCATATGGTTTTTTTATTGATTTGGAGAAGGCATACGATAAAGTACCTAGGGATGTTCTCTGGTGGACAATAATGAACAAATGTATTTCTCTCAAGTATATTAGTATAATTAAAGATATGTACAAAGGAGTAGTAACCAATGTCCGCACTTGTGGAGGGGTGACAATCAATTTTCCTATAATGGTTGGGTTACATCAAGGATCTGCATTAAGCCCTTTCCTATTTGCTATAGTGTTGGATGAGTTTACGAGATTAATTCAAGAAAATGTGTCGTGGTGTATGTTGTTTGTTGATGATATTGTTTTGATTGATGAGTCTAGAGCTGGAGTTAATTAGAATTACGGAGACAGACATTGGAAGCAAGATGTTTTAAGTTGAGTAAGAGTAAGACAAAATATATGGAATGTCGGTTTAGTAAGCAACGAAGTAGTGATGGGAGTGTAGTGAAGCTTGGTGAGCAAGAAATACCGGTGGATGCCTTTCAATTATTTAAGACCTATCATTCAAAAATATGGAGAAATTGATGGAGATGTAAATCATAGGATAAAGGTTGGGTGAATGAAATGGAAAAGTGTACCTGGAGTGTTGTGCTATCGTAAAATGCCATTGCAGTTGAAGAACATGTTTTATTGGACGATAATTAGGCCAACTTTACTATATGGTACGTAATGTTGGGCTGCACATCATATTAAAAAAATGAGTGTAGCTGAGATGCGTATGCTTAGATGGATGTGTGGAAATATAATAAAAGATAAGATTCAAAACGAGGAGATACGTAAGAAGGTAGGCGTTGCATCCATTGAAAATAAGATGAGAGAGAATCGTTTACGGTGGTTTGGACATATTCGGCGAAGGTCTAATGATGCTCCAGTTAGAAGGATGGAGAAATGAGAAAATATATTAGTTAAAAGAGGTCGGGGTAGGCCTAGGAAGACATGGATGGAGATGATAGGAAAGGTTATGAATGCTTTGAACCTCACCGAGGACATGGCATTGGATAAAAATGATTGGAGGAGAAGGATTCATGTGGAAGACCCAAAATGATTTTCTTTTTTTGGTTCATATGGCCGACCCCAATTGTTTTGGGATGAAGGCATAGTTGTTGTTGTTGTATTGGTACTTAAAATATTTTGATTCATAGAAGGTTTTGAAAATGTCTTTACGTCTTAAAAGTGTTTGTTCTAATTTTGTTCTTTTATTTGTATACAAGAAAATGTTTTAACTTTCACAAAATATTGATCTTTAATTTTTTTCTGAGAATTATGAAATGTTTTCATCACCTATAATAATTGAGTTTTTAAAGTTATTGTAGTACTTTTTCTTTAGTTTTGTTATTATGAAATATTTAAATGTTATAAGTCATGATTTCCTTTTGCATAGTGTATCAAATTTGAAAGTTTTAAAATGTTTTAGTTGAATTCATGCGTAATATGCATTAACATATTTTTTGCTCAAAAACATATTTTAACATGTCCACACGTAATTGCTAAAGTGTTTGTTATACTAGTTTTAAAACAATGTTGTCAAGGGCTTTTCTTTAGATAATTTAAAAAATCGCTTTTTCTGAAAAAAAAAATCAGTGATATTTTTTGAAAGCGTCATTAAAAAAAGTTTGGCAAAGCAATTCGTTCTCATAAACTAAAGTGTCACAAATAATTTTTTTTAGAATTTTGGCACTGAAAATAATTTTGATTTTTAAAAGTTTTGAAGAATGTGTTTTCATCTCAAAAGTGTTTGTTCTGATTTTAGTCTTTAATTCGATTACAACAAAATGTTTTAACTGCAAATAATGTTGAGCTTTTAAAGTTTTCTTGAACATGTATGAAATATTTTCAACACCTAATAGAATTGAGTTTTCAAAGTTGATGTACTTGTGTAGTTGCATTATTATAAAATATTTAAATGTTATTTTGTCGTGATTTTCTTATGCATAATGTATCTTTAACCAAAATTGAGTTTTAAATTGTTTTGTTATATTCCTATAAAATTTGTATGATATTATTTTTTATAAGTAATTTACACACATTTGCTTAAATCATTATTTCATATGCGAGTCTCAAATTAATGTTAATAATGACTTCTATTCAATCAAAAGATTCGCTGAAAAGAAACAATTTGAAACTCTTTTAGTGGGGTGAAATACTTAAATAAAAGGCTTATCTGAATTTTTTTGCCACAATAGGTTGTTTTCACGAATCATAAGGTGGTGCACATTTTACGAAAATGTTGGTACTTAAAATAATTTTTAGTTCTAAATAGATTTTCGAATAAGTGTTTCATTCTAAAAGTGTTTTTTCTATTTTATTTGATTTGAAATTGAAATGTCGTGTTTGAAGTTCTATGTATTATGAGTCTTAGTTTGAAAAAATTCGTAAAGATATGCACTTTGTGATGACCACTTTGACTTTCCTTTTTCAAAATGTATATCGTGACTCATATACTAGTTTCAAACCATTGGTTTGAGGGGCTTCTCTTTAGAGATTTTCAAAAAACTGTTTTTTTCTTTAAAAAATTTAAGATATTTTACTAACGCATCATTAATGAAAGTGTCACAAATATTTTTCGAAAATGTTGGTACTTAAAATATTTTGATTCCTAGAAGTTTTTAAAAATGTCTTTACGTCTGAAAAGTGTTTGTTCTAATTTTGTTCTTTTATTCATATACAAGAAAATGTTTTAACTTTCACAAAATATTGTACTTTAGATTTTTTTTAGGAATTGAAATGTTTTCATCACCTATAAGAATTGAGTTTTTAAAGTTATTCTAGTACTTCTTCTTTAGTTTTGTTGTTATGAAATATTTAAATGTTATCAAGTCATGATTTCCTTTTGCATAATGTATCAAATTTGAAAGTTTTGAAATGTTTAATTGAATTCATGCAAAATTTGCATTAACATATTTTTTTCTCAAAAACATATTTGAACATGTCCACACGTAATTGCTAATGTGTTTGTTTTACTAGGTTTAAAACAATGTTGTCAAGGCCTTCTCTTTAGAGAATTTCAAAAAAAAATATTTTTTTTTGAAAAGAATCAATGATATTTTCTAAAGCGTCATTAAAAAAGGTTTGGCAAAGCAATTAGTTTTCATAAACGAAAGAGTCACAAATATTTTTTTAAAATATTGGCAGTAAAAATAATTTTGATTTCTAAAAGTTTTGAAGAATATGTGTTTTTGTCTCAAAAGTGTCTCAAAAGTCTTTGTTATGATTTTAGTATTTAATTCCATTATATTAAAATATTTTAAATGCCAATAATGTTGAGCTTTTATAGTTTTCTTGAATATGTATGAAATATTTTAAACACCTATCAGATTTGAGTTTTCAAAGTTGTAGTACTTTTATGGTTGTATTATTCTAAAATATTTAAATGTTATTTTGTCATGATTTCCTTTTGTATAATGTATCTTTAACCAAAATTGAGTTTTGATGTGTTTTTGGTGTATTAATATAAAATTTTCATAATATTATTATTTATAACTTATTTGCACATATTTGCTTAAATCATTTTTTCATATGCGAGTCTCAAATTAATTTTGGCAAAATTTCAAATAAAGTGACTTTTTCTATTCAATCAAAATATTCGTTGAAAAGAAAGAATTTGAAACTCTTTTAGTAGGGTGAAATACTTAAATAAAAGGTTTATCTGATTTTTTTTGCCATAATAGGTTGTTTTCACCAATCATAACGTGGTGCATATTTTTTGAAAATGTTGGTACTTAAATAATTTTTAGTTCTAAATAGATTTTTAAATAAGTGTTTCATTCTAAAAGTGCTTTTTCTGTTTTATTTGGTTTAAAATTGCATTGTCCTGTTTCTTTCTTTTCTTTTTTTAAACTGCTGAGTGATTTATATACTAGTTTCAAACCATTGGTTTCAGTTGCTTCTCTTTAGAGATGTTCAAAAATGAGTTTTTTTTTTTGTAAAAAATGAAAGATATTTTCCGAAGGCATCATTAATGTAAGAGTCACAAATATTTTTTGAAAATGCTGATACTTAAAATATTTTGAATGCTAAAAGTTTTTAAAAATGTCTTTACGCCTGGAAAAATGTTTGTTCTAATTTTGTTCTTTTATTCGAACACAAGAAAATGATTTAACTTCACAAAATATTGAGCTTTAAATTTTTTTTGAGAATTGTGAAATGTTTTAATCACCTACAAGAATTGAGTTTTTAAAGTTGTTGTAGTACTTCTTTAGTTGAATTATTATTAAATATTTAAATGTTATCAAGTCATGATCTCCTTTTGCGTAATGTATGACATTTGAAAGTTTTGAAATGTAGTTGTATTCATGCAAAATATGCGATTTCATAGAAATGTTTGTATTGTCAACGATCTTTAGACAATTTTGTAGAAAGTGGCCTTTTCTGTAAAAAATCAATGATATTTTTCAATTGCGTGATGGAAAAAGTTTGGCAAAGCAATTTGATTTTCAATTTTGTTTTTTTATTCCAATGGATGTATGTGTTTTTGACTTAAGCCTAATTTGAGTTTTTAAAGTTTTTTAAACAAGTAGGAAATGTTTTTAACTTCTATCGAAATTAAGATTTCAAAGTTTTTGAAATTAAGTTGTTGTAGCACTTATTTGGTGATGTTATAATGCTTGGAGATTTGAATTGTAAGTTTTTTAATGCAAATGTGATATTTTACTAATTTTCTCGATGCAAAACCCATACAAGATTTTGAGTTTTAACAAGTACATTAATTTAGGCCGTTATTGTGGTGTTGTTGCTTGGATGTGGTTAGGTCTATCCAATGGATGTATATGACATCATGTCACGACCAATAAGTGAGCTCTGCCTAGTATACTAATGGTAAAGTGGCTTAGTTTGTTTAGAGTCATTTGATTCATTCAAACATTATTAAATGTTTCACTGGCTTTAGTCTCCAACTTGTAAATATGATTCATTGCACTATCGATCATTTTACCTCATTGGATGCATTATCTTTGAGAATTTCTATCACAAATTTTCACTAGTACAACTTCATTGTTGTATGCCCAGGAAGTATTGAAAATCTTTGAGTCTTTAATGCGAAAGAATTCCCACAAAATCTTCTTCATGATTTTATTTCTCATTTATTGTCACCCCTTGTCACTATTAGATTATGGCACAATAGAATCGTTCGGGGATCCCTTTTAAGATATTGCTTCTATACCTCTATCCATTTCTTCATTGCTCACATTTATGAAACTGAATAATAGATGATATACATCTAGCGTCCTTTGGTTCAAGTTTGTTCCTATTATGGCCATGACCGCGAGTGTGGCACATATGTCAAATATCAATGTCGTAGAGTGATTTTGATTTTTAAAGTTTTTTAAACAAGTAGGAAATGTTTTTAACTTCTATCAAAATTAACATTTCAAAGTTTTTGAAATTAAGTTGTTGTAGTACTTATTTGGTGATGTTTTTAAGCTCGTAGATATGAATTGTAATTTTTTAATGCAACTGTGATATTTTACTAATTTTCTCGATGCAAAACCTATACTTACAAGATTTTATGTTTCAATGTCAATTTGGCTAGTTATTGCCTTTTCAATGTTAATTTCAATATTGATGCCAGAATTTGTATTTTCATTCTTCTAACCTGGTAACCCTTCAATCCCATTCTGTCGCAAATGGCTGCACAAGCTGTTTTCTCATGGGAGCTGACATAGAGCAAGTTAAGGCATCAAGTTAGACTACTAATCAACTGCAACTATACATTTTCAATAGGCACTCTGTAGATGCATCTCGAATAAAAAGCTGATAAATTTCTAGATATTAAAATAATTAAAACCATCTAAAACATCCGGAGCAAGCACTCCAAAGCGATCAACGAACTCATTAAAAGTTCTTTTAGTTGCGTAGCCTGCACAACTTATTCTGATTGCCTCTCGCACTCCCTGGAATATGTAAGAGTTGTTCTAGTGAGAATTTTTAATGCCTCATGTAACTTTAGCCGGAAATGCAAAAGCATCAATGTCTACTTACCCCACATCTCTGTTGGCTTAAAACATTGAAATTTTCAAAGATCCCTTGCTTCAAGACGGTATTTGGTTTGACACTTCTGATATAATGAGGGTCTGTGGTACCGAAAGTCTCCATGAGTGCTTGCAGTTGTTATTGAAAGAGAGAAGACACCAAAATCAAGATTAACTACACTGCCAAAACATATATTTAGCATCATGGTTTTGACTTATGTACCTTGAAGCCGGTACCAATTGAGGATAATTTGGATGATTTTGAAGTCTCATCAGGTAGAGGGGGGAAGAGGTTTGCAACAAAAGAACAGTTGGAGGCATTTAGTAGAGCTTCATGTTCTGCTGCAACATAATCCTTGTTCTTGTCAAGGAACAGATCTGCTTGGTAGGTGACCTGAAAAGAAAAAAAAATGAATGTTTAAGGCTATAAAACTTGACTTTGCTTACATCAGCAGCATAACATTCATTCTGCAAGATAGTTGCTGCAGTGGAAATTAATTAGAGGAGTTATATCTGAGGACTTACATCACAAGCGTAATGGTTAATTGTGAAGTCAGTGCGGGCAAGTTTCGGCTTACTGAAGCGTTTATGTTCTTTATATGTTTGGTACATCTTCTGTGCAAATGTTTCATGAGTAGATTTTGGGAACATACTGCAGAAGCATATCATGGTGCTATGTCAGTTCCAGCAACCTACCTTGTAAATCAATATTTCTTGGTCATGCATGTCATACTTCCTATGGAAGCATTTTATGATCTCTGATAGATTAATGCACTTTAAATTTTGTTAGCTTTGATTTATGTTCTTCCTTGGATAGCATCTAATGCATGTTTTGTCACAAAACAGTTAAGAAAACAAGCAGAAATTTTTAAGATAAATTCATGATCTTGGCAATCTAAATTTTAGGTGGTAAAATTCTTGGACATAATGTTTATTAGTTGTGTAGCAGTATCATTTTACAAATGATGTGAGGCACTTGAAAGACATACCAGTCTTCATCTCGAAGTGAGATTATTCCTCCTGGTTTCTGCATTTGACACACTTAAGATATGAACATACCATCTATTTTGATAGAAGTGTCAGACAAAAATAAATTGATACACTTCCACTTTCACAAATTACTTATCATAAAAACATCAAAGTTTGACAATCAAATACCTTTTTCAATACGATCCATGACATCTTGATTGTCCACAAATTCAACATAACTCCAATTAATCTCTTCTCTTGTATACGCTTCCTGCTCCATATACATAACTGCTCAAAACTGTCATATACATTGGCAATGAATTAGACCAATATGTCGACCCGCATGTAGGTTGAGATGAATTCTTGGAGAATATCTCAGAATCTTTATATGTGGCTAAGCCCACCTGTTTCACCTTGAAAGTCTCAAAGACTACAATGATGTTAGCCGCACGAGGATCCTGACCTATAGAACTGTTGATCTTGTCCATAATCCTGCCATTGTTTTCCCATGAAAAAATTTATCGTGTCACATTGTGTCAAAATATATGTAAAATTATCCTCCCGAAAACTAGAGTGCAAGATGTGCAATAGATGAAATTTAACATAAATAGCTGGGACCAGCAATGAACAGAGTTGCTTGATCGGGACTAAATGGATCAAAAATTAATTGAGAGATACACTGATATAGTTGAAAATTTTCTAGCTTGTTGTCATGATTCAGCTATATCACACACGAGAAGTTATATTTTAGCTTGACAACGAGGTTTCTTCAACTTTACTGGCAGCAATTTTGAAGTATGTTTTACAAAAGGTCTGGTTTTATGTTGTGTGCTTCGGCACAAAGAAATGAAGTCCAAATTTAGCACTTACCAGTCAAATAGCCTAGAATATATTGTCTTTGCCAAGGCATCACGACTTAGTGCTGCCGGTGTCACTATAACACGCTCACATAGGGAGTCCTCAAGAGCCTTGACATCACACCTGATAACAGCAACTTATTTTATTTTCTAGGAAATTAAAACGAAACAATTTCAACAAAAGAATATGACAATAAAGTTATCATCATCTTACATCAGAAGCTCTGCTGCAGTATGAATGTGGTATCTTGCTTTGTCATCTTTCAATTCAGAAGAATCAGCTTCCTTCTCCTTTTTGAAGTCAATATTTCCAAGATGGAGAATTGCTGCCACTACACAGAATATAGCTTCCTGCAACCTAAAACATTATATCTATGCTCGGTGGTTGATGATTGAAAAAAATAGAAACTTCATATTTGAATTGGAAAAATAGAAAGATGTAGTCTTACTTCCATCTAGAACTCACCTGCTCTTCTTGGCTTATTCCAACGACATCCATGGCATTTGTGGTCTCTAGATACTCTCTTCCATCATTCACATTTGATACTTCATAGCTGTTACTCTGATTGAGATTATGAAATGTTCTTGGATCCTTAACCTTCAATTTCTTGGCATCGTGAAAATAAACATTAGTTGGTTTGAATGTGTAATTTATATACTAGTTTCAAACCATTGGTTTCAGTGGCTTCTCTTTAAAGATTTTCAAAAAGTGTTTTTTCTGTAAACCATTGGTTTCAGTGGCTTCTCTTTAAAGATTTTCAAAAAGTGTTTTTTCTGTAAAAAATGAAAGATATTTTTCGAAGGCATCGTTAACGAAAGAGTCACAAATATTTTTCGAAAATGTTGGTACTTAAAATATTTTGATTCCTAAAAGTTTTGAAAAATGTCTTTATGTCTGAAAAGTGTCTGTTCTAATTTTGTTCTTTTATTCGAACACCAAAAACTGTTTTAAGTTTCACAAAATATTGAGTTTTAAATTTTTTCTGAGAATTATGAAATGTTTTCATCACCTACAAGAATTGAGTTTTTTAAGTTGTTGTAGTACTTCTTCTTTGACTTTATTATTATGAAATATTTAAATGTTATCAAATCTTGTTTTCCTTTTGCATAAAGTATCGTATTTGAAAGTTTTGAAATGTTTGAGTTGTATTCATGCAAAATATGCATTAACAAATTTTTTACTCAAAAACATATTTTAACATGTCTACATGGTGCTAAAGTGTTTATTATAAAAGTTTAAACCAATGTTGTCAAGGGCTTCTCTTTAATGAATTTCAAAGAAAGTGGCTTTTTCTGTAAAAACTTAATGATATTTTTCTAAAGCATCATGAAAAAAGGTTGGCAAAGCAATTTCTTTTCGTAAACGAAAGAGTCACAACTATTTTTGTAATATGTTGGTACTGAAAATAATTTTGATTTTTAAAAAGTTGTAGTACTTCTTTGGCTTCATTATTCTAAAATATTTTAATGTTATTTTGTCGTGATTTCCTGTTACGTGATGTATCTTAAACCAAAATTGAGTTTTGAATTGTTTTTGTTGTATTCATATAAAATTTGCATAATATTATTTTTTCATAACTTATTTACACACATTTGCTTTAATCATTGTTTAATATGCGAGTCTCAAATTAATGTTGGCAAAATCTCAAACAGTGCGACTTTTTCTATTCAATCAAAAGATTCGTTGAAAAGAAAGAATTTGAAACTCTTTTAGTGGGGTGAAATACTTAAATAAAAGGTTTATTTGAATTTTTTTTGCCACAATAGACTGTTTTCATCAATCATGAGGTGGTATACATTTCTCGAAAATGTTGGTACTTGAAATATTTTTTATAAGTGTTTCATTCTACAAGTGCTTTTTCGATTTAATTTGATTTGGAATTGCAGTGTCCTCTTTGAAGTTCTATATATTATGAGTCTTGGTTTGACAAAATTTATAAAGAAAATGCACTTTGTGATGACCACTCTCGCTTTCCTTTTTCAAAATGTATGTCATAGAGTGATTTATATACTAATTTCAAACCATGAGTGGCTTCTCTTTACAGATTTTCAAAAAAGTATTTTTTTCTGAGAAAAATGAAAGATTTTACGGAGGCATTATTAATGAAAAAGTCACCATTATTTTTCGAAAATGCTGGTACTTAAAATAACTTGAATATTAAAAGTGTTTAAAAATGTCTTTCGGTCTCTAAAAATGTTTGTTCTAAATTTGTTTTTTATTCGAACACAAGAAAATGTTTTAAATTCACAAAATATTGAGCCTTACATTTTTTCTGAGAATTATGAATTGTTTTCATCACCTAAGAATTGAGTTTTTAAAGTTGTAGCAATTCTTCTTCTTTAGTTGCATTATTATGAGATTTTTAAATGTTATCAAGTCATGGTTTCCTTTTGCATGTACCAAATTTAAAAGTTTTGAAATGTTTGAGTTGTATTCATGCAAAATATGCATTAATATATTTTTTGCTCAAAACCATTTTTTAACACGTCCACTTGTAGTTGCTAAAGTGTGTGTTATCCTAGTTTCAAACCATTGTTGTCATGAGCTTCTTTTTGGAGAATTTCAAAGAAAGTGAGTTTTTCTGTAAAAAAAATCGAAGATATTTTTCGAAATCATCATTAAAAAAAGTTTGGCAAAGCAAATATATATTTTTTAAAATGATGATACCCTAAAATAATTTTGTTTTCTAAAAGTTTTGAAGAATGTGTTTTCGTTTCAAAAGTGTTTGTTCTGATTTTAGTCTTTAATTCGTTTACAAGAAAATATTTTAACTGTAACTAATATTGAGCTTTTAAAGTTTTCTTGGACATGTATGAAATATTTTAAACACCTACCCGAATTGAGTTTTCAAAGTTGTAATACTTCTGTGGTTGCATTATTCTATAATATTTAAAAGTTATTTTATCATGATTTTCTTTTGCATTATGTATATTAAACCAAAATTGAGTTTTGAATTATTTTTGTTATATTTGTATAGTATTATTTTTCATAACTTATTTACACACATTTGCTTAAATCCTTGTTTCATATGTGAGTCGCAAATTAATGTTGGCAAAATTTCAAACAAAACGACTTTTTCTATTCAATCCAAAGATTCGTTGAAAATAAAGAATTTGAAACTCTTTTAGTGGGGTTGAATACTTAAATAAAAGGCTTATATGAAAGTTTTTTTGCCATTTTCACCAATCATAAGGTGGTGCACATTTTTCGAAAATGTTGGTACATGAAATAATTTTTAGTTCTAAATAGATTTTCGAATAAGTGTTTCATTCTAAAAGTGCTTTTTCTATTTTATTTAATTTGAAATTGCAATGTCCTATTTGAAGTTCAATATACTATGAGTCTTAGTTTGAAAAAATTGGTAAAGAAAATGCACTTTGTGATGAACACTCTGGATTTCCTTTTCAACATGTTATAGAGTGATTTATATACTAGTTTCAAACCATTGGTTTGAGTGGCTTGTCTTTAGAGATTTTCAAAAATGTGTTTTTTTTTATGTAAAAATGAAATATATTTTACGATGGTGTCATTAATGAAAGAATCACAAATATTTTTCAAAAATGTTGGTACTTGAAATATTTTGATTCCTAAAAGTTTTGAAAAATGTCTTTACGTCTGAAAAGTGTTTGTTCTAATTTTATTCTTTTATTCGAACACAAAAAAATGTTTTAAGTTTCACAAAATATTGAGCTTTAAAATTTTTCTAAGAATTATAAAATGTTTTCATCACCTACAAGAATTGAGTTTTTAAAGTTGTTGTAGTACTTCTTTTGTTTTATTATTATGAAATATTTAAATGTTATCAAGTTGTGTTTTCCTTTTGCATAAAGTATCATATTTGAAAGTTTTGAAATGTTTGAGTTGTATTCATGCAAAATATGCATTAACAAAGTTTTTACTCAAAAACATATTTTAAGATGTCTACGCGTAGGTGCTAAAGTGTTTATTATACTAGTTTTTAACCAATGTTGTCGAGGGCTTCTCTTTAGATAATTTCAAAAGAATTGGCTTTTTCTGTAAAAACCTAATGATATTTTTCGAAAGCATCATGAAAAAAAGGTTGCTAAAGAAATTTGTTTTCGTAAACAAAAGAGTCACAAATATTTTTGTAATATGTTGGTACTGAAAATAATTTTGATTTTTAAATTTTTTAAACAATATGTGTTTTGGTTTCGAAAGTGTTTGTTCTGATTTTAGTCTTTTATTCGATTACAAGAAAATATTTTAGCTGCCACTGATATTGAGCTTTTAAAGTTTTCTTGGACACGTATGAAATATTTTAAACACCTACTCGAATTGAGTTTTCAAACTTGTAATACTTCTGTGGTTGCGTTATTCTATAATATTTAAATGTTATTTTATCATGATTTTCTTTTGCATTATGTATCTTAAACCAAAATAGAGTTTTGAATTGTTTTTGTTGTATTCATATAAAATTTGCATAATATTATTTTTGTATAACTTATTTACACACATTCGCTTTAATCATTGTTTCATATGCGAGTCTCAAATTAATGTTGGCAAAATCTCAAACACAACGATTTTTTCTATTCAATCAAAAGATTTGTTGAAAAGAAAGAATTTGAAACTCTTTTAGTGGGGTGAAATACTTAAATAAAAGGCTTATTTGAATTTTTTTTGCCACAATAGACTGTTTTCACCAATCATAAGGTGGTATACATTTCTCGAAAATGTTGGTACTTGAAATATTTTTTATAAGTGTTTCATTCTACAAGTGCTTTTCCGATCTAGTGGAATAACAATGTTCTATTAGAAGTTCTATATATTATGAGTCTTAGTTTGACAAAATTTATAAAGAAAATGCACTTCTTGATGACCACTCCACTCTCGCTTTCCTTTTTCAAAATGTACGTCATACAGTGGTTTATATACTAATTTCAAGCCATGAGTGGCTTCTCTTTAGAGATTTTCAAAAAAGTATTTTTTTCTGAAAAAAATGAAAGATTTTACGGAGGCATCATTAATGAAAGAGTCACAATTATTTTTTGAAAATGTTGGTACTTAAAATAATTTGAATCTTAAAAGTTTTTAAAAATGTCTTTCGGTTTGGAAAAATGTTTGTTCTAATTTTGTTTTTTATTCGAACACAAGAAAATGTTTTAAATTCACAAAATATTGAGCTTTAAAATTTTTCTGAGAATTATGAAATGTTTTCATCACCTACAAGAATTGAGTTTTTAAAGTTGTAGTAATTCTTCTTCTTTAGTTGCATTATTTTGAGATTTTTAAATGCTATCAAGTCATGGTTAAGCATGTATCAAATTTAAAAGTTTTGAAATGTTTAAGTTGTATTCATGCAAAATATGCATTAATATATTTTTTGCTCAAAAACATTTTTTAACATTTCCACATGTAGTTGCTAAAGTGTTTGTTATCCTAGTTTCAAACCAATGTTGTCATGCGCTTCTGTTTAGAGAATTTCAAAGGAAGTGGGTTTTTTTTGTAAAAAAATTGAAGATATTTTTCAAAAGCGTCATTAAAAAAAGTTTGGCAAAGCAAATATATATTTTTTAAAATGATGGTACTTAAAATAATTTTGTTTTCTAAAAGTTTTGAAGAATATGTGTTTTCGTCTCAAATGCGTTTGTTGTGATTTTAGTCTTTAATTCGATTACAAGAAAATATTTTAACTGCAACTATAATATTGAGCTTTTTAAATTTTCTTGGACATGTATGAAGTATTTTAAATACCTACCCGAATTGAGTTTTCAAAGTTGTAATACTAAGGTTGTTGCATTATTCTAAAATATTTTAATGTTATTTTGTCGTGATTTCCTTTTGCGTAATGTATCTTAAACCAAAATTGAGTTTTGAATTATTTTTGTTATATTCGTATAAAATTTGTATAATACTATTTTTCATAACTTATTTACACACATTTGCTTAAATCATTGTTTCATATGTGAGTCTCAAATTAATGTTTAGCAAAATTTCAAACAAAACGACTTTTTCTATTCAATCCAAAGATTCGTTGAAAATAAAGAATTTGAAATTCTTTTAGTGGGATCGAATACTTAAATAAAAGGCTTATATGAAAGTTTTTTGCCATTTTCACCAATCATAAGGTGGTGCACATTTTTCGAAAATGTTGGTACATGAAATAATTTTCAGTTCTAAATAGATTTTCGAATAAGTGTTTCATTCTAAAGGTGTTTTTTCTATTTTATTTAATTTGAAATTGCAATGTCCTGTTTGAAGTTCTATATATTATGAGTCTTAGTTTAAAAAAAATTGTAAAGAAAATGCGCTTTGTGATGAACACTCTGGCTTTCCTTTTCAACCTATATGTCATAGAGTGATTTATATACTAGTTTTAAACCATTGGTTTGAGTGGCTTGTCTTTAGAGATTTTCAAGCAAGTGTTTGTTTCTCTAAAAATGAAAGATATTTTACGATGGTGTCATTAATGAAAGAATCACAAATATTTTTCAAAAATGTTGGTACTTAAAATATTTTGATTCCTAAAAGTTTTGGAAAATGTCTTTATGTCTGAAAAGTGCTTGTTCTAATTTTGTTCTTTTATTCGAACACAAAACAATGTTTTAAGTTTCGCAAAATATTGAGCTTTAAAATTTTTCTGAGAATTATGAAATGTTTTCATCACCTACAAGAATTGAGTTTTTAAAGATGTTGTAGTACTTCTTCTTTAACTTTATTATTATGAAATATTTAAATGTTATCAAGTCATGTTTTACTTTTGCATAAAGTATCATATTTGAAAGTTTTGAAATGTTTGAGTTGTATTCATTCAAAATATGCATTAACAAATTCTTTACTCAAAAACATATTTTAACATGTCTACGCGTAGGTGCTAAAGTGTTTATTATACTAGTTTTAAACCAATGTTGTCAAGGGCTTCTCTTTAGAGAATTTCAAAGAAAGTGGTTTTTTTCTGTAAAAATTTGATGATATTTTTCGAAAGCATCATGAAATTAAGGTTGGCAAAGAAATTTGTTTTCGTAAACAAAAGAATCACAAATATTTTTTTAATATGTTGGTACTGAAAATAATTTTTATTTTTAAAAGTTTAAAGAATATGTGTTTTCTTCTCAAAGGTGTTTGTTCTAATTTTCGTCTTTAATTCGATTGCAAGAAAAATGTTTTAACTGCAAATAATATTGAGCTTTTAAAGTTTTCTAGAACATGTATGAAATATTTTCAACACCAACGAGAATGGAGTTTTCAAAGTTGTACTTCTGCGGTTGCATTATTCTAAAATATTTTAATTTTATTTTGTCGTGATTTGCTTTGCGTAATGTATCTTAAACCAAAATTGTGTTTTGAATTGTTTTTGTTGTATTCGTATAAAATTTGCATAATATTATTTTTTTATAACTTATTTTAACACATTTGCTTTAATCATTGTTTCATATGTGACTTTTTCTATTCAATCGAAAGATTCATTGAAAAGAAAGAATTTGCTGAAATGCTTAGATAAAAGGCTTATCTGAACTTTTTTTGCCGAAATAGGTTGTTTTCACCAATCATAAGGTGGTGCACGTTTTTTGAAGATGTTGGTACTTGAAATAATTTTTAATTCTAAATAGATTCGAATAAGTGTTTCATTCTAAAAGTGCTTTTTCGATTTTATTTGATTTGAAATTGCAATGATCTGTATGGAGTTCTATATATTATGTGTCTTAGTTTGAAAAAATTTGTAAAGAAAATGCACTTTGTGATGACCACTCTCGCTTCCTTTTTTAAAATACATGTCATAGAGTGATTTATATAATAATTTCAAACCATCAATGGCTTCTCTTTAGAGATTTTAAAAAAAGTGTTTTTTTTATAAAAAATGAAAGATATTTTACGATGGTATCATTAATGAAATAGTCACAATTCATTTTCGAAAATGTTGGTACTTAAAATAATTTGAATCCTAAAAGTTTTTAAAAATGAATTTACGTCTTGAAAAGTGTTTGTTCTAATTTTGTTTTTATATTTTGAACACAAGAAAATGTTTTAACTTGATAACATATTGAGCTTTAAATATTTTCTGAGAATTATGAAATGTTTGCAGCACCTACAAGAGTTGAGTTTTTAAAGTTGTAGTAATTCTTCTTTAGTTGCATTATTTTGATATTTTTAAATGTATCGAATATTAAAAGTTTTGAAATATTTGAGTTGTATTCATCCAAAATATGTATTAATATATTTTTCACTCAAAAACATATTTGAACACTTTGTTATCCTGGTAACCAATGTTGTCAAGAGCTTTTCTTTATTGAATTTCAAAGAATGTGGCTTTTTCTGTAAAAAATGGAAGATATTTTTCGAAAGCATCATGAAAAAAAGTTTGGCCAAGCAATTCGTTTTCGTAAACGAAAGTCACAATTTTTTTTTAAATGCTGGTACTAAAAATAATTTTGATTAAATTTTTTTTCTAAAAGTTTTGTAGAATATGTGTTTTCGTCTCTATTCTGATTTTAGTCTTTAATTTGATTACAAGAAAATGTTTTAATTGCAACTAATATTAAACTTTTAAAGTTTTCTTGAACATGTATGAAATATTTTAAACACCTACCAGAATTGAGTTTTCAAAGTTATAGTACTTTTGTGGTTGCATTATTCTATAATATTTAAATGTTATTTTGTCACGATTTTCTTTTGCATTATGTATCTTAAACCAAAATTGAGTCGTAAATTGTTTTTGTTGTTCTCGTATAAAATTTATTTAATATTATTTTTTATAACCTATTTACACATTTTATTAAACCATTGTTTCATATGTGAGTCTCAAAGACTCAAACTAATGTTCACAAAATTTCAAACAAAGCTACTTTTTCTATTCAATCAAAAAATTCGTTGAAAAGAAAGAATTTGAAACTCTTTTAGTGGGGTGAAATACTTAAATAAAAGGATTATCTGAATTTTTTTCCATTTTCACGAATCCTAAGGTGGTGCACGTTTTTCGAAATGTTGGTACTTGAAATAATTTGTAGTTTTAAGCAGATTTTCGAATAAGTGTTTCATTCTAAAAGTGTTTTTTCTATTTTATTTGATTTGAAATTGCAATGTCTTGTTTGAAGTTCTATATATTATGAGTCTTAGTTTGAAAAAATTTGTAAATAAAATGCACTTTGTGATGATCACTTTGGCTTTCCTTTTTCAATATGTTTCAAACCATTGGTTTGAGTGGCTTCTCTTTGGAGATTTTGAAAAAAAGTGTTTTTTTTTGTAAAAAATGACTTATATTTTACAAAGGCGTCATTAATGATATAGTCACAAATATTTTTTGAAAATGTTGGTACTTAAAATATTATGATTTCTAAAAGTTTTTAAAAATGTCTTTATGTCTTAAAGTGTTTGCTCTAATTTTGTTCTTTTGTTCGAACACAAGAAAATGTTTTAACTTTCACAAAATATTGAGCTTTAAATTTTTTCTGAGAATTATGAAATATTTTCGTCACCTACAAGAATTGAGTTTTTAAAGTTATTGTAGTACTTTTTCTTTAGTTTTATTATTATGAAATGTTTAAATGTTATCATGTCATGATTTTCTTTACATAATGTATCATATTTGAAAGCTTTGAAATGTTTGAGTTGTATTCATGCAAAATATGCTTTAACAATTTTTTTGCTCAAAAACATATTTTAACATGTCCACACAGTTGCTAAAGTGTTTATTATGCTAGTTTTAAACCAATGTTGTCAAGGGGTTCTCTTTAGAGAATTTCAAAGAAAGTGGCTTTTTCTATAAAAAATCATTGATATTTTTTGAAAGCATCATGAAAAAAAGGTTGTCAAAGCAATTAGTTTCCATAAACGAAGGTGTCACAAATATTTTTTTAAAATGTTGGTACTGAAAATAATTTTGATTTCTAAAAGTTTTAAAGAATGTGTTTTTGTCTCAAATGTGCTTGTTCTGATTCTTGTCTTTAATTCGATTGCAAGAAAATGTTTTAACTGCAAATAATATTGAGCTTTTAAATTTTTCTTGAACATGTATGAAATATTTTAAACACCTGCCAGAATTGAGTTTTCAAAGTTGTAGTACTTCTGCGGTTGCATTATTCTGAAATATTTAAATGTTATTTTGTCATGATTTTCTTTTGCATAATGTATCTTAAACCAAAATTGAGTTTTGAATTGTTTTTGTTGTATTCCTATAAAATTTGCATAATATTATTTTTTATAACTTATTTACACACATTTGCTTAAATCATTGTTTCATATGCGAGTCTCAAATTAATGTTGGAAATGGTTTTTACTTCAAAAAAATTCTAACAAAGTGACTTTTTTTATTCAATCGAAAGATTCGTTGAAAAGAAAAAATTTATTTTAGTGGGGTGAAATACTTAAATGAAAGGCTTATCCGAAATTTTTTTGCTACAATAGGCTGTTTTCACCAATCATAAGGTGGTATACATTTTTCAAATATGTTGGTACTTGAAATAATGTTTAGTTCCAAATTGATTTTCGAATAAGTGTTTCATTCTAAAAGTGCTTTTGTTATTTTATTTAATTGAAAATTGCAATGTCCTGTTTAAAGTTCTATTTTTTATAAGTCTTTGAAGATATTTGTAAAGAAAATGCTCTTTGTGTTGACCACTCTAGCTTTCCTTTTTCAAAATGTAAGTCATCTAGTGATTTATATACTAGTTTCAAACCATTGGTCTGAGTGATTTCTCTTTAGAGATTTTCAAGAAAGTGTTTTTTCTTGTAAAGAATGAAAGATACTTTACGAAGGCATCATTAATGAAAGCGCGACAAATATTTTTTGAAAATATTGATACTTAAAATAATTTGAATCCTAAAAGTTTTAAAAAATGTCTTTACGTCTGAAAAAGTGTTTGTTCTAATTTTGTTCTTTTTATTCAAGCACAAGAAAATGTTTTTAATTCATAAAATATTGAGTTTTTAATTTTTTTTGAGAAATATGAAATGTTTTCATCATTGTGTTTTAAATTTATTCTAATCCTTCTTCTTTAGTTGCATTATCATGAAATATTTAAATGTTATCAAGTCATGATTTTCTTTTGCATAATGTATCAAATTTAAAAGTTTTGAAATGTTTGAGGTGTATTCATGCAAAATATGCATTAAGATATTTTTTTCCTCAAAAACATATTTTTACATGTCCCCCCGTATTTGCTAAAGTGTTTGTTATACTAGTTTGAACCCGATGTTGTCAACGACTTCTCTTTTTATAAAATTTCAAAGAAAGTTGCTTTTTCTGTAAAAGACCAATAATATTTTTCGAAAAAGTTTGGCAAAGCAATTCATTTTCATAAACGAAAGAGTCATAAATAATTTTTTAAAGTGTTGGTACTTAAAGTAATTTTGATTAATAAAAGTCTTGAAGAATTTGTGTTTTCGTTTCAAAAGTGTTAGTTCTGATTTTAGTCTTTAATTCGATTACAAGAAAATGTTTTAATTGCAAGTAATATTGAGTTTTTAAAGTTTTCTTGAACATGTATGAAATATTTTAAGCACCTACCAGAATTGAGTTTTCAAAGTTGTAGTACTTCTGTAGTTGCATTATTCTAAAATCTTTTAATGTTATTTTGTCGTGATTTTCTTTTGCATAATGAATCTTAAACCAAAATTGAATTTTTATATTGTTTTTGTTGTGTTTGTATCAAATTTTGCAAAATGTTGGTACTTGAAATAATTTTTAGTTCTAAATAGATTTTCGAGTATGTGTTTCATTCTAAAAGTGTTTTTTTGATTTTATTTGGTTTATAATTGCAATGTCCTGTTTGAAGTTCTATATATTATGAGTCTTAGTTTGAAAAAAAAATGTAAAGGAAATGCACTTTGTGATGACCACTTTGGCTTTCCTTTTTCGAAATGTATATCATAGAGTGATTTATATACTAGTTTTAAACCATTGGTTTATGTGGCTTGTCTTTAGAGATTTTCAAAAAAAGTATTTTTTTTGGAAAAAAGGAAAGATATTTTTCGAAGGCATCATTAATGAAAGATGACAAATATTTTTCGAAAATGTTGGTACTTAAAATAATTTTCTTTTCTAAAAGTTTTTAAAAATGTCTTTACGTCTAAAAAGTGTTTGTTCTAATTTTGGTATTTTATTCGAACCCAAGAAAATGTTTTAACTTCAAAAAATATAAAAATTATGAAATGTATTCATCAGCTACCTGAATTGAGTTTTTAAAGTTGTTGTTGTACTTCTTCTTTAGTTGCATTATTACGAAATATTTAAATGTTATTAGGTCATGATTTCCTTTTGCATTATGTATCAAATTTGAAAGTTTTAAAATGTTTGAGTTGTATTCTTTAAAAATATGCATTAACATATTTTTTGTTCAAAAATATATTTTAACAATTCCAAACATAGTTGCTAAAGTGTTTGTTATACTAGTTTCAAACCGATGTTGTCTACGACTTCTCAAAGAAAGTGACTTTTTCTTTAAAAAATCTTTGATATTTTTGAAAGCATCATTTAAAAAAGTTTGGCAAAGCAATTTGTTTTCATAAACGAAAGTGTCACAAATATTTTTTTAAATGTTGGTACTTAAAATAATTTTGATTTCTAAAAGTTTTGAAGAATATGTGTTTTCATCTCAAAAGTGTTTGTTCTGATTTTAGTCTTTAAGTTGATTACATGTAAATGTTTTAAATGCAAATAATATTGTGCTTTTACAATTTTCTTGATCATGTATGAAATATTTTCAACACCTACCAGAATTGAGTTTTCAAAGCTGTAGTACTTGTCTGGTTGCATTATTCTAAAATATTTGATTGTTATTTTGTCGTGATTTTCTTTTGTGTTATGTATTTTTAACCAAAATTTACTTTTGAATTGTTTTTGTTGTATTCGTATAAAATTTGTGTAATATTTATTTTTTATTACTTATTTAAACACATTTGCTTAAATCATTGTTTCATATGTGAGTCTTAAATTAATATTGACAAAATTTTAAACAAAGTGACTTTTTCTATTCAATCTAAAGATTCATTGAAAATAAAGAATTTGAAAGTCTTTTAGTGGGGTGAAATACATGAATAAAAGGCTGATCTGAATTTTTTTTCCATTTTCACCAGTCATAATGTTGTGCACATTTTTCACAAATGTTATTTTGTCATGATTTTCTTTTGCATAATGAATCTTAAACCAAAATTGAGTTTTGAATTGTTTTTGTTGTATTCCTATAAAATTTGCACAGAATTATTTTTTATAACTTATTTACACATTTGTTTAAATCATTGTTTCATATGCGAGACTCAAATTAATGTTGGAAATGATTTTTACTTTAGAAAATTTCAAACAAAGTGACTTTTTCTATTCAATTGAAAGATTCATTGAAAAGAAAGAATTCAGAACTCTTTTAGTGGGGTGAAATACTTAAATAAAAGGTTGTTTTCACCAATTGTAAAGTCGTGCACATTTTTTGAAAATGTTGGTTTTTGAAATAGTTTTTAGTTCTAAATAGATTTTCGAATAAGTGTTTCATTCTAAAAGTGTTTTGCTATTTTATTTGATTTGAAATTGCAATGTCCTGTTTGAAGTTCTATATATTATGAGTCGTAGTTTTAAAATGTTTGTAAAAAAATGCACTTTGTGATGACCACTCTGGCTTTCCTTTTACAAAAATGTATGTCATAGACTGATTTATATAGTAGTGTCATAAAATGATTTATATACTAGTTTCAAACCATTGGTTTCAGTGACTTCACTTTAGAGATTTTCAAAAAAAGTTGTTT
The DNA here is from genome assembly GCF_984573655.1 of Nuphar pumila. Classification (NCBI taxonomy): domain Eukaryota; kingdom Viridiplantae; phylum Streptophyta; class Magnoliopsida; order Nymphaeales; family Nymphaeaceae; genus Nuphar; species Nuphar pumila. The sequence goes on from NC_143263.1 coordinate 23,698,337, forward strand.
TATCTGTAAAAAATGAAAAATATTTTTCGAAGGCATCATTAATGAAAAAGTAGCAAATATTTTTTGAAAATGTTGGTACTTTTAATTTTGATTGCTAAAAGTTTTGAAAAATGTCTTTACATCTAAAAAATGTTCTAATTTTGTTCTCTTTTTCAAACACAAGAAAATCTTTTAATAACTTTACAAAATATTGAGATTTAATTTTTTTTGATAATTCTGAAATGTTTTCATCACCTACTAGAATTGAGTTTTTAAAGTTGGATTTCTTCTTCTTCTTTAGTTGCATTGTTATGAAATATTTAAATGTTATCAAGTCATGATTTCCTTTTGCATAATGTATCAAATTTGAAAGTTTTGAAATGTTTGAGTTGTATTCATGCAAAATATATTTCTTGCTCGAAAACATATTTTGATACGTCCATGCATAGTTGCTAGTGTGATTTATATACTAGTTTCAAACCGGTATTGTCAACGGCTTCTCCTTAGAGAATTTCATAGAAAGTAGTTTTTTTCTGATATTTTTCGATAGCTTGATGGAAAAAGTTTGTCAAAGCAATTTCATTTTCAGTTTTGGTCTTTCATTCCAGTGGATGGAAGTGTTTCTAACTTAAACCTAATTTGAGTTTTTAAAGTTTTTGAAAGTAGTAGGAAATGTTTTTAACTTCTATCAAAATTAGGATTTCAAAGTTTTTGAAATTAAGTTGTTGTAGTACTTATTTGGTAATGCTATAATTCTTGGAGATTTGAATTGTAAATTTTTTAATGCAACTGTAATATTTTACTAATTTTCTCGATGCAAAACCTAAATTTACAAGATTTTGTGTTTCAATATTAATTTGGCTAGTTATTGCCTTTTCAATGTTAATTTCAATATTGATGCCAGAATTTGTATTTTCATTCTTCTATCCTGGTAACCCTTCAATCCCATTCTGTCGCAAATGGTTGCACAAGCTGTTTTTTCATAGGAGCTGACATAGAGCAAGTTAAGGCATCAAGTTAGGCTAGTATTCAACTGTAACTATACCTTTTCAATAGGCACTTTGTAGATGCATCTCGTATAAAAAGCTGATAAATTTCTACATATTAAAATAATTAAAACCATCTAAAACATCAGGAGCAAGCAGTCCAAAGCTGTCGATGAACTCATCAAAAGTTCTTTTAGTTGGGTAGCCTGCACAACTTATCCTGATTGCCTCTAGCACTCCCTGGAATCATTTAAGAGTTATTCTTGTGAGAATTTTTAATGCCTCATGTATTTTTAGTACGGCTGAACTTTAGCAGGAGATTCAAAAGCATCAATGTCTACCTACCCCACACCTCTGTTGGCTTAAAACATTTAAATTTTGCAAAGATCCCTGGCTTCAAGACGGTATTTGGTTTGACACTTCTTATATAATGAGGCTCTGTGGTACCTAAAGTCTCCATAAGTGCTTGCAGTTGTTGAAAGCGAGAAGACACCAAAATCAAGATTAACTACAATACCAAAACATATAGGTAGCGTCATAGTTTTTACTTATGTACCTTGAAGCTGGTACCAATTGAGGAGAATTTGGATGATTTTGAAGTCTCCTCAGGTAGATGGGGGAAGAGGTTTGCAACAAAAGAACAGTTGGAGGCATTTAATAGAGCTTGATGTTCTGCTACAACATAATCCTTGTTCTTGTCATGGAACAGATCAGCTTGGTAGGTGACCTGAAAAGAAAAAAATTCAATGTTTAAGTCTATAAAACTTTACTTTGCTTACATCAGCAGCATAACATTCATTCTGCAAGATAGTTGCTGCAGTGGAAATTAATTAGTGTTATATCTGAGGACTTACATCACAAGCGTAATGGTGAATTGTGAAGTCAGTGCGGGCAAGTTTTGGCTTACTGAAGCGTTTTTGTTCTTTATATGTTTGGTACATCTTCTGTGCAAATGTTTCATGAGTAGATTTTGGGAACATACTGCAGAAGCATATCATGGTGCTAAGTCAGTTCCAGCAAGCTAGCTTGTAAATCAGTATTTCTTGGTCATGCATGTCATAGTTCCTATGGAAGCATTTTATGATATGTGATAGATTAATGCACTTTAAATTTTGTTAGCTTTGATTTATGTTCTTCCTTGGATTGCATCTAATGCATGTTTTGTCACAACACAGTTAAGAAAACAAGCAGAAATTTTAAAGATACATTCATGATCTTAGCAATCTAAATTTTAGGTGATAAAATTCTTGAACATAATGTTTATTGGTTGTGTAGCACTAACATTTTACAAATGATGCGAGGCACTTGAAAGACATAGCATGCTTCATTTAGAAGTGAGATTATTCGTCCTGGTTTCTGCATTTGACACACTTAAGATATGAACATTACGATACCATCTATTTTGATAGAAGTTTCAGAAAAAAAAAATTTGATACACTTGCACTTTCACAAATTACTTATCATAAAAACATCAAAGTTAGACAATCAAATACCTTTTCAATAAGATCCAAGTCATCTTAATTGTCCACAAATTCATCATAACTCCAATTAATCTCTTCTCTTGTATACTCTTCCTGCTCCATCTTGAATACATGCTTCACATGAATGGTTTGTTATTCTGTGACTTAGATTTTAGCACATAGTTTGCGCTTTCCATCTGAAGGAAAAGACACCATTACCTGGTTGAAATGCTGTTGCAATTTCTCATTTGTAAAGTTTATACATTACTGTTCACAACTGTCGTATACATTGGCATTGAATTAGACCAATATGTCGACCGTCATGTCGGTTGAGATGAATTCTTGGAGAATATCTCAGAATCTTTATATGTGTGGCTAAGCCTTACCTGTTCACCTTGAAAGTCTCAAAGCCATAAATGTCAAGTACTCCAATGATGTTAGCCGCACTAGGATCCTGACCTATAGAACTGTTGATCTTGACCACAATCCTGCCATTGTTTTCTCATGAAAACATTTATCTTGGCACGTTGTGTCAAAATATATGTAAAATTATCCTCCAGTAAACTATAGTGCTGGATGTACAATAGAGGAAATTTAACATATAGATCAGATCTGCAATGAATACATTTGCTTGATCCGGACTAAATGGTTCAACAATTTAGTTGAGAGATACACTGATATAGTTGAAAATTTTCTAATCTGTTGTCATGATTCAGCCACATTACACATAAGAAGTTATCTTTTTAGCTTGACAACATGGTTTCTTCAACTTTACTGGCAACAATTCTGAAGTATATTTCCATCGGGTGTCACTATAACACGCTCACATAGGGAGTCCTCAAGAGCCTTGACATCACACCTGATAACAGCATCTTATTTTATTTTCTAGGAAATTAAAACGAAAGAATTTCAACAAAAGAATATGACAATAAAGTTATCATCATCATACATCAGAAGCTCTGCTGCAGTATGAATGTGGTATCTTGCTTTGTTGTTACTTAAAATAATTTTGATTCTTAAAAATGTCTTTACGTTTGCATAGTGTTTGTTCTAATTTTGTTCTTTTATTCGAACAGAAGAAAATGTTTTGACTTAAAAAAATATTGAGTTCTAATTTTTTTTTGAGAATTATGAAATCTTTTCATCACCTACCATAATTGAGTTTTTAAAGTTGTTGTAGTACTTTTTTAGTTGCATTATTATGAAATATTTAAATGTTTTCAAGTCATGATTTTCTGCATAATTTATAAAGTTTGAAAGTTTTGAAATGTTTGAGTTGTATTCATGCAAAATATGCATTAACATATTTTTTTGCTCAAAAACATAATTTAACATGTCCACACGTAGTTGCTAAAGTGTTTGTTATACTAGTTTCAAACCGATGTCAATGACTTCTTTTTAGAGAATTTTAAAGAAAGTGACTTTTTCTGTAAAAAAATCAATGATATTTTCTGAAAGCATCATGAAAAAAAGTTTGGCAAAGCAATTTGTTTTCATAAACGAAAGAGTCACTATATTTTTTTTCAATGTTGGTACTTAAAATAATTTTGATTTCTAAAAGTTTTGAATAATATGTATTTTCGTCTCAAAAGTGTTTGGTTTGATTTTAGTCTTTAATTCGATTACAAGAAAATATTTTAACTGCAATTATTATTGAGCTTTTAAAGTTTTCATGAAGATGTAAACACCTACATGAATTGAGTTTTCAAAGTTATAGTAGTTCTTTAGTTGCATTATTCTAAAATATTTTAATGTTATTTTGTCATGATTTTCTTTTGCATAATGTATCTTAAACCAAAATTGAGTTTTGAATTATTTTTGTTGTATTCGTATAAAATTTGCATAATATTATTTTTTGTAACTTATTTTTACACATTTTCTTTAATCAGTGTTTCATATGTGAGTCTCAAATTAATGTTGGCAATGGCTTTTACTTCAAGAAATTTAAAACAAAGCGACTTTTTCTATTCGATTGAAAAATTGGTTGAAAAGAAAGAATTTGAAACTCTTTTAGTGGGGTGAAATACTTAAATAAAAGGCTGATCTGAAAGTTTTTTGCCACAATAGGCTGTTTTCACCAATCATAAGGTATTGCACATTTTTCGAAAATGTTGGTACTTGAAATACTTTTAAGCTCTAAATAGATTTCCGAATAAGTGTTTCATTCTAAAAGTGCTTTTTCTATTTTATTTGATTTGAAATTACAATGCCTTGTTTGAAGTTCTATATATTATGAGTCTTGGTTTGAAACAATTTGTAAAGAAAATGCACCGTGTGATCACCACTCTCGCTTTCCTTTTTCAAAATGTATTAAAGGAATGTCTTTATATACTAGTTCAAACTATCAGTGTTTTCTCTTTTACAGATTTTCAAAAAAGTATTTTTTTTGCAAAAAAATGAAAGATATTTTTCGAAGGCATCATTAATGAAAGAGTCACAAATATTTTTCAAAAATGTTGGTACTTAAAATAATTTTAATTCCTAAAAGTTTTTAGAGAATTTCATAGATAATGATTAATATACTTGTTTCAAACCGGTGTTGTGAACAACTTCTCTTTAGAGGATTTCATAGAAAGTGGCTTTTTCTTTAAAAAAATCAATGATATTTTTTGATTGCGTGATGAAAAAAGTTCGGCAAAGCAATTTTATTTTCAATTTTGGTTTTTCATTTCAATGGATGGAAATGTTTTTAACTTAAGCAGAATTTGAGTTTTTAAAGTTTTTGAAACAAGTAGGAAATGTTTTCAACTTCTATCAAAATTAAGATTTCAAAGTTTTTGAAATTAAGTTGTTGTAGTACTTATTTGCTGTTGTTATAATGCTTGGAGATTTGAATTGTAAATTTTTTAATGCAACTGTGATATTTTACTAATTTTCTTGATGCAAAACCCATACAAGATTTTGAGTTTTAACAAGTACATTAATTTAGGCCGTTATTGTGGTGTTGTTGCTTGGATGTGGTTAGGTCTATCCAATGGATGTATATGACATCATGTCACGACCAATAAGTGAGCTCTGCCTAGTATACTAATGGTAAAGTGGCTTAGTTTGTTTAGAGTCATTTGATTCATTCAAACATTATTAAATGTTTTACTAGCTTTAGTCTCCAACTTGTGAATAGGATTCATTGCACTTTTGATCGTTTTATCCCATTGGATGCATTATCTTTGAGAATTTCTATCACAAATTTTCACTAGTACAACTTCGTTCTTGTATGCTTAGGAAGTATTGAAAATCTTTTGAGTCCTTAATGCGAATAAATTCTTGCAAAATCTTCATGATTTTATTTTTCATTTATTGTCACCCCTAATCACTATTAGATTGTCACAGTCGAGAATCTCATACTCGACATGGTGAATGACACAATAGAATCGATCAGGCCACCCGTTTAAGTTATTGCTTCTATACTTCAATCCATTTCTTCAAGTTGCTCATTTTTTTGAAAGAAAATAATAGATGACATACATCGAATGTCGTTTGGTTCTAGTTTGTTCCTATTATAGACATGAGCGCGAGTGTGGCACTTATGTGAAATATCCTAGGAATGTCATAGAGTGATTTTGATTTTTGTCCAAGAGCTTTACTAGGCTTGGTATTTATCACATTGGTGGTCGTGAAAATGCATCATATTGATCCTTATCTTGTTTATTTATTCCTTACCACAAAAGATGAGTGGCTAGCATTGAGCATTTGCTATCTCAATGGCTCAAGGTCCATGCGACTGTGGGATTTGGGATTGTTCACTTGTATAAAGTACAATTTAGTTCCCTATATATGTGATTACAAAATTATGTGTGTGGTCACTGCTCGAAGATCTTCTAAGTAGTAATATTGCCATTTGACCTCACTACTCAAAGCTACATTTTTTAGAATTGAAGCAGGACAACGTTGGACAAATTCTTTTCAAGAAGCGAAGCTAGTGAACAATTAACAAGTTTAATGCAACAAAGAAGTGTAAAGGTGGTATATAGAAAGATAGTTCTTTCTTGCACGAGGTGTATTCTCATCGTTGCTGTCAAGACGAAGATGGTTACCTTGGTTAGTGCCATGAAAATGTGGTCACGTCTTGGTTGGATTTTGGATGTTACCAAAGTCTTCCATACTTAAAGCACTCTCAACTTCAATCCACGCTTTTCACATAGGAGGAGTTGGTGAAGTACCTTATTTGATTTGAAATTGCAATGTCTCGTTTGAAGTTCTATATATTTTGAGTCTTTGTTTGAAAAAATTTGTAAAGAAAATGCACTTTGTAAAGACCTCTCTGGCTTTCCTTTTTCAAAATATATGTCATAGAGTGATTTATATAGGAATGTCATAGAGTGATTTATATACTTGTTTCAAACCATTGGTTTCAGTTGCTTCTCTTTAGAGATTTTCAAAAAAGTGTTTTTTTTCTGTAAAAAATGAAAGATATTTTTCGAAGGAAGCATTAATGAAAGAGACAACTATTTCTCGAAAATGTTGGTACTTGAAATGATTTTGATTCTTAAGAGTTCTTAAAAATGTCTTTACGTTTGAAAAGTGTTTGTTCTAATTTTGTTGTTTTATTCGAACACAAGAAAATGTTTTAACTTAAAAAAATATTGAGCTTTAAATTTTATTTGAGAATTATAAAATGTTTTCATCACGTACAAGAATTGAGCTTTTAAAGTTGTTGTAGTACTTCTTTAGTTGCATTATTGTGAAATATTTAAATGTTATCAAGTCATGATTTCCTATTGCATAATTTATCAAATTTTAAAGTTTTGAAATGTTTGAGTTGTATTCATGCAAAATACGAATTAACATATTCTTTTGCTCAAAAACATATTTTAACACGTCCACACGTAGTTGCTAATGTGTTTGTTATACTAGTTTCAAACCGATGTTGTCAACGACTTCTTTTTAGAGAATTTTAAAGAAAGTTGCTTTGTCTGTAAAAAATCAATGATATGTTTTGAAAGCGTCATGGGAAATGGTTTGGCAAAGCAATTCATTTTCATAAACGAAAGAGTCACAAATATTTTTTTTAAATGTTGGTACTTGAAATAATTTTGATTCAATTTTTTTTTGAAGAATGTGTTTTCGTCTCAAAAGTGTTTGGTCTCATTTTAGTCTTTAATTCGATGGCAATAGAATGTTTTAACTGCAAATAATATTGAGCTTTTAAAGTTTTCTTAAACATGTATGAAATATTTTCAACACCTACAAGAATTGAGTTTTCAAATTTGTAGTAATTTTGTGGTTGCATTATTCTAAAATATCTAAATGTTATTTTGTCGTGATTTTCTATTTTATATTGTATCTTAAACCCACATTGAGTTGTAAATTGTTTTTGTTGTATCTTAAACAAAGAATTGAGTTTTTAAAGTTTTCATAATTCTTCTTCTTTAATTGTATTATTGTGAAATATTTAAATGTTATCAAGTCCTGGTTTCCTTTTGCATAATGTATCAAATTTAAGAGTTTTGAAATGTTTGAGTTGTATTCATGCAAAATATGCATTAATATATTTTTTTGCTCAAAAACATATTTTAACATGTCCACGTTAAGTTTTTAAAGTATTTGTTATCCTAGTTTCAAACCAATGTTGTCATGAGCTTCTCTTTAGAGAATTTCAAAGAAAGTAACTTTTTCTGTAAAAAATCAATGATATTTTTCGAAAGCGCCATGAAAAAAAGTTTGGCAAAGCAATTCGTTTTCATAAACGAAAGTGTCACCAATATGTTTTTAGAATGATGGTGCTTAAAAGAATTTTGATTAATACTTTTGTTTTCTAAAAGTTTTGAAGAATGTGTTTTCGTTTCAAAAGTGTTTGTTCTAATTTTAGTCTTTAATTCGATTACAAGAAAATGTTTTAACTGCAAATAATATTTGAGCTTTTAAAGTTTTCTTGGAACATGTATGAAATATTTTCAACACCTACCATAATTGAGTTTTTCAAAGTTGTAGTACTTTTGTTGCATTATTCTAAAATATTTAAATGTTATTTTGTGGTGATTTTCTTTTGCATTGTGTATCTTAAACCAAAATTGAGTTTTGAAGTGTTTTTCTTGTATTCGTATAAAATTTGCATAATATTAGTTTTTATAACTTATTTACACACATTTGCTTAAATGATTGTTTCATGTGTGAGTCTCAAATTAATGTTTTCAAAATTTCAAACAAAGTGACTTTTTCTATTCAATCAAAAGATTCGTTGAAAAGAAAGAATTTGAAACTCTTTTAGTCGGGTGAAATACTTAAATAAAAGGTTTATCTAAAATTGTTTTGCCATTTTCACCAATCATAAGGTGGTGCACATTTTTCGAAAATGTTGGTACTTAAAATAATTTTTAGTTCTAAATAGATTTTTGAATAAGTGTTTCATTTTAAATTTACTTTTTGTATTTTATTTGATTTAAATTTACAACCAATTTTCCTATAACGGTTGGGTTACATCAAGGATCTGCTTTAAGCCCTTTCCTATTTGCTATAGTGATGGATGAGCTTACGAGATCAATTCAAGAAAATGTGCCATGGTGTATGTCGTTTGCTGATGATATTGTTTTGATTGATGAGTCTAGAGCTGGGGTTAATGCTAAGTTAAAATTATGGAAACAGACATTGGAAGCAAGAGGTTTTAAGTTGAGTAAGAGCAAGACAGAATATATGGAATGTCGGTTTAGTAAGCAACGAAGTAGTGATGGGAGTGTAGTGAAGCTTGGTGAGCAAGAAATACCGGTGCATGATTGTTTCAAATATTTGGGATCTATCATTCAAAAGTATGAAGAAATTGATGGAGATGTAAATCATAGGATAAAGGTTGGGTGATTGAAATGAAAAAGTGCAACTGGAGTATTGTGCGATCGTAGAATGCCATTGCGGTTGAAGGGAAAGTTTTATAGGACGACTATTAGGCCCGCTTTTCTATATGGTACAGAATGTTGGGCTGCCAAGAGACATCATATTCAAAAAATGAGTGTAACTGAGATGCATATGCTGAGATGGATGTGTGGAAATACAATAAAAGATAAGATTCAGAACGAGGAGATACGAAAGAAGATAGGCGTTGCACCCATTGAAAATAAGATGAGAGAGAATCGTTTACGGTGGTTTGGACATATTCGACGAAGGCCTAATGATGCTAAAGTTAGAAGGATGGAGAAATGGGAAAATATATTAGTTAAAAGAGGTCGAGGTAGGCCTAGGAAGACATGGATGAAGGTGATAGGATATGATATGAATGCTTTGAACCTCACCGAGGACATGACATTGGATAGAAATGATTGGAGGAGAAGGATTCATGTGGGAGGCCCACAATGATTTTCTTTTTTGGTTCATATCGCCGACCCCAATTGTTTTGGGATGAAGGCGTAATTGTTGTTGTTTGTTTGTTTGTTGTATTTTATTTGATTTAAAATTGCAATGTCATGTTTGAATTTCTATATATTATGAGTCTTAGTTTGAAAAAATTTGTAAAGAAAATGCACTTTGTGATAACCACTGTGGCTTTCCTTTTTCAAACTCTATGTCATAGAGTGATTTATATACTAGTTTCAAACCATTGGTTTGAGTGGCTTCTCTTTAGAGATTTTTAAAAAAGTATTTTTGTTTTTATAAAAACTGAAAGATATTTTACGAAGGCATTATTAATAAAAGAGTCATAAATATTTTTCAAAAATATAAGTACTTAAAATAATTTGAATCCTAAAAGTTTTTAAAAATGTCCTTACGTCTGTAAAAATGTTTGTTCTAGTTTTGTTCTTTTATTCGAATATAGGAAAATGTTTTAACTTTCTCAAAATATTGCGCTTTAAATTTTTTTTGAGAATTATGAAATGTTTTCATCACCTACGAGAATTGAATTTTTAAAGTTATTGTAGTACTTCTGTAGTTTTATTTTATGAAATATTTAAATATTATCATGGCATAATTTTCTTTTGCATAATATATCATATTTGAAAGTTTTGAAATGTTTGAGTTGTATTCATGCGAAATATGCATTAACAAATTTCTTGCTTAAAAAATATTTTAACATGTCCACACATAGTTGCTAAAGTGTTTATTATACTAGTTTTAATCCGATGTTGTCAAGGGTTTTTCTTTACAGAATTTCAAATAAAGTGGCTTTTTCTCTAAAAAATCAATGATATTTTTTGAAAGCATCATGAAAAAAAGTTTTGCATAGCATTTCGTTTTCATTAACGAAAGCGTCACAAATATTTTTAAAAATGTTGGTACTGAAAATAATTTTGATTTCTAAAAGTTTTGAAGAATATGTGTTTTGTATCAAAAGTGTTTGTTCTTATTTTAGTCTCTAATTCGATTGCAAGAAAATGTTTTAACTGCAAATAATATTGAGCTTTTAAAGTTTTCTTGAATATGTGTGAAATATTTTCAACACCTACTAGAATTGAGTTTTCAAAGTTGTAGTACTTTTGTGCTTGCATTATTCTAAAATATTTTAATGTTATTTTGTGGTGATTTCCTTTTGCATAATGTATCTTAAACAAAATTTGAGTTTTAAATTGTTTTTTTTTGTATTCCTATAGAATTTGCATAATATTATTTTTTCTAACTTATTTACACACATTTGCTTAAATCATTGTTTCATATGCGAGTCTTAAATTAATTTTGAAAATGGCTTTTATGTCAGAAAATTTTAAACAAAACGACTATTTCTATTCAATGTTTTGGGATGAAGGCGTAGTTGTTGTTGTTGTTGTGACTTTTTCTATTCAATCTAAAGATTCGTTGAAAAAAAATAATTTAAAACTCTTTTGATGCGATAAAATACTTAAATTAGAGGCTTATTTGATTTTTTTTCTACAATAGGGTGTTTTCATCAATCATAAGGTGGTGCACTTTTTTCAAAAATGTTGATACTTAAACTAATTTTTAGTTCTAAATAGATTTTTGAATAAGTGTTTCATTCTAAAAGTGCTTTTTCTATTTTATTTGATTTGAAATTGCAATATCAGTCTTTGAACAAATTTGTAAATAAAATGCATTTTGTGATGACCACTCTGGCTTTCGTTTTTCAAATTGTATGTCATAGAGTGATTTATATACTAGTTTCAAACGCTTGGTTTGTGTGGCTTCTCTTTATAGATTTTCAAAAAGTGGTTTTTTATGTAAAAAATGAAAGATATTTTTCGAAGGCATCATTAATGAAAGAGTCACAAATATTTTTTGATAATGTTGGTACTTAAAATAATTTTAATTCTTAAAAGTTCTTAAAAAGGTGTTTACGTATGAAAAATGTTTTTTCTAATTTTGTCCTTTTATTCGAATACAGGAAAATGTTTTAACTTAAAAAATATTGAGCTTTAAATTTTTTTTGAGAATTATGAAATATTTTCATCACCTATCGAGAATTGAGCTTTTAAAGTTGTTGTAGTACTTCTTTAGTTGCGTTACTTTGAAATACTTAAATGTTTTTAAAGTCATGATTTCCTGTTGCATAATTTATCAAATTTGAAAGTTTTGAATTGTTTGAGTTATATTCATGCAAAATATGCATTAACATATTTTTTTCCTCAAAAACATATTTTCACACGTCCACACGTATTTACTAAAGTGTTTGTTATACTAGTTTTAAAATGATGTTGTCAACGACTTCCCTTTAGAGAATTTTAAAGACGGTTGCTTTTTCAGTAAAAAAATTCAATGATATTTTTTGAAAGCGATATGGAAAAAAGTTTGGCAAAGCAATTCGTTTTCATAAACGAAAGAGTCACAAATATTTTTTTAAAATGATGTTACTTAAAGTAATTTTTATTAAGAAAAGTTTTGAAGAATATGTGTTTTCTTCTCAAAAGTGTTTGTTCTGATTTTAGTTTTTAATTCGATTACAAGAAAATGTTTTAAATGCAAATAATATTGAGCTTTTAAAGTTTCCCTGAACATGAATGAAATATTTTAAAGTTTTCAAAGAGAGTACTTTTGTGGTTGCATTATTCTAAAATATTTAAATATTATTTTGTCGTGATTTCCTTTTGCATAATGTATCTTTAACCAAAATTATTTTTTGACTTGTTTTTTGCTGTATTCGTATAAAATTTTGATAATATTATTTTTTATAACTTATTTACACAGATTTGCTTAAATCATTGTTTTATATGCGAGTCTCAAATTAATATTGGCAAAATTTCAAACAAAGCGACTTTTTCTATTCAATCGAAAGATTCGTTGAAAAGAAAGAATTTGAAACTCTTTTAGTGGGGTGAAATACTTAAATAAAAGGCTCATCTGAATTTTTTTTGCCACAATAGGTTGTTTTCACCAATCGTAAGCTGGTGTACATTTTTCGAAAATGTTGGTACTTGAAATAATTTTTAGTTCTAAATAGATTTTCGAATAAGTGTTTCATTCTAAAAGTATTTTTTCTATTTTATTTTATTTAAATTTGCAATGTCCTCTTTGAAGTTCTATATATTATCAGTCTTAGTTTGAAAAAAATTGTAAAGAAAATGCACTTTGTGATGGCCACTTTAGTTTTCCTTTTTCAAAATTTATATATTTATATACTAGTTTCAAACCATTGGTTTCTGTGGCTTGTCTTTAGAGATTTTCAAAAAAGTGTTTTTTTTTATAAAAAGTGAAAGATGTTTTTCAATGGCATCATTTATGAACGGGTTACAAATATTCTTCGATAGTGTTGGTACTTAAAATAATTTTCATTCCTAAAAGTTTTTAAAAATGTTTTTACCTTTAAAAAGTGTTTGTTCTAATTTTGTTATTTTATTCGAACACAAGAAAATGTTTTTACTTCAAAAAATATTAAAATTTTGAAATGTTTTCATCACCTACCAAAATCGTGTTTTGAAGTTGTTGTAGTGCTTCTTGTTTAGTTGCATTATTATGAAATATTTAAATGTTATCAAGTCATGATTATGTATTAAATTTGAAAGTTTTGAAATGTTTGAGTTGTATTCATGCAATATATGCATTAACATATTTTTTGCTCAAAAATATATTTTAAAAAGTCCACACATAATTGCTAAAGTGTTTGTTATGCCGATGTTGTCAACGACTTCTCTTTAGAGAATTTCAAAGAAAGTGGCTTTTTTCTGTAAAAAATCAATGATATTTTTCGGAAGCATCATTTAAAAAAGTTTAAGTAATTCATTTTCATAAACGAAAGTCGCAAATATTTTTTTTTAAATGTTGGTATTTAAAATAATTTTGATTTCTAAAAGTTTTGTAGAATATGTGTTTTCATCTCAAAAGTGTTTGTTCTGATTTTAGTCTTTAATTTGATTACAAGCAAATGTTTTAACTTCAAATAATATTGAGATTTTACAGTTTTCTTGATCATGTATGAAATATTTTCAACACCTACCAGAATTGAGTTTTCAAAGCTGTAGTGCTTGGCTAGTTATTGCCTTTTCAATGTTAAGTTCAATATTGATGCCAGAATTTGTATTTTCATTCTTCTAACCTGGTAACCCTTCAATCCCATTCTGTCGCTTATGGCTGCACAAGCTGTTTTCTTATCGGAGCTGACGTAGAGCTAGTTAAGGCATCAAGTTAGACTACTATTCAACTGCAACTATACATTTTCAATAGGCACTCTATAGATGCATTTCCTATAAAAAGTTGATAAATTTCTACATATTAAAATAATTAAAACCATCTAAAACATCAGGACGAGCACTCCAAAGCGATCAATGAACTCATCAAAAGTTCTTTTAGTTGGGTAGCCTGCACAACTTATCCTGATTGCCTCTAGCACTCCCTGGAATCATGTAAGAGTTATTCTAGTGAGAATTTTTAATGCCTCATGTATTTTCAATACGGATGAACTTTAGCAGGAGATGCAAAAGCATCAATGTCTAACAATGCTAAAACATATGATATAATGAGGCTCTGTGGTACTTAAAGTCTTCATTCCTAAAAGTTTTTAAAAACGTCTTTACGTCTAAAAAGTGTTTGTTCTAATTTTGTTGTTTTATTTGAACACAAGAAAATGTGTTAGCTTCAAAAAATATATAGATTATGAAATGTTTTCATCACCTACCAGAATTGAGTTTTTAAAGTTGTTATAGTACTTCTTCTTTAGTTGCATTATTATGAAATATTTAAATGTTATCAAGTCATGATTTTCTTTTGCATAATTTATCAAATTTGAAAGTTTTGAAATGTTTGAGTTGCATTCTTGCAAAATATGCATTAACATATTTTTTGCTCAAAAAACTTATTTTAACAAGTCCATATATAGTTGCTAAAGTGTTTGTTATACTAGTTTCAAACCGATGTTGTCAACGACTTCTCTTTGGAGAATTTCAAAGAAAGTGGCCTTTTCTATAAAAAATCAATGATATTTTTCGAAAGCATCTTTTAAAAAAGTTTGGCAAAGCAATTCGTTTTCATAAACAAGAGTTACAAATAATTTTTTTGAATGTTGGTACTTAAAATAATTTTGATTTCTAAAAGTTTTATAGAATATGTGTTTTTATCTCAAAAGTGCTTGTTCTGATTTTAGTATTTAATTCAATTACAAGTGAATGTTTTATCTTCAATTAATATTGAGCTTTTAAAGTTTTGAATTATTTTTGTTGTAGTCATATAAAATTTGTATAATATTATTTTTCATAACTTATTTACGCACATTTACTTAAATCATTGTTTCATATGCGAGTCTCAAATTAATGTTGGCAATGGCTTTTACTTCAGGAAATTTCAAACAAAGCGACTTTTTCTATTCAATTGAAAGATTTATTGAAAATAAAGAATTTGAAACTCTTTTCTTGGGGTGAAATACTTAAATAAAAGGTTGTTTTCAACAATCATATGGTGGTGCAGATTTTTCGAAAATGTTGGTTCTTGAAATATATTTTAGTTCATAGATTTTCAAATAAGTGTTTCATTCTAAAAGTGTTGTAGTACCAGAATTATGAAATGCTTTCATCACCTGCTAGAATTGAGTTTTGGGATGAAGGCGTAGTTGTTGTTTCATCACCTACTAGAATTGAGTTTTTAATGTTGTTGTAGTACTTCTTCTTTAGTTGCATTATTATGAAATATTTAAATGTTATCAAGTCATGATTTCCTTTTGCACAATGTATCAAATTTAAAAGTTTTGAAATATTTGAGTTGTATTCATGCAAAATCTGCATTAACATATTTTTTGCTCAAAACCATATTTTAACACGTTTACACATAGTTGCTAAAATCTTTGTTATACTAGTTTCAAACTGGTGTTGTCAACGGCTTCTCTTTAGATAATTTCATAGAAAGTGGCTTTTTCTTTAAAAAATCAATGATATTTTTCGATAGCGTGGTGAAAAAAGATTGGCAAAGCAATTTTATTTTCAATTTTGGTCTTTCATTCCAATGGATGGAAGTGTTTCTAACTTAAGCCTAATTTGAGTTTTTGAAGTTTTTTAGACAAGTAGGAAATGTTTTTAACTTCTATCAAAATTAAGATTTCAAAGTTTTTGAAATTAAGTTGTTGTAGTACTTATTTGGTGATGTTATAATGTTCAGAGATTTGAATTGTAATTTTTTTTAATGCAACTGTGATATTTTGCTAATTTTCTCGATGCAAAACCTATACTTGCAAGATTTTGTGTTTCAATGTTAATTTGGCTAGTTATTGCCTTTTCAATGTTAATTTCAATATTGATGCCAGAATTTGTATTTTCATTCTTCTAGCCTGGTAACCCTTCAATCCTATTCTGTCGCAAGTGGTTGCACAAGCCGTTTTCTCATAGGAGCTGACATAGAGCAAGTTAAGGCATCAAGTTAGGCTACTATTCAACTGTAACTATACCTTTTCAATAGGCACTTTGTAGATGCATCTCGTATAAAAAGCTGATAAATTTCTACATATTAAAATAATTAAAACCATCTAAAACATCAGGAGCAAGCAGTCCAAAGCTGTCGATGAACTCATCAAAAGTTCTTTTAGTTGGGTAGCCTTCACAACTTATCCTGATTGCCTCTAGCACTCCCTGGAATCATTTAAGAGTTATTCTTGTGAGAATTTTTAATGCCTCATGTATTTTTAGTACGGCTGAACTTTAGCAGGAGATTCAAAAGCATCAATGTCTACCTACCCCACGCCTCTGTTGGCTTAAAAACATTTAAATTTTGCAAAGATCCCTGGCTTCAAGACGGTATTTGGTTTGACACTTCTGATATAATGAGGCTCTGTGGTACCTAAAGTCTCCATAAGTGCTTGCAGTTGTTGAAAGCGAGAAGACACCAAAATCAAGATTAACTACAATACCAAAACATATAGGTAGCGTCATATTTTTGACTTATGTACCTTGAAGCGGGTACCAATTGAGGAGAATTTGGTTGATTTTGAAGTCTCCTCAGGTAGAGGGGGGAAGAGGTTTGCAACAAAAGAACAGTTGGAGGCATTTAGTAGAGCTTGATGTTCTGCTACAACATAATCCTTGTTCTTGTCAAGGAACAGATCAGCTTGGTAGGTGATCTGAAAAGAAAAAAATTCAATGTTTAAGTCTATAAAACTTTACTTTGCTTACATCAGCAGCATAACATTCACTCTGCAAGATAGTTGCTGCAGTGGAAATTAATTAGAGGAGTTATATCTGAGGACTTACATCACAAGCGTAATGGTTAATTGTGAAGTCAGTGTGGTCAAGTTTCGGCTTACTGAAGCGTTTATGTTCTTTATATGTTTGGTACATCTTCTGTGGAAATGTTTCATGATTAGATTTTGGGAACATACTGCAGAAGCATATCATGGTGCTATGTCAGTTCCAGCAACCTAGCTTGTAAATCAATATTTCTTGGTCATGCATGTCATACTTCCTATGGAAGCATTTTATGATCTCTGATAGATTAATGCACTTTAAATTTTGTTAGCTTTGATTTATGTTCTTCCTTGGATAGCATCTAATGCATGTTTTGTCACAAAACAGTTAAGAAAACAGCAGAAATTTTATAGATACGTTCATGTTCTTAGCAATCTAAATTTTAGGTGGTAAAATTCTTGGACATAATGTTTATTAGTTGTGTAGCGGTATCATTTTACAAATGATGTGAGGCACTTGAAAGACATACCATGCTTCATCTCGAAGTGAGATTATTCCTCCTGGTTTCTGCATTTGACACACTTAAGATATGAACATACCATCTGTTTTAATAGAAGTGTCAGACAAAAATAAATTGATGACACTCCACTTTCACAAATTACTTATCATAAAAACATCAAAGTTTGACAATCAAATACCTTTTCAATAAGATCCAGGACATCTTGATTGTCCACAAATTCAACATAACTCCAATTAGTCTCCTCTTGTACTCTTCCTGCTCCATCTTGAATACTTGTTGCAGATGAATGCTTTGTTATTCTCTGACTTAGATTTTAGCACATAGTTTGCGCTTTCCATCTGAAGGAAAAGACAACATTACCTGGTTGAAATGCTGTTGCAATTTCTCATATGTAAAGTTTATACATAACTGCTCAAAACTGTCATATACATTGGCAATGAATTAGACCAATATGTCGACAGGCATGTAGGTTGAGATGAATTTTTGGAGAATTTCTCAGAATCTTTATATGAGGCTAAGCCAACCTATTCACCTTGAAAGTCTCAAAGCCATAAATGTCAAGTACTCCAATGTGGTTAGTGACCTATAGAAATGTTGATCTTGTCCACAATCATGCCATTGTTTTTCCTTGAAAAAATTTATTTTGGCACATTGTATCAAAATGTATGTAAAATTATCATCCAGTAAACTAGAGTACAAGGATTGTAAGGAAACGACTTTGAATACATTAGGTTCAATAATGAACCAATACACATGCACATAAAGTGCGGATATACCCACTAAAGGGGAAAACACAAGCACATAATGTGCTAACACATAAACCCACGAAAGGGGCAAAAATGCCTATAAGGCATAAGTTAATATTATTGAAGAGAAGAAGAGTGTAACACCCGTTACAATGAAGCAAAAGATCCTACAAGAAGTGATGAATACAAAGGGGAAAGTCCATATTTATGCACAATTTATGCACAAAGAAGAGAGAAAAAGGAGAGGCCAAAATGGGCTCCCCATAGAGATGTTGGGAGCCCCCAACGAATCTATGTGGGCCCCCCACTTGCGTGAAATAAAAAACAGAAAAAATATAAAATATAAACTAATTCTAAAAAATAAATAGTTGTTTTCTAAAAACAACTATATTGCAAATACAAAAGACAAAAATACCCCTATCGGGTATTGCACACACACACATATATATATACATGTATGTGTACGAGTACACATATTTTAACACCCCCCTCAAATTTTGCGGGGAAAAAACCTGAAAGTTTGGAAAAACAAAAAAAAGTCTTGAAAAGAAGTTCAATTCTTCAAAAGTCTTCAAGGGAAAACCCCATCTTCATTTAAAAAGAAGCTTATAACAATCATGAAATCTTCTCAAAGAGTATATACTCATAAAAAGATTCACAAGGATCAAAAGGCCTTTCAAAGAGAGATCCAACACAAAAACAAATCCCCAAAAGAGGGTACATACGAAAGGAAGAGGGAAAACTTCATTAAAGTGGAGAAAATCCCAACAAAAAGAATAATAAGATTGCGTTATGGCATAAATCTATAAACAAAAATTCATAATATTATTAACAACATATGACTTAGTAGATTATAACCAACTCCTAATGTAATAAGTATGCAACAAACATTAATGAAGACCATAAATTTTATAATAAAACACATTCTTGAAATTGAATTGAAGAATGTAAAGAAAATAACCATATTTCATGTGATCATTTGTAAAACTTAATTCAACGGGTATTATAAAATGCCTTCTTAATCAAATATTGCTCATATGAAAAGAACTCATTAGGTAGGAAAATAAAAAATTAATAAGGAAGTTTTCATAGTTAATATATGTCAATCACACGATATTATGAAAAGCCTCATATAGGACATTTTAGTGGATAAACACATACCTTTAACATGAACCAACAATTATGATGAGAGTATGTGAGCAATGCTACATATCTCACAAACATTTTACTTTTAACATAACTTTCTTAAAAGACTTATTTTTCATATAAACGGTATTCTTACAATCAAAATTAGGTATAAATTCAAAAATTCCAATGGTCATAATTTTTTATCGACCCATTAGACCATGTTTTGTGCAATCACATATTTAATTATTCAAAAAACAAGTTCACTGGTTTTAGAATTTACTAATAAAAGACTTTCAAGAAAAAACATACGAAAAAGAATAATATATGAAAAAAGTTCAATGAAATGTTAAGAACCCAAACTCATAATGACAAAGAGAACATATGCAAAACATATCTAATTCTTAATAATGCACAATACTTAAAGAAATATAATGCATACCGAATAATTTTAAGAAACAAAAGAGAGAAATAAGGACTTCACCATTTTTCTTTAAAATTTCTTGAATAGCACGCTTTTCGATGCAACATAGAGCAACTCGATCCTAACCTTGCTCTGATACCATGTAAGGAAACGACTTTGAATACATTAGGTTCAATAATGAACCAATACACATGCACATAAAGTGCAGATATACCCACTAAAGGAAAAAACACAAGCACATAATGTGCTAACACATAAACCCACGAAGGGGCAAAAATGCCTATAAGGCATAAGTTAATATTATTGAAGAGAAGAAGGGTATAACACCCATTACAATGAAGCAAAAGCTCCTACAAGACGTGATGAATACAAAAGAGAAAGCTTCTATTTATGCACAAAGAAGAGAGGAAAAGGAGAGGCCAAAAGGGGCTTCCCATAGAGACGTTGGGAGCCCCCAACGGTCACATTTGTGACCGTTGGAGTGACCGTTGGAGGCCCCAACGAATCTATGTTATCATCATCATACATCTTATTTTATTTTCTAGGAAATTAAAACGAAACAATTTGAGCAAAGGAATATGACAATAAAGTTATCATCATACATCAGAAGCTCTGCTGCAGTATGAATGTGGTATATTGCTTTGTCATCTTTCAATTCAAAAGAATCAGCTTCCTTCCTCTTTTTGAAGTCAATATTTCCAAGATGGAGAATTGATGCCACTACGCGGAATATAACATCATGCCACCTAAAACATTATGTCTATGCTTGGTGGTTGATGATTGAAAAAAATAGGAAATTCATATTTAAATTGGAAAAATAGAAAGATATAGTCTTACTTCCATCTAGAACTCACCTGCTCTTCTTGGCTTATTCCAACCACATCCATGGCATTTCTAGTCTCTAGATACTTTGTACCATCATTCACATTTAGATAATGAAATGTTCTTGGATCTTTAACCTTCAATTTTTTGGCATCGTGAAAATATACTTTAGTTGGCTTGAATGTGTGATTTATATACTAGTTTCAAACCATTGCTTTCAGTGGCTTCTCTTTAAAGATTTTCAAAAAAGTATTTTTTTATGTAAAAAATGTAAGATATTTTTCGAAGGCATCATTAATAGAAGAGTTCGAAAATGTTTTTAAAAAAATGTCTTTACGTCTGAAAAGTGTTTGTTCTACTTTTGTTATTTTATTCGAACACAAGAAAATGTTTTAACTTCACAAAATATTGAGCTTTAAATTTTTTTTGAGAATTATGAAATGTTTTCATCACCTACAAGAATTGAGTTTTTAAAGTGGTTGTAGTACTTTTATTTAGTTGCATTATTATGAAATATTTAAATGTTATGAAGTCATGATTTCCTTTTGCATAATGTATGTAATTTGAAAGTTTTGAATTGTTTGAGTAGTATTCATTTAAAATATGCAGTAACATATTTTTTGCTCAAAAACACAGTTGCTAAGGTGATTGTTATACTAGTTTTAAACCAATATTGTCAAGTGCTTCTCTTTAGAGAATTTCAAAGAAAGTGGCTTTTTCTGTAAAAAATCAATGATATTTTTCGGAAGCGTCATGAAAACAAGTTTGACAAAGCAATTCCTTTTCTTAAACGAAAGTCATAAATATTTTTTTAAAATGTTGGTACTTAAAATAATTTTGATTTCAAAAGTTTTGAAGAATATGTGTTTTCGTTTCAAAAGTGTTTGGTCTGATTTTAGTCTTTAATTCGATTAGAAGAAAATGTTTTAACTGCAAATAATATTGTGCTTTTAAAGTTTTCTTGAACATGTATGAAATATTTTCAACACCTACAAGAGATGAGTTTTCAAAGTTGTAGTAATTTTGTGGTTGCATTATTCTAAAATATTTAAATATTATTTTGTCATGATTTCCTTTTGCATAATGTATCTTAAACTAAAAATGAGTTTTGAATTATTTTTGTTGTATTCGTATAAAGTTTGCGTAATATTATTTTTTATAACTTATTTACACACATTTGCTTTAGTCATTGTTTGATATGTGAGTCTCAAATTAATGTTGGCAATGACTTTTACTTCAAAAAATTTCAAACATAGCGACTTTTTCTATTCAATTAAAAGATTTGTTGAAAAAAAAAGACTTTGAAGCTCTTTTAGTGCAGTGAAATACTTAAATAAAAGGCTTATCTGAAATTTTTTTGCCACAATGGGCTGTTTTCACCAATCATAAGGTGGTGCACATTTTTTAAAAATGTTGGTACTTGAAATAATTTTTAGTTTTAAATAGATTTTTGAATAAGTGTGTCATTCTAAAAGTGCTTTTTCTATTTTATTTGATTAGAAATTATAATGTCCTATTTGAAGTTCTATATATTATGAGTCTTAGTTTGAAACAATTAGTAAAGAAAATGCACTTTGTGATGACTACTCTGGCTTTCTTTTTTCAAAATGTATGTCATAGAGTGATTTATATAGGAATGTCTTTATATACTAGCTTCAAACCATCAATGGCTTCTCTTTACAGATTTTCAAAAAAAGTGTTTTTTTTTAATAAAATATATTTTTCGAAGGCATCATTAATGAAAGTCGATTTATTTTTTTGAAAATGTTGGTACTTAACTTTTTGGAATTACAATTATTTTTTAGAGAATTTCATAGAAAATGATGAATATACTAGTTTCAAAGAGATGTTGTCAATGGCTTTTATTTAGAGAATTTCATAGAAAGTGGCTTTTTCTTTAAAAAATCAATGATATTTTTCGATTGCGTGGTGGAAAAAGTTTGGCAATGCAATTTTATTTCCAATTTTGGTCTTTCATTCCAATGGATGGAAATGTTTCCAATTTAAGCTGAATTTGAGTTTTTAAAGTTTTTGAAACAAGTAGGAAATGTTTTTAACTTCTTTCAAAATTAAGATTTCAAAGGTTTTTGATAATTGGTCCCATCCAATTTGAATGAGAGATCGATTTTTGCATCTTTGTTGGCCATTAGAAGAAAAATTTATAAGACAAGAGAGAGGAGAGGTATTACTTGTCAATGGAGGATCCAATGAAGCCTTCTTAGCCAAGGCTCTGATACCATGTAATGAAGTGCCAAATGAAAAGAGCAACGTCTCCAAGCGAAAGCACGGAAGCACGCACATACACAAGATGCCACTAAAGGGCAAAATAAACCACAAAAGTGGTCAATCACAAAAAGAAGATAAAAAATATATCTCACTTCATAGAATGCTTCAAAAGAAGCTTAAGAAATACATGGGGCTGTGCCCCTTATTTATACATAGCAAGGGACCCAAGGAGGGGCTCCCATAGAGTCGTTGGAGGGGTCCAACGACTCTTATGTGGACCCCTCACAAGTAAATAAAAAACAAAAAAGAAAAAGCAAAAAAGAAAAAGAAATAAAGGAAAAAGAAAAAGAGAAAAGCATATCAATGATATGCGTGTATAGGGTGAAATGACAGAAATACCCCTATCGGGTTTTACAAATTAAATATATATATATATATATATATATTTATATATATAGATAGACACATAGACATATATATATATATATCATATATATGTGTATGTGTCGTAATCTATGTATATATATATATATATATATATATATATATATATATATATATATATATATATATATATATATATATATATATATATATATAAATATACATCATATTTTAACACCCCCCCTCAAACACACGGTGAGATCACTGAAAGTTTGCTGAGGAGGAAGTAGAAGCGAGGCGAAGGCATAGCTTTGGTGAAGAAATCCGCCAACTGATATTCGGTAGGAACATATGGAAGTTGAATGGTGCCTCGTAAAAACTCATCTCTAACATAATGACAGTCCATCTCAATATGCTTCGTTCGTTCGTGAAAAGTGTGATTGCTAGCGATATAAATGGAGCTCTTGTTGTCACAGCATAACTTTGAGGGAGTTGAGAATGAGACACCCATATCTTTAAGTAAGCTTCTTAACCATATAATCTCAGTTGTGGTAGTGGCCATCGCACGATATTCGGCTTCAGTAGATGAGAGAGAAACTTTATGCTGCTTTTTACACCTCCAGGAGATAAGTGACTCCCCAAGAAACACACAATAACCTGTGGTAGAAATACGATCATCGGGGTTACCCCCCCAATCAGAGTCAGTATACGCAAGTAAAGTAAGAGGTGAAGAAGAGGATAAGAATACTCCCTTAGTTATGGAATCTTTTAGATATCTGATAATCCTCATTACTGCTGCCATGTGAGTGGTGGTAGGAGTAGTCTGAAATTGGCTTGCACTATGAACTGCATGGGAAATGTCAGGCCTGGTAATAGATAAATATGTTAATGATCCAATCAATTGACAATAAGGCGTGGGATCTGCTAAAGGAGTGCCATCATTGGCTCTCATCTTGGCATTGATCACTTCTGGAGTCTCCACCCTTTTGTCATCTGTTAGCCCAGACCTAGCAATAATATCAGAGGCAAGCTTCATCTGAGATAGGACATACCCCTTGGGGGAGTATGCAACTTCAATTCCTAAGAAATACCTCAAAAAACCTAGATCAGACGTATTAAATTTTTTCTTAAGAATATTTTTAATAAGATCAATACCTTTCTTATCATTACCTGTGATAATCATATCATCAACATATAATAACAAAATGGTTATGTATTCATTAGAGGATTTAACAAATAAAGCAGTATCAGTGTAACATGAGGAGAAACCATTATCAAGAACTACTTTGTTAAAAAGATCATACCACGCTTTTGGCGCTTGTTTTAACCCATAGAGAGCTTTGTTTAATTTTAGAATATTGCCTTTCCCAATTTCAAGACCCGGTGGAGGATCCATAAGAACTTCTTCACATAAAGTTCCATTTAAGAAAGCATTTTTAACATCAAGTTGGTATATAGGCCATTGTTTGATGGATGCTAAAGCAATCAAGGTTCGTACACTAGTCATTCTGGCCACGGGAGCAAAAGTTTCTTCATAATCAATCTCATATTATTGGGCATAGCCTTTTGCTACCAAACGAGCTTTGTATCTTTCAAGAGACCCATCACATTTAGTTTTGACTTTATATACCCATCTACACCCAATTGCCTTCTTCCCTAAAGGTTGAGGAATAATGCTCCAGGTTTGGGCCTTGTTAAGAGCCTCTAGTTCGATTTTCATGGCTTCAATCCAATGTGGGTGATCTTTAGCATCCTTGAAAGAGGTAGGTTCGTGATACGAATGTATTAACATAAGACAAGCCCTATAATTTGGAGAAAAAGATTCATAGGACACAAACTTTTGTGGTGGCCTACTGGTACGAGAAGATCTCCTAGGTAGATTGTTGTCAGTAGATTCTTCTAAAGAGAAGTCTTGAGAGTATCTGTCAATAGCAGGTTGATGTTCATTTCCTATCCGCCGGGTATAAATATTTATATCATTAAGGTTTTCATTTTGGGAGGTATTATCATGTTGTATATCATTATAATGTGAAATTCCATCACAACTAGTATCACAAGAAATAGCCTCAGGAGACTCAATTCTAGGAGCTAAGTCAAATAGAAAAGAATAATCGATGTCTTCCTTAGATGTGTGGATATCGAAACCATTTTGTTCTTCAATAAAGTTTATATTTCTCGACACATATAATTTATTTTTTCGAATATCAAAACATCTATAGTCTTTTTGATTCTCACCATAGCCAATGAACACACATTCAATAGCTTTAGGTGACAACTTATCTTGTCCTAAACTAAGTACAAAACATTTGCATCCAAAGATTCTTAATCTATTAAAATCAGGAGTAATTTTAAATAATTTTTCAAAGGACGAAACATTTTTCAAAGAGGAAGAGGGCATACGATTCACAAGATATGTTGCGGTAAGAAGAGCTTCGGCCCAAAAGTTTTTAGGAACACATTTAGACACAAGGAGAGTTCTTGTGGTTTCAATAAGATGCCTATGTTTCCTTTCCGCAAGACCATTTTGTTGCGGAGTTTTAGGACAAGATCGTTGGTGCAAAATTCCATTTGTTTTAAAATAATTTTGGAAGTCTTTAGACATGTATTCTCCTCCTGAGTCGGATCTAAAAATGGCTATATTGTGTTGGAATTGATTTTGAACAAGAGCGTGAAACTCTTTAAAATTAGTGAAGACATCAGATTTATTCTTGATAATATAAACCCATGTGTATCTAGTAAAATCATCAATAAAAGAAACATAGTAAGAGAAGCCTCCTTTGGACATAACGGGTGTCGGTCCCCATACATCGGAATGCACAAGTTCAAAAGGCCTTTTTGACACAAAATTGCTATGAGAATATGGAAGAGAGTGAATTTTTCCAAGAATACAATCATTGCATGTAAATGTATTTGTATTACAAAATTTTTCCAAAAATGGAAAAAAGTACAGTTTGGAAATACTAGGGTGCCCAAGTCTCTTATGCCAAGTCTCAATATCTTTGGATTGAACATGATTACAAAATGATTTGGATGGCAAAGACAAAAAATCCATATAGTAAAGGTCTCCTCTTCTATGGCCTTGCCCAATCCGCTTCCCGGACCGGAAATCCTGCACATAGCAATGGGTTGGTGAAAAAGAGACATTACACTCAAAATCGGTGATTTGAGAGACGGAGAAAAGATTTAGATTAAGTTTTGGGATGATTCGGATTTTGGGAACAAAAAATTCTTTGTTTTGGTCATAAATTTTCTCAAGGTTTCCAATACCCTCAACATTTAAAGAAGTTCCATCGGCGGTGGATACATATGATTTTTACTTATTGAGACTTGGTTTTGACAAAAGTGATGCATTTGGAGTCATATGGAAAGAGGCACCCAAATCAAGAATCCAAGAAGACATACCTGAGAATGACGAAATGGCGGCACCGGAAGTAGAAGGTGAGGATGATGATGTAGAGGCGTTCATCTTCATAAATTGTTGGAGAGTTTCGGTTAGATGAGCGATGGAATCCTTTATGTCACCATCCTTCTTTGAATCTTCATTGATGATTGGAGGAGTTTCTCCCACGGAAGCTACCTTCTTCTTGAATTTAGGGCAATCGGGACGAATATGGCCCGGTTCATTACAATTATGACAAATGATTTTCCTTCCTCCACCATTATTCTTCCAAAAATGTGGTGGTTTATATGATCTTACATTGTTGTCGGATCTAGACACGGCATGTACTTCATCAACATCCCTTTTCAAGGCCAAACAGGTTTCTTCTTGACATAAATCGGCCAAAATATCGCTTAGAGTAGATGCTCTATGAAGTAGAGATCCTCTAAGTTGTTCAAATTCGTGACGAAGCCCATGAATAATTTGAAAGAACCTCTATTTTTCCATTTGCTCTTGTCTCATAGCAATAGCACTTCTTTCCCATTGCGGTTCGAGAAGGACAAGTTCATCCCATAAAGAGGATAGGGCACTATAGTAGTCCCTAGTGCTCATATCACCTTGCTTGGTAGCTCTTACCTTTTCTTGAAGAAAAAAATGCCTAGCAAGGTCTCTTTGAGTGTACATACCTTTCATGAAAAACCATGCTTCATTAGCCTTCTTGAATTTAGCAAGATTTGCACAAATCTTCAATTTGACGTTATTCATGAACCATGCTAAGATTTTAGCATGTTCACTTTCCCAATCTTCCAATTTAGAAGAGTAATCAAGAATAGCCTTTTCTTTTTCTTCTTCATTCAAGGCTTTTTCTTCACCTCCTTCAAATTTAGTTGACTTTAGTTGTGGTTCCGGAATGGTTCCACATACATAACCCCAAAGCCTTTTACCTTTGAGATTATTCTCCATAGCGGCCGCCCACATGCGATAATTGGTCCCATCCAATTTGAATGAGAGATCGATTTTTGCATCTTTGTTGGCCATTAGAAGAAAAATTTATAAGACAAGAGAGAGGAGAGGTATTACTTGTCAATGGAGGATCCAATGAAGCCTTCTTAGCCAAGGCTCTGATACCATGTAATGAAGTGCCAAATGAAAAGAGCAACGTCTCCAAACGAAAGCACGGAAGCACGCACATACACAAGATGCCACTAAAGGGCAAAATAAACCACAAAAGTGGTCAATCACAAAAAGAAGATAAAAAATATATCTCACTTCATAGAATGCTTCAAAAGAAGCTTAAGAAATACATGGGGCTGTGCCCCTTATTTATACACAGCAAGGGACCCAAGGAGGGGCTCCCATAGAGTCGTTGGAGCCCCTCCAACGGTCATATTTATGACCGTTGGAGGGGTCCAACGACTCTTATGTGGACCCCTCACAAGTGAATAAAAAACAAAAAAGAAAAAGCAAAAAAGAAAAAGAAATAAAGGAAAAAGAAAAAGAGAAAAGCATATCAATGATATGCGTGTACAGGGTGAAATGACAGAAATACCCCTATCGGGTTTTACAAAATAAATATATATATTTATATATATAGATAGACACATAGACATATATATATATATATCATATATATGTGTATGTGTCGTAATCTATGTATATATATATATATATAAATATACATCATATTTTAACACTTATTTGGTGATGTTATAATTCTTGGAGATTTGAATTGTAAATTTTTTAATGCAACTGTGATATTTTACTAATTTTCTCGATGCAAAACCTATAGTTACAAGATTTTGAGTTTTAACAAGTACATTAATGAAACCTAGATATGTTCCCTTTACCATTAGCTATAGTTTTGGTTACGTTGGTTTGAAGGTTTTAGCTTTAGGTCGTTATTGTGGCGTTGTTGCTTGGATGTGGTTAGGTCTATCCTGTGGATGTATATGATATCATGTCACAACCAATAAGTGAGCTCTGCCAAGTATACTAATGGTAATGTGGATGAGTTTGTTTAGAGTCCTTCGATTCATTCAAATATTATTAAATGTTTCACTAGCTTTAGTCTCCAACTTGTGAATTGGATTTAGTGCACTTTTGATCATTTTACGTCATTGGATGCATTATCTTTGAGAATTTTCTATCATAAATTTTCACTAGTACAACTTCACTCTCAACTTCAAGATCCACTCTTTTCACACATGAGGCGCTGGTGAAGTACCTTATGTGATTTGAAATTGCAATGTCTTATTTGAAGTTCTATATATTATGAGTCTTAGTTTAAAAAATTTGTAAAGAAAATGCACTTTGTGATGGCCACTCTAGCTTTCCTTTTTCAAAATGCATGTCATAGAGTGATTAATATAGGAATGTCATAGAGTGATTTATATACTAGTTTCAAACCATTTGTTTCAATGGCTTCTCTTTAGAGATTTTAAAAAAAAGTGTTTCTTTCTATAAAAAATGAAAGTTATTATTCGAAGGCATCATTAATGAAAGTGTCACAAATATTTTTCTAAAACGTTGGTACTTAACATAATTTTGATTTTAAAAGTTCTTAAAAATGTCTTTACATCTGAAAAGTGTTTGTTCTAATTTTGTTCTTTTATTCGAACACAAGAAAATGTTTTAACTTAAAAAAATATTGAGCTTTAAAATTCTTTTGAGAATTATGAAATGTTTACCACATACCAGAATTGAGCTTTTAAAGTTGTAGTACTTCTTTAGTTGCATTATTATGAAATATTTAAATGTTATCGAAGTCATGATTTTCTATTGCATAATTTATCAAGTTTGAAGGTTTTGAAATGTTTGAATTGTATTCATGCAAAATACACATTAACATATTTTTTCCTTAAAAACATAGTTTTACACGCCCACGCCAAGTTGCTAAAGTATTTGTTATAGTAGTTTCAAACCGATGTTGTCAATGGCTTCTCTTTAGAGAATTTCAAAGTGAGTTGCCTTTTTTATAAAAAATCAATGATATTTTTCGAAAGCGTCAAGGAAATTTTTTTGGCAAAGCTATTTATTTTCCTAAACGAAAGAGTCACAAATATTTTTTTAAAATGTTCATACTTAAAGTAATTTTGACAGGTCCACACGTATTTGCTAAAGTGTTTGTTATACTAGTTTGAAAATGTTGTCAACGGCTTCTCTTTTGAGAATTTCAAAAAAAGGTTGCTTTTTCAGTAAAAAAATCAATGATATTTTTTTAAAGCGTTATGGAAAAATGTTTGGCAAAGCAATTCGTTTTCATAAACGAAAGAGTCACAAATATTTTTTTAAAATGTTGGTACTTAAATTAATTTTGATTAATAAAAGTTTTGACAAATGTGTTTTCATTTCAAAAGTGTTTGTTCTGATTTTAGTCTTTATTTCGATTACAATAAAATGTTTTAACTGTAAATAATATTAAGTTTTTAAAGTTTTATTGAACATGTATGAAATATTCGTTGAAAAAAAACCAATTTTTTCTATTCAATCTTTGAGTGTAGATCTCACTCTTATTTATAACTAAAGAATTTTAGACATTGGTGGTAGGTGTCAAACTGACAATTTTGAACAGTTAAAATGTTTGACAAATGAAAGAACGAAACTTCTGAAAAGTTCAAAAAAATAACTATATTTGTCAACTAAAACAGTTATCAGTCGACTGAAATCAAATATTAGCAGACTGATTATTAAATCAGTCGACTACTATGTCCAGCCGAAAAGATTTGAATTTGGGATTTTAAAAATTAGTCGACTCAAGAAAAATTAGTCGACTGATGAAAATCATCAGTAGACTAAAAAAAACTTTTAGTCAGCTTTTGTTAAATTTTTTAAAAATCGGACATTCGGGTCGGTCGACTAAGAGTAGATTAGTCGATTGATCAGAAAATAGACATTTGGCTTTAAAAAAGGTGCGAGAAAATCAGTCAACTGATAAAACTATTGGTCGACTGATAAAAGTAAAAATATAGGTAAAGGGCTTTCTAAAATTATTTTTGCAAAGGGTTCTTTTTAAGAAAGTTTTCTTAAGTATTTTTAGATGTAATGCAAGTGATATATGCAATCAAAGTACGACTCTTACAAGAATCTAAGAATTTAAAGAGATTTACTTGCACAAAATCTTCAATCAAATTTTCAATGTAGAACTTGTAAACTTCTTCAATTCTTTTCTTCTTTCTTTATTGCCATAGTTGAAATCCAATTGTTTCAGTTGTTCATAATCAAAATATCATACTTGAATTATCGTGTACAACTTTCTTGTCTTAACATTTGATTCATATGACTCCAAATCAAATTTGATTTGGGGTCACGCATGGTCTGCTTCTTAATTTGTTAGTTTGAGTTTTTTTTGATATTGTTTATTTTTTTTTCAGTTTTTTCTTGTAGTTTTATAATTTTTTTAATGGAACATTAAGGTTGGTTTAGGCTATGGGTTCCATTGGCCTTTTGCTTTTTTATTGAAGAATAAAATTTTGAAGTATTTTACTTTGTTAGATGTTACAACTCTTAGAATCACTAAATGACATTTTTGTTCAGTTTTTTGGTTATTTATTCATTTATTTATTTACTAAATTTTGGAGAGAAATTATGGTACTGTTTTCATATTCAGCGATGCTTCTAATTTCAAACATAGTTTTGTTAGTGTAGCTAAATCCTTCCCTTTGCTTCTATGCGCATCACACAAGCACATTCCTAAAAACTAAGCAATTGTCTGATGTTTTTTTGTAAACCATCCTTTTTTTTTAATTTTCAATTACAAAACATTGTCAAATTTTAGCACCAAATAGGCATTTAGGTTAATTTTTTGGTATTTTCAAAGAAGGCTTAAGGGATTTCCATCTAAACAAAAAAGATCTAAGTATAAAAAAAAGTTTTGTTTATTTTGTTATACATACGGTGATTTTATTCTCTTCTCTTGAATCTCAACATGGCCTCTTTTTTTTTTTAGTCTAACTGATTTTTTTCCGTGCACTACACAAGCACATTACTGGTTAACATAATGCATGACGTTTTGATAGTGTTTGGGTTATTTGTTTATTTTTTTAATAGCATTAATGTTTAATTTAAGGTTGTAGGAGTTTTTGTGCATTTTCTCTAATTAGCAAGACATGGGAATGATGTTTGTTAGGATATAGGGTCATTTTATTTTCTTTCAATGCCATAAAGGTTTAGTTATGGTTTTAAGGTGTTTGTATGTTTTTTCAATTAGCACTAGGCATGAAATTAATATTTAATTAGACATTTCTGTGTTTTTTTCAATCAACATTAAACATGATTTGATAAAAATGCATGCTTGATTTTATTAGAATTTTAGGGTTTTTTTCTCAATTAACATATTCATGAATAATATTTGTTAGGATTTAAGGTTTTAATTTGTTTTTTTTTTTGTGCATCAGTGCCCACCCTAGTTTAGATTCCTCGCTCCGCCCACACACCCCTCAACCCCAGTGCACCAACCTTTCGTTTTCTTCTGCTTCTCACACAAAACCCTCAAAAGGCTGATACTCCTCTTGTTCGCGAGCAAAAAAAAAAAAGAGAGGAAAAGAAAACCCTCAAACTAACCCATCCCAAATATATGTTCCCAACTCCAGGAAACCCATTACCCAATTACCTCAGGGCTCTCAAGATTTGGTGCATAGCCTCTCTCGGGGACGCCCTTGTTGATCGAGTCTTATAAGCGCTCCAAGTCTGTTGTAGCCTGTAGGCTTTCCTTGAGAACAATTCAGTCCATCGCTAAGGGGAGCAACTCTTACATTAGTCATACCCAAAATAATGACTGCTTAAAATGTCAAGCCAGCGTTCTCCTCCTCCTCCTCCACGTTTCTGCAGGCATGGGGTGTTTTTCTAAGAATGATTGAAAGAAAGATTTTGGAATAAAAAGGATATCGTTGCTTGTTTTACAAACTCAACAACTCGGTTGCCCCACTGCCAGCAACATTTGGAAGATGATTTGCTCAAATTTTGGAATTTCTAGACATCCAATCAGATCTCTCATGGTTGGCACGGCCAGAAATTCAAAGAAGCATGGTTGCAGAAGCGTTGGAGTGGGACTTTCCACACAGTTCTTTGGAAAACACCTGTGTTTCTTGTTTCCATAAAGTTGGGTGTCTCCGGCGTAAAGACAGGGGCCAGATTTAGTGTTATCTCAGGGAACTGTCCCCCTCAAGGCAGCCAAGATCTGGATATTTAGATTGCAGAAGGACAGGCAAGTGGACCGATTATCTTTCTGTGTGAGGGACAGGACTGGAGCCTACATCTTGGCAGGGGTGACCCAGTGGAACTTGGATCTCCTGATTCCTGAGCTACATCGATCTCCTAAATCAAATTTTGGGTTTCGTTATGGACGTAGAGAAAGGAGTATCTATAAGCTGCTCCCGAATTGCATGCAGAAGGTGGCTAAAAGCGTTAATGACGGGTAGACAGGTACGGCCATGAGGAGCTGCAGAACACCTCCAATTTTGCAATTTTCTTGGCGATTTCCCCCCGGCTGCAACGGTGTGTATATTGTGTAATCACCGTATAGCCACAGGGGGGGAGTGGTAGATTTATCAAAATAGGCCAATACGACTCCATTTATTAAAAGCTTAGCCCTGTAGAATAGACCAAGGTGCCTCGCAAAACCATGAATGAGGAGAGCATGGGCTTTCAAGAGCATCATCATTCTTGAGCAATATATGATGCGACCTCTCGGTTAGTAAGATGGATGCATATTCAAGTAAACATACATACAATGGAATCTCCTGATCACAGTAACTTGCGTGCGGATGGGTCATGCACCAAATTCAAAGCCATCAAGCGCGCCAATTGCATTTTATATCTCTCTCAAAAAGACACCAAGCGAACTTTCCGCTTCAATTTGCAGGCAGATCTTTGGATCAAGGAATTTCGCAACTGCGAGGTCTGTTGAATGGCCAAATCCAAAAGGAGAAAGGCGCAAAAAACATGTTACAAAGGCTAGGAAACCACTCCATAAAAACATAGAATTACATGATATATATATATATATAGCATTTGACACCCTAACCCCCAAGTTGGAACTCATAATTAAGGGGATGTTGTTACCAAATCCTCATATGAATCTATCCCCTAATGAATCTGTTCAACATGATCAAAATAATAGGAATTGACCCATGGATCATAGTTTTTCAACTTCAAAATATATTTTTTGAGATTTAAAATTTGGTACACTGTAAGCCCTTGATTTTTCAACACTCATAAAATTTGACATATACGTCAAAAAAAGCCTGATCCAAAGGTCAGTTTATATTAAAATTAATATACAGATTATATTTGGAGGGTCAGGTGTGCAAAAAACTGAAAAAATAAAAAAAATTACATTTTTCACTAGGAATTCCTTACGCATGAAGATAGAAAACATTACCCTGTATATATATATATATATATATATATATATATATATATATATATATATATATATATATATATATATAGAGAGAGAGAGAGAGAGAGAGAGAGAGAGAGAGAGAGAGATGCATCATATGTCAAATGCAGTTTTTGGGAAACAGTAGGCAATGGAGATATAAGTGATTGTAAAAACATAACAGAGGGTGCAATAACTCGAGTCCTTTTGCCTGATTTTCTTTCACATTGCAGGGTGTGCATAAAACATGCTTTGGCCTATGACCCTCTTGATGCCATCCCAAGCCATCTCATGACGCACATCATTTCATTTCATTTTAAGTCCTCAAACTAATAGTTTTTCATAAAATTGTTGTCTCCATGAAAATCATATCCTCATAAAAAACTTAAAAAATTATCGTATATGCATATAAAACTTCATAAAAACTATTGTATCCTCGTGTACTAGTTATGAAGTTTTCTATATGACTGGTACATGAAGAAATATAGGAGAAAAAAGAGTATTTATTTGACAAATTCTAAATGTTGCTACAATTACAAGAGAAAATGACGTTTCCCCACAAATAGAGTTCTTCCAATTTGTATAACGTCTCAAGTAGAACTTGCATTGGTTTAACATTTGTATTATAAAAAAAATGAGCAATACAGTAGTTAGTTCATCATGGCATGTATATTGAAAATCATATAAAAAAATATAAAAACTTATCGCAAGAATATAGTATGCAATTTAGAAGGATTTGACATGCGGTATATTTCATAGCACTCTTGACAAGACCTATTTGGTTTTACCAAAGTTATAATATACTGGATATCACACCAAAAAAGGTTTTAAAAAGATAAATAAGATTTTAAAAATCATACTTCTAAAAATATAGGTGTTTGGACTACTACTTGATCGTCTTTCCTCCCTAAATGACAAGAGATCAACTCCAATAGGACTTCCGCTTCGTCCTAAAAAAAAAATAAAAAAATCTTCGTACCTATTTTCAGACTTCTGAAATGAAAAGCTAGACTTTTATGGTGCTGGGCATTATCAAAGCTCCAGAAAAACACAAATACACAAACAAAGTACAACATGTTAAACAAATATAATATAAGAAAAAAAAAATGATGCTCACCATGGGTGTTAGGTAGCCCTCCTAGATGATTTGGCAAGTGTGACACGATTCCGACAAGGCTTCTGCAAGGCTGATCGAGGCTCTGTGGGTCTGAGTCCAGTAGGGCAGACTCAATGGGCTTATGAGGTTGACTTAGAACTAGTTTGACTGGGCTAGATGGTTCAACATAGTAGGATTGACCTAGGCTAAGGTGGGCTCGTAGTGCAATAATGTTTCCTTCAGTTCTAGATGGTAGAATAGGGGGTATGATCTTATTTATAGAGTTTACGATGGATATGGATCTTGGATCTCATATTTGGGGTTCAGTTCTAATGAATTTTGAACTTGATGATCCAAATCCAACTCTTGAACAATAGTTGTGATCTGATTGGTTGACTAAACTAGATGTCAGACTCTTATTGGCCCAAGCTACAAAGCTTACCCTAAAGAGCATTTTGGTAAATGAGCTAAGTGAGTTTTGGTTTAAGGAAAGTTCAATCTTGAATTTTGATGATTTGGTAAATAGGATCAGTCTATCCTTGTTTTCACATGAGTCTCAGGTCAAAATGGGCAACTTTTTATCTAACAAAAAGTTATGGATTTTGACTCCTATCCAGTGACTATACATGTGGTCTAACAACAAGTCAGAAATCTCTTACTCATTAGAACTGTTCATAGTTCCACTGATGTTATTTTTTCTTGAGACTGGTCTTATGAATAGTATCATCCTCAAAATTCAGATGCAGAGGATGAGTTTATCCATCTCAACCAACAATGGAGCATGGGTGGCCTATCTAAGGCAGTTCCTGCTCTGTTAGCTAACCTTCATTGTTGCAAGTTCCAGATGTATTTCAGCTGTCGGTGATCAAAAGCTCCTGATTGGCGTGTTAACCTTTCTTTGTTTAATATGCTGGGTTTGTACTCAGGGGAGGGGGGGGGCTTAATCCCCAGCTTGAATATCCAAAAAAAAAAACAGTAGTTGATAAAAATAACACATTGATCCCCACAATATGTTACGCCAAGCCCATGTCCTAGATTCAACGGATTAATCTTTAAGTCGCATTCTCCACTAAAATCAAACTAGTAAAAACACTTAAACCAAAGATGATGACCTCCTATTACAAACAAAAATTCTCAATCACATGGAACTCTAATATTCGACACATCATTAGCAATGGTGGCGCTGAGACAGTCAACCCACGGGTCACCCTCTCAAACCAAACTGACAGCGAAACGAACATCTAAACCCTTCTGGTGACTGGAACGCATACCAGAAAGGGCCATCAAGTCTTCCTTGGTTCATGAGTCCGCCGGACACATGGTCCAAAATCGTCTTGATCTAGGGCCAAGCAAACAGCGATGGAACCTCGGAAGAACTTCACCATGAATGAAGTCTTCAGAAGACCTGAACTGGCCAGCAAATAATAAGGCATTAAGACAAACTGCATTTGAAAGTTTAAAGCAACAAAAGGAATCATAAATACAAAGAACATTAACATTTATATCACAGCATGAGCCATCCCCCCTTTTGATTGCACATGCCACCCAGCCAAGAAGCACAACACATGAGCGAAGTTCATTCCACAACAGGAATCCCAAACACTTGAGGGATAGCAATAAAAACCCAACCTACAGAAAACCTCCCAAATTTGTTGAAGAGACATGAGGGAAGAAACAAGGAAATTAAGGGAAGAATTCAGCTGAATTCATCCTAACCGCAACAGAGTACCTGCCAATTAAAGTGCATGTATCATGCTTCCGTTGCTCGGTTTCAAGCCCGTCCCGCCCACGGATGGATTCACATGAAACGCCGACTGCCTTTCTGAACCTCCAAGCAGCTTTCCTGTCAAGTCCAAGGGATCTGCAGCATGCCCAGAAGCATCACCTAAGCTTAGGTTTGACATGCCCACAAGCTCATCAACGTTGATTGGTTCCTTGGACAGTACTGCAGTTGGCTTCAGAACCAGATGCGGCTCTGAATCCTTCCCTGGTACAATGGCACACGGCGGCCAGAATTGGAGCGGTACTGGGCAATATGGCGTGAAAAATGCTGGGACCATCACCGGGATTGGAGGGCAAGCAGCAAAAGGATCCTCAGCACCAATAGGCTCATTTGAACAAGTTTCAACGGGTTCACTTTCTTGATCAAGAGCAAGTCCTAATGGTGGAAATGGGCTGCTATCAGTCTCAGTTGTCAGTGATGGAGCGCTAGCAGAACTAACCAAGCGTGGTTTGTCGGCTGCCGGGAGTTGATCAATTGACTGCAGAAATCAAGTGGCCAATGGTCATAAATACACCATCGAGTCATCGACACATTGGAAAAACATTTAGAAAAAGAAAACATACATTAAGGGAACGTGAGATGTGTGTGTACCATATCAGCTACGATGTCAAATAGGCTGGATCGTCGCTTTCTCCTACTTGAGTTGGTCTGCCGGATGAAGTACTTCTGGGCATGACTTGCTACCTGTGTGGGTGTTCTCGAAATCACAAAGTTGCGGGAAATTCCTCTCCAGTCCCCCTTGCCCAATTTCTGTAAACCCACTAAGAACAGCCTGTGCTCTTCTTCTGTCCAAGGGATACCTGTAACATTTGAGAAAGTAGTGAACTCAACATATTTACAAAAACTGACGTGCAACCAAGGATCGGAAATGACAAAATCTAAGACCTGCAGCAACAAAATCTAAGAATAAGAATAGAACTTTTTTTTTCTGGTCCACTGTTGCACACTGCTACCTGGAATTGACAAGTTTTTGCAGACCTACTCCCAATCACTTTAATACAAGACCTTTACACTTTATCAAACGTGTAAGAACAAATATAACTCTGATGAGATATAAGACAACAGAGAACTGCTATCTCTAAAAGCAAGATTGCAACTTAGGTTACTTAATTGCTAAATCGTTCACATACACTATAGAATAGAACACATTCGCAGCTTCCAGGTAATAGTGAGACAAGTTTCCTAATTCTCCGAAGAGATCCGAAGAGTTCCCCCACCATGAATGAGCATGTGTACATCAACTAAACACATAAGATGAAGTCAACATCACAAAAGTGAAAATTAACTCAGGCTTCATACAAACAAAAAATCTTTCCATCCATGTCATTAATTATTGTGGTTGTCCTTTAAGTGAAGTTTGAAGCTTGTTTAGTCCATTTTACATAAGATGGTTCTTATTTGAAAAATCTACAAAATCAGTTATTCGTCACTGTCCACAGCAATGCACAAGATTCAAGAGTCTTTCACATAAAAATTCTTTAAATCATCACGCAGAACTTGGTTATGCTTTCCCCTTTCTGGAGTTCTGCAAACAAACAGTCCCCTACTATTTATAGATATAGAACACCCATCTTGGAGCATAAAGCCATAAACATTAACAAAAACGAGTATGACTGAATCCATTGATACAAAAAAATTTGTTATCACACTCTAAAGGCAGGTTAAAGGAGAAACAACCACAATATTTTGCTGTCATAAAAAAACAAAAAATCTGGTGCATTGTAGGAATGAATCACTTTCCTTTCTTCAAAATAATATACCAACAAAGTTTACTGCACCCTCCAATACCTGAAGGTATTCCTTTGCATGCATTTGAAAGCTATCAGCTGACAAAAGCCGAAGGCAATAATATGAAAGCAAAATTCAAGCTTAGGTTGAATATTAGATGAAGTAACTCAATCAAACATGACACAAGTATATATTTCACAGTAACTCATTTGAAGGAGCTGCCTCCAGTCGAGCATCTTTACAGGAGACATCAAGGATGACTTCTAGCCAACATACTCGATCCACCAAACCATTCAAAATGTGCACTAACATTCTCCACAGAAACAAATTCCCTCCTATTCCAGGTAAATAATTGATGCAATTTCGTCCTACTGCCAGTATTACCAAAATCCTATTTGAATCTAGTGGTAAAATGTTACATGACCACTTGAAAATGTCAAAAAGTCCCCTCTGGAATCTCTTCAGCCGTGAATTCTTGTGAAATATTCCAGAATTTCAATTTTCCTAGTGTAATAGCGACCAGGGAATGTTGAGAAAAAAAAAGGAGGTAGATAAGAAAAGAAGAGGGAAAAATAAAACGTTCTTAGACATAAGTATCATACTGATCACGAAAAATTAAATTGTGATAACGAATAAAAGGATGTAAAAATCTAATGTATGCACGCAAAACTTATGAACTTTACCTATAAGATTGTGAAGCAATAGATGAACAATGGTTAACATGATCTAACAGTTGGCTTGTGACCCCAACCTGTGACTCAGCATACTGCTGCACCATGATCATTTTAGTTTCAGTGATGCGACCACAAAATACCATGGCATGCTCACTCCTAGAAACCCACAAACTGCAACTGAAAACCCTGGTTACTATGAGTTTTATTGTGGATATATATTCAATTTACTCACGGATTCACAACAAATGCAGTTGAATGCCAACACTTCTTAGGGTTAAAATTTATCTTAAATAATATTCTGAAGGGAAAAACAGGAAAAAGAAAAGCACCGATAGTTGTCACTATGCCTCTGATGACACCATGAAATGCTCATCCCCCATATTATCCTAATTTGTTGCTTGCGTACAAAAACAATTTATGTAACCAACTAGACTTAGCAAGGAGAGAATTTCAAAGCACAAAGTCAACAGTTCACATACAACTATTTGATAATGGGTTAAAACGCCAAAAAAGCATGTAACATCACCAAACGAGGTACGATCTCAACATGTATGCAAACAATTCGTATTACGAAAACTTCTAACTTTTGCGTTGCTCCAGATTTTACAATTTTACCATTGATGTCAAATTTAGATATAAGTTCAGGGATACTAGCATGATTCCACTACCCATCTAACGGCCAAGCAAAACTGGTCGTCACCGAAATATAACCAAGAAAAAAAATAAATATTTAACAGACTGAATCGTTTCGGCCTCGAGCACAGAAGAAAACACAGGGAGACGAATATTCCAGAAGCGATTAAAGGACCTTTATTTTAACAGCACGAAATCCAAACAAAACATGCATAATATCAGAAAAAAAAAATCAAATAAGAAGACTTCATGAATTCGAAAAACGACTTGCATGCGGATCCAAAGAAACCCTAATGAGAGAAAAATCTTAAAAAAAGGAATTGTTTCAGCTTCTACAATAAAGAATATCCGATTCGGATTCTCAACCCCAGGAAAAAACATGAAATTTGACAAAAAAAAAATGAGAATTCTGTCCGTGAAAGGCTTCGAAGGACTCGAAAGAGGAAGCAATGATATAAAAAAAAATCAAAATCGCCATCAACGAAAAATAAAGGCAAATTCGCAACAAATCAACGACAGAGATGAGATAAACTAACTCTTAATTTTCAAATAACAGCAAACTATTAGAAAATCGATCGGTCAAACAGAGCACGAAGAACCTAAAAAGATGAACTTTCGAAATAAAAAAACAATCAAACTATAAAGCTAAAACAATCAAAATACTTCTCTGCACACTA
Organism: Nuphar pumila; assembly: GCF_984573655.1. Lineage (NCBI taxonomy): Eukaryota > Viridiplantae > Streptophyta > Magnoliopsida > Nymphaeales > Nymphaeaceae > Nuphar > Nuphar pumila. The sequence goes on from NC_143263.1 coordinate 23,738,828, forward strand.
TTACAGGATAAAAAGATCGAAAATTTAGGGCAAACAAATCCGATCAAAACATAAATCACGTAAACCTTACAAAAAAGTTAGCAAAAGAGAAATCCAGAACTTATAGAACGCACGATCAAGAAAATATCTAACCAAAATCAGAGAGAGAGAGAGGAAATTTCTGACCTTTCTTCTTCTCGCGGCAGCTTGATGAGCACGAGGCATGCAGGGCGTCGTCGGAGGCGTAGCCTCCTCCTGCGGCGGCAGCGGCAGTCTCCTCGGCCGGATCGGAGAGCGAACTGGGGTTGTTCCCGGCCAGCGATGCCCCCTCGGCGTAGTGCGAGAGGTTGCTCATGCTGGCGCTCTTCTTGATCGACCCGTCTGTGAGCCTCACGCCGAAGAGCTTCACCCCTCGCGACGGGCACGTCCGCGAGTTGTGCCCGTTGTGGCTACAGTGAGAGCACCTCCGCGTCATCTCCAGCGACCTGCAAATCGGCCGGATCGGTGCATGCAAGGGAGGGAAGCAACCACTGAAAGTGATGGATGGCCGATGACCGAGTGTCGATAGCGGCTGCCAGATCACGGCCGTCGATCGAAACCCATGGCGACGGAGAGAGGCAGAACAAAACGAAAGGGGGGAAACGAAACCAGAAAGAAGGAAGAAGCTCTCTCTCTCTCTCTTTCTTTCTCTACTTCTCTTCCCGATCTAACCTCCCATTTATTGAGGGCGATTTTGCTATCCTCAGGGGGATGTTTTAATTAAATGATTAAAATTGCCTTTATTTGTTTAAAGAAATGCAGTCGCCTTTGGACTTTGGGGACCCAATTTCTTTGCCGTGAGCGTGGGTTTGTCGTCTTGTAGAATGTTTCGAATCCGGTTCGGGTCTTGAGATGATGAATTAAGAGATGCCCTACTGGATCCGGATCTGAAAGGGTTGATGTCTTCATTGGTTTTTAATTTTACATGTAAAATAACCAAAAGTTTGATACCAAGTATATATATATGGGGGGGGGGGGACAAGTATATATATATATGGTTTGTGGATCTAGTGTGCATCCTAGAGTGATTGGTACCAACAAGTTTGATCTAATGTGGCTGGTCGTGATGTGAGATTCGTTGGTATATCCGAGCTCGGTCGCCTCCCTGATCCACATTTGCATGTAAACTTTGACTGGTCCAAATATTTACGTCTTGGGGTTTAGTCCATTCCATGAATGTAAAGTATAGTCAATGGTTTGGATCCATAGCAGATCCAAAACTCGGATTAGTCTTCATCAAGTTTAGCTGGACTTGCACTTGGATAGCAAGAATTCATATGGGCAAAGACCAATCAAACTCTTGAGCCTGAGTCTGAAACTTTGTTCTTGGATATGGATAATATCTAAATGTATAATCGGATTGGATTCAGATTCATTCAATAGGACTTTTTAGAGACGTGCATTCGTATTTGGATCATATTTCTATTCTGGATCCATTTTCCAACTGGATCAAATCAAAATCGCTTTAAAGCAATTGTTTCTGATGTTCAACTATTTTCCATGTAGAATTCAAACTCAGATTCCACTCTACTCATTGGATCTTACTTGGGTCCAACTTTATTGGATCTAAAGATTTTGGATGTAAAACTGGTTAATCTGATTGGCATTTTTATGGATTCGGATTTCAGGTTGCTCCATTGAGAAGAAAACAGTAACAACTAACAAATCCGTCCGCCTACCTAATTGGATCAAGAAAGTGGCTATTAAATCCAAACATATTCGGATCAGTGGGATCTTCAAGACAAGGTCTCATCCCCTCCAAATGGTTATCTTAGGGGTATTTTCAGTACAACTTCTTTGCTAGGGATGGCAGTGGGGCGGGGCAGGGTGGGGGACAAGGTCTCCATCCCTGCCCCGCCTCAAGATTTTATCCTCCACCCCCGCCTCCATCCCCAGCGGGGATAGATTTTATCCTCCACCCCCGCCTTCATCCCCGTTTCATGTCCTCCATCCCCGGTTCAAACGAGGCAGGGTGGGGTGGGGATATTGTGGGGAAAAGTGGTCGGGGCGGGGCAGGGCAGGGAAAAGTGCACGTCCATCCCCGCCTCCATCCTCGGACGGGGATGGATTTTAACCTTCGTCCCCGCCTCCATCCCCGTTTCATACCCTTCATCCCGGTCCAAACGGGGCGAGGCGGGGTGGGGCCCCGCTTTCCCCCGGTCCACTGCCATCCCTATTCCTTGCCGCTCATTCGTCCGGACAAAATCCGAAAGAAGGATTTAAGATCTTTGAGATAAAGGCCCAATCCTCAAATTTGACAAGGAACAGAGAGTGGGGCGGTTCTCGGGTTTGAGATCCAAGGAGTTTCAAACACAGATGCTTAGCTCAACGTTTAGGGATTCATTGGTCAATTTAGAGATTGTGAAAGGCATAGTGGTCTTGCATAAAACAGGTAGAAATTGGGTACTCCTGTGAGTCCAGGGTGGTTATGTAACTCTGTTTTTTTTCAAACTCGTAAAAGACATTTTTGTCCCGAACATTGACGGTAATGCTGGCAACAGATTTCCCATTTTGGGAGTATCTCGTTATATTTTCTTCCATGTTGTAAATGACATTAATGCCCTTAGCATTTGTTTACTGACCATGTTTGGATGAGGTGGTGCCCACGCCTTATCAGACTGCCTTCCACCTTGACCGTAGGGGGGTGCGGATGGGTCCGATTCAGTCTTAATTCAGGTCCAGATTTGATACAATCATTCGGTGATAAGATTTCCATGTATTAGGTTTGGAGTCTCACCTCATCAGACTTTTTTGGGTTGCAATTTGAACTTGCTATTAGGCCTAAATTCATATTTGAATCAGCTTTCAACTTTTAAAATTTTTAGACCATATTACTTGGAGTCGACCCGGTTTCACTTCCAGTTGGATTTTTGCTTTGACCCGTTTTCACTTTGGCTCGTAGCGTGGAAGGAGGGTATTTTTGTCACCCAATTGTTTTAGGGACGAACCTCAGAATAGGACGACGTCGAGGGAGATTCGAAGTAATTCGTTAGATTTTTGTCGTTTTTTGTTAAGAATATGACGGTGCCCGGCTCGCTGGCGTGTTCTCGCACGTCAGCCAGCTGTTTCTTATTTATTTACTTTTATACCCCTATTCTTTTCCCCAATGGAATAAATTAATCCAAGATGTGAACGGATCAGGAGCTGTTCGGATGTGGTCATCATCGAATCCTACATAATAAAATCCAATCTAATCGGATTTGGATACAGATAGAGTAAGTGCTTATCATATCCAGATCCAGTAAAGTTCTCGTTATAAGGTGTAATAATCTTATAAGTGATTAGTTTCAAATGTCAATTGGATTCGAGTACTTTTCGGATATAGGTTGAAAAACACCGAACCAGATACAGTATGAGGTTTCAATCTTTATTGGTCGGAAGACATGGTTAGGTGACTCAAGCGATGCAACCCACTCTGGGTGGTGGGTCCAATAGAAGAACCATGGACCTAATTGAGAAGACAGGCAAGTGCAGGAATCAATTGGCCGGTTAGGAAAATGGTTATTTGAGATCTACAAATCCAGATCCAAATCCAACAAAAATCCAAACATGTTTTGGCTTATTCCAACAGGCTTGGCTCCTTGGTCACTCGAAATCTGGGTCCAAATACGATGCCAACTGCACCATTAGGTTTGTTTAATACTACAACTGAATCTGAATCTCAACCATTTACTTTACTTTAGTGAAGAAATTGACAAGTCAAGCATTCACCACCTACCATGGAAACCAGTGGTTTCTAACTAAAGCCAAAGTTTCATTAGTGAAATGATGGATTAAAGAGATCCATATCAAATAATATAATAGTGCATTTGTTTACCTTTTCACGAAAGTCGAGCGAGATATTATTGGGGTTCATAAGGTTCATTTGAATCTGTTTTGTATTTTTTATTCTTTTGTTAATTGGTTGTCTCTTTTGTATTTGGGAATTGAGAGTATGATAGATTTATATTAATAATTATGATACGTTTATTTAATTAAAGGGATTTACTTGTACAATTACTTCCAAAACGAATTCCACTTCCTGCTTTACACTAATTTTTAACACTGGCTTCCACTTTATGCATCGCTTCTTATATCCATTTTAGCTTTTTGGTAACTATGCTTCAAATTCAATATATGAATGTAAATAAAAAAACACTGTATTTAAATTTTTATTTTTATTTTCCTTTTTACATAACAGAGATGAGGGAATGAAGGCCCTCTTGGTTTACACCAGTTACCAACCAGGTTTTGAACTTGCTACATCCCAGCACATGGTGGCATGCACAAACTACTTCTACCAGGTGAACAGAGCTAGGGCAGTCAATGGGCCAGGTACCTGACCCATCAAAGTGCATTTGAATTAGGGATGGAAATGGTTTAGATCTGGAACAGTTAAATACATAGGGACTCAGATCAAAATCGGATCCAGAACAGCCAAAAATTCCAAAACCTTCATTCTAGATAGGACCCATTTGCATCCCTAATCCGAACCTTCCCAAATAACAAAATGTTAGGTTTGAGTTTGGGTTTTGTCAGGTCATGAAATGAAATCTCAAATCCAGATCCATATAATTTCAAAGGTTTACTTATACTAAAAATACATATAAAACACTTGGGGTCGAGTCTTATATCTGGCAAAAAAACAAAATTGGAGTGGGTACCTGGTCAAAATCATAGTCCAAACCCGGTATTCGAATCAACCCGAATATTATTTGTGACAATACTATTTATACCCAAACTAAAAATTTTGAGGCTTACCCAATACAAACCCAAACCATTTACAGCCCTAAACTGAGCCCCAGTTGGTCGCACCCCAAGATTTTCATGCGGGTAACCCAAACTCAAACCTAACATTTTGTGATCCACATGAAACAAAAGACGGAATGGACTACGGGTGCAAACAGAATGAATTAATTGGCAATCCAACCCGAATCCTTCACATTAATTTTGGTTATGGATATCAAAATAGAACTTGGATGTGTTTTTAGTTCCGATTCAGACTTACATCGCTGCCACTCTTTTTGGATTCGACTCGGAATTTGATTGACATTTTCTGTTGGATCAACATCTAAATTTGGATCAAATCGAACATGGTTTTGCTTTTTATATTTAAAGCGCATGATTTTGTGACCTTTTCTTACCGGACTCAGCATTATTATACAAAATTTGGATATTCACTAATACTAATTGCGTCAGAACCAAATATAAATTCAGACTTGCAACTTAAATTTGAGTTCGGATCAATGATGATCCATCCCCACGTCCGGTCCATTTTGCACACCTAAACTGTTCCCTTTACAATGCGAATTCACACAGTCGTCATTTCGTAAATTACTGGGAGAATTTAGCCGTCTTTCTGGGGGCGATCATCTCAATCGTGCCACGTGTACGACCAGAAATTGGACGCATTCCATTGCTTTCACCAAAAGCAACACGTGGTTTATGAAACACATAGGGGATGGGGATGGTACTTGGAAAAAGAAGGGGGTTATTTTCGTTATTTCACGTAAAAAGGACTAGACACCCGACCTAATTCGATACGACACGTAAGACAACATTGAGGGGCTCGAGCAAGCTGTCCCCAATGAATCTGCTTTATCCTCTTGGATCTTCTGAGATCCATATCCACGTCATCCCTCACTCACCATGTCCGGGTCGTGGTCCGGGACTCAAATATCCGACCCAAATCCAGATCTTCTCTTCCGATTCAGAGACGGCTGGCCTGAGACTGGTCGGATCTCCAGCCTACCCCTTCTCCTAGGCCTTAACCGGGCTTGTAAGACCTGACCAGGTCGGTCGTAAGGAAGTCTAAGTAGCAAAGGAAAGTTATGAATTACACACTTCAGACCCTAAGGAGTTTGGGATATTGAGATGGGGCTTAGACAGCTTGTGAGGTGGTCTAGGCTCAATTCCTGTGGGCGTCAAAGCAAGGCAATTCACTGAAGACCAAGGGTGTGCTACGGTTTTACATAGTTGGATAAGCCATTGTAGGTTGAGAGGCATAGTCCAGCATGGCATGTTTCTTGTTCCGAGGATCGTTCCTCTGCTCCTCATGAGAAAAATAAAAAACATATACACACTTCGAATAACAATGGACCCGAAGATTAGAGATACAGTGTTTGTATAGCTGTAATTTGGCACGGGCCTCATGCTAAATCAAATCCTTTGGAAGTGAAGATTCAAGTGCTACCCATATGAGTTTCATGTGTTCTTGGATCCTTGGATCTGTTCAAATGTTTGAACATAGTACCACCAAAATCAATTTGGTTCTCCCAAACTGCGAATTGAAACTTGTTAAATTACAAAGCCCATATTGTTGTGATTTTGGGGTTCATGTTTTAGGATCACAAGGTCGAATATGATATTGATGCAATTAGAGAACAAAGACAATCATAATAAAAGCAACAAATAAGCAAAAATAACTATAAGACAAAATTTATTTGATTCAACAAAATCACCTACATTCACGAAGAGAGTACCAAGAGCCTTTATTAATATAATTAATCATCGATATAAGAAAGAATAAATAAAATTACAAACGAGAACAACCACACTCATTGTTCGGTCAAGCAAGAAGATCGTGTAGCCCAAGAACTTCCTTTTTGTCACCAAGAAAAACCTGTACCTTCTATCACACACTCCTCTCAAAACCTAAGAGAAGCTCCAAGCCTTAGACATCTCACCGCTCTCTCTCTCTCTCTCTTGCCAAGAATCAAGCTTCTTAAAAAAAAGAACACACCCTCACCTTCTATTCTCTCATTTTCTCTCATTTTTAAAGCTTAAGAAAACTCATGTTTCATTTTGTGTTCACAATCCCACCTCACATGGGTTACCAAAAGACAAAAGGAAGTGTCCAAAAAAGGACTCTCATATGGCACATGTAGGTCTCATTTAGACCCAATCAAGTTATAAATCAACATTCTTCGCCTTTATTTCAATGCTTTCTAACCAACTCTCTTTAAATACTTCATCTTCTTAGAGCCAATATTTACTCTTTACCTTATTTTTTCCTAAAAAAACCATATTTTTTATGCATGAACTTGCGTATTCAGCTGACAAAGCATATGATATCACATCATCATCTTGTGCACATTGTCGATGAGCTTCAGTAATCTTTCTTTGAAATTGAATTACCTTTTGCATTGGGTTATCCCGCGACTTAACTTGAGAAAATCTTAATAAATAACGATCATCCTTTCCTTCTCAACTTTCTATTTTACTTGCAATAAAGTCTTCTCACCCTGAACCTTTATTTTTCTTGCCTTTGTCATGGAGCTTTTGATAATATCGACATCACAACTAGTCACACTTCTTTTCTTCAACCCAATCAAGTCTTTTTCACCAACACTACTCTTTAAATAAGAAGTTGCCCCAACTATCATATTTTCAATTAGTTGGTATAGGTATTGAAACATCATTCCTTTAATCAACACTCATGCATGCGTCTTAACCATTAGAGTTTCCTTATTTGCACTAATGAAACAACCTTTGGAATCCAATACACTCAAATAAATTAAGTTTTTTTTTAATTCTAACACATGTTTGACATCAATGACCGTTCGAACAACTTCATTAAACATTCTTATATTAACCCTACATACTTCTATTACCTTATAACGTACACCATTCCTCATAAAAATCATCCTGCCATCACATGTAGTATAGAAATCAAACATATCCATGCTATGACACATATGATAAGAACAACAAAAATCTAAAATTTATCAATCACGAAAAAAAATTCATATATGGGGAGACAACCAGATTTTCTCTATCATCATTAGAATTGCTCGCTGCAATACTTACTTAATCAATACTCTTGGCCTTCTTTTTATTTATATCTTCTTTACATTTTTTGCACTCTATCTTCTTATAACTCGGTTTCTTGCAGTAGCAGTACCTCACTCTATCTTCTTATGACTCGATTTCTTGCAGTAGTAGTACCTCATAACGAACTTGCCATTCATGTTATAATTTATGTCTTTGTCATGCTCCCTGAACCGTCTTCGATCATGATATAATGCTTTCTCTATCATGACCTTATCTTACCAAATACCAACGCTAGTCTTCTCAAACATCTCATTAAAGAGTAATGATGTAGATACATCATCAAACTTGATACTCTCTTTCCCGTACAAAAGAGTAGTATTTAAAATTGAATACATTATGTTTTTAACAAAATTAAATATTTATCATCATCTTCAAGTACCACATTCAATTGTAAGAGTTGACTCATGATCTTGTTAAAGGTATTCAGGTGCTACAACATACTACTACCTTTCTTCATCTTGAGATCATAGAGTTGTTGCTTCCAATAGAGTTCGTTTGTCAAGGACTACGTCATATATATGCTCTTTAGCTTTTCCCAAAACTCTTTCATAGATTTTATCTCAAGTACGTTATACATTATCCCATTCGTAAAAAAATGATCGAATCGTGCTTGGTGTTCTAAAATTTAAATCTTCTAAATTCTCATCGCTTATAACTGATATCCCGCTAGATGTTGCTTTATCACCAGCTGATGCCCTCAGTTTACTCAGCATACCGAACGATGCCTTGTACACAACTTGTTGAATCAATTGTTCTTCAACCTTCTTTATCATAATGCAAAGTTCTCTTTGCCATAAAAATTTTCAACCTCGAACTTAATGTTCATCACCTTCGAGGTTATATTTGATTTTTCTATAACAAATAACTTTGATACCACTTGTTGTAATTTTGAGGCATGTGCCTAAGATCACACTAGGTCAGATCTAATATTGATACAATTAGGGAATACAAACAATCACAATAAAAACATTAAAGAAGCAAATAACCACAAGAGAATAAGATTTTATATGATTGAACAAAACCATCTACATCCACGAGGAGAGTATCAAGAGCCTTTATTAATATAATCAATCACTGATACATGAGAATAAATAAAGGCATAAATGAAAACAACCATACATGTCATTCTACCCACCAAGAATATTGATGCGTGCAGGACAAGAACTTCTTTGTTACGAAGAGAAATAAGCACCTTCTCTCTCTCACACTCATCTCAAAACCCAAGAAAAGACCCTCTTGAGAATTTATTCTGAATTAGGTTTTTTATTTTTAATCGGATTTAACCTATATTTAAGCTAAAATTAAAATAAGATTTAATTTGAATTTCAATATTAGTCAAGACTCGAATTAAGTGTGTATTTCAATTTTAAGTCTTATTGAATTTTGAATTCAATTTATGAAGTTTATCAATTTGGATTTCGATTTGGGAATTTGAATTCAGATCAGATTTGGATTTGAACTCAAATTTCATAAATATGTCTCAAATATTATAATTAGATTCAAGTATGATTTAAATCTAAATCAAGACTTGATTGAATGTCAATTCAAGTTTGAATTATATAATAATTTGGATTTTTGTTGAAATTGAATTTGAAATCTTAAATTGAACTTTAAGGTAATACTTGTGAATTCTCCAAGGTATTTTTAATAAATAAAATAATAATAATGATGAAATTTATGAGAAAAAAGTATAAAAATATAAATTAGCTTAAAATTAATTATAAGAAATATTCTATGAAAACTTAAAGTTGATTCAAGTTGATCTAAGTGAAATTCGCATCCAGAATCGAATTTATGAAAAAGATAGAATTTAATAAAAATAAGTGATAAATTTTATCGAAATAAAGTCGAATAGGATTTCAGACGAATTTATGATATGTTTATAATGTAAACTTGAATTTAGTTCATGAGTTTGAAATCTAATCTATAAAATAAAATAAAATAAAATATTCAAAACGACAGTAGGTCCTGCCGATCCTGGTAGAAATTATTTTCGAAATGCATTTTTGAGAAAATAACATTTTTAGAAAAGATATTAAATAATTTAGATAAATTTATAATGCTAATATATATTAAGTACTATACTATATACTGCTTAAGCCTTAAAAAATGAATGTACGAAATACACCCACACGCCCAAGGGTCCTGTCGACCCTAGTGAAACTCTTATTTTCAAAAATTATTTTTGCAGAATCCAAATTAGGTTAGAAAGAAATAAATATGTAAATAAGAAATGATGAATTAGCCAAAATTCTAGAAGGCACTTACCTACATGAAAACCTAATTTGAGTTTCATTTCACTTAATTCTAAATTTTAGTTTTAAAAGAAGTAAATTCCAAATTACCAATTTAATTAATTAAGTAGAATAAAATTTTTAACTAAACTAAATTTTATAAATGTGTAGGAGTCTATTGGTTGGCCGTCCCATCCTATGTGTCACTTCTTTTCAACTTTAAAAAGTAAAAATGAAAAACAAACTTTAAAATCAAGGTTATTTTAAAACTTGCCAAAAAGGCAAAACATGAAACAAAAAGTTAAAAGTTACTATTTTTCAATTAGTAGCTCACAAGAAGAGAGGGGCATCCCTTCATAGATGATTCTAAGAGGGGGATGACTGAAATAAGAAAAAATATATAGAAGGTAATGAGAAAAAGAAAGAAAGAAAGGAAAGAAGAAAAAAAAATAACAAGTCAAACTTGCTTGCCACAATATTATAATATGGAAAGGAAAGACCCCATATGGGGGTGTCAAACAGCTTATATTCATTATATATATTACATGGAATAATTTTAACCTAAGTTCACTTGATAAAAAAAAATAATACAAGGCAAAAAAAAAAGAATAGTATTGGTAACTTGGAAAATTATAAGATAAGAAAGTTTGATGAAGATGAGATCAAGGGCTGAGATTGCCCAACCCTTGATCAATACTCTACCATTATAAAAAGGTAGGAGGGGCTCATGCCCTCCTATTTGCTCCCTTGTAAATTTTTCCCTCTTGCTTCCCTTCCCCTCCTATTATCCTTCTTACTTCTCTCCTCTCTCTATGTATCCCTCATGCTTTCCCTCTTGGCCCAATAAGGAGGACACCCACATGCATGTGAGGAGTGCAAGAAGTTTGTTGGCAAGAATACCGTACGTGTTGGACGACCAGTTCGTGACCAAAGTTCGATTTAACAAGCGTAGGAGTCGATTTCGCAAAAGAGGTAGGGGGTTCTATTCTCTACACGTAAATCAGAACTCGTAGGCACGAGTTCTTCTGATTTTTCATAAGAACATACCCTATACCATGCCCCCCATACGTGGGTTTGGCATAGGGTTTGTCAAAATATAAAATAGAAAGGGTTTTCAAAAGAAAACCCCCTCTTAAAACCGATTTATCTAAAATCGTGTTTAAGGACTTGATTCAAACTGTTGATAAAAGAAGTTAAAAAGGGAAGTTATGTAAAAATTCATGTTGGACTTAATAAAAATGGGTTGATTTCAATTTTCCCTAGAATAAATTTACTCACCCTCAAAAGTAGCCGAATTATTGAATTAAAACTATACATGCATGCTATTGATTTTGTCAGAAATAAAATCTATAACTTTTGGAAAAAATGTGTAATATCTATTTGTTTTTCTACAAATTTTAGTTAGAAATTGTAGCTAATATTTATGTGAATGTACTGAAATGATTAGCATGATTTTTTTTGTCATAGAAAAATACGTGTTTTTATGTGCTTTATTACAGAAATTACCAAAATTATTTATGAGAAAATAGGGTTCGAGGAAAGGAGTCTATTTTCTGGCCTAACAACTACAAAAATGAGATTTATCCATTGTAGATTAGTTTAAAGTAGTGTAGAGTTGCTTTTGTAATTTTATATAAGAGATTCATGTGAATTTTTTTGAAAAATATGAATTCGAGTGGCCTGCTTTGGTGCACCCGAATGCATATCTCCCGTAACTACATATTTTTGGCTTGATACCCGATCGATAAATGGTTCATATCTCCCTCGTCAGGAAGAGTTTTTATAAATGATTTATTGCATTGGAAAGGTAACAAAATTTTGAGCTTTATTTATAGCATGAGTACTGTTCGATGATAATTGGAACAAAAAAGTATAAGTTTGCCCTAAATAGTTTATAACTCCCTCGTCTAGATGAATTTTTAAGAATTATTTGCGGCATCGAAAAGCTAACAAAATTCTCTAAAAACTGTAAAAATTTTAGTTCTATCCGACAAATGTAAAATTTGTATAAGCTCTGTAACAGTTGAAGATAATTAAGTTTCCTCAAGTTTGAAACCGATTTGAGACCCGACTATCGAATACTTGCGAATTTTATTCCTTTTTATGTATGCCTTTGTAAATGACTATCAGACAGGTCATGTACTATAAAAAAAAGTTGCTTCAGAGAATTAAGTACCCATTTATGGGGCATGAACTGAGTAAGTTGTGCTAATGCACAAGCACTCCTTCAAGACTTCTCGCTAATGAATAGACCGAAGTGTTCGTCTTGCAAATTAAGATGCGAATGTAATGGATTGTGCATGCTGTAATTTTTATATATGACTATCATGTACATGATGATGATGTGAATGATTAGATGCATTTAGTGTAAAGAGAATTCATTTTTTTTTTGTACATATGCACATAAGTTGAAATGAAAGAAGCATAATCAATGTTATCGAATTCAATATTCAAAATGTGCATTCATAGGCCTTGAAGTGGCTGAATCTCTTTAGTGGATTCTTATATGGTGTTGCATGTAAAAAAAGTAATTTAAGAAGTTTAAACATGTAACAGTAACGATCAACGCTTGAAAGGAGAGAGCAAACAGTACTTTCAGTTTCGTGGGACATGTTTTAAGCACGAAAGGTTGTTCTTTCCCAATCACGAAGATAGGGAAAACCTTTGCAATAGACTGCAATATAGAGGAAATAAACTCATGAGTAAAAATTTGATGCACCGAGATGATGGTGTAGGGAGCGCTCTCTCGATACGCTCATCCCTCACCCGTAGGATTGGTAAAAGGTGATTAACGAGGCCAAAGACACTCATATTTAAAAAATACTGCATATGCCATGACCCTGATTCAGGTATAAGCTTGTCTTAGTATCCACATGGCTAAGAAGTGAAACTTAAATGAATGTGCATTAGATAGACATGTCATGCATCATATAAGAAATAAAACTTAATTAAAGATAAAAATTAGCTCATGCATGAAAATAGTCTTCTATAATGGTAAGCACATCATTTATTAATTGTTTATGCTTATTTAATTATTCATGTTTGAGTGGATGATTGATTAAAGTTAGTTTCATACATGTATGCTTGCATGAGATATTAGAAATATATGTTTAATATTATTGTATTTACTCTGGTTAAATGAATAAAAAATTAAAAAAATTTCCGCTTACTTGCTCTAATTTGAGTGTTCTGAATAGCTCTACCCTACTGAAATATGTTTGTTTGACCCTATTGATTTTAATGTTTTTAGAAAGTTAGTGAACTCATATGCGATGCCGAGAGATTGCGACCAGAATCGAGTCAAGCCTTTCCCAACCTCAAAGTATTTTAGATTGAGAGTATTTTAGAATGCTCAAGACTCTGATATTTGATTTAAATTGTTAAATAAAATTTATTATAAATTTTAAGATGTAATTGGACCATTATTCATTTATGATTGTTTATTTATTTTAAAGTTATTGCTTGTATGAATGTTAATGTAATTGAGAATGTAATACACCAAGTTTTTGTCCTGTTCAGTTTTTCGCTGCTATTTTATAAAAATATTTAAAAAAAATGATCATGATTTTTGAGATACAAAATTTAAGGTGTTATCGTTGGCATAGTTGCATGAGACCTTAGATGCTAAGCGAGGCAGTCAAGGTTTAATTCGCATGGGCATCACCCATCTGCGCAAGCCAATGCGTAACATAGGCCACCGGGGCAGAGGTCCTAGCCTCAAAGTTTTACATTGTTGGCACGAGTACAGTAGGTATGGCAAGCTAAGCCAGCTCGACTACTTCTTTGTGTTGGGTGAAATTTCTTCGGATTATAAAAAAATAAAAAAAACTTAAAGAAACCAGGAGTTTCCTTTTGAGTTCACACTCTCGCCTCATGTGGGTGACAAAAAAGAAGAGTAAAAAAAAAAAAAACTCTTATGTGGCACATGTGGGTCTCATTTGGACCCAATCAAGCCACAAATCAACACATACGGCCGATGATTGGGTCCATTTTCTTGTTCAAACAAGAATTCGTCGGTGATGTCCAATCATGCTAAGAATCAAGCAGTTCTTCAATGCATAGAAACCAGACCTGAGTCGGTGATCCGGACTTGTGGTAAGGGACACGCTTCAAGCCCGTTCAGTCCTTGTCATGTCTTTGGACTAGGGCGCACATGGACCCATGCTCCAAATTTTGCTTTATTGTCTTTTTTGTCTACCGAAAGTCAAACCCCAAAACCGTCATCCTCTGTGAGTCCACACGATTCTTCGAAGGTGAAACATGCATAGACGCACCCGCTTTAGCTAGAGATATGTGATCATGTTGGATAGCAAAACAGTAGCAAATTCAAAACTTTATTGTTAGTGTAATAAATTTAGCATTGGACAAGATATAAAGAAAGAAACGTGTGACTCTGAAAATGAAACTAAAATCCATCGCGGGTCCCGATTAAGTAAGAGGAGATCCATGGCTTTCCTCTTAACTGGATAAATTAAGGTTAGACCTTCAACTGGAATGTTGGTTGAATGAATGTCATAAATATTGTCATTGGAATTCTCACAACGAATTCATTACTTTTGAAAAAAATATCAACATATATAAAATATTTAGACATATAAAAAAATAAAAAATATAACAAAAAATACAAGAAGCAAAAAAAGGGTATAGAAATGCTAATATTGCATTAATCTCATAAAAATCATGATATTTTTTCAAAATATTAATATTTTAAAATTTCATGATAGAGTATATATTGGTCTTTAAAATAAAATAAAAAATCACATTATTTTTCAAAACATCACCAATATTTGTGATGGTATAAGGGAAACCCTTCGACCAAAGAAAAGGTCCAAAATCTACAACCGATGATGATCGACGGCGTTTCTTCTCTAACGATCGAGTTTTTCATCGATGGCTCATTGCATATTAGATTTTTATCATTCATTTAGTGAGCATGTTTTGGATTATGAATTTTCGAATGTTAGATGTGTTTTTGAAAGTGCTAAAAATCAAGGGCCCACAATATTTTGTACTGTAGTTTTAAATGCGTCGTGAGCTTGCAATTTTTCAAGTTTGGAAAAAACATGGCTATATGTCATAAAGTCTTCTTGTAAAGTATATTTCTTATTAAATAAATAACAAAAACCAAATATATGAGGTCCGAGGTCCGATCATGGTTGGTTGTCCCCTTCCCATTTGTGACAGTGAGTGAGTGAGTGATGGTGGCATAAATGCCTCCTTATGTAAGTTTGCACCACTTTGTGCTATTGACTTACTATCCATCTTAAGCATCTGATGGTTTAAAATTTTAATACCAAGCAAAAGGGTATCTGATGGTGACGAAAATCAGTAGGATATAATGTTTACACCTCTGACTTTTTGTTTGTCTAACTCATCACTTAACACACATTGGTAGGCCTGATCAGCTTCCGCCTTCCAGCAACGAATACACTCCATCGTTTTGAACCAAGATCTATTTTTACATGATCTGGAACAGACTCTGGCAAGCTGAGGTTAGGCAGACCCACCAGTTATTATTCAACATACCACTGGGTTTTGAACCTGCAACGTTCCACCACAAAGAAACGTGCACTGACAGCTCCTACCAACCACGCGGTAGAACCTGATACCCCTGAATTATGATAGTGCAACCTAACGATCCAGCTATCTTATTGGACCCCGCAAACTCAGCTCAATTACAGAACAAGAGCAAGAAATAAAGCATTGCCTTCGCAGTGTCCAACTTTTAGTGCAGCTTCCACGAATCTTGAAAGCCAAGCATCGAGCAAAGCACAGGGCGCGCGCTTGTGGTGTGAACACATTGACAAAAGTGCTTAATATCTTATATAAAACAAGTAGGGATGGCAGTGGACAGGGGGAAAGCGGGGCCCGCCTCGCCCCGTTTGGACCGAGGATGAAGGATATGAAACGGGGATGGAGGCAGGGACGAAGGTTAAAATCCATCCCCGTTCGGGGATAGAGGTGGGGATGGAAGTACACTTTTCCCCGCCCCGACCCGTCCCCATCACTTTTCCCCGCAATATCCCCGCCCCGCCTCATCCCAGTTTGAACCAGAGATGGAGGACATGAAACGGGGATGAAAGCGGGGGTGGAGGTTAAAATCCATCCCGGCCGGATGGAGGCGGGGATGGAGGTTCTAATCTTGAGGCGGGGGTGGAGACCTTGTCCCCTGCCTCGCCCCGCTGCCATCCCTAAAAACAAGTACAAAATTAGGAAATATAGAATATGAAATAAATCATTTTCCCAAAGATTTACCAAGTATATATTATGGTAATATGACGATATATTCATTTAATGATACTCAGGAAATATTGCTATTTGTCATGATTTTACGAGTGCTTTATATTTATACTTTTGCTGAAACATCAATATTTTTTCAAATGGAGAAATGTTTGCGACCCTCGTGGGTTAAGAATCCCGTAGTAAAAAAGTGTAATATTTTTATTTTTTTTTATTTTTTTTGCACAACTAATCCTCCGGTTGTGATATACATATTAAGTTTAGTAGAAACTAACCTTTGAATCATGTTTTTCTCACATATATATTGGATTTTTGGAGCATTAAAAAATCAAAATAACATATTTTGTGAGGTTACATTGCACTCGATCCACCTCTTAGACGTGCATAGTTGTGATAGGGGTGTATCTTGGCATGCACTGTGTAAAACTTAGGGATGCCAATGAGTCAGATGTTACATTTGATCCAAATTGGACTCGATTAGTCAGTCGGTAAAGAAAACTGCATATGTTTGATAATCAGATTCGGATTAGGTTTAGAATTTCATAACTGAATTTGAAGCATATGCAATCCTGGTGGATATTTAAATCCGAGTACATGTATTTAATGGGATTAGGTATTGGGTTTTTTCCATCTGAATCCGGATTTGAGCCCAACTCTAATTGCCCAATATATGATTAGTTGGATCTAGTATTAGCCTCATTGGCCCCGAATCTGCATCCTTTACATCCCTAATGAAACTTAAACATTGTGCAATTCATCAACACCAAAAGACCTTCACCTTTCGTGCTGTAGTATGATTGATCACTTTTTCCTTCGTAAGATTATGGGCCTTGTGTTCAACGTGAAAAATGCTTATTTCTACAGAAAAATGAGCGATTTGGGTGAAAAGCCTGGGCACGAATGGGCTTGAACTGAACCCAACCTCCATGTTCACTCCTAGGAAAAAACCTTTAATAAACCCTAACAAATGAGGGGGGCTAAGTATCAAATAAAACTGGTAAATCATTTACGAAAAATGATTGTATTGTACGGTAAAAATCAATGTATTTTTTTTTAAAACTCTGCAATTTGTCAAACTACAGATAATCAAAACCGCAAGTATTTGGATGTAAAAAGATAATTTTAACATTCATATGTACAAATTTTCTCTCAAATATGTGTCTAAGTATTGCATCCAAGATCTGTGTCAGCCTTTATCACCGATTTTTGACCTCAAAAGTAAAGGATTTTGAAAAAAACACAAAGAATAAAGAAACTAAATATAAATACATTTTCAACGATACCTGATTTGTTGGAAAATGATGAACGGGCACTGAGATACAACCTTGAGAGAGTTACGCCTATCCTAATTATTCTATAAGATCACCTTGATATGATAAGTGGTTGGGAAGAAATATTCTATGAAAGATAAATTGTTCGGTTGTTCTTGTCTACAGAGCATATTTTTGTTCTCGCCTTGGAACTAAAAAAAGGGAACCCTAAAGAGGTTTTCAATTTTGACTCAAAACAGAAAAATTATAGGCATATATCTCAACTTCCTAATGACTGTAAAAACATAAGTTTTCAATGTCGGATCGAGGAGATATAAATCTTAGAATATAGATTGTTTTGTAAAAAACATGCGAATATACAAATTTTCTTATATATATGTGAAGTTCATTTTATATATGTGATTTTTCTCATAAATACGCAGATTTTCTCCTTAACACGCAATCTCATAAATATATACGAAGTTCCTCTTTATATATACGGATTTTCTCCTAAACATGTGATATCTGCATATATATGAGAAGAAGCTTCACATGTATTTATGAGAAAATTTGTATGTTTGAAAGAAAATTTGCATATATATAAAGAAAAATTAAGAAGAAATTCACATGTTTAGAAAGAAATCCACATATATAGGAGAAACTTCACATATATTTAAGAGAAAATCTGCATACATATGAGAAAATTTTGATGTTTAGGAGAAAATTCACATATATATGAGGAACAACACATATATTTAGGAGAAAATTCATATATATGAGAAAATGTATATATATGAGGAAATTCATATGTTTAGGAAGAAATCCATACATATATATGAGAAAATTTGCTATTTGTATATTTAAGAGAAAATTCGCATGTTTAGAAGAAAATCTGCATATACAAGAAAAATTTCACATATATTGAGGAAAATATATATATAATATCCATATATATATATAAATTCATATGTTTAGGAGGAAATTCACATATATAAGAGGAACTTCACATATATATGAAGAAATTCACATATTCACATATTTTCTGCAAAATAGTATTTGTTCTCAGATCTGTATCTTTTTTATTCTCCATCGAAAACCTACGTTTTTATAGTTTAAAAAATAAGACATAAGCCTATAACTTTACTGTTATAACTTTGATGTTTTGAGTTAGAACCAAAAACTCTTTTAGGGTTCTCATTTTTTTGTTATAAGAACATAACAAAAATATGCTCTGCAGACATGAACAACCAAACCGTCTATCTTTTAGAGGACATTTTTTCTAATCGTTCGTCAGATCAAAGTGATCTTGGCGGCATTGAAAAGCTAAGGCTCCCATTTGTCTTTGTCTTTTTATTATTTTTTCAAATTTCTGATGCATGTCTTATTTTAGGAACAATGTTATGGTTGTATCTCAATGTTCATCATTTTTTAGCAAATTAGGTGTCATTGAAAATGAATTTCTGTATATTTTTTTTTTCAAAATTCTTTATTTTTTCGGTCAAAAATTAGTGACAAGGTCTATCACAGATCTTAGATAAAATAATTAGATACATATTTTGGAAGAAATTTGCACATACGAAAGTTAAAATGATCCTTTTACATTTGAATATTTACGATTTTGAACACCGAGATGATTTAAAAAATCATAAGGCATTTAAAAAAATGTGTTATTTTTTGAATCATTTAATCATTTTTCATTATAAAGGTAGTTTTCTTCAATTTTTCCTAGCCAATTCCTCTGACCCACTCGTGAATTTGAAAAGTAACTTCACCTATTGTTTGTTTGTTTTTTCGTAAACGATCCAAAAGAAAATCCAATCATCACTGGCCACACATTGATCAGTCTCTAGTTGGTAAAATCCTTGAGGTTTCCTTGCCCACTAGAAGTACATCCAACTTCAACCATGAGGCAAATGACCCCACCCATGGATTTAAACTAGCGATGTCCCATCAACTTGGTTACATTTATAAGTCCCCATGACTAGATGAGCAAAGCACTCCCTTGTTGCCATGAAGTTACCAAGAAAGTTCTCTAACCAAATGACTTTGATTGGTCTTGTACAAGTGGCAGCAAGACATGAAGGAACTTAACCACTCGTGTTCTGTATTTTTCTATTTTATTGCACAACTAAATGTTCATGTAGGTTACCATTCAGATGGTAGTCTTGAGTCAAGCTGAAGGCCCAAGATCGAATCCCTCTATCACATGGGGTAAAAAAAAAAAAAATCATGTAAGGACTAGTTAGGGATCCAGTTGTCTGGTAGGAGAGTAGCTGGTGCATGTCACTTTGTGTCTGGACATAGGTTCAAAATCCAATGGTCCAATTGTATAACTGGTAGGGGAACTAGGGATGGCAGTAGATCGGGGCGGGAGCGGGGGACAAGGTCTCCACCCCCGCCCGGTCTCAAAATCTGAACCTCCATCCTCACCTCCATCTCCTTATGGGGATGAATTTTAACCTCCACCCCCGCCTCCATCCCTGTTTCAAGTCCTCCATCCCAGTCCAAATGGGGGCGAGGTGGGGCGGGCCCGGTTTCTCCTTAGTCTATAGTCATCCCTTGAAGGATTGGGGATGGGGCAGGGCAGGGCGGAGCAAGGTGGGGACGGGGAAAGCGTAAGTCCATCCCCGCCTCCATCTCCCCATGGGGATAGATTTTAACCTTCATCCCTGCCTCCATCCCCGTTTCATGCCCTTCATCCACGGGGTGAGTCTGGCCCGTTGTCCCCCGGTCCACTGCCATCCCTACACTACACGGAACAATTGATTGTACTGCTGCTGATGAAAAAATCTGAGGTTTTTCCCTAGCAGCTATTTTAAGAACGCAGTTAGTCATTTTTAGTGATGTCCATCTCCATGAAATGGTGGAGCTCATCCAAACGATGGGCATCCCTCTCATTGTGGTGTGGGCGCCGTTCATCTTGAGATGAACGGATGGTAATATCCTCAGAGTACCCCAAACATGATCTGTCTCTGTTTATACGTAAGGTAACTTGTCTTCTGGAAGCTCAAAGTGTACGGCTAAGTTTTCTCAGAATTCTTTTTTTTTGGGATAATCCAAGAAAACAAAAAAAAAAAAACATTACCGACTGCACATTGCCTGGCTTCCGTCCCTCCTGGCCACTAGGGAGTATACCCTCAGTTTTAACCTTGCTGCAAGGGACACCTCCCATGGATTTCGAACTTGTGACATCCCTTCAATTTGGTGACATGCACAAGTTCAGATGAGTGTTGTCCTTGTGGGCTAACTCAGCCTTTTGTAATTGTTTATGATATTAGCAAAGCTAGAAATCATGATTTGATTGCTGCAACGGTTGGGATTCGAGTCGAATCGTAACCAATACCAGACATGACTAACCCGATGTTCATTAAACAAATTCAAATTAAAATTCGGATTCAGGTTCAAATGGTGAAAAGCACATACCAAATTCAGTTTTTTATATGTAACCGAATTTGAATATCCTTTAAATTAGGATATTCGTAGGGTTTGGTAGCAAAAAACCAAAATCATGTATGCATCTGATTCTAATCGGGTATAGTTTTGTCTTACTAAATGAAGTCGGATATTAGACAAAATCCAATCTATATATTGACATTCTTAAGTAGGGGACTTGATACTCCACAAACTGCATACTTTTTCATAAATTTAAGCTGCATTTTCAAACCCTTTGGCAGCAGCTTATAATAGGAGGCAGTGTGGTAGACGCCTTCTGTATAAGAGGCTCCGAAGAAGAAGGAAATTTTGATCTGCATTTGGATCTAGTACTCTCATGGACCCCAAGATAAGGTGTGATGGTTGGTTCATGGTTTTAGAAAAGCTGTTTTTTTTTTTTAAAGCCTAGAGCTTTAGTAATTAATTATTCAGGACAATTTTAAATACAAGTTTTTTCCGGAATCATTTAAATAAGGCCTTAGCTTAAGGAATAGCAAATAGAATATAATAGATGACTCATCAATTTAATTATCTAACTTTATCCCAGTCCTCAACGCAATTGACCAAGGTTGTCAGTATCGGCCTGTACATATGGTATCGCCAGAAAATCGATACGCCACTGACCTGAATTGGCTATTTTTTAATAAATGTAAAAATAGCTTAACATTAATTTTTAATATTATTTTAATAGTTTTAACATGTGTCATGTTTTGATTAACACGCCATATTTTAAAATTATTTTTGACCGATTCAAAATGATACGATTGAGTATCGGTATCAGTTCGATACACCTGAATAGTTTGCCAAATGATACAGGTCCAATACCGACACTGAACAACTAGGGTTGTCAATCGGTCGGGTTTACCCGGACCAAACCCTATAAGATCTGGGTATGGTGATAAATAAGAAGACCCGATTAACCCAAAAGGTCCGGTCTATTGCTCTTTCCTTGTGCCTATTAAGATGGATCGAAGTATAGTTTGTGAAATTAGTTCCTATTAAGACCCACAATTTTTAAATGTAAAAATGATAAAAATATTATTTTACCGGGTATGATTTATGCAATTCTTGTCAAGTCCGAGTATAGTTTCTCTCATAGTAGACCCGATTAGACATGGGTCTGAACCCAATACCATATCCAATTGCAGTTGAGATAGAATTTATTTTTTGAACCCCAAAAAAATAAATTTCTTCAAGTTTTTAGAATTCCTCCTATTTCCACATATCAAGTGGACGTTTAAAATTTATGGATATTTGGCAACATTAGGTCAGATCCTTTTAGGGGCTCTCAAAAATCTAGAATCTCTTGATCAATCTTATTTTTCTTTCACTATTGCTTATCTGAAAAGTTTTCTTTCGCTATTACCAGGGTCTATCACTCATAGAAACCTGCTAGTACTTAAAGATAACGATTTATTTTTTTTGGGGTACATTTAGGGTTGGTCGGGTTTGACCCAGACCCGACCCGTATCAAACCCTATAGGGTCAGGGTTTGGTAGTAAATGAGAAGATCCTATTAGAATCTGGGTCAGACCCGAAGGATTCAATTAATATGTGGAGCTGGGTATGGTTTGTAAAATTTCATACCAGACCCAAGTTCTGACTAAGATCCACAAATTTTCAATGTAAAAAAGATATAAAAATAGCATTTTACCGTGTATGGTTCAGGTCTGGTTCATGTAATTCTTATAGGATTCGGGTATGGTTTCTCTTATGGTGGGTCTGATTGGACCTAGGTCCAGACCCGATACCATCATCTCAAATCAGGCCTGGGTCTGGTTCCACCTAGATCCGGACCAAACCCAACCCCCTAGGTACATTGCACTTGAATGACTAGTACAAATCAAGTGTTCATAGAAATTAAATATAAGTTTTAGATTGATGAAAAACGATGTTCCAATAACACCGATGACAACAATGGTGACCATGGTTTTAAAACCTGGTTACTCGTGACTCGGCCGGATCAACTTGGTGACTTGGCCCGGTCATATTAAGTTTATATTTTATATAAAATATATAAATATACCATGCATATTATATTTTATAGTATGTTACCAATATATTATATAATATACATTATATGATATTTTTATAATGTTATTAATGCATGTATAACTATATTTTTATATGTAATATACATAATATTTAAATTATATTTCATATAATATATGTAATTATATATAAAATATATCATATATGCATGACTCGGCTGAGTCATGGGCAAACTCGGCCGAGTCATTCTAAAACTCGGCTATCATGACTCCGCCGAGTCAGCCCATGACTTGGCTGAATTTTGTATATAGGCGAGTTGTACTGGTTTTTGACCCTGTACTTGGATGATCCTAGCCAAGTCAACTGAGTAACTGGGTTGACCAGGCGAGTTTTCAAACTATGATGGTAACGATGATAGTCTTAATATGTCAGTGTTAATAGTGAAAATATGGAGGTTTCAATTTCAAGGATAGATCTGATGGCTCACTGGCTAAATTGGGAATTGAGAGATGATCTAAACCAAGGGCCCTTTGCAGTAACATGCCGTGTCCTCAGCCTAGAGTTTTACCCCCACAGGAAGGCGGGCCCATTAAGTGACCCAGTTCTCGGTGAGGGTTTTCCTTCATCATAAAAAAGATACAGCTTCAGCACAAACAAGATCTTGGTCATTGTCACCACAAATTTCATATGTACAATAAAGGGAGGTCGCCCAATGCATGGCATGTAATGGTCAAGGAGACACAAAGGACCCACCTAGCGGTCTCACTGTGCATGCCCCAAATCTCATGATCACGTTAGAAGGCCATCTTCTAGTTGAGATTTCACAAATTAGATGCAATGAGAAGCTTACACACCACATTTTTTGCACTTATGAATAACTTCGGAAGCAATGTCTGCTTCCATTCTCACACAACTTTTTTTTATTTATTACCCAAAAAAAAACAGCACTGGACATGAAGACCTGGTCTCGCTGGCTTCGCCTGCCATACCTACAGTCACTACAAGAAAAATGCTAATTAGCGATGAATATTTATGATGGATTTTTTCCGTCGTAAATTTGCGATGAATTAGCAAGAGAAAACTATTTGGCGCTAACATTCGAAATATTTATGAAATTAGTGACGAAAAGTTTTCTTTCGCTACTTCCGTCGCTAATGAGCGACAGATTAACGACAAATTTTTTTCGTGGCCAAACACTACAAGAAAAATGCTAATTAGCGACAAAATTAGTGAGAAAATATTTCCGTCGTGAATCTGTCGCTAATTAGCAAAGAAATTAACGAGAGAATTTTTCTATCTCTAATCCGTCCCTAATTAGCGACGAAAAAATTCAATCGCTACTTTTCAATTTAAACCGACCCATCTAAGGCACTAAATTTTCCCTCTCTCCCCATGCAGAATTTAAATTGACTACTTCGT
Organism: Nuphar pumila; assembly: GCF_984573655.1. Taxonomy (NCBI): domain Eukaryota; kingdom Viridiplantae; phylum Streptophyta; class Magnoliopsida; order Nymphaeales; family Nymphaeaceae; genus Nuphar; species Nuphar pumila. Next base: position 23,763,225 of record NC_143263.1, read on the forward strand.
GGAGGGCCTCCTTGACTTCTCGAACGAGGACGACCTCGTGGCAGAGGAACGCGAGGAAGAAGAGGAGTCAGAGTCACCCGCCGACGTTGGAGGACTAGGCCAGCCAGACCTCTCCGGTCCGATAAGTGGTTTTCTTTTTCGAGCGTGGCTTTCCGTTCTCGGCCTAACGATTCTGTTGAGGGTTCTGATTTCAGGTCGACGAACAAGCGAAGGAACTAGGTCGGGAGGGCGTCGGAGAGCACGCCGGTTCGAAGGTGCATCCACTGCGTTGTGCAGAACACCCCGCAGTGGCAGGCTGGACAAGCGAAGAACCAGGTCGAGAGGGTGTCGAAGAGCGCGCATGAGAGTGCATCGGTTCGGAGGTGCACTCTTCTGTATTGTGCAGAAGTCCCCACAATGGTGGGTCGGGCCGAAAAAGCAGGGAACAAGGTTGGGAGGGTGCTGGAGAGCGCACCGAAGAGCGCGCCGGAGAGCGCACCGATTCTGTGCAAAAGACCCCGCAGTGGCTGGTCGGGCCGCTCGGGTGCAACACATGTGTGGTGCAGTACAAGTCCGGCCTATTGCTGCTGGAATACCGTCCGACATAGAGCAATTTTTTTTTATTTTTTTTTTTAAATTTAGTGTCAGATATTATCCGTCGCTAAGTTAAAATAGTGTTGGACTAGCGACAGATATTATCCGTCGCTAAGTTAAAATAGTGTTGGACTAGCGACAGATATTATCCGTCGTTAATTTAAAATAACGACGGATCATGTCCATCGCTAATCTATCGCAAATTAGCAATGAAAGTAACGACAAATCATCTATGTTGCTAATTAGCGACGAAAAATATGCGACATACGCTATTCATCGTTAATTCATCACCAAGCTGTTTAGTGATGGATTAACGACCGGCAACGTAAAACTCTGAGGCTAGGACCCCTGCCTCCAAGGCCTAGGATAAGCATTTAGGGGTGACACCCATGGGAATAGAACCTCGTGGTCTCCCACCACTAACTTATGCTGCCATTTATTGGTAAGACACTTCTACTCAGTTTACAACCCTACTTATGTGACCATTTGACTATAGAAACCCTTTCTCTCTTTTTTTTTTTTCGGATTTTAGAAATTGATGGAAGCCATGTTGTCTTGGCAAACTCTTTATTGTTTATTAGTATTTTTTTATGTGGATCAGATAGCCACTGGTGTTGAACTTGGGTCCGCCCTACACTGGTAAACAATTGGCCTGATTTGAACTCGTACTCGTGACATCTGGAGCCTTTGAACATCCCAAAGCTTGCCCTTAACCGATCTCGTGGGGCCCATGTTATAAGTTTTCCATGACCGAATCCAAATCTGATAACATGTATTTTATGGATTATATATTATTAATATTTTTTCCATATGAATCTGAATCCGAATTCCAGTCCGATTAACTAATATCCGATTGGTGGCATCAGCTACATCTGACCCGATGAACCATTTACATTCCTAATTAACGGTGGCATTTGTTTGGTGTGGTATTAATAATCTAAAATTATCACAGAGATACTGGTACAACCGGATTTCTCTTTTACCTCAATGAGAGAACGTGACCCTTTTTTATTATTGCTTGATTTTTGATTTACACATTTTTTGAGAATACATATCCAATCCAAGTTAGCAAGTTCTTCCTCTTCACTGCATCATATTTTGCTAATGGCGACGGCCATGAGCAATCGCTACTAAAGGAAACGGCCATTGCAAACCGGTATCACTATCCACTTTAGTGACGGCTTAAGCGGTCACTATATATAGTTTAGAATAGTGATGGCTTAAACCGTCACTACTAATTTGCACAGCCGTTTTTGAAGACATGTCCGTCACCAATAGCCAAACAAACCGTTAAAATACAAAAATATTGGTGACGGACATGGCAGTTAAAATACAAAGCCAATAGTATGTTTTGAAAAAAAAAATGACAAAAAATGAGATTACAAATTTACAGATTATCATTTACAAATTACAGATTTAGAAATTATCATTTAAACAATCATAATTTCAGAGAAAATTTAATAGAAATACCATGAGTACAAAAAGGTCAACTCCCAATAGAATATTAATTACTAGAGGATTATAGAGTAGGGAAAAAAAAGGAAAACCTCTTCCTCCTAAATATAGTGGATCAAAATAGAAAGGTGGGAAGATTTTGAATATAGTGGAACATGTATCCAACTGATGGCAACCATTTGGGTGCCGCCAATAGTATGTTTTCAAAAAAAAAAACAAAAATTTAAATGACAAAAAATGGGAACGTCCACAGACATATTAGAAGCAGAAAATTTCGAAATACTAATATAGTAAAAATAAGCATACTAATGAAGAGGTTGATTATAGTAGTTGCACCAGAGTTATCAGAAGCTTCTTAGATAGGTGGGAAGCTTGTTTGTCAAAAACTCACTTCGAAAGCGCAATACTTCCGGCTTTCGAAAGTTGATGAGAACCTCAATTCCTCATGCTTCTCCTATGCTTTTCACATGCTTCATCTATTCTTCTTATATGTTCTCTTACTCCACTTTTCATGTTTTTTATGTGTTTTCTCTTACTCTTTTCACTCACTTCTATATGCTTTCTCTAAATTGGTAATAATCTTTTTTATATTTTGTTAAAAATTTATTTTTTACACTAAAAAATCATGAAATTTATTATTAGTCATTTTTTTTGTCTTTATTTGTGTTTCATTTTGATTCTTATTCAATTCTTATATTTCTTTTTTTTATTCCTCACTTCCTGCTTCCTATACATTTTAAAATGCATCACTTCCGCTTCCCGTTTCTCGCTCTAGGAGAAAAAACTGTACATAGGTGTAACCATAGGCGGAGCTGGGGGGGCCTCCCGGCCCAGTTAAAAAAAATAAAAATAAATTTAAAAGCCCAGACCTAGCCCAACATTGATTCCATATGAAATAGATTTTTATCCATTTTTGTAGCCCAGTCCTAGCCCAACCCAACCCTGACTGCAGCAAATAGTTTAAATTTACATTTTCTTTTCTTTTGTGGGATAAGCTAAATTTACATCTTTTCATGCTCGTAAAAACAACAACACAACAACAACAACTGCGCCTTCATCCCAAAACAATTGGGGTCGGCGATATGAACCAAAAAAGAAAATCATTCTGGGTCCTCCACATGAATCCTTCTCCTCCAATCATTTCTATCCAATGCCATGTCCTCGGTGAGGTTCAAAGCATTCATATCCTTTCCTATCATCTCCATCCAAGTCTTCTTAGGCCTACCCTGACCTCTTTTAACTAATATATTTTTTCATTTCTCCATCCTTCTAACTAGAGCATCATTAGGCCTTCGCCGAATATATTCAAACCACCGTAAACAACTCCGCCAGTGTATAACTGTTTTGTTATACACTGCCGGTCCCAAGCCCGGATAAAGGAGGAGGGTTGCGATAGGCCAGTGACAGCCAACATAAAAACTTAGTCACACCCTATGAATATGAACAGACAAAAAATACAAGTTAACAAAATAACAAAATTAGATTTTAAACAGACTAAGCAAAATTATGTTTAACAAACAAGGTACTAAAGCCAAAAAAAATTATATCAAAGCTTACATGTGTAGTCGATACAAATTTGAGGTAGTGGTTGATGTAATGGAAAATTCATTGAAGGACAAATTCTAGAACAAATCCACAAATGATGTGTATACCAAAATACACACCATGTCATTAGAAAAAGGTATAACTGTGTGTCAATATTTTGCACAAGGCTGCCCCCATACCATGTTTAAGAAGCATTAAGAAAACTTTTAAAGATAGATCAACAAACTGAAAAGTACGACAGCCTAGAACTTAAGTGACAATGTAAAGAAAAATTCAGCATGAATATATTGACATAATCCCAAGCAAAAAAGGGCACCACTGTCACTGAATTGGCCAAGTAACTTGGTAGTAAGTTATTAGAAAAGAAAAGATGCAAAATTTTTTCAGATGAAAGGCACCAGTTACTAACAAGCCCCTATAATACCCAAAAGCACATGTAATGCACAACTATGCTTTGTAATCGGAGACGGGAGTATCTGACAACTATTGTGAGTCATGGCTGATATTGCATGCCTCTCACGTCCCTCATTTTATGTACTCACTCAAATGCAAAAGGTAGTGTCCTTTCTAATAAAATACATATTAGTAAATTTATTTCATTCATTGTTACCAATGACAGACCTGTGACTTTAGCTGATTTCTGATTGCTTCTTGTTGCTCCCTCACTTTGATATCATACCTGTACAGAGAGCAACAAATCACTGTTTTTTAGCAGATGCAAAGTTGCAAACCAAGACCATACAGTTTACTCTATAATCAAACATCGGTTCAACATTTAAAAGCCATAATTTGAAAGTTATTGTGGCCAATGAAACCTATTTTGTGTAAAATAGGTTTGTTCAACCATGATTTTCATGAAGTCTAAGGAATAATAGTAGCATAGAAGCACAAAAACATGACATGAACCTTCAGAAACATAAACCTACCAAATAAACTACAACAATGAACTCTAACAAATCATCACATTTATCTAGATATAAACACTACCAAATAAACAAGAAGCACAAGATTCATGAGAGTAGCTAGTTTTTTAAAATTTTGAATTGGATTCTATGTGCATGAATTTATTCTCTGATCTACAATCAGCTTATATTCTCGAGCTTTGCCAGATTATTATCACAACTTATTATTGGTATCATCACAACTTAAGTGTGTTTTATGACAAGCACAGAGACAATTCAACTGCAGGAGTGGCTTGCTCTAATGGAGAAAATCAAAGATTTCCAGCTTAAAGATCACGATACAATCTGATGGAAGCATGAGACCAATGGGGCGTTCTCCATCAAGGCTTGCTATAAAATGTGATGTGAACCAGCAGCTGTTTGGCTCCCCCAACGGATCTCTATGGGCTCATGGCTTTCCACCTGGTGGGTCATTGAACGGCTGGTTGGTCTTACTAGATAAGTTGCCACAGAGAAAAACATGTTGGTAGCGCCAGCGTAAAACACGTTTTGCACCAAAGAAAAGGCTTAGACTGGGTAGAAAAAACATTAATTTCACCAGTAAATCCCTATTTTTCTGGCGCACATTAAATATGAGCCAGTAAAAGGAAGAGATTGAAATTTCCGGCGCTCTCTCTCTCTCTGTGCCCCCTCCCTCTTTGCCCTCTCTCTCTCTCTGTGCCCCCTCCCTCTTGTTTCCCTTTCATCATCAGAGCCGAGTTTCGTCGGGAGCCGAGCACCGCCGTAGTCCCCAACCCTCTCAGGTGTGCCTCTTTGCCTCTCTCTCGAGCTCGAGCCCTCTCGTCTCCATCTCGCGCCTGCCATCTTTTTCTCTCTCCCTGCAACCCTCTCGTCTGATCGGGCAATGTAGATCCCTCTATTTGCATGGTATTCTACCAGCAGATCTTCCTAAAACTCTGTTTCCATTATTTCCCCCTTTCGAAATAGCAACAGTGGAATGCTGAAACGAAACAAAATCTAGGTTTTTCCTTCTCCCCCTCTCATTTTACTTTCTTTCCTTTCTTCTTGCTCTTTTCCCAGATAGTTGCCTGTTATTTTTTTCCCAACCCGGCTATGAACGAGGTTTGGAGCTTATTTTATTTCCCTTTACAGCAAGAAGTATACTACCCATGGTGGAATATCACGGAACTCATTTTTTGCAAATTCAGACCCAGGCTTGGGTTATTGCCTGGTTATGATGCCATGGATATATCATTTCTCATGTTGCAGCTTGGAAAAGTTGGGGAAGGTTATTATGTTCAGTTTCAGCAGTCATTCGTGACTTACTGTTTAAATTTATCAAAAAACAGCGTAGGGTCTTTTTTTTTTTCCTTTTCTTTTCGAATGTTTGTTGTGCAATTCCATCTCATCCTTGTTGGTTATTTATTTCTTTGTATTCTTGTGTAGCTCGCAACCTTACAGAAGAAGAAAAGAAGGGGTTCAAGGAGATATGCTGGGATGATAGAGAAGTTTGTGGTTCTTGTATGGTTCGATTCTGCCCGCATGACTTATTTTTTAGTATGAAAAGTGATCTTGGTAGGTTTAAATTTGGATGGACACGTTAACTTTTCAAAATTTCTCAATGATATCTTCAAATGCAAGAAATTTGTTACTTGTTTCTCGTATTTTATGCTTGTAAAAATTTCCATCCACATTTATTATCTAAGATTTCTAGTGCATAGAATGCTTTCCTTCCACGCAAGAAAGTATTTTCTCCTTGCTGACTGTAACTCCAACGTTGGTTCTTTACAGTTTTGCATCAACCACCAGCTACTGAAACTAAATTCCTTTATATATTTGTGTTTTTGCATTGAAGCTCAAGTTTTGTAAATATTAAACTAATTTATGTCTACAGGTATTGCTCTTCGCATGACAATTTGACTGTTGGTCATGTTTTACCAATTTCACTTGTCTCCTATCTTCAAGATCTGAGCCCTTACGGTTTGTCTCCCTCTCCTGATCTCTTGATGTTCTCTTTGATCCCATTCCTTTGTTGACCCAGTCTCTGAGCAACCTCTCATCCATTTGAGCAGTGATAGTGAGAAATGTGCTTATCTTTGGATTTTAAAATATATTACTTTTTATGATGGCATCAATGAATAAGATTCTACCCAAGACATTCAATGCCACATGGAAACGGGTGCCTCAACTGCAGAATACATTCTCTATGTGCTGCCGACCCTAGCAATACAAGTGTCTGTGTTGCCTTTTATGGCTCTATCACGATGTCTGTAATACTCAGATTTTTTTAAGTAGATGTTATGGTAATATTAGATATTCATAAAGGAAAACCTAATTCTTCTCAAAAAGGTATAAAAAAAAAACGAGAAACCTAATTGCTTTTGTACGTTTGAGACACATCCCGTTGCTCTTGGTCTAATTTTTCTGCAAAAGCTTATAATCATCAACTGCTGTCTTTCAATTAATTTTTCTTTTTAAGATTGTAAGATGCAGTCCTTGTTATGCATTGATTTTTTTATTGCTATCTCATTTCACATCAGTGAGTTGTAATTAGGGATGGCAGTGGACCAGGGGAAAGCGGAGCCCCGCCCCGTTTGGACCGGGGATGAAGGGCATGAAACGGGGATGAAGGTTAAAATCCATCCCCGTGCGGGGATGGAGGCGGGGATGGACTTATGCTTTCCCCCACCCCATCCCCGTCTCGATCCCCGCCCCACCCCACCCCACCCACAATCCTTCTAAGGGATGACACTAGATCGAGGGGAAATGGGGCCCCGCCCCACCCCCGTTTGGACTGGGGATGGAGGACATGAAACGGGGATGGAGGTGGGAGTGAAGGTTAAAATCCATTCCCGTGCAGGGATGGAGGTTCGGATTTTGAGACGGGGCGGGGGTGGAGACTTTGTATCCCGCCCCGCCCCGGTCCATTGCCATCCCTAGTTGTAATCATCAGCTGCTTTCAATTAATTTTCCTTTTTAAGATTGCAAAATGCATGTGGTCCTTGTCAAGGCATATATTCAGTTCATTTTTTTCAGTTAGCTTAGGGTCCATGTTGATTTGATAGACATTTGTTTCATTTGCTCCAGATATCTGATTGTCTTATTTTCCTTTTTCATAAGTATGGGAAGCAATGCTTATTGAAATGACCTCCAATGTTGCCTAATTTCTGTTTATTTTCTGACTCCAGAGATATCTCAAGTAACACTCTCAATGGATCTATTTCTACATCAATTTGAAACTTAGTGAAACTTTCAAGGCTGTAATTATCCTACCAATGGTTTTATTCTAGCCTGTTTAATGGTTTTCTGATATATCCTCGCTAACTTATTGATAATTTATTCAGCAACCTTTCTACGAATTTTTTGGTAGAAAAAATACTGAGGGTGCTCTCAGTAATTTCACTCACGAATCATAAGTAATTTTAGGATTTTCATCAAAATATTGCATGAAAATTCAATATATATATTCAATTTCTCACTTGATTTAAGTGAGGAAACTCTTACCTTATGCAAAGATCAAAAGAAAAACACTAATGGATGGAGAAAACGTGGATGACCGAAGAAGATGACCTTCTTTTCCTCTCTTTCTATCTTTTTTTTTTCCTTTTTCCTTCTCATTCTTTCTTCCCCCCCCCCCCCCCTTCTAAATGGGTTGAAGATGGAGGGTTTCCCTTTTTGGGACTCTCACACCCACTTTTCTAAAATTTTGAAATTCTTTTATTTTGTTGACTTTTCAAAGTTCAATTTTAAGTAGACTTTCTAAAACCTTCTTAAGTCTTTTTAAGCCTATATAAGGACTCTATTAAGAAGTCCTAAACAACCAAACAAATAAAATTCAGAATTAAATAAAATTAATTAATTATTAAATATTAAGTAATAAATAAATATTCAGAAGATTCCAAAAGTTGCTTTATTAACTTGGAAGACTTCTTAAAATTAATTAACTTCAATTTAAAGGTATCTAATAAATTTAAAATTGGAAATTCGTTAAGCATGGATTTAGATCTGGATCTGAATCCAAGATTCAAATCCATCTCAAAAAATCTAAATGGGTCTAGGGTTGGATCAAATCTAAATTAATATGGATCTTGGGTAGAATTCAGATCCATATTAATTTGGATCAAATGCATTAGATCCAGTCTGATCCACATCCGGATCTGAACTGACAAATTGTTTTTTTTTAAACGTGATTTTTGGGCCAACCATACCTGAATCTAAAAAAACAAAATATCATTACGCTCAGAATTTTGAGACGCATCCAACGATATATAACTCGAATTTCGGTTTCGAAATTCGCCTGAATATAACTCAAATTTTGCTTGAATTTAAAGATTGAAAATAAAACTTTTTCTCACATTTCGATTGGCTTATCTCGACCTTGTCGATGGGACCTGGGTCAAGCCCAGACTCAAAAGCATCGATCTAAAATTGAGATTTTACCAATTTTTTTTTTATACTCAACCTAATTTTTAAAAAATCTCAAAATAACTAAATATGAAAATACGCGATATTAAACATATAACAAATGTTTAACATCATTTATCTTTCCTTGTAGGCAAGCAGTCAATATTCAGTTCACTGCATTTTGGCAACAAATACCTCTACCATTGATCTCAATTTGGTTGGTGCAAAAACCCATTCTCAAGATCGTATTGTGGGGGCACATTTCTTCAGGTAAATGTTTTCTTTATTTTCCTAAGTAAGATGCATCCTCAAACTTTACGATATAAGTTCATATAGGCACACAAAAGTTGACCGCACCAATATTTTTTTATTCTTTGTAATGTGCTTGCAACATAATTTTCTAAACTTAGATGTTCTCAAAATAAATGTAAAATGGCACAACTCAGGTGTAATTCATTATAGTGTCTTCATAACTTTTTGTTTGCATTATTACTCTTAAAGAAAAAAATCTGGGGTTTAAATTTGTAAAAAGAAAAAATTAGTCAATGCCAAAGATAAATATCGTCGGATTTTTAAAAAAAGCTATAGTCAATGTTGATGATATAAATATCATCGTTGATATTACATATAGTCGACGATAATTATCGTCAGCTATTTGAACATATATACATTTTCAATATATATACGACAATAATTATTGTCAACTTTAACACATAATCAATGATATTTATCATCGGCTATTTGAGCATATATAATTTTTCAATATATATACGACAATAATTATCGTCGACTTTAACATATAAACGATGATATTTATCGTCAGCTATTTGAACATATATAATTTTTCAATATATATACAACAATAATTATCATATACTTTAACATATAAATGATGATATTTATCGTAAGCTTAAAATAAGATAGGCAACGATAATTATCGTTGATTTTAACTAACATAGATGAAAATATTTGTACATGTCATCGGCTATTTGAACATATATGATTTTTCAATATAAATATGACAATAATTATCATGGTCTTTAATAGAGAACCGATGATAAATATCATTGTTGCTATTAAATATAGTCGACGATATTTATCATTGAATTTAATTACTATAACCGCCGATAATTATCATCATCTATTTCAACATATATGATTTTTAATATATATATGATGATAATTATTGTTGACTTTTAATATATAACCGACAATATTTATTGTCAATGTTAAATAATAAAGGTGATGATATTTTTTGTCAATTTTAACTACCATGTATCGTTGGCTATTTTAACATATATGATTTATAATATCAGTATGACAATAATTATCGTCACCTTTAAGAACACACCATCGTTGATATTAAATATAATTGATGATATTTATTGTCAAATTTAATTAATATAACTGACGATATTTATCGTCAAATTTAATTACTATTGCCGACGTCATTCTAGAGCCTGTTTTATAATGACTATATCAAATCATCGAAGTTGTTTTTATTAATACGATATATAAATATCATCGAAAGTATTAACATAAACGATCGTAAAAAGCTGACACATTTGGCGACAATATTTATCATTGTTTATATTATTGGCCACCATAATTCATAAATAAGCGACGATAAATATCGTTGGCAATGACTTGTTTTTTTGTAGTGATACTCAGACCCGATAAGAACTACATGAACCAAACTTAGACCATACCCAATAAAATAATATTTTTCATCATTTTTATATCAAAAAATTATTGGTCTTAATCAAAACTCGGGTCGGGCCTAGGTCTAGTATAAAATTTCACAAACTATACTCGGGTCCATGTATTTATTACACCTTTGGGTCCTGACCTGGGTCTTAATTGGGTCTTCTTATTTGTCACCATACCCAGACCCTATAGAGTTTGGTCCAGGTCGGTCCGGGTAAAACCCACCCGTTGACACCCCCACCCACAATGGTCAGTTTTGACAAAAATAGGTTTTATGGCCGTCAAAAAGTCTGAACGCTAATTTAGCTTCTGAGGACCTGGACCTTGATCCATCCAATTGGATCCAGTAAATTTACATTTTCTTTTCTTCTTTTCTTTTGTGGGATAAGCTAAATTTACATCTTTTCATGCTCGTAAAAACAACAGCACAACAACAACAACTACGCCTTCATCCCAAAACAATTGGGGTCGGCGATATGAACCAAAAAAGAAAATCATTCTGGGTCTTCCACATGAATCCTTCTCCTCCAATCATTTATATCCAATGTCATGTCCTCAGTGAGGTTCAAAGCATTCATATCCTTTCCTATCATCTCCATCCAAGTCTTCTTAGGCCTACCCCGACCTCTTTTAACTAATATATTTTCTCATTTCTCCATCCTTCTAACTGGAGCATCATTAGGTCTTCACCAAACATGTCCAAACCACCGTAAACGATTCTCTCTCATCTTATTTTCAATGGATGCAACGCCTACCTTCTTACGTATCTCCTCGTTTCGAATCTTATCTTTTATTGTATTTTCACACATTCATCTAAGCATACACATCTCAGCTATACTCATTTTTTGAATATGATGTCTCTTGGCAGCCCAACATTTCGTACCATATAGTAAAGCGAGCCTAATTGTCGTCCTATAAAACTTTCCCTTCAACCGCAATGGCATTCTACGATCGCACAACACTCCAGTTGCACTTTTCCATTTCATCCATCCAACCTTTATCCTATGATTTACATCTTCATCAATTTCTTCATACTTTTGAATGATATATCCCAAATATTTGAAACAGTCATCCACCGGTATTTTTTGCTCACCAAGCTTCACTACACTCCCATCACTACTTCGTTGCTTACTAAACCGACATTCTATATATTTTGTCTTACTCTTACTCAACTTAAAACCTATTGCTTCCAATGTCTGTCTCCATACTTCTAACTTAGCATTAACCCCAGCTCTAGACTCATCAATCAAAACAATATCATCAACAAACAACATACACCACGGCACATTTTCTTGAATTGATCTTGTAAGCTCATCCATCACTATAGCAAATAGGAAATGGCTTAATGCAGATCCTTGATGTAACCCAACCGTTATAGGAAAATTGGTTATCACCCCTCCACAAGTGCGAACATTGGTTACTACTCATTTGTACATATCTTTAATTATACTAATGTACTTGAGAGAAACACCTTTCTTCATCATTGTCCACTAGAGAACATCCCTAGGTACTCTATCATATGTTTTCTCCAAATCAATAAAAATCATATGCAAATCTTTGTTTCTCTCTCTATATCTCTCAATAAGTTGTCTAAGAAGATGTATAGCTTCCATAGTTGATCTTCCAGGCATAAAACCAAATTGATTCTCCGATATCATGATAACCTTCCTCAACCTATACTCAATCACCCTCTCCCAAAGTTTCATAGTATGACTCATGAGTTTTATACCACGATAGTTTGTGCAATCTTGTATATCACCCTTATTCTTATATAGAGGCACCAAAGTACTTTTCCTTCACTCATTAGGCATCTTATTTGTCTGCCAAATTTTGTTAAAAAGATTTTTCAACCATTCTAAATATTTCTCACCCAAGCATTTTCAAGCCTCGATAGGTATACCATTTGAGCCAACTGCCCTTCTTGATTTCATGCTCGTAAAAAACACAAGAGAAATTGGGCGTTCTATTGAATCCATATACAAACAACTGTGACCCGGACTGGACCAATTTTTGGATCTGGTTTTCTTCAATGATGGATTTGAATACATAGGATCTTAACAAGTACTTAACAAGCCCATGCCAATTCATATCCAGACCCAGTCTGTCGCCACTTGCCCCTATCGTGTTTGGGACCAAAACCACAACTGTTTGTGGGCTCGACCCATTTGTAATCCCAACAAAGTCCACACCGTATTTATTATCTTAAAAAAGCCAATTGTAGTTAATTATCGACTCACTTTCCCAACTAAACCAGATTGAAAGGTAAACAAGCTCATTTATGTAATTTCAACCGCAAATCTGTTTTCCCCACCGCCACACGGTCACCGTCGGCTCGCGGCATCCTCGTGTCCTCTTTAGTAGTATGGGGCCCACTTTTCCTCATTTGAGAAAAGGAAGGATAAAGTCAAGGCTCTAATCTGATTCGAAATCAGATCAGATATGGGACATGGATCCGTTCACATCCCTACTCAACTAGGGATGGTAGTGGACCGGGGGAAAGCGGAGCCCTGCCCTGCCTTGCCCCGTTTGGATAGGGGATGAAGGGCATAAAATTGGGATGGAGGTTAAAATCCATCCTCGTGCGAGGATGGAGGCAGGGACGGACTTACAATTTCCCCCACTCATCCCGATCCCCACCTTGCCCCGCCCCACTTCATCCCCAATCCTTCTAAGGGATGACAATAGATCGAGGGGAAACGCCCCCCCGCCCTGCCTCACCCCCGTTTGGACCAGGAATAGAGGACATGAATTGGGAATGGAGGCGGGGGTGGAGGTTAAAATCCATCCCCGTGCTAGAATGGAGGTTCGGATTTTGAGATGGGGCGGGGGGGGGGGGGGGGGGGGGGGGAGGGCTTGTCCCCTGCCCCGCTCCATTGCCATCCCTACTATTCACACGTCACCATTTATGCCAATACAACAAAATGGATTTGGGTCAGCAGGATAACCAAACAATGCATATAGTGGCCAACTCTTCTCCCTAATCAGTTAGATAGCCAAGGGCCTCAAAGACCCATTTGTATGGTAATTCCCTATCTGATCCGATTAGGCTGATCGGGTTTGGTATTGGATACAGTATGCCAACGGATCGGAATGGTGTCCACTTTTGCTTTGTGATTCCAAGGAACCTTTGAGTCCAGTTTTGGTTTCTTGAGTTCCAAACTTGGATCGTGATAATAAAGCAAACCAATTTGACCCAGACCCACTAGGTTAGATTTGCATGGGACCTATATCCAACTGAGTCAGATGTGCATCTATGTGCTAGTGATGCAAATAAGTTGGATGTGGGATCAAGCAAGGTACCGAATACAAATTCAAATTTTAGGCAGTAGGTACGGATCCAAGTCCAGATCCAGCTAGACTGGATGTAAAGGAGTTGAATATGGATCCGTATTTTGTTTTATAGTTCTGACTACGATTAAATAAAAAGTTTAAAATCAAAGGATTTATGTGTAAAAGCTCAAACGGACCAGATTCGATCTTTGATAGGAAATTTGAATCTAGATCTTTATCCAAATCCAAAAAATGTCCAACCAATTATATAAGGTCAGAATCCCATTTGAATACACATTAGAATTTTATTTTATGACCGGTATCTGAAAATAACGTCGGATTTGACTCGGATATATGACCAAACACGGCCCAATTAGACGAAGCACAGAACAATTAAGTTGGATTTGCTCAGGACCCATATCCAACTGAATCAGCTGCGATCCAACCCATTCACATCAAGGTGCGTCTCATACCGCCATACGCACCATTCTCAGGGGCATTTCAATAATTTTCTGACCTCCCCCTCTCTTTATGACACCACTCCTCTCCCAGCCACCCACAAACGCAACGAAGCAACCTATCTCTCTCTTTCTGTGAGAATGGAGACAAGATAGGAGGCCGGAGAGGCCCTTCTGGCTACTCTCAATCGAACCATTCGGCTGGGCGGGGCCTACGCCATTCGACCTGGACGATGCGCTCACCATCCCAGCCTACGAGCCCGGTGGCCCACGGTCGGATCCTTCGCCGGAGCTGTCGGTCTCTCTCATGCCCACCGTCTGCTGCACCGGCATCTGCGCGGTCTGCATGGAGGAGTTCGCTGTCGGCACGTGCGGCAAGATGATGCCGTGCTCGCACGTGTACCACGAGGGATGCATCTCCACGTGGCTTGCCGGGGGAGGCTCGTGCCCGCTCTGCCGCAGCCGGAACCGGCCTGAATGATGTCGCGGCGGTGGCCCTCCGCCGGGAGGACGGCTTCCTAAGGCTCAAGATGGCAGAGAGCTTAATTCTGTTGACGATTATGCCCTCAGAGTGTTATCCTCCTAGCGGGTTTCTCCTCACATGACGTGGGGAAAGAAACGGCACGCTATGCAAACGAGGACCAGGCGATGGCAGATTTGTTAATTACGTTGTTTGTTTGTCTTGTTATTTAAAGATCAATGAGATGTGATTTCGTTGAATATGACTGGGCTGGCCTTCAATTTGGACATGGATCAAAGCATTGAATCCGCTTGAGAAAATCTCCAAAACCCCGTTTGTTTGATGTTAAGTAAATGGATCGACGGTACCGGTTTTGGAATGAAGGATCGGCAGGCGCAGATTTAAAACCTAAATAATGTCATAGTTTTTTTCTTTTTTTTAAGTCAAGCTGGGACCCCTTCCTGTTATACAACTATACCATTGGGATTTGAACTTGCAACGTCTCAAAACAAGATGATGTGCACTAGATGCTCCTACCGGAGCCCCGTTGTTCTAAATAATATCATAGTTATGAAGACCCCTATCAGTTATACAACTATACCGTTGGGTTTTGAACCTGCAACGTCCCAACACAAGGTAACGTGCACTAACTGATCCTACCAGCTCAAGAGCTTTTCAAAAGCTGGGAAGCTCGCCTTTTATGAAACTCAAGCAACACATCTTTCATGCATCCAAAACTTCACAAAATGCTCTCTTTTGAGAATGAAATATTGGTTTTGTTTAATATGAAATATAACTTAATGATATTAGAAATGTGTTTTTCGTATTAGAATATAATAAAACTTGCATATATGGTGTGTATTTTTCAGCCATACCCAAATCTGATCCCAGACCTGAGTCAAAAATTGGTGTAGTCTGGGTGTAATTCTTAGACACAACTAAAAACTGGTCTATTGAAGATCTGACCCTGTACATATCCAAAACCGTTAACCTATTTCCAGTAGTATAGGAACCTAGACTCAAATTAGATGGGCTGGAGTTTGGGTTTGGGTCTAACTTTTATACCCAATTCAAAGTCCAGTCTGATAAGACCTGACCCAGTTATACCGAATCAGATGATATGTCAAAACACAAATCTTTTGTGTTTCAAAATCTCCGATGTCTGTGGCGCTTATGTTTGTGTACTTATGAAAAGCTCTGCAGTTTGGAGAATGAAGAGTGGTGATAAAGATCAAGAAACGGTGGTGATATGAAAATGCAAAAAAAAGGTTTGTCTTTTGACATATCACCTGACCCGACTTCCACTCGTACATGTCAGCCTGCATTTGTGAATATGATATCAGAGTAAACATGATTAACTAAATTCAATGGCCTTTGAAAAACTGTAAGAATGGAATCAAACTAACACAATACTCTCTTTTTGGGGGCAAATGGGACGAGCAGACCATGTTTGACCTTAGTTCGATGGGAAAACCAGCTAGTCAAGCAAAGTGGATCCCAGTGTAGAAGACCTCGATATGTACTCATATCTAAATATGACTTACTCATATTTAAATCCGTTATACCAAGGGATTTGGGCGGATCCAAGCATTACTACATAGTCCAATGTCAAAGACCAGTTCGAATTGTGGAATACTCAAATCCAAGTTTTGTGATCCAAGCAAATGATGAGGACCCATTCCTTGTATATTCAGATCTATAAGTTTCATCCTTTACAATGGGACCCACCTTGAGGTACTAGGTCAGCATTTTACAATATCCTCCTCACTCGTGTACCACATTTAGTATGAGGCGTTACTTAATTTAGCATTTGGGACTCCAATCCAGTTTGGTGTTAGACAAGATGGAACCAGACTTGTTTGGACCAACTTGAATTCATGAGACAATCCAGCTATGTGGGCTTACTAGCTAGGATGGTCAACATCCCACTTGGGGGAAGCCTTGGTAGATGCGAGAAAGAAGAAAAGAGGAGCTGAAAATTTGTGCCCCTAATTTTGGCTAAGTCAACAAGGTCTTACCTATTCTTAGGTAAGGGCACGGGAGGTGTTACCTAGCTTTAGGGTGTGGTCAAATAGTCTTCTTCTATTTTCTAAAGCGTATATTTTTCTTGGAAAGAAGGTAAGAGCAATTGCTTTATGGCCTACTCTTCTTTCTTCATTTTTTACAGCAAGCTCACGATGTCATTTACAACACCGGTCATGTGCTTTCCAGCCATGCATCTTTCAACAATAACCCGCTTGGTGTTGGGCTTTCTCTTGGTGATTTAATTGGCTAACTAAGACAGAGTTTTTGTTTGGAATCGAGACTTGATTTTTCTGAGCTAGCATTAGGGTGACCCGGGCTTGCTCCGATACCAAGTTGTTACATTCTTGGTGGGCCCACAAAAATTTGGGTTTAAACCTAGGTCTGAGTTAGGTTGGATGAGTCAAACATGGTCAGGTTTAAGACTGGTTCTGTTTGGTTCTGATAGGTTTTAGGAAAAAGATAATTTCTCACAAATGGTTAAACAAAAATGATTGATTTTTTAGGATAAACTTCTAGACATATGGAAGGATAGGGCCTAATTTTACGGGGTTCGGGAGTTATGAGCTTGTGAACAAGGTACAAGGTTCAAATTGGGTATGCACTGAGTTTTGGGTTCAGTAAAGTTCAATAAAAATCACAGTTTTCTCTACTGGGATACAGTATGAGGCTGATTTTTGGAGGATAGCTTGGGGACACGTGGGGGGCACCTATGGTTAAAAATTGAGGGTAAGAAGACTAGGTTAGAGAGATTTGACTTAAAAATTTGAATCAAATTTTGTTGTTTAATACATGCATAATAAGTTGGGTTTTTCAAACCGGTTCGAGTATAAGGATTGCAAACACTAATGCAGGTTTAACTTAGTAGGACTTAGAGGAGGTTGGAAAGGTATGCTACAAGTCTCAAGTTTCAAGAAGTTGTTTAAATACAGGATGATACAGTAAGGGTTCGGTCACAACCGAACTCGGATCCATTTTCCACACTTAGCTTGGGACAAGTACCAAGGGTTAGACTAAAGAGGCTCTAAATTTGATACAGCAGGGTTGCAGAGAGAGAGAGAGAGAGTTCTATTATAGAGGATGTGAAGTAGGGAAAGAGAAGACTAGAGGTCCTTGAGAGGGAGAGAGACGACTTAGAGAGGGAAGTTGATTTCTATTTCATTTCTTGACATGCATAGCACAAAACAATGAGGTATACAATTGCTGCAGATAAGGTATTTACACCTCTCTACAAGTTTCCAATACAATTTAATGCCAATGTGTGTCTATACGAGAGAACTACCTACCTCATTTTATGCCCGTTAAGGTGAGCGGGAGACATTTTAGAGAAAGAAAGAGAGTAAGTTTCTAAATGTTATGATAATTAAATAATTAGAGAGAAAGCGGTGGGGGAGAGAAAAAGAAAAGTTATAAATGATAATTAATTTTCTTATAAATTACAATGTGCCATGTAATTGAGACTTCCTTCCTCATTAAACCTTTATGCAAATATTCCAGAAAATTTTTAATTACATTCTTAATTCACATGACAAGAATGTCATTTAAAACAAAGTTATAATTTATCCAATTTTTTGCACCTGATACCTTGCTTTTGCTTTTATAATATATATATATATATATATATATATATATATATATATATATATATATATATATATATATATATATATATATAGAGAGAGAGAGAGAGAGAGAGAGAGAGAGAGAGAGAGAGAGAGAGAGTATTGGCTACCTCTAGAAAACACCCATTCTTTAATATTTTTCAGTTTTTTTATTCAAGCCTACGGATATGATCTATATTGTTTGCTTAGTCAAAAACTTGTTTTAGATGATCCAGCATGTATAAGAAAATTCCCTAAGGGCTATAAAATGCAACGATACACAAAGTTTCTAGTTTTCAATTTTTAAGAAAATCATACTTTTATGTGGAAACCACCCAATCCAAATTATATTTCTTAGTAAATGGACCATGATTAATGCATCCATAGGGTCAAATTGGCCAAGTAAAGCTCACATCTAGGAGTTACAACTAGAAAATTAACACATACTCTAGAGTGTAGCCAATATTTTGATGTCGAATTGGCCTAAAACTGGCAGGATTGCAGTAACGACACTGACTGGTAAGGGTGGCAATCGGGTCGGGTTGGCGGGTTGGTGGGTCAACCCGGCGGGCTGGCAGGTCAGCACACCTCAACCCAAACCCGACCCATTTAATAAACAGGTCGGCTGTGGCAAACACGAACCTGACCCGTTTATTAAATGGGTAACCCGACACGACCCGCCAACCCGTTTAATAAACAGGTTGGGTCGGGTAAACGGGTTGGCGGGTTGGCGGGCGGGTCAGGTAAATGGGTTGGCGGGTGGGTTCGGGTAAACGGGTTGACCCACCTGCCTAACCCGTTTATTAAACGGGTCAGCCGAGTTGGCGGGTTGGCATACCCCTAACACGAACCCAACCTGTTTAATAAACGGGTTAGGCGAGTCGACCCGTTTATTAAACCGGTTAGTTTAAGCCAAACCTGAACCCGCCTAAGAGGCGGGTTGGCCGGTCGCGGGTCGTGTCAGGTTTTGCCACCCCTACTGACTGGTGCCCCTTACCTTTTGCAGACCAATCCGACATTTGAATGGTGCCAGTGAAAAGACATGATGCCTCTAGGTTAAAGCAAGGTTAAAGTCGACCAATCTATCAAGACAAAGAGAACTGTTCAAATGGCATACTGTTTTTGGGTTTCCAGGCGAAGCAACATCAGTTATTGAAAGAGGAGATTATGCTTTTCAAAATGGCAAATTTTGACTTAATCATTGCGAGAAAGTATTTTATGGGCTTAGCTATGCACTTAGAATGTACCAAATCAGCCCCTCTCTCTCTCTCTCTCTCTATATATATATATATATATATATATATATATATATATATATATATATAGAGAGAGAGAGAGAGAGAGAGAGAGAGAGAGAGAGAGAGAGCAATTAGTGCATCTTATGCAATTTAGGGGTTTGGTATGGACTACATTAAGTGTTTGGGGTAATTCACATATAGGTGAAGTAATTGGTCCATCTTATGCAATTTGATTACGGGTTTGGTATGGATTATATTAATTTTTGGGATAATTCACATATAGCAAATTTATGTTTAGCGGCCTTAGGTTTTAAATATTAAAGGTGGATGCCTAAACGTTTGAGTTTCTTTATTATTCACCTAACTCTTGAAAATGACCATCTTAATATTTTTTTCTTCCTTTAATGATGAATGTAGTCTGTACTTTGTAGCATACTGCTTTTGTGGCTATACTTAAGGGGAAATAGGTAATTGCATAGAGAAAAAGTAACTTTGGTGGTCATGTGGGTAATTTCTTGAAAGGTTAGGCATTTATCTTAAAATTTTTAAACCATAGCCAGCTAAATATAAATTTTGTGCATTGTAATAACATACACAATTGATTTTGGGACATTATATGCACTTGAAAATGGCTTTCTTTGTAATTCTTTTATCAGGCTTTTTTTTTTATCATTTGCTTAAAAATACGTAATGACAAATATATCCTTCATTTAAGACGTGTGCCCCTTCCCTAACCTCTCACCCCTTCTTTCAGTGTCTGCTCACCCGTGAGCATATACCCACCAAAAAAATCACTGGATAATTAACCATAATGCTTTATCAAAGCGTATGTTCAAACCGTCATGAGAAAAGGAAAGAAATATACATATATTGACTAAGAATTCTAGGATTTGCTTATTTGTTGTGCCCATATAAAAATTGCATATATTGAAAACTGAAAAATTTATGGCCATCCTTCTAGAGAAATCATTGTCACTATTTCATTCAAGTCATCCAGGTGAAAATCTGGAGAGGAGAAAAGGAGAGAAAAAACTGCTAAAAAAAGAGAAAGAAAATGACATCTGGATTTGTGAATCAAACAAGGGAATCAGCTTTCTGTTCGCCGATGATCAAGGCACAATACAATCTGAATGTGGTTTGAGTTTCATGGAAATGAGTCTTCCTAATGAAGACCATACGTTTACATCCTTAAGAGCAAGTTAATCAGTATTCTTGACACTGCACTTGCACGTCATACTGTTATGCAAAATTTCAAAAAAGATTTCCTAAAGATTCAAGTACACTTGCATTCCGGAGGAGTATCCCACAAACCACATCTCACATTTATGTCCTCCAAAATGAACTAGCTTGACTCTCTTCAGGTGATGGATCATTCATTATGGAAACTTGTGGGCTTTCCATAAGTTCAGGTGAGGAATTCTAGAACAATCAACTTGAAAGGTAGAAAGCTGATGAAAGGATCAAATCCTACCCAAAGCATTCAACAGACAAATGAAACTGTAGGTAAGCAGATGGTCTGAGTGAAGCCCTGTTCTGACGATTTCCCGATGGCTGGAGACCTTGATAGAGCAGCGACATGTTTCTGGTGGGTACACGATCATGGGTGAACAACCATTGAAAGAAGGAGAGAGAGAGAGAGAGCAGCCATTAAATGAAGGGGAGATATGTTAGGGAAAGGGCACATGTCTTAAAGAAATGATAGATTTGTCATTACTTTTTTATGCTAAAAAGAGTATTTTTAAGCAAATAACAAAAAAACTCGATAAAAGAATTACAAGAAAACTATTTTCAAGAGCATATAGTGTCCCAAAATCAACTGTGCATGTTATTAGAATGCACAAACGATCGTGCATTCTAACACTTCTTATCCTAGTTTTTGATGTTCTCTTGCATGTTTTGTAAATCAAACCCTAAAAATGTGATTTCTATCATTTATTCAGTGGAAATCAATCAATGGTTCGTATTGCACTGAAAATTTTTCAGTTAAGATAGTTGGATAGTGAGGTCACACTATCATAATTAAGGGATCTCAAGTTTGTGTGTGTGCGTGCATGCTTTGTTACATCATCACCACTGTCTTTTTTTTTTTTTTTGAGAGAGAGAGACATCATCACCATTGACATTTTTTATGAAGCCACATCCCACGTATGTATGTTATTTCCCCTCTTGCATATATTTAATCTGTCTGGGAATAAAGCCTAAAGAAAGTGCATGAGCTATAGAAAAGAAATCAACATGCAAGAAAAAAGTCGACACTTGACAGGATTCTCACAATCAATGGTCCAATGAGTGCGTTTGTGAATTTCCTTCTTTTTATCAAATGGAGAACACACGTCCCATCATTTGATATTGAGTGGGTTCCGTCCTACCTT
Source organism: Nuphar pumila (assembly GCF_984573655.1). Lineage (NCBI taxonomy): Eukaryota > Viridiplantae > Streptophyta > Magnoliopsida > Nymphaeales > Nymphaeaceae > Nuphar > Nuphar pumila. The sequence goes on from NC_143263.1 coordinate 23,785,232, forward strand.
CAATTCTAGACCTCCAACCAATAGCTAGGATTGGTCCACACTTTCTCTTGGATAGAGCCGACTGATCTTGGCCGTCCTGATGCATGCATCAGCAGGATGGCTAGAATGGAGGTTGGATCCTATGTTAAAAAGGATGGGATCCTTTTTGTATAAAATTTGAACATAGTTCTATCCCTAATTTTGATGTTAATGGCTTATCCATCATGTGACAAACTTAATGCTTTCTGCGACATAATAATAGAATCAAACAATTTAACATCAATGCATTGATTCATACCATTTATGTCATATCAATGTAAAAATACAATCATTGATATCACCATTCAGAATCTGTTTCCTACTAATCAGGTTTGGAAGTAGGTTTTGGTCTGCCACGAGAAAGTGAGAAAATGGCATAGTCAATCAAGTATATAATATTTCCATATGAAAGTCTCCTTCCCCTAACCAACTGACCTAAGTCTCTATGTTAAAAAAAGGGAAAAGAACAAAGAGACTGATTTATTTACAATGAACGAATACGAGAGGTTAACATGTATAATTGTATATACATAGATTTTCGCTGACCAACTGGCTTGGAAAATCAACTATGATGTGAATGCGACACTGGGACATGGACCTTGACCCATCCAAGTGGATCCAGTAATTTTACTTGTTTTATGCTGGTAAAAAAGCACAAATTAAAGAAACAGGGATATATATGGACCCAGCCTATTCTCGATCTGGATCTGGTTTGCTTCAATCTTGGATTCGTATACATAGGATCATAACAAGCCTAGACATTAAGGACACAAAATTCGGGTTGGGTCCCCATTAGCCCGAGTTAAGCATGCATTAACCCATAGGACTAATTAGTCCTATCGGCCACTTCTTGTCCGTGTGTCCATAGTTACCAGAAGCGCGCTTCTGAAGTGTGGGAGCACCATGCTTCCTCCAAAAGCAAGAAGCATGGGAAAACTTGCTTGTCAAATCACTTCTTTCTCGCATGGCTCTCGTTTCTTTCTTGCTTTTCCTTTTTCCTCCTTTCTTGTTTTTTGTATTTTTTATGTTATTATTTACTTTTTATTTTCCCTTGCTTCCCACTTGTTTCCTTCATGTTTCTTTTTTTTTTTGTTTCTCACATGCTTCCACAATCCTTTTCTAAAATAAATATGGCTTCATGCTTCGTACTACTATTTATCACTGAGACTTATCTGCTTTCGCGCATTAATTATGCATGGCTTGTCATCTCTATTTTGCTTATTGGTAACTATTGTGTGGCCTTACCACCCAGGTGGTATCCCATGTGGTAAGCAGGGTTCTGTGCCAAGCCGATGGCCCAGGTTCGAATCCCTGGGCCACATGGGGCCTTAAGAGACATCTGGTAGGGGGTCTGCCTAACCCCAGCTTGCCTTTCAAAAGAAAAAAAAATACTATGGTGTGGCATTACCACCGATGTGGTAAGCGGGGTCATGTGGGGCTCAGGATCGAATCCCTCTGCCTACTGCTGTTCTTCTGCTAGGGGTCCACCTAACCCCTGCTTGCCTTTAAAAAAAAAAAAAAAGATTTGGTATACACGGTGTTAAAAAGTGTCTTAAAAATGAGCCAATTACACTTATTCTCAACTACCAGTGGGGCTTTGGCTGGTTGGTATGAGCTGTCGGTGCGTGGGACGTTGCAGGTTCAAAACCGCAGTGGTACGATTGGATCATAATAACTGATGAGCAAAAAAAAAACACTTATTCTCAGCTATACCGGATAAGGCAGGGTTGGCGTAATTCTTCAACGTGGACAAGAACATTTGTGTAATTTTGTACCGAATAATAATTCCTCACCGTCGGCTCACGGCGTCTCAAGCCGGCCCTTTTACAAAACCTCACGGCGTCGGATGATGACAACTTTGACCTTTGACTTCTTGAAAAGGACAAACTCTGGGCCCACTTTCCGTTTTCTAATGAAGTAAAAGAAAAGAAAAGGTCAGGAATACGCCAACCCTGGATCGTGATAAGCAAACCCGAACAGATCTTCAAAACTCTCACTAAACGGGTTGGATCCATTGATTGTTACAGGCATTGCCAATCCAGTCAAATGACAGCATACAGTTCCCTGCCACCTATAAGATTAGCAGATCCGGTTTGGTGGGACGATTCTCGAACCAATCGGATAAAGGCAACCAACCAAATCCATCGATCGAATATTGTACACAGGAAGGTCTCGAGAAATTAATCCTCGAATTCAATTTTGGTATCTCCAGTCCAGTGCTAACCTTGGATCGTGATAAGCAAACCCTAGATTTACTTTCAACGTTATAGCATAGCATGTATGCCCCCACATAGCCATATGCATATTCAACAAATTTGCAAAACATGGGCTCTTTTGTCAAACTTGCTTAGCAAAGAGACATTAATGTACTCGTGCAATCATATGCCTTTAGATAATTATAATTAAGGTGCTAGACAAACAATTCATGATGCAGCGATTTATATTACATCAGCTTCATAGGCAACATATTTATAATATGCACTATTGTATGAAAAACCCTACTCTAAAGAAAAATAAGGGAACATATCTCATATTCATCGTGGCTAGTGTACTTTCAACAATGTGCATGTAAGTTCATTTTGCTAAGGTGTTCGAAGACAAGATACCATTCTATTAACCCCATTCTCCTAGATTACTACTTTATCGTGAGATCGAGTTGATGTTTAGAACAACACTAGTGTAAAGAGTGTCATATTGTATGTCACCTGTTAAGTTTGTAGAGCTAAAGAAGCAGTTGCAGGAGTTTCTTTATAAGGGGTTTATCAGACCGAGTGTGTCATCTTGGGGTGCACCAGTCTTGTTCGTCAAAAAGAATGATGTCTCAATGAGGCTATGTATCGACTACCGAATGTTGAATCAAGTAACAGTGAAGAACAAACACCCTTTATCCAAGATAGATGACATGTTCGACCAATTATGTATAACAAAAGTATTCTCAAAGATTGACCTTCGATCGAGATATCATCAGTTATGGATTAAGGCAAAAGACATCCCAAACACTACTTTTTGATCGAGATACAAGCATTATGAGTTCTTGGTAATGTCTTTTGGACTCACAAATGTCGTAACAACTTTCATAGACTTGATGAATCGAGTCTTTCGGTTATGGTTAGTTCAATTTGTGATAGTTTTAATTGACGATATCTTGATATACTCAAAAAGTGAAGAGGAGCACAGAGAGTATTTGAGGATCATGCTGCAAACACTAAGGAAACACAAGCTTTGTGCTAAGTTCTCAAAGTGTAAATTCTGGCTAAACTAGGTCACGTTTCTTGGCCATGTTCTTTCGAGCAATGGTGTCGAAGTAGATTCGAAGAAGGTAAAAACAATGTTGTCTTGGGAGCAGCTGAAGATTGTCATAGAGATCAGTAGTTTCTTGAGATTGGTTGGATACTATCGTAGATTTAATTAGGATATTTCTTGTATAGTTGCCCAATGACCAAATTGTTGCAAAAAGGGAGTGAAGTTCGTATAAACACCTTGTTATGAGGAGACCTTCTAGAAACTGAAGAAATGGTTGACCTCAACTCCAGTACTGACTCAGCTATTAGGATCAGAAGGTTTTGTGGTTTACAGCGATGCCTTAAGAACCAGACTGGACAATGTCTTAATGCAACACGAAAATGTAATTGCTTATATTTCTAGGCAATTGAAGGTGCATGAGAAGAATTACCAGATACAAGACTTGGTGTTGGCAATTATTGTCTTTGCGCTGACGATTTGGCTTCACTATTTGTATGGAGAGCAGTTTGAGGTACTCTGTGATCACAAGAGTCTCAAATATATATTCATGCAGAAGGATCTAAACTTGAGGCAGCGTAGGTGGCTAGAATTTCTCAAAGATTATGAGTTCACTATCGCTTACAATCCGAGAAAAATGAATGTAGTGGCCGATGCGCTTAGTAGAAAGACTTTAGTTTCAGCTGCTAGTTTGATTGGACAAAGTTGTAACTTGAAGAATTCGTCAAGTGGCAGCCATTTGCAAAGAAAGCCGAGCGTATATATTGTGCAGAGATGAGAGCACAACCAGAGATCATATATCGTATTGAGGCATTCCAGTCGGATGATCCAGATTTTGAGAACATGTGTAAGAGTGCTCAGAAGCCGAATGCGCAATTCCACCATGAGGAAGATGGGGTCATCATATTAAAAAAAAATGGTGGGTTCCGAAAGCTCTCAGAGAAGAGCTGAAGAGTGAAGCACACAAATCAAAGTATTTCATTCATCCTGGTAGTACCAAGATGTTCAATGACTTGCAGAGGACTTTTTGGTAGAATGGGATGAAATGAGATATAATAAATACATGTCCAGATATCGTACTTGCCAACAAGTTAAGATCGAACACCAGATGCCTGGTGGGTTGCTACGGCCTTTGGATACCACAGAGTGGAAGTGGAACAATATCTCAATGGACTTTATCGTGGGGCTATCGAAGACCTGTCGTCATCATAATGTCATTTGGGTAGTAGTGGACTGATTCATGAAAAGTGCTCACTTTCTGCCAATCAAGGTGAATCAAACCCTTGAGAGCTTGAAAGAATTATATATCGATGAGATAATCAGGTTACACGGAGTATCACTTTCGATTGTATTAGATTGAGATTTCTGCTTCACGTCATAATTCTAACGTCAATTGCAGAAGGCTTTGGGCACCTGACTGAAGTTCAAGAGAGCTTTCCATCCATAGATTGATGAACAATTCGAGAGGACGATTCAGACTCTCGATTGAACAAATGAGCATGAACACTGAACCCTTGAAATACTTGTTAGATGCGTATAACCCTATCGTTTCTAGCTCTATGTGTGTATTGTATATACCTGACATAGACGTACTATTTGATGAGCAACATTTACCTGTGAATTTAATTCGACTTGATATGACCGAGTTCGATGTCATATTGGGTATGAATTGGTTATACGGATAGCATGCTAATGTTCTATACCAAAAGGGAAAGATTGTATTGTCTCAATCCAAAATGCTAAAAGTAGAGTTCAAACTTTTCAGACTTGCTCTGAAAGATCGGGTGATCTCTATGTTGAAGACTCAAAGAATCAACCAAGTTTGACTTGAACCCACTAGGTTGGATTTGCATAGGACCTATATCCAATTGAGTTAGCCCAATCCAACCCATTTTAAATCTATGTGCTAGGGGCTCAAATGAGTTGGATATGGTATCAATAAAGGTATATTCAAATACAAATCCAAATTTTTAAGCAACAAGAACCAGTAACTGGGCCACATTGGGTCAAGGTGGACACATGCCCATAATAGCCCAAAAAAGCCTCTTTAAGGGGTATTGGGTTAGGGTGGGCAGTGCCCACCCTGGCCAGAAATTCTAGAGAGAGGCTCAGGTGAAGGTGGCACACAATTGAGCCCGACCCACTAGGGGTCATGAAGTGCCCTCCCCCCAATTCTCTCTCTCTCTCTCTCTCTCTCTCTCTCCACCACCACCACTCAAAAAGCCTCATATTTGTCTATAAGGCTATCTAATGGTTATCTCCCCCATTCAGCGGCTTCCCCCAGTGTAGGTGCAACACCGCAACCCCTAAACTGCAGAGCCAAGTCTCTCTCTCTCTCTCTCTCTCTCTCTGTGTGTGTGTGTGTGTGTGTGTGTCCTATTCATAGGCTTTGCTCATTCACGACCTTGTTCTTGACACCCACACCAAGATTGAATTGAAACATTGTCTACAAGTTTGACCCCTTACGGTTTCCCTTAAACCACATGTGCCCTATTTGATCCAACACCTACCATGTGGTGGTTCAGATAGAGATCTTCCGATAAAAAATGGGATTAGGGTTCTCTTCTTTGTTCTAATTTTTAACTGATTTAGGACTCACTTATTTCTAGTTGTTGCCGAAGAATTTAGGTTTTTTTCCATTTTTTGTTTATGGCTGAATTTTGGTGGGTGCCTTAGAAAATGAGGAGGAATTTGGTCCCCTATCTTCTAGGGTTGTGGGTATCTTCTTTGGTTAATGAATTTGATGTTTTCAATATCATTATCGCAAGTTTGTGTTGCAAAAAGTAGGCGGTACCTGTTAGAATCATAAAATTGTGTTTGGTACCCGAGTTTCTTTAACTTTAGAAACACTACAAGAAAAATGTTAGTTAGTGGCAAAAAATTGTGACAGATTTTTTTTATTACAAATTTGCGATGAATTAGCTAGAGAAAATTAATCACTGCTAAAATTGAAATTAGTTGTGAAATTAGAGACAAAAAAATTCTATCGTAAAATTCATCGCTAATTATCAACAGAAATTTTGTCTCAAAATCCATTAGCGATGGATTTTACTACAGATTTTTTTCGTCGGATTCAGGAGGCCAAGAACCTGTCATCGTAGTCGAGATAGATGCTGGCATCGTGGTGGGCCCAGTTCGAGGAAAGAGAGAGAGAGAGAGAGAGAGAGAGAGAGAGAGAGAGAGAGAGAGAGAGAGAGAGAGAGAGAGAATTGATCCTGAAGAAGCAACATAAGCTTCTTCAAGATAGCTCTGAATCAGCCGGAGAGTTGGGATTTTTGCCAGAGATTGTCATGTCGGTGAGCCCTCGCTCTCTTTTCCCCTTTCTGTTATCTCAAACCGTAACCTTTGAATTCATCATATCCTTGTTCACAATGTACGTGTTCGATGATCCCTTTCGATTTCGGCATTGAAAATCGCTTCCTCGGAGATCTAGTTTTTCGTCTCAAGCGCTAACACGCATTTATTTCATGTGATAATTTGGATGCATTTTTATACTTTTTTGGGGTTTTCTGTCGTCGATTTCCTGCCCCACCTGCGCAAGGGCGCGACCGTGATTGACATATTTTGTAGGGTTCTGAACTCCCTTGATGATGAGCTCATCGACCTTGATTACCCGAGGAGGTCAGGATCTCCGACCTGATCAAGGATGCAATGCGGCAGCAATGCGTGCCCCAGATTGTGAGGGCGTGGTACGATATGGTCTTGTTGTACAAGAGCTCGAACCCGGAGCTTGCCGCCTTCATCCTCGACATGATGCAGAGGTACGTCAATTTGATCGATATTGGCTTGATCGCGAACAACGTCTTCATCCCCACACTCTTCAAGATTGTTCTCATCGATGGGCATCCCGATCGGTTACGAGCGGCTTCAACGGGCTGCATTTTGGCTATGGTCTCCAAGAGGACGAAGCCGAAGGCAAAGCTCGTAGTCTTGAGGAGCCTGCGGATCAACAGGATTTTCAGGATTGTTATCAATGATGAAGAGTCTGAATTTGGTTCTAGTTTGGGGTCGCTTCTAATCGGGTATGCCGCAGAAGTATTGGAGTGTTCAAAGCGATTGAAATCAGAAGATGTCTACAATGAGAGTGTGGAACTCTTGGATGAGGTGCTGCCCTCCGTGTTCTATGTGATGCAACGTAGAGACGATGAGACAACATTCAACACTCTGTCGTTCCTCTCTGGTTATGTCTCTACAATGAAGACATTGTCCCCATTGAAGGAGAAGCAGATGCGGCATTTGGGTCAGATACTAGAGGTGATCCAGGCGAAGATTCGTTATGATCCTGCTTATAGGGCCATAAATTCACTCAGCAAGGTTCCTTTTCTTGCAATCCTTTGAAGCTAAATTTTTGTCACAACAATTAACAATAATGGTTATTTCAATTATGTCTTTATTTAATTATTTTTTGAAAGTCCATTTTTGTTATCTCCATCAATAATGGCCCACCATTGGCACCATGTTCAAGCAAGTAAGACTTGCAGCCAATGTGTTTAGGCAATTGGGTGTGTTTAATGTTGCAATCACTGGGCTCGGTCTCCTGTATTCATCTGGATGAAGTTAGGTTTCATCAGTTATTGAATGGTGAGATGGATAGGGAATATGCTTTGTTTCTAATCTCTAACAAAGCACATGTTTTTTGCTGGTTGCCATCTATACTTCTAACTTTCTTCCATAACTTAGTTAGTGACTCCAGCATGCTTTGCTTGATGCTTGAAGTATAATCCAACTCACTTCTGAACTGCATGTTCTCCTGAAAGTTCTTCTGGTGTTCCCAAAGAATGAACAGCCAAGGACCAAGGTAAATGCTCTTAACATGTGCTTTTCTATAAATTCCTGCAATGACTTTCCTCAATGTTGGAGTTTAAAAAATATGCAGGTCACCTCTTTTATTCATCGCATGGTTGACACCCTAGGAGCATCGATATTTCCATACCTTCCTAGGCATATCTTCACCAATGGTAAGTTGGTAAGTTGACACCTTAATCCCTCGTATGACTCTGCAGTTGGTAAGTTTGCTCTCTGGCCAAATCAAGAAGTTCCTTTCATTAATAGATGATGATATTGACTCCTTGGATCTTCTTTTATCCTTTTGTAGATATGTGGGCTATGGGAGAAATCATGGCAGAGTTGTTTACTCTTCATCCTCTCTTTCCTGGTTCAACGTACTCCTCGTGGGAGCATAATGGATGTGTTACATTGTTAGTTAAGCACTCGGGAGATCATCAGACACACGAGTTTGTGCACACGTGTGCACATGCACCCCTTTTCTTTTTCACTTGGAGAATTCTCTGGTAACCATGTTAATCACAAGTGGTCAAATTAAGTTTCTAAAACATGGCATAGTTGCTTATGCTTGAAACGATAGACCCAAAGTTACTTGAACACTTCTACAAGCCAACAGTGTCTGTGTTTGACACTCGGTGACACTAGCACCTGAGGATGCTTAAGTTTTAAGATCATTTAATCTACAAGTATTCATTATAAACTTAGCTTTAGCCTTTTTTTTTTTATTTAAACATACTTTTTATGATTAAACATGTTAATCTTGTTAAAAAGTACATGCATCTTAATGACTTTGTATTGACCACACATTCATGGTTTTATTTGAATCCTCAAGAAAAATTACGAATGAAACACTTATGATGTTTTTTAGTCTTATGCATTGCATTACTGATATGGCACTTTCTTTTTGAAGTTTGATGTCCAAACACGCTTTACCTGCTCATATATATATATATATATATATATATATATATATATATATATATATATATATATATATATATATATATATATATATATATCGTCGTACCCCCATATCTATCACTTTTCAAAATCCCTTTGTACCTGAACCAGTACATATGTGACATAGGTTAAGGATTTTTTGTTCTGTTTACTGACTTGATTTTATAAATAACGTAACTTTCACTTTCCTTATTGATCTGTTTGGTTGATAATTCCTTGTATATCATATTTGTGAACTTTTTGCAGTGAAGCAGATGGAATATACAAGATATGCAGTGTGATAGGTAGTCCTGATCAAAATACCTGGGCTGATGGGTTAAGACTTGCTGATTCAATCAACTATCAATTTCCACAGGTAAGATCTGATTGTATATTATTACCACTTTCAGTGTGCCATGCTATCGTTTCTTTATTAGCATCCATCTATAATGCTTTTCTTTCAAAAATTTGTGATTTTTAATTTTAGTGGATGGATGTGTGTTCCGAGTTTTAATATGGGTGATCTGCTGCAATGCTTGGAGATACTTGGTCTTTATTGATTTCTTTTTTTACCCCACTGCACCCCCAAAACCTGTTAGGCCCCATAGTTTGTCACTTTCAAAGATTCACAAGGTGTTGAGACTACACTGCTCCTTTTGGTATATTTGCTTTCCCTGTGCTCGTGTTGTTCTTGAAATATATTTTCTTTAGTGCATGAATTGCCATCTCATGAGATGGTAGCTGTTACTTAAATTTAAGGTATAACCAGCCATTATCTTCAACATGTTGAGTATATCTTCTATTACTTATCATGTATTGTTTGCTTTTCTTGTTTTTCCACGAAGGCAGGTTTTTACTGATTGTATTTTTAGTGAAGTTTATTTACTGTGCTTTCATGCAAATCAGTCTACACTTATTATTTTTAGGAGTGTTATTCTCGATCTCTCCTTCCTACTTCCTTTCATCTTTTAGCCAACAACTTGAACTGAAGATATTCTTTCCAGCATCACTTTAAGCTTTGAAGGGCACTCCCAGTTGGTTGGTTTTGCAAACACATGCATCTGAAAGCTTATTTCTTTGCCATTTTCTTTACTCTGATTAGTATTCTAAAGTCTTGCATTTTATGCTTGAGTTTTTGTCTTTTGAAAGCTTCTTTGTTGATGCATTTCTACATCAATGGATTTCTACAACACCTCTAACAACTCCCCTTGCTGGATTGGCTCGGTCATCATCTTGGTTCGACATGAAGGCTGGTAAAATCTTGTCAGATGCCTCTTTAAGTTATTAATACAACCCTTTTGAGCTTCTAAGTCTGTCATTTGATTTGAAAGCTTGTTAGGATGTTGACTAGTACAAGCACCTCTAGAATATTCAGACATTGTAGATACAAGTTCAAGCTTGTTTATTTTTCATCAGGTCGTTTGCCAATGATGTTCAGGACTCCTCCTGTTAGCCCTCCTCGGCAAAACTACCTGACTGGAATGCAAAGAGTGTGTTCTTTAGAGTTTAGGCCAAACCAACTAAATTCTTCAGACTCTGGATTAGCTGATTCACTTTTAGGGTCTGCTGGGACTTCTGGAGTTTCAGAATGTTGCTTGCTTCCACAATCAACTATTTATAACTGGAGTTCTGGTAACTTCTCAACGCCTCTGTTGACCTCAGCGGATGAGAATGAAAAAACATTGGTGAAAAGAGAAGAGAGGGAGAGAATTGATGAGTTATGGAGCCTGATTCAGAGTTTTTGCCCTTGCAGTAGGGGGGGGGGGCAGCGCCCTGGTGGGGGGCCGTAGGGGGGTCAGCGGACGGGGGGGGGGGGGGGGGGTCCTGGGGGGCCGCCCCCTCCCCGAAAGAAATTTTTTTTGGGCTTATGTTTGAGACCCGGTGTCTTATGGATCATACCCGATTTTTTACTAGCAGCTTAGTTAAAACTGCGTAAAAAAACTGTAATTTTTGGTCAAATGAGGACTTTGACTCTCAATTGATTAAAAAATTCAAGGCGTGTACGCCTCGGCTTGAGGTGCGCCTCGCCTCGAGGCGCAAGCCTCAAGGTTTTTTTTTTTTAATTTTGCGATGGATAATATCCATCGCTAATATTCAATGATGAATTTTTGATGTTTTGCGACGGATTATATTTCATCGCTATTTTAGCAACGAAATATAATTTGTCACAAACCCAAATTAATGCTTATTAAGCGACAAACTCACGACGGATCATGTCCATCGCTAATCTATCGTAAATTAGCGATCGAAGTAGCGACAAATAAGTTCTGTCGCTAATTAGCGACCAGGATTATGCGATGGACACTATACGTCGCTAATCCATCGCCAAACTGTTCAGCGAAGGATATCGTCCGTCGCTAATCCACGCTTTTCTTGTAGTGAAATCTTGGTTTGTTGGTATATTAATTCCAAACATGGTTGATGTTTGATGGTTTTTTTTCTAACTAGCACTTAGGTATTTTTATGTTTTTTCTTTTCAATCAACATTAAAGTTGATTTCACAAGCTTGATTTTAGTTATAAACTTAGAATTTTAAGGGTTTTGTTTTATTATTATTATATATACGAATAATGTTTGTTAGTGTTTAGGATTTAGATGTTTTATTTAGTTTTTTTAATAACATAAATATTTAATTAAATTTTAGGTTTTTTATATTTTTTTAATTATCATTTAGGTGTTTGATTTTGGTTTTTTTAATTGAAGTAAATATTTAATTAGGTATTTTCTATTTTTATTTTTAATCAACATTAAACATAATTCCATATGCTTGATTTAAGTCAAAAACTTAGAATTTTAGGGGTTTATTTTTTTAATTAGCATGTATATATGAAAAATGTTTGTTAGAATATAGGATACATGTTATTTATTTATTTTTTAAATAGCATAAATATTTAATTAAGTTTTAGTATTTTTTGTGTTTTTTCTGATTAGCATTTAGGTGTAATAATTAGGGTTTTGATATGGTGTTTTTCAAAATGACATGAATGTTGGATTGTGCTTTACAATAATTTGATTTTTTTTGTAAAACATGTTGTTAGTATGGTTTACTAATAATTATTTTGGCTTTTCATTGTACATTTCTGCCCACCCTAGGTCATATTCCTCACTCTGCCACTAGCAGGAAGAGATCCAAGTCTCAATATCATACTGGATCGGATGTAAAACAGATCTGAATATAGTTTGGTAGTATTGAATCAGGTAAAAAGAAGTTGGATGCATGAGATTTGGTCTTGAACCCAATAATGTGACAGGAAATATCAATCCAGATCCAAATCCAAAAATCTAATCATATATGTCCCAAGCCCTTCTCAAGAACCTGAATGCACATTAGGATCTTTTGGAAGATCCCATGCTTGAAAGTATTGTCGGATTCAACTCGGTTCTGGCCAAATCCGACCGATTTTGGGACCTACTATGTTGGATTTTCCCAAGATTCATATCCAACTGAATCAGCTACGATCCAACCCACTTTCATTAGGGGGCCCACCGTACAAGGTCAATTCCGTAATTTTTTGGTCTCCTGCATCTATATATCGCCACCAAAAAAACGCAACCACCCACAACCCATCTCTCTCTCTCTCTCTCTCTCTAGAAGTATGGCGACCACCATGCCAGAATCCGGCGACGAAACGGCCATATCTTGCCGGAGCGAGACCAGGGATCCTGTGCCAGAGAATCCCATCTGGCTACTCTCAATCGAGACCTTTGGCTCGGCTGGGCCACTGTCCTTCGATCTGGACGAGGCTCTCACCCTCCCCGACTACGAGCCTGCAGTAACCGATCGTGGGAGCCCCCGTCCGATGACCTCTCCGGAGCGGTCGGTTTCACTCATGCCCACCGTCTGCTGCTCCGGCGTCTGCGCCATCTGCATAGAGGAGTTCGCCGCCGGCTCGTGCGGCAAGATGATGCCATGCTCGCACGTGTACCACGAGGGGTGCATCGCCACGTGGCTCTCCGGGGGCGGCTCATGCCCACTCTGCCGCGGCCGGATCCGGCAGGAATGATGGCATGGATGTGGCGCTCGACAGGAAGGGCTTCGGAGTTTCGGTGGTGAACCGCTTCCTCGGCTTAAGGTGGAAGGGAGCTCTTTTTCCTGGGTTGACGACTATACCCTTAATTAGGGTGTCTTAGGCTTCTCTCTTTTTTCTCGACGGAAGACTAATAAATGAGGGAGGGATTGGCAGATTTGTTAATGAAGTGCGTTTGTCTTGTTACTTAAAAATAGCTTAGATATAATTTTATATCCATTTAATTGCCTTTTTCTTTTAATTTTTAAGTTGTCTGATGAAAACCAAACGGATCCACGATATTGCTTTCCTTTCAAGGACCAACAAGCTAAATAGTTATTGTCGGGACCTTTATGCATAGATTCTGAATTGCAGCGGGAGTGAAGATGTTCTGTTATGCTTGAAATCGCCGAGTTCATACCCTCAACTCTTTCACAAGTTTAAATGCCTTTAATAATTGAAACCATTACTTTTTGTGAATGCTTTATTAATTTCTTGTAGGATTCATTATCTCTATACCATACCTTTTCAAAGAATTTATAATTGCCAAGAGTTTAAGCTTTTGGGACACATACTTGAGAGAAATTACACATATCTTGTATTTCAGTATTGTGACAGTTGGAATAACCCCCAAGAGTCACGGGAACACCCAACTTTGTCCCTCTCACCCTTTATTTATTTTTTTAAGCTGCTGGTGGGTATCAAAGATACCAATGCGTGCTGATGTCTTATTTGTTTGTTCAAGAAAATGGATACTTCAAAAGAATTTTCAGTTCAATTGTATTTTTCTACTCAAACCAATCCACCTAATTCATCTTTGTTTCATATATCTACTGCAATGATACTATTGTTGAGTACCATTATGAACAAAGACTCGGGCTTCTTTGAGAATAACAAAAATTCGATCTATAGTTGGGATGGTAGAGCACCTCGTTTGCAAGCATGCCAATGTTTTTCAGGAAAGTTTATCATGCAATCAAAGAAATTGATCTTTTCTTATTGAAAGATTGGAACCAACATTTAGATTCTGGCTCTACCTAAACTTTTCTGGTTCACCAACTGTTTTTTTTTTTTGAAAAAAAAAATAATATTCTGGTTCACCAACTGTTGCTGAGCAGCTTTTAAATATGAAATGAAAAAAAAAATCTTGAAAATTACCTTAATAACAAACTCGCATTATAAGGGTGAAGCCAGGGGTTTCTTTCATACAACTAAAACCTTCCGAACTTAACGAGAAACTTGTTTCTAGAGAATCAAAATGTATAAAATATAGCCTAATAATGTTAGAAATGCACTTTTTATGGTAAATAGTTGTATCTTATTTTATGAAAATTGCATGTGCTTAATTATGTAAAACCTACACATATGGTTTGTGTTTTCGGACAAAAAAATTAAAAGATGCATTTAACCAGACCAATACTTTAATTTTTTTATTTACTTTTCTTTCATTTCTACTCAATTACGTTGTCACTTATTTGGATGTTCCTCTTTATGCTTCCCAAATGGTTCACACCCATTTCTTAAGCACACGGATTTTTGGCAGATATGATCTATAGGCTTCTTTATGTAACAATGGAATGGGAGTTATGTCCCAGTTTGATTTCATTCTCTTTATTGTTGAATCTTCTTTGGTGCAGAATTAAAGAGCTATGATATAGTTGTATAACTGGTAGAGGTCTGCCTAACTCTATCTTGCCTTTGAACAAAACAGTGTTTGCTTCTAAGGTTGATGGATCTTTAATGACATTTTTTTGTTTAAAATAAAGAAACCTTTTTTGAGTGACATATATGACAACTATAAGATTTAAGGAAAACATTTAAAAGCGTTAATTAGAAAACTGAAATATGTAAACCAACAAAATATGTAAACCGGTATGCACCTAGATTTTTATAAGTTTTTATCTTATTTTATTTTTCTAAAATTTCACCATACAAATGTGATCTAGATGTTTTGTTTTATAAAAACAGGCTCTTAGATCATCTGGTTACTATGTATAAAACTGATCTTTTAAGGTTTGAAAATCAATGGATCAGAATTTTTGTAAATATTCAAGCATACAAAATCACATTTCTTGATCTGACAACATTCCAAGCAAATGGACCAAAGCATCTGCAGGGTTAGATTTGCAAAAACTCTATAAAAAAACTCGGTTCATATTAGTTCATATATTTTGATGGTTTACATATTCCATTATATATATATATATATATATATATATATATATATATATATATATATATATATATATATATATATATATATATATATATATATATTAGGTGCAGGTGACCTCACTGGGTTTTTTTAGCTAGGGACAGGTCTATTAAGTGACCCTGCTCTCAATGTGTTCTTATATAAAAAAAAAGACGAAAAAATCATGTAGAATCACCATAATATCATAGCAGAATCTTCATATATGCAGAATCGGTGACGCTTTGAGTTTCTCGTGCATTTTATTGGGATATTAACAGATGTGAACTTTTCACGATAAAATCACGATATGTCCATAATAACGTCGGTGTCTGGTGTTTGTGACAGAAGACTCATTTAAATTAAGCTAGCACGGTGCAAATGCAATTATAATTTATATGGAAATATCAAGGGACCCACACTCGATAGATATTAAGTAGATAAATCAGGGCCGTTTTTTTTATTTTTACAAATTTTCATAGATTCGATATTCCATCTATGGGCTCATCCTAGTCACATGGGCATGGCATTCGTGCAACGAAATTCAACTCTTTGAATGTCTTTGGTTATTTTGTACGTAGCTACTTTGTCTGAATAATATATATGACAGTCAAGATGTATCCTATATAAATTAAATAAGGAATCGCCTATCAAACTCCTCCTTTTCTCTTCTTCACGACTTTTTTTTTTTGTGTTTAAAATCGTTTAAGTTGTCGGCTAACTACAATTGTTAGGTGAAAGTTTGGATGAGCCTAAATTAACGATAAAATTAATAATTATAAAGATGACTTTATCAAGATGGGACATGGTTTGGTGATATGATGATCATCGATGGTTAGAAAAAATAGCACATAAACTTGGGCACTTGTAAATGGGATAAACTTCGGTGATCAAGATGATGATGGTGACAGTGATGAAACACCACATACCGCCAAGCTCACCAACCGTAGCCTACTCATTGTCTTATGTTTACCTAAGTTTATGTGCTTATTAAACCCTTCAAAAGTTTAATTCCAAATTCAAAATTGTAGCTTTACATCATCGTGGGTCAATAGTGGTGACTCTTTTCATGTGATTAAAAAATCTCGATGTTATTGATTAAGTAATAACGTCGAGATTTTTGTCCTCGCTACTAATCAAGAAATACCGACATAGATATCGCACCCATATTACTCTACTACGGTCATAAATCTTGCCGCTATTAGGTCCATCAATTATAACGGTGAACTGAATATCCCTTGAAATGCCTTGTCCCTGCACACATCTTGCTGTTAAAGACAGATGTATAACAGCGAGATCTGAGCTTGTTGTTATGGGTTTTATAATAACAAGAGATATTGTGACCGTTAGATATTGATGTTAAACATTTTAACAGCTATATTTAACGGCCAAAAGGTATCGCTGTTATTGACCACTAATAGCAAGATTAGAATCTCGTTGTGATATGTTTACTCT
Source organism: Nuphar pumila (assembly GCF_984573655.1). Classification (NCBI taxonomy): domain Eukaryota; kingdom Viridiplantae; phylum Streptophyta; class Magnoliopsida; order Nymphaeales; family Nymphaeaceae; genus Nuphar; species Nuphar pumila. Next base: position 23,801,867 of record NC_143263.1, read on the forward strand.
TTAACAATGAGAGTTATATCATTGTTATAGAGTCTTGATGGGCCCTTTTTATATAACTAGTCTTTCTCGCTCTCTCTATGATCTTGCTCTCTCACTTTTAAGTGAAAGGGGTGTCTATCTCTTTGCTATTGCCGTAGAGGTCGTCCCATCCGAGTGAAGAGGAGGAAGGACCGACTAAGGTAGGCCGACCTTTTCCCTTTTCTTTTTCTTCTTCTTCTTCTTTTGGGTTAACTGTAAACTCTAGTTGTTGAGTGAACCCTAACCCGATTTTAAGGTTAAAGGTTTCCTAAATATTATTCTTTTTTTAGATATGCTTTAGATTTTAAGGGTTTTGAATTTTTAGTCCTTAATTTTGCAAGTTAGTGAGGGAATGATGCTAAATACTTTTTTTATTTTTGGATATGCTTTGAATTTTGGGGATTTTGTATTTTAATCCCGATTTTTTCAATTTATTGAATGAATGATGCTAAATCGTGAATCTGCTTTAGATTTGGGGATTTTTTATTTTAATCTTCACTTTTGAAATTTATTGAGTGAATGATGTCAAGTCTGATTTTTTACTTAATTTAACAACATATATATATTCAGCATGGTCAGTTTGTTAGGGATCAAACATTGGATCATGTTATTTCAATCTAATAATATGTGTTTTTGAGCTATAAATATTTAGTTCTCTATGAGCCATAGATTTTTTAAGATAACATCATATTTTGATCAAATTTATCATTTGGAAACCTAAATTTTATTTCACCAAGTTCCGGTGTAATATGAGTTGTTCATTCTGAGCCTATCGCTAAATACACATCTAAACATAAAAAAAACTAATCAATCGCTTACAATGTGAACATGTTTGCATTGGCTGTTTAGTGCACTATGTCTCTTGTTTATTACTTGGTGCTTTCATTTTTCTTTTTGATTCTTATGTTCTTTGATGTGAGTTTTATGAAAACGATTTTTAAAACAATATTTTTAATCAAAATCAAGTGAAAGCCAGACACAAAAAATATAAAAACCGGCTCGCATGAGTGGTGGAGTCTGGGTCGATCTTAGAGAACGAGAGAAACTTTGTATTCAAACACACAAGCTAAGCTACTCTTTATTGCCAAAATAAAAAAATTAATAAAACAACTAAGAGTGTTGCCCTACACAGAGGGCTTAAACAAAAGAAATAAATGGTTTTATTACAGACCCAATTAATAAATAAATGAAATCTTAATCTAAAAAGAAAAGAAACAGTTTCAATGCTTCGAGTCTTAGTAGTTCCCTTGTATTGCTTTGCTTCCCTTTAACCTTCCCTCTGTGTACCCTTTAGGTACTTAGGTTGAACACTTTGTATGGTTTGATTAAAGGCACTTTTGAGGGCTTGATTAAGGGAACTTTTGAGGGCTTGAAGAGACCTCAGAAGGTACTTTTAGGGCACAAAAATAGCTCTACCGCACGTTCTGACGCTTCCCGTAATTTGCTTTCGATGGAAGAGTCAAGAAGAGAAGGTGGTCAATCCAGCTGCATCCACGCTGCCCCGACGAAGAGGAAGAGGTTGCCGATGACAAAAGTGTTCGAAACTTGAAGAAAAAGAGAAAGAAAAAGAAGAAGAGGAGAACAAGGAGAGAAAGAAATCGACAAAAGAGTGAAGAAGCAAGTGAGAGAGAGAAGAGAGAGGCAAGAAGCAAGGGGAGCTTGAGGCTGCTAGAAAAATGTTTTTTCCAGCCCTCTAAAATACTATTTATAAGCCTAATTAGGTTAAAACAAAGTTTTCAAACGAGTCTGAATATTTTTGATAATTTCCAAAACAAGGTCTCTTATAAAAACATGTTTTCTCTAAAAATTAAAACTTACTAAACTAATTAAAAATTAACTAATACAAACCTAAGCTAACTAAACTATAATTAAGAAATTATAAATCTAATAAAAACACTAAAAATGCAAGAAAAGCTTTGAAAATCTGATTTTCTAATAAAATTTAATTCAATGCGGTTTCTCAAAGCTAACAATAAAAATAGGGTTTTAAAGTGATTTTAACATGGATCATACATAAATAATGATTAATAAAATATGAATATTATGAATGATCAAATACCCACATGCTTATCGTTTGCTAGTCCTCGAGCAAACTGAAACAAAAAGCAAAATTACTAAATTAACTAATCAAAACAAAACCTAACTCACTTTCGTAGGAATCACAGTTGCATTTAGTGTATGCAACAAGCTCTTTTAACCTCTGGGTTACCCCAGTGGACGAGTAAGGTCTCGTGAGGGTTTGCAGTGATACTACCCACAAACATTTCTGTCTTATATGCATAAAATATCGAACTTCAAAAACCATAAGACAATCAAGGAGTTTGTTTTCGCAAATATTTCATGCCATTTCATTATCAAAACATAATTAGTCTTTTCCCTGCCACCACAAAATAAAAGTTTTTCTTTCACTTTTCTAAATAGTATAATCATTTATATTTTATTCTTAGAAAGTCAAATACACACATGTTATTATTTACTAATCCTCACTTATATGTTTTCTGTACAAGTTTTCTCAATATTTGCTCCTAAGCAGTGAACTTTTTCTTTTACACTCTTTTCTTTTTCTTTTCTTGATTTTCAACTTTTTCACACTTTTTTTTCTTTTATTGAGCACTATTTCAATTTTCCAGTTTTGTGACCCGTGTAACAAACTTTGGGTCAGTGACTCCCAGGCTAGACGACCTTAGGGCACCAGATACAAAGTATCCCTCAGACTTAATTGTTTAACTCACTAAACATTCATTTTTATAGTTTTACGTATAGTCTACTTCTTTGTCATGTGCAATACCCACATCTATTAGGCTCTCTATAAGGTTCATGTAACGGGCTTTTGGGCCGGTGGTTCCCAACCCTGATGGATTTAGGGCACCAGGTGTAAACACCCCTCAGGCTCTACTTGCTTGAACAAAATAAGCCACAGATATCAACTTATACAAAGAAGTGATTTTCTTTGTTAGCCTTTTCAACATGAAATTCAAATACTTCAACTTGTGTCTGAGCTCAGCTACTGGGGAATACGAAAATATCAAACAACTAAACGTATGTTGTTTTCACTTTTTGAGCTCTTTTGCAATGTTGTTCATTTGCTTAGTTTTCAAAAATAAAACTATACATATTCATACTTGTGATTCAAAATAAACTCTAACATGCATCTATCATCATTTCTTTGAAATCCATATAAACAACCACATTTTCTAAATCCGTGTTAGAAAAAAAAATTGTGGGACTTAAAAATTCTCTAAAAATGTTAGATTATGTAAAGCATTAATATAAGTTCAAACTCATTCCTTAAAAACCCAAATTTTATGAGTTGTCATCAAAAGTGCAAGTACAAAGACAAAAAAATCTGGGTGTGCAAACTATACCCTCCCCCATGCTTCAATGACACTGTCCTCAGTGGTACTCTCTCATGTTTGCATGAAACTATATGAATGCACATGAGAATAAAATAAATGGGAAGAAAAGAGTAGAAGTCACATGATCCACACTGTAGTACCTTACTAAATACGACATGTGAATGGCTCAGCATAGGTTTGACCTGTCTCAATGGATATACAACTCATAAAAATATATCAAAAATACAATGCATACATGCTCTATCATTCGCGCTCACTAAAGAAGATTTTTTTTTATCTAAAAACAGAAAAACTACTACGACTATTGATAGTACATCACAAATATGGGTTGCCTCCCATAAAGCGCTAAGTTTTACGCCCTCAGCCAGACGGATCTATGGAGACCCTTCACCGTCCATTAGATCAATGGACGTGAAGTCATACTCAATCAGAGGCTCGGAGGAAAAGAGTGTCATCTGTGACACTGCACACTATGTTTCCTCTAAATGTACCCATATGTGCCCTACGATGACTCTCTAGACTGAAAAGAAGGAGTTAAGTCTCCCTGTGGAGACTATTCTCAAATAGTGGAGAGCCAAGATCCGAACATCTATCAATATAAGCGACGTCACACAAGGGGGGTTTAATATGATCCTGCTTAAATATGTCAAGCAATTCAGGCATGCGAGCCCCCTGCTTGCAAAAATCAATCAATTTTTCTAGGGTCTGAGGAAAAGGGTTACGGGGATATACGAAGAAGGCACAAGTCATGGGCCTTGCCCATTCTCCTTGGGCCTGGTGGAGGAGATCAACTAAGCAATGGGTATGGCGGTGTGTTCGCTAGTCGACTCTTGAGTAGGGTGTAATGTCTTCCCACTCTGAAGGGACATAACAGAGTTGACCTGCTTATGGTGAGATTCTGTTACAAGTCATGATACATGGGTTCCTTACCCTTCGGGTTGATGACAGACAAACTCGAGAGGCTTTCCTCACTTTACCTACTCAAGGCCTCAGCCAGTTGTCCTATCTGCGTCTCAAGCTTCGCTATCGACTATGTGTGAGAACACAGGGTGACCATTATATCAGAAAAGGCCTCGAGCAACTTCTCTTGAAAAGATGAGCTCGATGTGGGCTCCTGAGGAGAAGGCAGACTAAGGCTGGGGGTGGGCCTGAGGAAGTGTGGGATGCGAGTAACCTTGTGAGAGGTTACCATGTTGGTGATGTGTCTGGGTAGGCATATGGGGTGGTTCTTGTAGATTTTTTCATGCAAAGTTGGAATGATTTTGCCATCCCGGGTTATAGGTGGGTGCATAAGAACCGTGCACCGGTTTGACGAAACCTCGGGTAGCATTCACTCGCTTCTTAACGAATTCAGGATAGAGTGATGTTGTCCGACACTCAGAAACAAAGTGTGCAAGGCTAACGTATAGCTCACACACTTTTCTTATTGAATTTATCGAAGTTGGGTTGGACAGTAATTGATCTAATTTTTTGGTCAACTGGTCCACTTTGATTTGCAACTCGTGCTCGGACCCAACTTCATAAATCCCTCCCTTCTTAGAACCATTAGGAACAATTGTGGTCCTGTCAAGCCGTGAGGACAGGGCATGGTGCATGGTATTTTCGCTCAGTGTGTCAAAAAGGGCCCATGCCTCGTCCTTACTCTTGAGCATGAATGTGCCCCCACACAAAGAATCAACTATCTTCCTGTCCTTCTCGGTCAGACCATCATAAAAGTACTGCACCAGTTGCCAACAGAAAATCTGGTGGTAGGGCACTTCCGGAGAAGATCTTTCATCTTCTCCCAAGTCTCATGGAACTGTTCTCCCTCAAGATGAGAAAAACTGGTAATGGTTTTATGAAACTGATTTGTCTTACCAATTGGGAAGTACTTTTTAAGAAACTCATGTTGCATGCGTTCTCAAGTGATGATCTGAACCGTATTGAGGGCCTTCAGCTAATACTTGGCTTTGTCCTTAAGAAAAAATGGGAACAACGCTAATCTCAATGCGTCATCCTCAAAATTATTGATCTGCACCGTAAAGCAGATCTCCAAGAATTCATCTAGATGACAGTAGAGGTCTTTATTGTTCAGGCCATAGAAGGATAGTAACATTTGTATAATGCTGACCTTTTGCTTGAACTGCGACGCTCCCACAACGGGTCTCGCGATGCAGGAGGCCGAAGTGTAGGCATTGGGAGTGAAGTACTCCCTGAGAGGATGGGTCAAATTTTGATCTTGGGCCATGGGATCGGATCAACATGCTCTCCTAATAAAGGACTCGGGGTCTTCGACAAACTCAACAAGCTTGGGTCAAGCGAGCTTCGCCCTTGCATGCACTAAAGGGTAGACCGGTGCAACAACCATCCTAGACACTGGTTTTCTACCTACCTAACGTGCTACACGACCAAACCACAACAAACCACAAGCGGGCAAAAGAGAAATAATTAGAAAGCAGAAAACAAACATGCACCACACACTTGCACCCAACAAATATTTGTGAAAAGCAAACTATGAGCATGGTACCAATCATGCACAGTCACCTCTAAGGGTATCCTAATAGGTGGGCCGTGCAAGAAAGGTAAGTTAGTCTCTATGATGTGCAAACAAGTAGTTCTAAACTTAAATACAGGAAGCAAACTAAACAATCCTCAAAAATTGATAGGGAAAGTAAACTAAACAGTCCTAATTAAAGAATAAAAAGTAAACTAGCAACCTAAATAAACGTGAACAAACAATGACAATAAAGTGAATACTTGTATTACTCACCATTCTCTGGCAACGGGGCAAAAAATTTGATGTGAGTTTTATGAAAATGATTTTTAAAATAAATTTTTTAATCAAAATCAAGTGAAAGCTAGACACCAAAAATATAAAAACCGGCTCACATGAGTGGTGGAGTCCGGATCGATCTCAGAGAATGGAAGAAACTTTGTATTCAAACACACAAGCTACGCTACTCTTTATTGCCAAAATAAAAAGAATTAATAAAATAACTAAGAATGTAGCCCTACGCAGAGGGCTTAAACAAAAGAAATAAATGGTTTTATTACAGACCCAATTAATAAATAAATGAAATCCTAATCTAAAAAAAAAAAGAAACGGCTTCAGTACTTTGAGTCTTAGTAGTCCCCTTGTATTGCTTTGCTTCCCTTTAACCTTCCCTCTATGTACCCTTTAGGTACTTATGTTGAACACTTTTGTATGGTTTGATTAAGGGCTCTCTGAGGGCACTTTTGAAGGCTTGAGGAGACCTCAGAGGGTACTTTTAGGGCACAAAAATAGCACTACTACATATTTCGATGCTTCCTGTAATTTGCTTCCGATGGAGGGGTTGAGAAGAGAAGGTGGTCAATCCAGCTGCATCCATGCTTCCCCAACGAAGAAGAATAAGTTGCCGATGACAAAAGGGTTCGAAGCTTGAAAAAAAAGAGGAAGAAAAAGAAGAAGATGAGAACAAGGAGAGAAAGAAATCGACAAAAGAGTGAAGAAGCAAGGGAGAGAGAGAAGAGGTAGGCAAGAAGCAAGGGGAGCTTGAGGCTGCTAGAAAAATATTTTTCCCAGTCCTCTAAAATACTATTTATAAGCCTAATTAGGTGAAAACAAAGTTTTCAAAAGAGTCTGAATATTTTCGATAATTTTCAAAACAAGGTCTCTTATGAAAATATGTTTTTCTAAAAATTTAAACTTACTAAACTAATTAAAAATTAGCTAATACAAACCAAAGCTAACTAAACTATAATTAAGAAATTCTAAATCTAATAAAAACACTAAAAATGCAGGAAAAGCTTAAAAAAATTTGATTTTTTGATAAAATTTAATTCAATGCGATTTCTCGAAGCTAATGATAAAAATGGGTTTTTAAAGTAATTTTAACATGAATCATGCATAAATAATGATTAATAAAATACAAATATTATGCATGATCATTCTTCATTTTACAATTCCCATAATTGTTGTATAGAGGTACACAATATGCATAGTTTGTTGATGGTCTTTGTCTATTTGCATTGCTATTAGACTTGTTGTCATAATCTCTTGCATCGAGTTTGGTAACTTGAAAATATTTTTTTGTCATGCTATTTGCAAGGAAGTTGATCTTTTTTCTCTGTTAGTGGTCTCACCTTCTGTTATGGTCCTACTTCCCACTTTTGGCTGAAAATACATGCCACTTCCCTTTTAGCAGTTATCCACTTTCTAACTATTTCTCCTTGAAATGCTTCGAGATTCATCCTCTCAACAAAGGTAGGCGGGCTCATGTTCTGAATGGCTATCGTTTATGTCTCCCTAACTTCAGTAGACACGATTTGTGTATTGACAAATTCGTTATAAGACATCTACTAAAAAAAATGTTAGTATTCCTAAGTTATAATAAGTTTCAGAATATCTCATATTATTACAAATATATAGATAATAATAACTTAAAAAAAGAAATAAAATACTCATAATGCGATGTCAAAAGCAGGACAAGACTTGAACCTAAAATTTTGAACCAGGGCTCTGATACCAAAGCTGTAATGCCCCAAAATCTCAACCCAAAAATTTAATGAAATTTTAAAATTTTTCTTTTTAACTTTATATATTAGAAAATAATATTTTTCATTTGGGAGGGGGGGGGGGGGGGGGTAAACAACTTTAGAGCGTGTTACATATGTGAATCAAGAACACCAAATCAGAGTATCCATTTACAAAAACTAAAACCATTCATATTACTTACAAAATTCTTTTCACAAAATATATCAGATAGAGAGAATATAGTTGATGTTTAACAAGTATTTAGGATCAAAATAAATATTATAACACAATCTTAAGTTTACCCTTGGATCCATAGAAGTTCTAGTTCTTAATGTTGTCATTGCATTTTGCCATGCACTTTCAACGCGTCTTTTACCTAAAATCTCTTTAAAATGTTAGACTCATGAAAGTCTAGTAGGTACATACCAATTTATAGGAATTATAACATTAAAACCATTACAATAGAATGCAATTATTCAAAAGAAATATAGCATGCTATACAATGCATGCAACTTATGAATATTCAGTAGTAACATTTAAATCATGCTCATATTTATTTTGAATTAACAAAGCATATCTTCAGTAAAATTTGTGTAAGCAAAGAGGTCTTTATTTTACTTATTACCATTCACCCTGAGCATGTGGAGAACAACCATCGTAAATAGTTGCGACATCCTGAGGGTATATTATTCTCATAAGTTATAATTTATCCGGGTGCCTGACTAAAGCGGAACCCACAACGGGCAATCAATGTTCAAAAAGAAAATCTTGCTATGACATAATGTTCAATATAAAATGCATCCATGGCTAACTGCAGTAGTTGGGGATCTATTACATATGATACATTTGATAGCTTCTATCTCCTAACCTACGAGTTACTGGAGACCAATAGGGACTCCATTACTCAAAAAAATTACAACATTCACTTGAGATTGTACCTCTTACCCTCTCATAGGTAAGTCAAACACTAAATGTGTTATTGGATTTGTTAAATTAAAGCTTGTTCATTATAATACTGATGTCTGCTATACTTAAGCATTCTAGGGCTCATCAACCCAAATACATCTCGAGGGTACAAATAAGTCTCAAGCTTTTATAACTCATTCATTATGCTAAGATATTTAAGCCAAATGAGCATTTTGCCTGTGAAAGCAATAACCAACATTAATTATGTGTATGTTTTTTATTCCATAAATGAAAATGCCTTGTTCATCCAACTACGCATGCCACTGCACACCTTACAGTACCATAACACATATTATAATTAATAATTCATGAACCATAGGCTTCAACATAAGCCATAAATATTTCATGCATAACATCTATCTTTTCAGAATGTAGCATCATATATCATTCCATGCATATGCAATTCACAAGTAAACAAAAGTTTAAAATCACACTGGTATATTTTAAATATAATTTTTCTTGAACTATCATGTAAACCATCTTACATAAAGTCTCACTGAAAAGCATGCATGCTACTTTTCATTCTTAAAATATCTTTGAAAAGTATGCATGCAAATTATCATGCATAAAGTATTATTTAAAAAATGTGCATGCAAACTATCATACGTAAAATATCATTTGAAAAACATGCATGCAAACTTTCATCCATAAAATATTCTTAAAAAGCATGCATGCGGACTATCCTACATAAAATATCATTGACAAGTATGCATGCAAACTATCATACATAAAATTTTATGAAAAAGCATGCATGTGAACTATCATACATAAAATTTTATGGAAAAACGTGTATGCGAACTATCATACATAAAATTTTATGAAAAAGTATGCATGAGAACTATCATACTTAAAATTTCATGGCAAAGCATGCACACAAACTATATTTTATGTACCTCGATACATATATATTTTTAAGTCATTTCACGTATTTCTAACATGGTCAATGCACATATATTTTATGCTATTTTTCATACACTTTTGTATATACATAAATATTTTAATATTAAAATTCTTACATAGAAAGGTATAAAAATATCTACCTCAAAAATCGCGTAATAATACAAGAAGCAAAAAATACAAAAGATACCCTTAAGGATTTTTTTTCTAATATGCACAATGTAGATTGCACTCGTTGTCAGTTCGAATGCAGGCGAGTGCCTCATATTTAGAGGTGAAAATAGGAGAGAAAAATAAAGGAAAAATTAAGGGAAGAATTTTGAAATTTTTGTTTGAAAATTAAAAGGGGGAAAAACTTGAGTTTGAATTTTTGAATTCTTTTAATTTTTGAGAGGCAATATGTGTGGGTTTGGATTTGGCGAGGCTCATTTGGGTCTCATTGAATCCAAATTCAATCCATTCAATAATATGTATATATATTTAATATAATCCATTTGGATCTTAAATGAACCTAAATCTTATTTACTCTAGTGAGATCCATTTGGGTTTTAAATAGATCCAAATCCATATTTACTTTTAGTGAGATCCATTTGGGTCTCAAATGGATCCAAATCCCTATTTACTTCTAGTGAGATCTATTTGGGTCTCAAATAGATCCAAATCTCTACTATATCCATTTAAACCCCAATATGGGTCTAAATTCCTATGGGTTGGCCTATTCAACCAAAAACCTTCAGAGATCCATATAGTACAGATCCGAAGTCTCAAAAACCAATGCGGATCCGATTAAAAATTTGGATCCCCTACCGAGGTTCAAACTCAATTAGTTCTACTTTGGATTTGGTCTACCAAGTGGATCCCGTCCCAATTGATTAGTTTGGATCACTACCTAATTCCAAACCCTTTTTAGTTTTAACTTTTATTAGATCCACCAAGTGGATCCAATACCAGTCATGTGGGTTGATCATTCTGGATCTCATCCTAGATCCAAATTTTAATAGTTTTAAGATCTAGTAGATCCATATATTTTGAACTCAAATTCAAGCAGGTTGCCTCTCTTGGATCCCCTATCGAGATCCAAACCCAATACAGTTTTGAACCCCATAAATCTCAATTTCAATTTATTAATTAATAATTAATTATTGTAAATTACAATAAGTTGCTAAACATTCAAAATTCACCAGTGTAGTCCAAAAATAGAACGGGTAAATTCCTCAATATTTCATTAAAATATTCACTAAAATTTTGCTAGTATTACAAGGCCTTAACCTCGTAGTGGATCTAGTCCATGTCTTAATGAAACCACCTCCATTTGGGCCCACATGCACCCACCCATGATTGCCTATTTTCCTGATGGCGAACTCTCAAGTCCAAAGCGTACTCTGTAAACTACCTACCTATTTCCTTGGCTCTGCTTATTGAACTTCACTAGGGCCTTGAGCCTACGTATTTTACTTGCACTAATAAAGACCCAAAATGGTGAGAGCAGCCATGGTAGCCAAATTTGATGTTCTTATAAGTCCTTGGTGCTACCTCACCCATCCTAGCATGTTATTAGGCGCAAGATGCATATGGTAATGGTCTTAAGTCCTATAAGGCCCGTTTGGTAAACAAAGAGCTACAACAAACAGAGGGGGATCGATTTCTTTGAGTCATTCTGTCCTCTCATAATGCTTATGACGATTAATATTGCCTTGGTAAGCATGATCAGTTATCTTGTGCCTATAAGACAATTAGACACTTTTTTTTTAAAGAGAGAAGTAATATCATTGAAATAGCATGATAGTAAGAATTACATGTTTGGAATTGATGAGAAATCAATTCCTATTGATGACAAAGTAAAAAGATGGGACTCTCCAACCCAATCAAGGTTTTTATTAGGCCATTTGATGTGCAATCTTTCTTTCAACTCCTACTTGATTCTCGGTTGTAAGATCCTCCAATTGGGTTTTTACTCCAGCTATGAGTGAGCCCATTTTGTTTGAGCCAAGTGCCTCACCATGCCACAAGTAGCCAGCACCTCCATATATACGAAGGGATGATTTGATCTCTGTGTTGGGCTTAGTCATACAACCTATTTTGATTGAAACAACTTAAGAGGTTTGGCCCAGCATAAATTCCATATATATATATATATTTGGTTTTCATCCTAGGCCATGGCTTAATTAACCAAGAGAGTACCAAAGTTAGGGGTGAGGCCCACATATTAGAGTTGAATTGGAATCTAGGTCTAGTTGATGCAATAATCTAAAAGTTGCAAGTCTGGGTCCATGAAGGTCAAGCCCATGTCCAATTGTTTGATAGCCTTATCAACAACCTACTTTTACAAAGTCCACTAGAAAATACTCAAAGCAACATGCCAAAAGGATGGTAAGTTCAATTGTGGTAGCATCCTCCTTTGTAACGATCGAGGCTCGTAAGTCCATCAGTCCACACGGTTGTCCGTGTACTAGTGGAAGATTTGGTAGCCACAGCAGCTCCTGCAGCTTCCTCAGGCGGATCTGCAGGTTGATCGAAATGCTCCCAAGATATCAATAGCAAGGGTTTTATAATCAGGAGTGTACTAAGTCAATCTGTAATCTTTAGCACCAGCTTTGAATCCAACACTGGTTTTAGTTTCTGTTTTTGGTGAGATAAGTTCCTCCCCCACAACTCATGAATTAAGATTTCTCACAACCAGGCTCTGCACCACATGGACTAGCTGGTGTGAATGAAACCTTTCGCAGCAATCCCTGACAAAATTCTCAACTGAAAGTGGTAACTGATTCTTTTAGAAGACTTCTGGCAAAGTCGTCGTATTTGTCAGTGGCTATGAGAGTATTATTTGAGGAAGCAATGTCTCCAAAGTCGAGCATGAACCCAAAGCACCAACTTCTGCCAAATCTAACTCACTAGCTACCAGCTCAAATAATCAAATCAACGGTCCATGACCGCTTTTAAGCAACATTTTTTCAACTCATGTCCCTTTTGACAGGTTGGTGCCAACTCAGTTTGCATTCACAAGTATAGCATAAAAGTTGGTATTCAACTCTGTGGATTGACTTATGCTGGTTGGTTTTCTGATTTAACACTCAATATTGTGAAATGTTGCTCCAAATCAACTTATCCTTTCTTCCCAAAAGGATAAGGTTGATCGCTATCACTGCAGCAACATGCTTTTGTTCATTGACTTTATATAGTAACTATGAGCCGGTTTTTGAAAGGTCGTGCAATTAATTAAAAGCCTTCAACCACTTGAGATTTAGTTAAAATATCTTCCGGTGACCACAGGCTATTTTGCATCTTTGTTTAGAACAGCTCCCTTGAAGATTGACAATGAAAGATCCTCCATGACCACTAATTGCCTTTCGACAAAGAGCCCATTTTTTCCTCAGGAAGATCTCAAACCTGAAGATAATTTTCGTTGATCTTCTTCTCAGAAAGGTGTCTAATTCTTCTTCTATGGTTGCCATTGAAGGATATCCAAGCTTCCCTCATCTTTAGCAATGCCACCTATTAAGCTGGTACCTGCAGAGACCTCCAGAAAGCAATAGAAACCTAAGAAGAAGGGAGTAGAGATGTTGAATGTCAACTCTTCATTAAAATACTCGGTTGCAGATTTTGTGAACTTGATATTGTTTTTGTCCAGTTCATGACTCACTTCTGAGATTTAGCATAGGTGGTTCATTGATTGTCATCAGGCCTTTAGTAACATGGCACCTTGGCTGGCATCCGGTTGGCTTTAAGGTCCTCCTGCTACCACAGGGGAGTACACCCAGCTTCTACCTTGCGGCAAGGGACGCCACTCATGGGTTTCGAACTTGTGACTTCCCATCAACTTGGTGCCATTCACAAGTCGTCCATATCAGAGGAGTGAAGCCCTTGTGGGTTCAATTTTCCTTCTTTAAAACATAAAAAATTGCATAGATTTCCAAACGATTTAAAGTTTAAATATTGTTGGTGAAAAGAATCAGCCAAACTAGATTTAAAACATATTGATATTAAGGGTATCTCCCTAAAAGGACATGCTTTTGCCAGTTCCATAATGCACACACACACAGAGAGAGAGAGAGAGAGAGAGAGAGAGACGAAAGTAATTCAACATTACCACTCATGAAGATCAACAAAATGTTGAACCCATGGACTGAACAAGAGCAAAAGCCAAAACAAGTAAAGAAAGCACAAGAGAAAAGAACATAGATAAAATGGGCTCACGCCGGAGCCGCTTGCCCAGATTGCGACAAAGGATAGGCAGCATCAGCAGGAGGGAGTGGAAGATCACTAAGATGCATACGCAAGATCGCATAAACATCTACTATGATTTCATGCACCAGGTTTTGAATGTTAACTGGAATATGACGAAAATGAGCATCGTTTTGCGCCATCCAAACAAATCACCAAGAAGTAAGCAACCACGTCCGCCAAATGAACCTCCACCTCTTGCTGCGCCTAATACAAACCGGCCCCAAGATCAGATCTAGTGCAAAGGACTTCTCCTTAACAAATACTTCTGCATGCCTCCAGGTCCTGCTAAAGATTTCCACAAATATTGGGCAAGACCAGAACAAGTGAAACATAGATTCTTCTGCAGCTTCACAAAGCACGCACCAACTCGGGAGCTGAATGCCCCACTTCTTTAAATTACTGTGGGTCTGGATCCTATCGTGCAAAATTAACCAAGCCAGGACTCGAGAACGAGGGGGAAGGACCCTTCGCTCAAAGCACATCCCCGGGCAACCAATCAGCCCCTGGTGGGAGCAACGATCTATAAACTTTTTTGGTGAGAAACTCTTCGCTTGGCGCCAACGCCCACTGCAACCACTGACCAAAATTTCTGGAGTCCTCAAAATGGTCTCTAAAGCAAGCTAAAGCGCCAAACCTCGGGTTCCCAGACGAACCGGGATAAGAGCTGAATCTCCATATTTAGCAAGAAGCAAACCAACACAAGGGTTATCCGGTTGGTGGGCCAACCAATATTGGAGAGAGAGAGAAAGAGAGAGAGAGAGAGAGAGAGATGCATATTATCCTTTGTGTGTGCAGACCAACATAAGGACAAGATTATTTGGTGTTGCTGCTGAACATAAATTTTAATTACAACTGTGACAATCTGGGTTCATTTGGTTGGTGTACATATATTTATGCATTTAATTACATGCCTGCCTCATGCATGTGTTTGACACCGTATGCACCTGGAGCTCCTTTTCACCCAAAGTAGTTAAAAAAATGCTAAAATAACCTGATGTGAATCGTCAAACTTCCAACAAGTGTATCTTTGGGAATGTAACCTATGTCACTTTTCACCAAATGATTGGGATCCAAGTCCTTGTAAAATGCATGCAACTGGATCTAGAGATGATCGAGAACTTTCTAAAAGGATCCTAAGGGATATCAACGGGTCAGATTGGGTCTAATTTCGAAGGAAAACGTTAAAACCGAATTGGATCAGACATAATTGGATTTGGATTTAAATTCAGAGTTGGATGAAAAATGATAAAACTACAGATCCGACTAGTCTAAAACTTCATATTTACACTTAATTGGATTCAGATCTTAGCCAAATTTGGATTTTAATCAAAATCGGATTCAGATTTATTTCGAATCTTAATCTGCTTTTTAATCGGATCTGGATTTGGCTACCAAATCCGATCAATCCGACTAATTGGATTTGAGTCGGATCTGGTTACATCCGACCTGTTAACATCTTTGCATGATCCAGGTCTACCTTTTATCAAGATTAAGCTGGAACAAAATTAGGGATGTCAACGGGCCGGTTGGATTCTAGTCGGATCTAGGCATTACCAAATCTGACTTAATCGGATATGACACAATCATTTTCAGAGTCATGAAAAAAGATAAAACCGAATCTAGATCCGATTAGTGTAAAACCTGACATTTGTACTTAATCAGATTCGGATCTTAGTCGAATTCGAGTTTTAATCAGATTTGAGTTTTAATCTGATTTGGATTTGGATTTCAATACAAAATTAATACCGAATTTGATTTTTAATCGGAGATGGATTTGGCTATCGAATCTGACTAATTAGATTCGGGTCAGATATCGATTTACATTTGAACTATTGATATCCCTAAACTAAACGTCTTCAATGTTGTCTTATATGTAGATCCCCCCACAGATGTCTCGAAAAAGAGATCATGGGCACCAACTCCCTTTGTTCAGCTTATTTTCCTTCATCCTTGGGGACAAATCACCGTGCTGGTTACCCATGTGATCAGCGGGGTCCTGTGTCAAGCTGAAGTCCCATGATCGAATTCCGCTGGCGCTCAGGGCTGCCATTACTTTATCACGGTTGGGACATGTAAGGTTGGGTGGTGGCGTATTTAACCCAGAATTTTACCTCGCAGTGAGGTGGGCTCATTAAATGACCCGGTTCTGGGTGAGGGTTTTCCTTCGTCATAAAAAAATAATACTTATTTACTATTTTTTTTAAAGAGAGAAAAATTCCATGAAGCCCAACAACGATATAACACATGCCCAGGAATCAGGTTGCTGTGAGGTTAGAACTAGCGAGCCTGAAACCGGGGAGACGATCAGGTCCAAGGAACTGGTGTCCGAGTTTTCTTTGGACTCATTCATCTCTAAGATGAACGACACTTATAAACACTTAGAATGAAAAGGACTCGAGCTGGATGAGCCCCACAAAAATTTTTGATACCATCCACTCTAAGATCAACGGGCATCCATAGTTGCAAATTGGACGACTGCAGTTTGTCTAGATCATCAAGATGAACAACACCTAAAAGCTATCAAAAAAAGATGTTCCCCAGCAAGATGGGTCCCACCACTACAAGAAAACCCTATTTAGCGACAAACATTTGCAATAAAAAAAACTGTTGCAAAGTGTCACAAGATTAGTGAGAGAATGATATTCATCGCTAAAATATCATTTATTTTTTATTTTAGCAACAGAAAATATTCTATCGATAATCCGTCGCAACTTAGCGATGGATTTAATTTTGTCATCATATCCGTTATAGATTAGCGGCAGATCAACGACAAACCTATTTTGTCGTTAAGCCGTCGCCAAATAGTGATAGAATTTGGCTGTCGCGAATCCATCGCGAATTTCTCCATAAATCCCTATTTTTTTTCTTTCTTTTTCTTTTCTGTTTCTTCTCCCTTGCGTCTCCCGGGCATGCCTCCCATCGCCGTCCGTCTCGCCTCCCATTGCCCCCCCCCCCCCCCCGGCCCACCTCCAGTTGCCTCCGGCCCTCCTCCCATCGGCCTCCGACCGACCTCCTGTTGCCCCACGGCCCGCCGACCATCACCCCACTTCTCGCTGCTGTCGACCCCCCCCCCCCCCCTTCCTGCCTCTCGTCGGCCCCCAACCGACCTCTTGTTGCCCCACGACTAGCCGACCATCACCCCCCTTCCCGCTGCCTGTCGACCCCGGACCCGCCGTCCCCCTTCCCACCTCCTCTCGCCCCCCAGCCTGCCTTCCCTTGCCCCCCCTTCTTGCCGCCTGTCAACCCCCGACCCACTGCCTCCTCTCACTCTCCATTCCTCCCTCCTCTTGCCCCCCAGCCCGCCGCTCGTCGCCCCCATTCCCATCGCCTGTCAACCCCCGACCCACCACCACCCTTCCCTCCTTCTCTTGCCCTCCATTCCCCTCTCCTCTTGCCCCCCAGTCTGCCGCTCGTCGCCCCCCTTTCCGTCGCCTGTCAACCCCCGACCCACCACCCCACTTCTCGCCTCCTCTCGCCCCCTTTTCCGCCTCCTCTTGTCCCCCAGCCCGCCTTGCCTTGCCCCTCCTTCCTACCGCCTGTCGACCCCCGTCCCGCCGCCCCCCTTCTCGCCTCCTCTTGCCCCCCCCCCCCCTCTCTCCAATAGCCTTGCCAAGCCCCTTTCGTCGCGCACCTGACCTAGGCCGACATCCTTGTCTGAACATCCACTTTCTCCCTCTTTTTCACTTGTGTTCCGAACATCCTTGACACTTTTATCCCGTCTCCGGCGACCTCGTAGGTACCCCCCCTGTATTGTATTGAAAGTCAGACAAGTGATGATGAATCATTCACGAGCTAGTGAAATACATTTTGTAATACATACCTGAATGATCTGAATGATTAAAATGATTTGAATGTATTGCAATCTATTGTATTGATTTGAATATATCGAAATGTATTACAATGTTTGAATGTATTGCATGTCTCAGATATTTTTCGAATTGATTATGTATTGAAATGTATTGTATTGATTTGAATATATTGAAATGTATTGCAATATTTGAATGTCTTGCATGAAGTTTTTTTCAATTTGATCTGATTGATTAGAATAATTTAAATGTATTGAAATGTATTGTATTGATTTGAATATATTGAAATGTATTGCAATGTTTGAATGTCTTGCATGAAGTTTTTTTCAATTTGATCTGAATGATTAGAATGTATTGAAATGTATTGTATTGATTTGAATATATTGAAATGTATTGCAATGTTTGAATGTATTGCATGAAGTTTTTTTCAATTTGATCTGAATGATTTAAATGTATTGCAATCTATTATATTGATTTGAATATATTGAAATATATTGCAATATTTAAATATCTTGCATGTGCATTTTTATTTGTTAGAATATGGTTCATGGAGGACACACTCGTTGAGCACCCAGTGGTAGCCAGTCTGAGCTTTCATCTTCACAGGCTCCTTTGATAGGTATATCATTTAAATAATTATATACTTGATTAGTTGAAATGTACATTGTGTGAATTTCTAACTCATTGTTCTGTAGGTACTGTTTTGCCTGCACATGACCCACCTACGCCGGATGCAGGATCTTATCAGTGTGACCCATGATAAGTAATTCAAATAGTGTATATCGATGGTCGACTGTAAGTATTTCATTGTCACTTGTCTAATATTTAACTTATAAAAAGTGTATATTGACAGTCGATTGTTAATGTGTATCTTTTCATATGCAGTGCGAGGTTTTAGCAACAAGAAGTAATACGAGGAATTACGAAGTCATTATTGCATCATCTTCAAGAACCAATAGCGCAATGGAAAGAGTACCTGAGAGAGGTGTTGGACAAATTAATTTCCTCATTCATGGTATGCAATCATTTATCATAACAAGAAGTCTTTTATATTTATGTGTGCTAACTTTCTGAATGTATTTGTAAGCTTCCCATCGTTTCGCGACTGCAAACGCAGAGAAAGACGCGAGGGTAGTGTGGCAGAAGGTGGCTACCAATCGTTTTGCCGACATGCTGCACAATATGAAGACTGCAGCAAAAAAAACAACTGGTGGGATAAATGATCCACTGCAGTGGAAGGGCCATGAGCCTCCTACTGTCAAGAGAGATTATTGGGAGGGCATATGCGACAAGTGGGTGAGCAATGAATTTCAGAACTGCTCAGCAAAGGCTGCACAAAACCGAGCAGTGATGCCCGATGCACAGCTACACACAGGTGGATCTAGAACTTTTGAGAACCACCAGAAGAAAATTGTAACTCATTAATATATATATTGTCAAATTTGTAAGTATTTCTGCATACTTATTTATCAATTTTTTTTATCATGTAACATTGCAGGAAGCAGAAAAAGGAGGCATTGTGCCTTACGAGGATTTGTTTGCTGAAACACATAAACGTAAGAACACGAAAGATTTTATATCAGAGAAGGCGAGAGCGACAACGGTATATATTTATTGTATTAATAAACATTGTAATATACAAGTTACTTTGAATTATGTTATCATAAATATTATAATTTTTAATTATTAATTCATATTCTAATTATTACTTTGTAGGAGTCATACGAGCAGCAAATGATACAACGATATGACGATGACTCCACTCAGCATCCGACTTTTGATCCTACAGCATGGGTGACTGCTACCGGTGAACCCAAAAAGGGTCGTGTGTTTGGGTTTGGGAGTAACATGAATACCACACCAGTCGTTGCCTCCTGCAGTCTGGGCTCACAGAGTTCTCCTGCCAGCATCAACTCCCAACGTTCTATTGACCCTGTTGTATCTTGGGATGGTGTCTGTTAGCGTCTTGAGGACAAAATGCAACACTTTTTAAATGAAGTCATTTCTAACATTGTTCGTAATGAATTGTGCAACTTTTTTCAGGATAGGGAAACTTCATCTGCATTCAACATGAGCTCAGGTGCCCGTCAGGTATGCATGATTGAATTACTATAAATGTTTTCTTATAATTTTGTTAATGTCCTTCAATTTATTACTAGTCTATGTGTCATTCATTCAGCCATTTACTTTGTTGCATTAGATTAGGTGGATTGCATATAATTTATTTCATTATGTTTTGTTTATAAATACTAATATTTTGGTTCTCTTTTGTAGGATGCTGGAGATGATCAACATAGAGGAGTTGATAGAGGCATTGAGGGAGGGGCAGATTGAGAAAATGAAGAGGATGATGCCCAAAATCTTGGCGAGGATTAGATTTTTTTGTTTAATTTGTTTGACAACTTGTAACTAATTATAACTTCGCAAGGACTGTACTTGATTATTAAAGTTTGCTTAACTTAACATTTATTTTTAATTTGTATATATTTTTTATGTGTACTTTTTTTTATAAGCAGGATATATGAATTGTACGAGAAATTTTTCTCGAGTTTCAAAATATTTCAAAAAACAATTTAATTTTTTATTACAAATTAGCGATGGAGTAGCGACGGATATTATTTGTTGTTACTCCATCACCAATTTGCAGCAGGCATCGGTTTGCAATGAAATTTAAACCGTCGCTAATGTTCGTCGTCACATTTCGATGAAAATTAGCGACGGATACTTATCTGTCGATAAATAGTAGCGACAGAAATAACGACTGATTAAATTTTGTCGTATAACCAAATCGGTCACCATTTAACGATGAATTCGTGACATACATCATCCGTCGCTAAGCCATCACAACATAACGATGAATTGACGATAGATAAATTCTGTTGTAATTTAGTCACTAGGGTTATGCAACAGATGATATATGTCGCTAGTCCGTCGCAAAGATGTACAACGATGGATTAGCGATGAACTAGCGACGTATAGAATCCGTGACCAGTACGCATTTTTCTTGTAGTGCACAAACATTTTGGATGTTGGTCACTTCTTAGATGAACTGCTGAAATTTTTTCAAAACAAATTAAAAACATTTGATGGTTTTTTTATGCCATTCATTTTGATGATGGATGCCATCTAACAGACCCTGGACAGCTGTTCAAGGTCTCTTAACCTGATCTTGTAACAAAATCTTGATCAGGCATAGAACCATATTTTACACCCACACAGGATCTTGTTATCATTTTGAAACGGCTTCATTATGACCCGGAGAGCTTATACCATCCCTAATTGGAAACTCATTTCTATTACGTTACTGTTCTGCAAAACTACAATAAGAAGGTGGAACAAAGCAAACCACAAGATAAATACAAGAAGAAAAAGAAGATAAGGCATGAAAAATTTATGTGGCTTGACACTCATGCCTATGTCCACGGGCAAAGGAGGAGTGAGAAAAACACAAGATGTGAAATACAATAACAAGATACAGAGTTCTCAAAACCTTAATCTTCAATACGCCCGAAAGCTCTCGTACCTAAATCTAAAAAGTAGGTGGCAATAATTAACCATGACGCAGTGCACAAAAACCCTAGTTAGTACAAAATTTTTTTTTATAAAAATTAGACAGGTCCATACCAATACTAGAATATTGCACATGACAGCATTCCATTGGCCTCGCAGCATCAAAATGCAGTCCCCACTCAAAATAAGGCCATGCAATTGTTTGTGGCATATAATACAAGGAATCTCTTGAACTCTAGTACAGGAATTCTAGAGTATTCAAGGCGTAGGACCTCGTTAAATAGGTTGCTAGCCACCAACCAGCCCTTCTAGACTTGATTAAAGTTTTTGACTAAAGGATTTGGAATACGTGAGGGCGAAATGTTACCACCAGAAGGGCCAGAAGTAAATGTCAAGATGTCACTGGCTACAAATTATACGGTTCACCACACAGTCCAACAAGTTTGATGAACCCTACCCATTAAAGGAACAAAGCCTTAGACACACTTGTAAGGACCCAAATGGGATTTTTTTGGATTTATAACCTAAAGAAACTGCACCCGTTACAAAGACCTGGTCGCGCTGGCTCAGCCTGCCATACCTATAGTGGTCGTGCCAAAAGCGTAAAACTCCGGAGCTAGGACCCCTGCCCCAGGGCTTATGCTATGTGTTGGCTTACGCAGAGGGGCGACACCCATAAGAATCAAACCTTGACTGCACTACCCCACTGCGCCAACCCCTCTTGGATCGCAAATGTCATGGGATCAATTCAAGAAAAGCCAAATTAACTTGTGATAATTTATGGACACTAATACCGATGATCATACTAATGTCAATAGTAATTCCAAACTTTGACTACTTAATCTCAGAAGACATGGTGAACAACATAGCTACACGTGATCTTGTAGGGCCAAGATGATCCACGGCTCTCTAGAATCTTACTAGCTAGGAGGACAGAAGCCCATATTGTTACATAATTTGAAAGGGTTGCTTCTTTCTACTCTTCTAGATGATTGTAACGTGAATTTTGTCATTCACTATTTTAGATATAGCGACAAAAACATCACCACCCAAGTGTGGAAGATCGACAGAATCAAGATGACTTTGTATTCATAGATAAGGACAATGTGATAAGTATATGACAGTAAATGATACAAGTAACTGAGAGCTAATGCAGCTCACACATGACACGGTATGGATGATTGGAAAACATCACCATGGTTGGTGGCATCTGTAGTGTTGGAGGATTCATCTCCACTATCTTATTAGTACACCTCAGATGCAAACAGAGTTGACGGTGGGAATACCAAAACTGGTTTCATATATTTTTGTTTGTATCCTTCAATTTCGTTGTGCTAGGGCATGTGCCCATTCATTAACAATCAAGAGAGATGAAGGTTTCTGTAGGTTTACATGTAAAGCATACGTGCACGGATCTGCAACTTGTGATAGCCGTTTATTTGAATAAAACCTATTTTTATCATATTTCCAACATACCTTCCAGGAATTCACTTTCTTAATTATTTATAAGTTTGTTTACTACTGCTTTCAAATATATTAGATTTTGGAAAAATAACAGTACTGTCCCTGTAAATTGGTGCATTTTCTGAAATACCTAGCAAATTGACAAAATCCCCCATATATAAAAAAATTCGCTGATGCGGGACTATTTTAGAACATTTTTGCCCTTTGTACATGCAAACCTGAAGGTTTGCGAGATATACAGGTATGTTGTATGAAGTTCACAACCTTTAAATAGAAAGGAGATTCTAAGAACATCCACATCCTTCGGGAATGTAATTTGTGAACCTCACTTAAGTAAATACTCATCAAGGAGCTTTGCTATGTGTGTGACATCCACAAATACATGTTTTGAATGTCTCTCAACGTTCACACTCTGATGATACCTCTGCAAATACAGTATGACCTTTATAAATATATTATGACCTTCACAAATATAACTTGTGAACCTCCTTTAAGTAAATACTCTCAAGGAGATCCACAAATGTCTGTTGTGTTGTGAATGTCCTTACTCATTTTTGAACGTTCTCGTGACATTCACAAGATGATTCACGAACATCCTCTGTATGTACAGATCTTGTACGAACATTTGCACGTTGGTCATAAGATTTACAAATTTTCTGAAGACTTAAATGTGAATATCTTCATATTTTTGTGAATATTTGTATAAGCATTAAATGTGATGGCTTTTTTAAAGTCATAGTTTGCATTTTAGGGATTTTTTCACATTTTAGCTTCTTAGAACCACTCGGAAGCTTATTACAAAAGTATTATATTTCATGCTGTTTTTCATGCTTCGTAAGCTTTTATGAGAAGCTAGCTTTTGAGAAATGGAAAGATTGCCTCTTCTAAAACACTAACATTGGAATGGCTTTGTAATGTAAAGAAATTGTATTTTATCTTTTAAAATGGTGTTTTCACTGCAAATCTACCTATACATTGAAAATTGTAGCAAGCTTAAAGTTCATTTGAAATAAAAAAAAAATTCTCAAGTACAATTTTACGTAGTTTCCTACTTATTTTT
This sequence comes from Nuphar pumila, assembly GCF_984573655.1. Lineage (NCBI taxonomy): Eukaryota > Viridiplantae > Streptophyta > Magnoliopsida > Nymphaeales > Nymphaeaceae > Nuphar > Nuphar pumila. Next base: position 23,825,663 of record NC_143263.1, read on the forward strand.
TCATTGTTTTTATCTTTTTACCTTCCCCTTAAGCTAGTTAACTGCGTCCTCAGGCATCCAGGCGGCTTCTTGCATTGCTTTTCACACTCACTTCTTACCCTGATAACCGTGGTACTGGTACAGACACGTAGGTCCAACTTGACTCAACCTAACAGAGGACTTACAAGTTAAGTATGAACTTAAGGACTCAAAATGGTTGTTTGCCTCTAAGGTTGGTGTGACCTGATTCAGATCTGCTAGGACCTACAACTCGATTTACCCAAGTGGGTCCACTAAGCTTTATCTGAACAGCTGAATTGGTCAAACCTGAAACCAATGTTATCAAAATCCTTCCGAATCAGCTGATTCAGATTCGAATAGGCCCAGAGACGATTCAAAATTGGTCTGATTCAAGGTCGTTTCAATTCATTTTTTTAATAAAATCGGACCAAAGACGATTCAAGGTTGATTTCAATTCATTTTTTAATATTTTTTAATGGGTTAAAAATATATATTTTTTACTTTTTACTACAAGTGCCATGTGATGGTAAAAAAACGGTCGAATCAAGAATGATTTTTAATAAACCGATTCACCTTCTGAACCGATTTTAACAACATTGCCTGAAAGTACTCAGAAACATGGAGTACAAATGAGACCCTACAAAGTCCCACTGCATTTATATGGAAGGACCTCACAATAATTTAAGACCCAATAACTTCACTAGAATGGGCTCCCTTTGTCTGCTAGGAGCAGTTAGTGCACATCACCTTGTGTTGGAATGTTGCAAGTTCAAAACCCAATGGTAGGGTTGTATAACTAGTGGGGGTCTGCCTAACATAGGGATGGCAGTGGACTCGGGTGGGGGCGGGGGACAAGGTCTTCACCCGCACCCCATCTCAAAATCCTGCCCTCCATCGATTTTGCCTTCATCTCAGTTTCATGTCCTCCATCCCCGGTCCAATCGGGGTAAGGCAAGGCGGGGGCCCGTTTTCCCTCGGTTCATTGCCATCCGGATTGGGGACAGGGCAGGGCAAGGCCGGGATTGGGACGGGGAGGGGGGAAAGCATAAGTCTATCCCCGCACAAGTTTTGATATTAACCTCTATCCCCGTTTCCAGTTCAACCGGGGCGAGGCAGGATGGGACTCCATTTCTCTCCCGTCCACTGCCATAACAACTGCTTGCATATAAAAAAACAAAAAAATAAATAATCATATCCAGCTTGAGTGGACTAGGTAAGTGTCGCCTACCATATCGTGGTAAGTGGCTCTATCTCTATCATTATGGGGGTAAACAGTCTCCTCTATGACCATCACTAGGGATGGCACTCGGGTCGGGTTGGCGGGTCAGCATACCTCAACACGAACCCGACCCATTTGTTAAACGGGTCAGTTGTGGCAAACACGAACCCGACCCATTTATTAAATGGGTAACCCGACCCGACACGGTTAACCCGTTTAATAAATGGGTCGGATCGGGTAAACGGGTTGGTGGGTCGGGTTTGGGTAAATGGGTTGGTGGGCGGGTCAGGGTCGGGTAAACGGGTTGGCAGACAGGTCGAGGTCGGGTAAACGGGTTGGCGAGTCGGGTTTAGGTAAATGGTTGGACCCGCCCACTTAACCTGTTTATTAAACGGGTCAGACCGGTTGGCAGGTTGGCATACCCTTAACATGAACCCGACTCATTTAATAAGCGGGTTAGGCGGGTCGACCCGTTTATGACACGAACCCGTTTAAGTCAAATCGGAACCTGACTAAGACGCGGGTTGGCAGGTCGTGTCAGATTTTGCCACCCCTAACCATCACAATTGATAACCTCTCTGTATTTGTGTGTGTTTTGATTAGGGAGGGGCAAGGGACAAGGTCTCCACCCCTGCCCTATTTCAAAATCCGAACCTGACTAAGACGCGGGTTGGCAGGTCGTGTCAGATTTTGCCACCCCTAACCATCACAATTGATAACCTCTCTGTATTTGTGTGTGTTTTGATTAGGGAGGGGCAAGGGACAAGGTCTCCACCCCTGCCCTGTTTCAAAATCCGAACCTGACTAAGTCGCGGGTTGGCAGGTCGTGTCAGATTTTGCCACCCCTAACCATCACAATTGATAACCTCTCTGTATTTGTGTGTGTTTTGATTAGGGAGGGGCAAGGGACAAGGTCTCCACCCCTGCCCTGTTTCAAAATCCGAACCTCTATGTCTGCCTTCATCTCTGCACGGGGATGGATTTTAACCTCCACCCCCGACTCCATCCCCATTTCATGTCCTCCATCCCCGGTTCAAATGGGGGCAAGGCTGAGCGGGGTCCCGTTTCCCCTTATAGTTTATAGTCATCCCTTAAAGGATTGGGGATGGGGCGGGGCTAAGTGGGGATTGGTATGGGAACGGGGAGGAGAAAAGTGTAAGTCCATCCCCGCCTCCATCCTCGCACGGGGATAGATTTTAACATTCATCCCCGCCTCCATTCCCGTTTCATGCCCTTCATCCCCTGTCCAAATTGGGCTAGGCGGGGCGAAGCACCCGTTGTCCCCAGGTCCACTGCCATCCCTAGTTTTGATAACAAACTAAAACAGACTTGGTCACCTAATTTCATTTGATTAAAGTTTAAACCTCACATCCTCTTTACCCGCCAAGGATTACACGTAGATGTCGTGTCAACGTAGTGACAGTTACATGACACCTTTCCCAGATGGGTGGATGGAACCCCCATGAACATTTATTAACCTCCCTTAATAGGCACGTTACAGATAAAAATTTAAGTTAATATTGATTAAAATCATCATCAACAACTTATTACTACACCAATTATTTGATAACGTAATCCACCAACGGAGGCTCGGCTTGTCTGGCAGGAGCAGTTAGTGCACGCCACGCCACCTGGGACGTTGCAAGTTCGAATCCCATTGGTACGGTTGTATAAGTGGTAGGGGTCTGCCTAACCTCAGTTTTCTCTGTCAGAAAAAAATATTTGATAATGTAATCTAGAATCCTAATTAATCTTGTTCATGTTTCACTAATTAACAGCACGCCCCTAATTAGGACATTCTCTTGCGAATGCGATGGGTCTATGTCATGAATATGACAGAACCAAACACATTTTAAATGGCCTTTGGTAATTAAGCGCCTTCTACGTCCAATTATATAAAAAAAATTGGGTATGGGATTTCTTTTCATATCATAATCTAATAAAAAACCCCAACAAAGTAACTAAAATTAGAGAAGCATCTGGGTTTTAATTGAAGCCCCAATTAGTTGTGCTAGTTGCAATTAGAATCAGTGTTGTGAGAGGCCAGGCGCACGCTCAAGGTACTGAGGCGTGCTGTGATGCGCAAATTGCCCCTCATCAACCTCCAGAACTCCCTCCTTCATCCCCAAGTCTTCTTCCTCTGCCTTATTCGTCGGCTGTGCTAACCCCAAGTGCCGGTGGATCCACCGCCACGTGCCGGCCAACTGCTCCTCCGCCGCTCCTTGCCTTCCCTCCCACCGCTTCACTTCCATACCAGTTGTGAGAGGTGTACGCCCTCAGTACCTCAGGCGTACGCCTCAGAGGCGAAGCGCAGGCTCAACGCCTGGCTTCCCCTCATCGCATTTAACAACCTTGATTAGAATGAACTCATCCAAATCATCATCACAAATTTACATTGTTTTTTCTTTCTTTTGAATTTATCATGTCTTCAAGTTTTATTGAAAAAATATAAAAAGGACCAAAAAATGGGATAATATTGCAATATTTTCATGGTATTTTCTTAAAAATTTCATTTTTTGGTATTATTAAAATTAAAATTTTCTCAAAAACCACTTATTTTAAAATTCACCTGAACCCTGCTGATTTTTCTGGAGACTAATAGTTGTGATATGAGATAAAGTTTCAGACGGAACCCGAACCGTTCGACGCAGCCAAAATTCACCGGCCAAAGTTAGGTCATGCTGAACATGAGCGTTTTTGCTCGTGCCCACATCGTGGCCGTCTGTTTGCATTTTGGATGAATGCCACGTAGTTTTGTTGACTTTTGAGCTTTTTAAAATGCAAATCGGATGGCCACGATGTCAGCATGAGCAAAAACGCTCGTGTTCTTCAGCATGACCTGATATGCTTCCAAGTTAAAAAAAGGTACTTTTTAAGTACGACCTTGAACAATGAGAGGTCAATATCGTAACTTCACTTCATCTGCAGCCAATTTTTTCTTCCTGCCGATGTGGAATCCCTCTGTATATGATAGCCTCCAGGGCATTCCGGTAAAATCGTCATCCATCGGTCGCTTATTTAAACTCCGGAACACCTCCTCTCCAGGGAGTCCCACTCGCCGCACGAGAGATCCGAAACCGCAGGGCCCAATGGCGCTCGATTCCGACCATTCGAAGCCGATCTCTCACCGGAACCCAGACGGAGACAGTACGGATAGGTTTCCCGTCGCCGTCTCCATCTCTCCGTCGGGCTCGTCGGCGTTCGATCTCGAGGAGGCGCTCTTCTGCCCCGTCCCCGACTCGCCAACGTCGCCGCCTGAGGAAGCAGACTCCGGGAACGTTCCGCCGCCGGATATCATGGTCTCGGGCATGCCGACGGTTTCCGGAGAAGGAGTCTGTGCCGTATGCATGGAGGAGCTCTCCGGAGGTGGCACGTGCGGAAAGAGGATGCCGTGCTCGCACGTGTACCACAGGGAGTGCATATCTGAGTGGCTCGCCCGCGACAGCTCGTGCCCGCTCTGCCGGTGCCGGATCAGTCCGGAATGATGACGTGGCGGGTTTAGATCCGCCCGAGGGACAAGTTTTCCGGTGGTTCGGGTTGCTTGCGTGGGGTTTTTCTTTGTGGATGTCGAAAGTGCCTCCAACTCGCATAGGGCCGCGGTTTCATCTGAGTTGTGCTTTGTTGAGAGAGGGTATTTTCGTCTTATATTATTATACATGAGAGTGTTTTAGTAATTCCAGTATATAGAACTAATTGAGACTCCTGCCAATTGTGTAATTTTCGCGTTTCAACAGAGTTGTTATTTGTTACAGAATCACAAAAAGTGAATTTAAGAATAATTTGTTTTGCTTTAAATTTTAATTGAATTTCGACCCAAGTCCCCATGCTCGATCAGGTCCGGACTCATTTTGCATACGATTAGTGAAGCAAGAGGAAATAAAAATAATAATATTGAAAACATTTTCCATAAAAAAAGAACTTGGAAGAGCGATATTGACTCGGTGGTACTTGCGATTGTTTGATATCTGGAGACTGGTTGTTCGGACGTCTCTTCCATCTTCAAGAAAACGGGAGTTTCCCATGTGCCAAACCGACCGCTGCGAGTGGGGTACGGTAACCTTGGATGCAACTGCGTTTTTGGGTGTTGATGAATCTCTAAAGGGAAAGACCACCGTTGGATGGTGGTGTCAGTCCTGTGCCTCGTTCAACAGGCTAGAATCGGGTTTGTACACAAGGTGCAGGTTCGATAGGGACAGGACCCTTGGTGACTGCCAGACTGAATATGAACGAGTGATCCTGAATGCTCAGAAACACTAGAAAAAGCAGATTGGGGAACACAGACAGAGAGGACGAGAGATAGAGTTTTGATGGCTGGATTTATGTGGGTTCTCTACGTTGTAATCAACCATCTTACTTCTGAGAATCTCTGATCATATATCAATCACACCTTGTGTTGCCGTCATGCCCCACTTGCTGGATTAAGAATCCACAGAAAAACTAAAAAGAGCATCAAACATGTTTGCTCTAAACCATTGAAACCAATGAATTTATTGACGTTTCGATAGATCGTTGATGAGTATGATCTTTCAAAACCTTTATACGTCACCCTTTTTTCTTTTTCTAAACTTTATGAGAAGGACTGATTTCTCTTCTTGTAGATGAAGAGTCTAAAGAGATAAAGTCACTATATATAGTTTTGAGACCATAACTTAATTTGTAACCAACTGAAAGTCTCTTCAATTCAGCTCATCATAAAATTGAAGATAGACATGTAAGAGGTCGTTTCACATAATAAGATCATATCATATGAGATATCATATGACCCAACCGAACTAGATCACATAAAGTGGGCATAAACCTCAAACAACCTATAATGTGTGATTTATTATATGTAGGCCCACACAATTTTCTCAACAATCTCACTTAGGCCACCACGTATGTAACCTTATAATCATACATTATAACCTTATGAGTTCAAAAACATTGTCTTATCAATTGATATATCTACCAATCCAGCCCATTAATCATGTTAACAAAGAATCAAAGTGGTCTTCATTACAAATAACGTAATTTGACCCATCAATGATCACATATATCAACATGACTAAATGGCATGGATCAAATGTAACGACCTCAACTCATACTTCTTGAAAATGCAGATTTTTTTTATTTTTATTTTTAAACAAATGCAGAAATATTCTCAAAGATCCGGGGCCTATACAATTCCAATCCCAATTAGATAACCACACACATCACAATAGAGCTTACACTTATCATCTATACCAAACTAAATCATGATTCATTTATTTGAAAGAAAGAATGTTTAAACAATAATTGCAAGAGACATATTAGAGTTATTTAAATAACATAAAAGTAAATAACGAAAAATTGAGTCATAATGTTCATCTGTGAACCGTCCAACAAGAATGTAACACTCATAACTCTCCCAGAAATCAGTCACTTCACTGATCACCTGTGACTGCAAAAAACTATAGAAGTAGGGTGTCAGAACCGAAATCCTAAGCACATATACTTCTAATAAAACAAGTGATCATAAAGAATACAAATAAGATTTCATGCAATCATTTAGAGGAAAGCAATTATGACAACTTCATAATTTCAATTAAGCATCCATGCAACAGAAAATAATTTCTAAGCATGAAGAATCATTAAGCAATAGCATGGATCACAATTTAAATAAACAGAACATTTAACATGCATTAGAAATTAAACCTCATGCATTCACTATCATGTAACGATTAAAAGAACAAGTAAAATATGCATGTTCTAATGCTTAGTAGAAATATGCATGATTTATGTGCAATGCATGAACATTTCATTATCTTTTATTAAAGTTTCACTTTTCATATGCATGCCCTATTAAATGCATACAATTTAAGTTTCTCTTTTTAATTACCGTTGCCCGCGAAAACACAAATGGGTAAAATCTCTGAGGTCAAGTTAGGTTCCCAATGTAGCTTAACACACAATTTATATTTTATTACTGGGTTTCAAACTTAGCCCTCGAGTGATATCAGAAAACAACACCATCCATTAAAATATTAGAAAACAACATCTAATATCGGGGTCACCTGGAACATCAGCATTCACAAGTGTCACTTTTCTTGGTATACCAAAACAACAACTATGTCTACACACCACCCCCAGGCAAAGTGGCAGATTCTCCCTAAAACCGTGGCAAGGAGAAGAACCTCAATATTGGGTTCAGGAGCAACAACAATGCACACGAAGTTTTTGTATCCCCACGGTTTCCCCAAAACCGCAATATCCAAGACTTTCACTTTAAAGAAGGGACATTAAGAAAACATAAATTACACTATTCTTTGCTTTCTTTTTATCGTGTTATTAATCCATCTCTTTTACATTTGCAAATCAACACGCAAAATTAATAACATAAGTTTGCAAATCAACATGCAACCATAAGTTTGCAAATCAGCATGCGCAACTCTCCACGGTCTACCACCCATGACAACAATAGAACAATGCAATTAAAACCATAATATAAATATGATTTTTGTGATGCATTTAAACAATTAAAGAAAGAGCAACCAAGGCTCAAGCCTCTCCAGGCCTGTGATTATTCATTTAGACCATCGATGCATCATACACAAAAACCATGACAACCTGCAATATATGCAATGAGGTCAACACGCTTCTAAATGCATATTTATGTATATCAATTTAACCATGAGCATAATATGTCACATTCATATGCATGTGTTGACCATTCATGTGCATATGCCTTTACGAAATTAATCTACATACATGCATTCACTCATGAATTATCTCAATTGGTACAAGTGAAAAACTCATGCATTTATGTACATGTGAAACACACATCAATGCATGTATGCACATGCATTTGAAACAAACTTCATATAGTATGATGCTTAAGCATGTCACATCAAGTCAAAGCATATAAATAATTCCAAATCTTGACATGTCTCGAGAACCAAAATACATGCACACCACACCTTCTGAAAATTTATATGCACATTCAGAAATGCAAACATGTATCATGTGTATGCCACAAAAATATTCATAAGCATGTCTTTGTTCAATTCAGCTGCATACTCAAGTCAAATGCATACTTTTATTCATGAATCAGTTCCAATTAAAATATGTAAACACGCACGCCATGAGGTACTTCCCAAAATACATCAATTCCATGTATGCACATGCATATGCAAGCAACCTTGCACTAATGTCTTAATCAAGCATAACATGTCGATTCTAAGCACAAGAAAAACATCATTCTTTCCTTGATTCACCTCTAGCAAAACATGTATACATGTATATAAGCATGCGAGTGCAATAACAATAAACTTTCATGATCCATATTTTCAATACATGCACATGTCCATACATTCACATGCGTAGAAAAAAAAACTAAATCTTTAACACATGTAAAACAGGGGATAGCACAAACACTTTTCATATGAAAATTTGTATATAGCCATATGCAATTTACTGAGTCAATTAAATTGAAAACAATTTTGAAAACATAATCACCACCTAAGCATTGATCTTGGTGCAGGTTCGATAGGGATAGGACCTTAGTGACGAACAGATTGAATATGAACGAGTGATTCTGAAGGCCCAAAAAAACTAGAAAGAGCAGATTGGGAAACACAGATAGAGAGGACGTGAGATAGAGTTTTGATGGCTATATTTAGGAGGGTTCTCTACGATGTAATCAACCATCATACTTCTGAGGATCTCTGATGATATATCATTCACACATCGTGTTGCCATCATGCCCCCACTATCAAATAACCACCTTCAATGACTGCACATTTTAAGAGCCCACTCACGTAGTAGTTCATTGAATCCTTGTAAGACCTAATTGAATTTATAACCTGAATCCATTAATTATTTGGATCTATCTTTAACTTGGTGATAGGGACAAACAAGCATCTTATATCATAATCAATGCATCATTTATCATGAATATCAAGTGACCTTGCACAATTTCAAGGGTTATATTAATATTCGAGTGTGACAACTTTCACACACGCTATGAGTTATTTTCTCAATAGACATATGGTTTTTTCATCATCACATGAATAATGATTTTTTCTCACATATAGTATGAGTTTAACCATGATATCATGCGATTTAGATACACTAGCTGAATTTTTTTTCATGATATATCTTTATCATGAGAATATTCACAAACTAGATTGATTTTTCATCATTATCCTTTAATGCACTCATTTCACATAATTATATGAGCTTTTTATCATGTAAAAAAATTCAATCATAACTCTTAATGTGCAAAATTATGTACAAAATTTATTTTTATTTACTTTTACTATATCTTTAACTATGTTGTTTATAGTTTCGAAACCAACAAATACATGGTGAATTATTTTGCACATATATTATAATGAGGGTCTCACTTTCTTAGATGGTTATGCGGTTTAGATTATTCTTCTATGATCATGTTATAAGACATCATCATGTCCTAATAACCTTGCACAAAATTCTTATGCAATGTGAAGCACTATGAATTTTAGCATTCTATGAATTCATAAAAATTTAACATCCATAAATTTATAAAAAATGATTTGTCAAACATGATTTATGCTCTCTTTTTTAATTAAAAGGTTCTTTTAATTGTGTTTTACTATATTTATTATATTGTTTGTATTGTATATTAGTTTTAGAGGTAGTTGCATAAAATTTGACGTAGTTAAGAGTTTATGAATTGTATCTATCAAGTGTTTTTTGAATATGCTAAAATTCATACAACGGCAAAGTGCCTCCGCTACTCTTGGTTTCTACCAAACAAGTTTTGACATTAAAGAAGTATGTGGTGGTGGCTTTGGTATTGAAAATAGTATGATAGTGGTCGTAGTAGCAATGATGGCTTTGGCAGTTTATTTTAAGTCAATTTAATTTTTATTTGTTTTAGGTTTGGTTCTGATGGACCGGCAGGATCCGTTTGGGCTATTGGCGAGTGTATGCAGGATTTTTGAGTAGTTTTTATATTTATTTTTTATTTTTTCAATTTAACTGGATCCACCCTTGATGGGTTTGGATCCGGGCCAGAGCTGGACTCCCCTTGGGCGAGTTGGATTTAGTTTGGCGCCTTTTGAGGACCTAGCTGTTAGACCCAAAAGTTGCTCTAAGTGAGGCTTTTGAGCAGTGATTTGGAAACCCAAGGGCAAAAAATGTTCTCTCCTACCTCTCTCCCTCCCTCCCTCGCTCCCTTGCTGATAAAAAAAAACCCCAAAACATGAGAGGGGTTCACATTTTAAGTACTGTTGAACTTTGAGAACCACCCTTTTAAGAACTCGTTGGAGGAGAAGGCACCCTTCCCTCTATGCCATTTGGTGCCTCATGTGGACGTTATTGTTCGTGGAGCGACCATTTGGGAAGGTGGTCGACTATGTGACATGTGGTTCAACTGAGCGCTGTTGTTGGAGCTAAGGAGGACGATGATTCTTTGGCCAACAATGACCTCACCGCTGCTAAGGGTTGTTCACACTTTGGCCGACCCCCTTGTTATTTTATTTTTTGCTGTTTTTTTTTCTTGTGTGGACGGTTACCAATCGTTAGAATGCCCATTAGGGCTGAATCAAATTTCTGTTTTTTGGCTTTTTTAATTAATTTTTAAAATCTGATTTATGTTTATTGAATGAAATCTGATTTGATGTGTTAGAAGGTATCATTGAGGACATGTTTAAATTGTGGACAGTTTGCCTTTTATATTTAAAAATTGCATTTCTTTGAATATGAATGTTCGTATATGAATTTTATTGAAATAAAAATTTTTTGTTTATTAGAAGGTATTGTCAAGACAGAGGAAAAACATTTTCACAAATTTTTGTGTTGAAAATTTTATGAAAAAAACATTGTTTTTATGTGTTTTAGAGAAGCTCAACAAGTGTTTGGTCAAATGCCACAACTAGCTTAAATGTGTCGTTTGAATTTGATTTTTCTTGAGCTTATTTAGATTAATTTTAGCATCTTTGTTGCATGTGTTTGTAGTATGGGGCGGAACCATCAAATTTACATAGAAGGGGCCAATCATATATATATATATATAGGAAAATAAAAATCTCTCTAATGGAAAACCTTCTCAATGGACGTCTTATTGTATTTTTGGTATTTTTTCCAAAATTCTGACCATATAGATGTGATCTATATGCTTGTTTTTATAGGAATCACTTCTTGGAGCATTTGATTATGATACATGGATATGTTTTTATAAATTTCAAAATCAACAGTGTACAATTTTCATAAAATTTAGAGGCTCCAAATACTAATTTTCTATCCAAAATTCATGATCCAAGTGTCAATTTTATAATAAATCAATCATGTTGAATACATTTGTATGTTCAGAATTAAAATAAAAACAACAAAAAAAATCATTAGGGAGGTGTGAGGGGGTTTTCATTGGGGAGGATTTTTATCCTCCTGTATATATATTTAAGGCTCCATTTCTTTTTATTATTTTTTACACATCTGACGCTTCGATTTGATCTGCAAATTTTTATTTTTTGAAAGTCAAGCTGGGGTTAGGCGGACCCCTACCAGTTATATAACTATACCATCAGGAGATCTGCTTGTCTGGTAGGAGCAGCTAGAAACAGGCTCTTGGATTATGTTTTTCTGAATGAAGATCAGATATTCTAAGGGTAAAAAATCCAACAGTTTTGAACATGCTGAATTTTCACCCTCCAAAAAATCAACAGTTTTGACCATGGAGTCAGATTTCGTCAATATGACCTGCCTCCATATTTTTCATTAACCCCAACCAATACTCTCTCAGAGAGAGAGAGAGAGAGAGAGAGAGAGAGAGATGTTCAGTTAGCTTTGTCTAGTTTAGACTTTAAATTCCTTTTCAATTGAATTTGGGAACCAAAAACAAGTCTTAAAAGATAAAACATCTTTGATAAAAGTCATCTTTCTATGATAAAAATCATGTTTCAGGTGGTGTTACTTTTTAAAAAAATATTTGTAATTGGTAATCTATACTTTTAAGTTTGCAACCTAACAAACATTGGTGATGCTTTGAAAATATCATGTTTTTATTGTAGTAATTTGGTAAAATCTGATATCTTGTAAGTCAATAAGAAAATATCATGATTTTCAAAGATTTCAAGACTTCTTTAAACTGTTAACGCCGTTCTGTTATATACTTTTCTAGGCACTACCATTGTCAACAATTTCTCGTGAATTCTTGAAAATGACTAATTTTTCTTAACTTTTATCGTGAGATTTTTCATCCCCAAGAAAATGCTGAACCGATAGTTGTGTCACTGGCTTGAGAGGATGCTTTTGGTATTTTGATATTTTTGCTAGGATGGCCATGGATCCATGACTTGAAGGCGGCTTCATCCACATATCATCAATGCATGAAAATACTCTAAAAATATCATATCATAGTTATCTTTGCTGATGATCCAACTATCAGGTAGGCTTAGCCCATGATCCCTCAGTCAGAAAAGTTCACAGGCATTCCCTCTATCTAGAAAAGGAAGAGACTTCGTCATCTACCATAGAGTCTGATACAGAGAAGACATCCAAAGTGGTTTTTATGGACTACTGAAAATGGCCCAAATTACTCAAGTTGTCTGAAAGAATTGATGACACAAAATTCAAGAAATGTGATGAATACCTTGAGTTTGCCAAGTTTATTAAAAGATGGATAATGTTGTTGACAATAGGATACATGCCCTTCAAAGGACTGGAAAAAGATCAAGGCATCCAAACTCCCATTCAGGTCTCCAAAACCAATTTAGAAGAAGGCCTAGAGTATGACAAGAAGGGAAAGAAGAAGGTGACTACCCAGAAAAGGTTGGAACCTCCACCTAGGTTTATTCAAGGAGAAATTGATGTAGCACATTTGGACCAATCTGGGTGTATGAGAGGAGCAGGACCCGATCCAAAAGGCATCCTTGCGACCCCCTATGCCAAAATGATCCATTTGGATCTAAAAAGGGGTCTAAGGGGATTTTGGTTATTTTGCATGATTTAATTTTCCTAGATTTTTGTTTATCCATCTCAGAAAGTTAATATTATTGTGTGGTTCCATTTCTGTCTTTTGGAATCACCCATTTGTATTTTTTTTTTTTTTTGTAGGGTAATAGATTCTACGGATCCAGATAGTTCTAGTGCCCGTTAGGATCTATTTGTGGCACTAGAAGGTGTAAGAGGTAAAAGAATAGTTTTATATTTTGTTTCAGCCATGGATCTGAATATTGAATCCAATTTTGTCTTAAATATTGGAGGTCCAATCTATCTACGATCCTATTGGACAACTCTTTTAAAGTTCCATTGGCCAATATGTGAGGTGGCCACTTTAGGGTCCAATTAAGAGCCAGTCACCTCATCTCAAACCCATTGGCTCTTCTAGAGGTGCCACCCATATGGAGTTTTCCTCTCTCTTGGTGGCTCTTCATTGGTCAGCCAAGAGTAGGGTAAGACAAAAAAAATTCAAAGATGACCCTTTATTAGCCTCTTGGAAGGTGGCCTCCCAAGGGACCAATGGGAGCCGCAACCACTTTCTTCTCTCTTTAAAAGAGCTTCAGAAAATTGCATAGGTTTTTTTTTGCATCTTTGAAAAAAAATTTAGAAATGTTTGGAGAAGAAATAGAAAGAAAGAGTGGGCGATTTTCCTTGGTAGAACCCTAGTTGTGTGAAGGTGGTCATGAGTGTTGTTGTTGCTGCTTGAGAAACGTTTTTGCCGCATCGTGAAACCATGTTTCACTTGGAGAAGTTATTGAAACGTGTGATCATTGCTGCCATTATAGTCCTTGAAGCTTAGAAACTTGTCTTGTTTCAAGCTTGTCTTGGAAACATTCTCTAAAAATGGACTTGAACAGAACAAGCAGTTTTCTGCGAGACTGTCTTGCTGACCCGACAATTAGTTATGATAATTGTTGTGTATCTCCACACTCTGACATCGAAATTTTTTTAGTTTTGGTGTGTTGGAAAGATCATTTCATCGTTTGCATTTTCTCAGTTCTGTGTTTTTTCCAAAATTCATGATCTACTATATCGAATTCTAGTAGTGACAGTCTCTGCTATATTTTCAAAATCTCAATTTGAAAGCTTCTACAATAGAATAGTAGGTACAGTGTCTTGGTTGCGAACCGATTCATGGTTGGTCTGCACCAAAAAACTTAAATCTCAAGAACACCCAAGAAGTTATCCCTGAAGAGTCATCTGAAGAATTGGGTCTTGAGGGTTTGACATTTCTGTTTTATGATGTCAGTTTGTGCACTAACATGATAGCTACCTTCAGTCAAAAAGGCCAAGAAATAGAATAGGTCCTAGCCTTTATGGCACCAGGTGTGAACTCTTCACAACATGAACCAGACACATTTAGTGAATCAGATGCAAAATCATATTTTGAGAATCAGTATAATATTTCTTCATATTTAAAGCATATATACACAAAAAACTATATATATTTCTTCTTTCAACCCTCCTTAACTCTAACATTCACATTTGAAGTCATACAATAAATACAACATTTAAAGCATGCACACATACACAACTATATAAATTTCTTCTTTCAACCCTCCAAAACTCCAACCTCCATAACTCTAACATTCTCATTTGAACTTAAAAACTTAGAATATTAGAGAAAATTTATGAATTTTTACATGTTAGACAACATCAGCTAACAAAAAAAGAAACAAGTTTTATTTCAAATATATACAAATAGTTTTATAGTTCATGAATTAAAAAAATGATGGCATCTCATAACCAAAAGTTTTATAGTTCAAAATAATGCATCAATTGTAACCACTAATGAGAATGGATGTAATGCCCCAAAATTCTAAACAAAAAAAACTTAGCCATTTTTTTAAAGCAATTAATGTGAGATCTTATCTATGGCATTGCTCTACTAGACTAAGATTTAGAGGGTCAGCTTATGTGTAAGTGCTACCATTTAATAGCCCCAAAGAATCTAGTTTGAGAAAGTGACAACCAAGAACAAAAACCTATTTATAGCATTGCTCTATTGGACTATGCTCATCGAGAGTACTATGTTGCTTGCAGATTTTTTTAAGCTCATACCTGAAGTTTCTCAAAACTTTTGTGTATTTCTTCAATACTTATGCTTTCATCATCTCAGAAATGTCAAACTTTTTCTGTAATAACAATATATGTATCCTACTTATAATTGAATGAATAAATACTAAAATTCAAAAAAAATAAACTATATATATAGAAAAAATATATATGCCAGCACTAAAGTTCAAGCATCCTCCTTGTACCAGAAAAAAATGTAAAGTTGTGTCATTAGGATTTCATGTGATTGTTCCTATGAAGATACTTATCATTTGTGCCTCTCGTCCTATGGGTTGGTCATACTATTAATGCCAACCTTATGCTTTTGTCCTTATATTAATGATTCTGATGATACACGACTAGAAAGCATCTGTTGAAAATTTTAACAATAGATTAACAATATTTATAATAAAATAATCACTCAAAATAAGCATGCATTCAATAATATATTACAAAAATATGGATATCACAACAAAGTACAAACTTATCACTATCATGTAGATATTCTTCTATGAGTGTGTCAATTGGGCTTTTAATATTTATTCTAAGAATATCTTCCCTAACTCAATCTATATCAGCATCACCATTTACACTTTGGACAACTTCAATAGCATGTGGTTCACTAAGCCAATATGATTTTAACTCATCGTCATTCATGTCATACAGTTCATCTACCTGTTTGTTGCGCATATCAAATAAATCTTTAGATTTATCTTAATGACAACCTGACAATTTGCATATGTAGGATCTTGCACATAAAAGACTTGTTCTACTCGAGATGTAAATACATAGGGTTCATCCTCGATGCAATGCAAGTTTATGTTAACGAGTGTAAAACCAAATTCATCATTCTTTATCTCCTTTGCATGAGAACTAAGGACATCATACCATTCACACTTGAGAAAAACAATGGCATATCTCTAGGATATTCAACTTCAATAATATTAACAATGTATCCATAATAGATAACATCACCAATTGTCAGGTTTCTATCTCTTGCACTTGAATAACTTGAAGTTTGAGTATTGACAATGACACCACTATTTTGGGACTTCTTTCTTTCTTCGTGTCATTTCATATGAAACCAGAAATCATTTATGACAAAACTCATGTATCTTCTTGCAATTTTTTGTGGATACTAAGAAAGTCATCTAATCTCATTCTAAACTTCATGTTGGTACCATCATCATGTAGTTGATGAATCTATAACATTAAAAATATGATTAAATATATTATTTCATAGATGTAATAAAAAATATGCATGAGAGGATAAGGTGTAGTTTCTTACGTGGTCCCAAAACCAAACTGCAAATTTGGCCTTATGAATGAGCTCAAGTTCATGTTGACCCCTTGAGCGCTGACTTTGAAGCAATATTAAGTGTCGCCTATAAGTCCAAAATTTGTCCCAAACATTATAAACTTATTTAAAGAAAACACAAATAAAAATTGAATATAAAAACAATCTTAATCTTATTGAAGATACGATAATACAAATTCATGATTGAATATAATGTATGTATGGACTTGGTTCAATGTTGAGGGCAAGAGATTAAAAAATCCACTTGCACCCAATGTACGTCTCTTTCGCAACATTGAATTATTGCTAGCTGCAACACCAACATCTTCTTCATAAAATTTTTTGGCCTATTAAACTTGTCTCCACACCATATAAATACCTGGAGCAAAATATTAAACATTTTTTAGCCAAGTATCCATCAACGATTGAGCCTTCACACTCACTTTTGTTGTACACATATTCTTTCAGCTTACATAAGTACCTAAAATATGTACAAATCAATTGTAATTATTGATAATACACGATTGGTTAAAAAATCATAATAGTGTTGCATTTATAAAATATTGTTGTTTGTACCTTTCAATAAGATACATCCATCAGTAAGCAAGTGACCCACTCAACCTAACCTCTCATACTAGATGAAGTAGTAAATTCACCATGATATCAAAAAATGAGGGAGAAAATATCTTCTTTAAATGATACAATATCAAAATAGCAAGCTCTTCTAGTTGCTGCAACTTATCCTCATTCATAACTTTTGAGCACAAGTCCTTGAAAAATGTGCAAAACTCAATAAGTACTGCAGTGACCTTCATGAGTAATGTCTTTCTTACTGTCAAAGGAAAAAATTGATGCAATAACACATAGGAGTCATGACTCTTTAGACAAAAAATATTGTGTTCTTTCATGTGTACATATCATGACATGTTTGTTGAATAGCCATATGAAACTTTTATATTCTTTAATACTTTACATAATGTAATTTTCTCCCTCTTGCTCATAGAAAAGCATGAAGCAAGTATGAACACTCTAGTAGAATTAGCATGCCTTTATAGATGAAGTGCATGTCTTATATTCATTGCCTACAAATTGAGCCGAGCATTGAGATGATCCTTTGATTTTCTATCAATTTTCAACAATGTTTCTATGATGTTTTCGCATACGTTCTTCTCTATGTGCATGATATTCAAGTTATAATGAAGCAAATTATGCTCCCAATAAGGAAACTCAAAAAAATTATTTTTCTTCTTTCAGTTTCATGGAAGAGTAAGTTTACCAGCAACTGAAATATGTGCATCAGTCAATGCCTGCAACACGTTTGTGCCTGAAAGAAGAGTTGGAGTTATATCCATTTCAAATATATCATTGAATGTGTGTTTGTTCTTCGGATATCTATGATCCACGATATAAAACTTGTGATGCCCTATATAACACATTTTATTGCTTTTTAGTTGCATAGAAAATGTGTCCTTATGGCATAACGGGCATGCTAACTTCTCTTTTATACTCCATCCTGATAGATTTGCGTATACAGATAAATCATTGATAATCCACATCAAAGTTGCATGCGATTGAAAGTACTCATTATTTGTTGCATCATAAGTATGAACACCATCAGCCCACAATGTCTTTAACTCCTCAATAAGAGGTTACAAAAACACATCGATGTATTTTTTGGGAGATTGTGGTCTAAAAATAAGCATTGACAACATCATATAAGACTGCTTTATACACATCCATGGAGGTAAGTTGTATGCAATGACAACAACTGGCCATATGTTGTAAGTGATTCTCAAAGTTTTGTAGAGATTGAAACCATCACTTGCGAGTCCCAGTCTAAATTACGACTGTTAGATGCAAATGATGGATGTGAAAGATCAAAAGATTTCCATATATGAGTCCACAGGATGTCTTAAACTGTCATCTTTGACACACCCTTCATCATGTCATCTCAGATTTGAAGCAGTCTTTATTGGCATAAACCTCTGTAGCCTCGGAATCAAAGGAAAATAATGTAAAGTCTTCACAAGAATATTGGTAACTTCTTTACAACATGTCTCATCACCTTCACTCTCTCTCCATCTTGAATTTTCATAATGCACATATTTCTCCTTTTCTTTGTCTTCTTTTTAATATAACATGCAATTTTAGGACATGCATTTATTTTTTTGTAACTCAATCCTAATTTTTTAATGCTTTTCTTTATCTTGTAATAATCCTTAGGTAATTGTACACCAATAGAAAAATGTTCATGCAATAGCTCTAGCAACATATTGAAGGACTTATTACTCCACTCATTAATGCATTTCAATGAGACAAACACACGAAAAAGATAGTTATAATTATTGTGTATTATCATTTAGAAACTTGAAACATGCATCTCTGTAGACTTTCACTAGCAAGTACCTCGTATACATGATCATCAATTGTCGGATTTGAATGTACTCCAAATCCATCTGCTATCAACTTGGTCATATCAGTTGGCGGATCACTTGCATGTGGTCTCATTAGTTCACCATGAAAATGTCAGTTGACATAACTTTTTAGAAATCCATTGCACATTATACGATTTAACATATCTTGCACTGGCTCCCACAAAATGTTAACACACTTTGACATTGGCACCCAAGATTTTCCTGGCGTACTACATTATTGTTCTGGGCTACTTCTAAGAAATTCTTAACTCCTTTTAAATAGTGATAAATGTCACTCCTATGAAATAAAGGTTATTGAGGACATGTCATCGTCAACTATTGCATTCAAATACAATCTTAACTTGCATGTAAGGCAACAAAAAAAATACTCAAAATTACCTTCTAATTTGAATCCAACTTTTGTCATACACAATGCTTGCACACTTCTTTAGATATGCGCAATTTCAAAGTGTATTGCTAACTGGATATCATGTAAAAATTATTAAAGTACTATATACATATATATATAGTTATATATAGTTATACATATATATATATATATTGAATTAATTAAAAACCTCTATAATCTAGTTATATATATATATATATTAATTGCAAACATATGGATTAAAATGCAAAGCCCTCAAATTGTAAGTCATATATGAAATGCAAAACCCCTAAAATCTAAATTATACTTAAAAAAAAATTTGATTAAGCATGCATTCGCTAGCCAAATTTTTAAATTATCAATTAAAATACAGAACCTCTAAAAGCTAAAACATACATGAGAAAAAAAATTCACCATGCATTTACTAAACAAATTATAAAATTAGCAATTAAAATACAAAACTCCTAAAATCTAAAGCATAGAGAAAAAAATCAGATTTAGCATGCATTCACTAAATAAATTACAAAAATAGCAACTAAAATACAAAATCACTAAAATTTAAATCATACTTGAAAACAAAATTTGAATTAAGCATGCATTAATTAAATAAAATTTTAAATTAATAATTAAAATAATAAATTCTTAAAATCTAAATCATACTTTAAATAATTAGATTTAACATGCATTCACTAAATAAATTATAAAATTAGTAATTAAAATAAAAAAAAAAACCTAAAATCTAAATTATACTTAAAACAAATCGAATTAAGCATGTGTTAACTAAATAAAATTATCAATTATCAATTAAAATACAAAACCTCTGAAATCTAAATCATACTTGAAAAAAAACAGATTTAGAATGCATTCACTAAATAAATTATAAAGTTAAAAATTAAAATGCAAATCCCCTAAAATCTAAATCATATTTAAAAAAATCAGATTAAGCATGCATTAACTAAATAAAATTTTAAATTAGCATTTATAATACAAAGCCTCTAAAATCTAAAGCATACATGAGAAAAAAATCAAATTTAGCATGCATTCACTAAATAAATTATAAAATTAGTAATTAAAAATAAAAAAAACTAAAATCTAAATCATACTTGAAAAAAAATCAAATTTAGCACGCATTCACTAAATAAATTATAAAATTAACAATTAAAATGCAAAACTCCTAAAGTCTAAATTATACTTGAAAAAAAAAATCACATTTAGTGTGCATTTACTAAATAAATTTTTAAATTAGTAATTAAAATACAAAACCCTTAAAATCTAAATCATACTTGAAAAAAATCAGATTTAGAATACATTCTCTAAATAAATTATAAAATTAACTATTAAAATGCAAAACCCCTAAAATCTAAATCATACTTGGAAAAAATCAGATTTAGAATGCATTCTCTAAATAAATTATAAAATTAACTATTAAAATGCAAAACCCCTAAAATCTAAATCATATTTAAAAAAATCAGATTTAGCATGCATTCACTAAATAAATTAGAAAAGTAGCAATTAAAATATAAAACCCATAAAATCTAAATCATACTTGAAAAAAAATCAAATTTAGCATGCATTTACCAAATAAATTATAAATTTAGCAAAACCCATAAAACCTAAATCATACTTGAAAAAAGCCAGATTTAACGTGCATTCACTAAATAAATTTCTAAATTAACAACTAAAATATAAAACCCATAAAATCTAAATCATACTTGAAAAAAATCAAATTTAGAATGTACTTACTAAATAAATTACAAAGTTAGCAATTATAATGCAAAACCTCTAAAATCTAAATCATATTTGAAAAAAATAAAATTAAGCATGCATTCACTAAATAAATTTCTAAATTAGCAATTAAAATACAAAACCCCTAAAATCTAAATCATACTTTAAAAAATTTAAATTTAGAATCATTTTATTAAATAAATTATAAAATTAACAACTAAAATATAAAATAAAAAATCAAATTAAGCATGCATTCACTAAATAAATTTTAAAATTGGCAATTAAAATGCATAACTATTAAAATTAAAAAATGCATAAAAAATAAAAACATATCTTGACATGGTGGTAACAAGAGGTGAAAGAGATAGAGAGCGAGAGAGAGAGCATCGACTGATAGTGGCGGTTGGTGAACACAAAGAGAAGCAGAGAGAGGCTAGCAAAGTTTTTGTGTTCAATTTTTTTTTGTTTAAAATGTGTGTTTTTATTGGTGCACTTTCTTTGTTGCGCCAAAAATGTTTGTTCTTTTGGCGCACTTTTTCCTAGTTTCAGATAAAATTGTGTATACTAGCACAAAATAAATGTCGCTGGTAAAGTGTCATTTTCACTGGCTGCAGAAAAAATAGTGCTAGTGAAAATTATCTTTTACTAGCGCGTCAGGGGAGATGCGCTAATAAAGGTATTTTTTCTTGTAGTGACTCTTCTTTTTTATTTTATTCTAAACCTTTTTTTATTTGTGGTGGATAAAACTTGCAATTTGCAAGAATTGCATCAGAATGTGTTTCCATTTTTTTGAATTCTTTTAATTTCTTATTTTTTTATTTTAAGTATTTAAATTTTTTATAATTTTTATATTAAAATCAATTTTTAAAATAAACCAATTCCAGTGATATGGATCCCAATTCAATATGGTCTGAGTCCAACCTTTTTTGAAAATCAATGTGAATTTGATACCCTATCCTGACAACATTGCTATATACATAGTCACACACACACACACACAGAGAGAGAGTGGCCAGTGGTCGCCAGGGGCTCATGGTCACCACGCCTGCGAAGGTGGCTAACGGTGCACCGGCCATGGTGGCCGGTTTTCACACACATGGGCCCTTGGAGTTTTTGTGTTAGATTTTTAGTTGTCATATTTTAGTTTTTTTTAGAGAGAGAGAGAGAGAGAGAGTACGGTCCACTAGCAATTTTTCAAAAGCGATGCAAGTTTGATAGTGACAACTTCAAGAGAGTTTGAGAGGAGTAGAAGCTCCCAGTAGAAGCTGGCGAAGAACTGATGGTGGTGTGGGGTCCCACATTCACTCGGCAACATTGGTTTAGGTAGCGGCCGGGCAGGCAGGCGGACGTACGATGAGTTGTCTTTGAAAAAATGGAACTGCGGGCCCCCACATTTCACATGCACCGCACTCTACCTTTCAACGAAAGGGCCTTTGAACTTTCATAAAAGACGATTTCGATCCCTAGGACTTTATGAAAGACAATTTCAATCCCTAGCATGCGAATATTCACTTCAAGCTTACCGACCCCTTTTCTAGTGCAATTATTAAGGGGGGGGGATGGAAAATTCAAAGTAATAATGGTGTAACAATGTCCCCACCATTATTACAATGGGCATATAATAGTTGAAACCAAGCCCCAGCTTCATAACTAATTGACTCAGAGTCTGTCACAACTTATTTATGCAATAGGGACACGCCATTTTGGTCACATCCCCCTGGTGACATGACTTGGATGCATTTGAACATTATTTTAATAAATTTTAATTATGTTTATATAAAAATATACATTAAACTATCAAAAAAAATGTATTCATTAAAAATAAAAAACATGTGCTCATGTCTTATTTTTTCAAAAAATTTAGGTCCTCATGTTAAACATTGGGTGGTACCCATATTTTAGTGACATAGGATTAATGAACTAAAGGCACGTTTGACTGCTTGTCCAAGCTTGGACAGAACACATTGTCCAATCCAACACAAACATGTTCTTGTCTAGGACATGTTATTTTTTTATTTCTAGAAAACTTTCCCCCTATCCCTGTCCACTCCATTCCAGGAAGAGGTTGGAACGTTGCAGGATGCACAGAGAACCAGGGTTGTAGCTAGGATTCATGTGAGGGGGGGCAAACAGGGGTGTAGCAAAAAAAAAAAAAAATTTGTGTGATAGTCTGGGTTTGGGGGCAGTGCCCCCGATTTTTTTTTTTTTTTGAGATAAAATAAAAAATGGCTCCAATTATTAATAAAAATCTATTTCATATGGACAAATCAAACTATATTTGCTGCAGTCAGGGCTGGGCTAGGACTGGGCTACAAAAATGGATAAAAAAGGGTTTGTGGAATGATTCTAATAAGTTGGACATGAATTTGATACCACGAACAAGAAAAGATAAGTCAAGGTCCAACTCTTTTATCTTTCCAGAAATTTCCAAAATTGACCTTGAGTGTCACACTTTTTGGCACAATAAAACTATTCAAAGGGGAAAAAATTTTATGGAAAATTCCATTGAGGGGCCAACCTTTGCCCATCATTCTAAAAATTGGCCTAGCATTTCTGAATTTTCTGATGTAGGCCTATGTTTTCTTGAAAAAAAAAAAAAGGGGACTCTGTTTTCTTGTAAACTGCTAAACGGGAGCCTATAAATATTGTTATTTATTAACTTAGGTTAAATCATAAGTCAAATTACAATATTAACCTTTGTAATAAACAGTTCAAAATATTTTATTTCTTGATATTGAATGAGTATTTTTAATTTAAAGGACAATACAGGAAAGTAAAAAAGAATCATGTTGACCTAAGGTTCTTATTAAAAAGTTCCTCGGAAGACTATGTCCTATTTTAAAATTTTCAAAAAAGTGAGTGATATTTTTAGAATTAGGAGCAAAATGTTGGCCTATACTCAAAATATTTTTTAGCACAAGGATTATGTAGTCAACTGAAAATGAATCGGCCAACTTTTAACCAGCAGCTCACATGTCTCATAAAAATATTAAAATAATATTAAAAATATTAAAATCTATTTTTTAGCTTTTTAATTTATTTAGAAAATATTAGAATCGGGATAGTTGCCAATGGAATTTTTAACAATACGATTCTAATCAGCCGATTTACATGACAACATTGGGTTAAAAGTTACAATACTTGGGTGGACATGTGAAAATGGTAAGAAACATTCATGGTGGTTATCTAAAAATTACCAAAACTTAGGAATATAGAAATAGTAAAAAAAAAAAAAGGTTTATATTTGGTGTACTTGAATGTAGCATACTCTATGGCAAAAGGTCATAAGTGTGAGACTTATTTGATCTTTCAAGATGTCAAAGTGTAATTTCTTGTTTTAAAATTGTAAGTTTGCCCACCTATTGATTGTAGGCCAAAAAAGTGGTAGGCAGCTATCATTTTTTCTAAAGGTCTAATTTCTTGTCATAAAAGTATACATTGATGCCCTTCGTTTTTTAAACTTCTTTTTTTTTGGATAGGCAAGCTAAGGTTAGGTAGACCCTGACCAGTGTATTACTCATAAAGAAAATGTTGTACCATTATGCATGTCTAATGATGGGGCCTAGTTTGGTGGACGGCTTTTCAAGCATTGTTCCAAAGCTAAGCTTAGGGCTGAACATGAACCGAGCTTGGCTGATTCAAACTTGCTCATTAAAAAAATGCATGTTTAAGTTCAGCTCCAACCGAACTCGATCTGGGCTAGGTTCGGCTTTTCTGAAACGAGCAAAGACGTGCTGGGATTCAATCACAACTCTCAAATAAAAGCCCAACATCTTACCCATTAGATCATAAAAACATTTTTTAATCCGACCATCCAAAAACAAATTTTTTTTTCAAATAGATCATGAAAATGACATAAAAAAAAAAGAGACGTAGTTGTAGTATTAAAACTAACGGGGCTCGCTTGTCTGGCAGCAGCTACGAGGAGCATGGGTCCCACGTCTCACCCGCACCTGCACGTTGCTTCACCTTCGACTTGGCCCCCACTGTATCTTGTTTCAAATCTTTCAGGAGACTGACGTGTAGATATTACCACAACCAAAGTTACTGAAAAGCACCCGACTACTTGGGGATTGACTCCAAAAGGGCCTTCCACTTTTTCAAAAGACCATTTTTATCCCTGGGACCTTATCTTAGACAAAAATAACCAGCGAGTCTTGTTTTGTATAAAAAAAAAATTATTTTTAATCATTAATACGGGTGGACATCGGGCTCGCGTCAGAGTTACAATCCTGCCCTACCGGTATTGAGGCCCGGCCCGACCCAGTTACATTCGGGGTCGGGTCAGGTGGTACCCTTTAATCCCGACCCAATTAATGAGTCGGGCTTGTCAAGCTCCATGCATTTTACACATGGGCCCAGCCCGATTATCGAGCCAGACCCGGCTAGACTTTATTCGGACCTGGGCTGCAAAGTGCATTTCGAGCCCCAAGGGTACCCGAAGCCCAACGGGCAGCTCGGCTTGGCCACCCTTACTCATTAATCCAAGTTTAGGTTATTAGGCCAACTTAATGAAATGTTTAAGACGACCATGAGAAATTATGGTAAAGATTAAAGAATAGCTAAAAATATGCTTTCCAGATCTATTTCTTATTTGCACCCTTAGGGTTTGTTTGATGGTTTGTTCAGGATAGGATGAGATGAACAAACAAAATAGACATTTGTTTTATTCATTCTGTAACAACTGTACGAAGTTCTCAGGAAAGTTGTGTTTTTTATGTCCAACGTTTTATATCTGTTGTGTGGACAACATAGACACACATGGATAATGGGTTGAATAACTTGATTTTGGATTGTATGGCTTGATCCGGTCAACCATATGAGTGTTTTAACATGTGTATTATGTATTTAAGCTCTGAATGCAAATCTCGGATTGAATTTAAAACTAAAAAATATTTAAAATTTAAAAAATATATAAGAATTGATATTTTTTTATATATAAATGCTTTAATCTATGACATTTTACATCTAATTATAAAAGTTTATCATAAAAATATCAAACCCTAAAATCTAATTAACTATAAAAATCATAAAACATTAAAATGCAAAAAAAATAAATCATAAATAAACTAAGAAAACCTAAACTATAAAAAAAATCATAAAATTAAATAAAAAAGCACTAATTCAAAACCTATTAAATCATAAAACTATAAAATCAAATTAACTATAAAAATCAAATTATCAAACCCTATTAAATCATAAAACCTTAAAATGCAAGAAAATAAATTATAAATAAAAAAACTCTACACATAAGAAAATAAACCATAAAATTAAATAAAAAAACCTATTTCAAACCCTATTAAATCATCAAACTATAAAATCAAATTATCTATAAAAAATAAATTATCAAGCCCTATTAAATCATAAAACCTTAAAATACAAAAAACAATCATAAATAAACCAAAAACCCTTAATCAAATTTACTATAAAAAAGCCTTAATTAAAAAAATTTGATTCAAAACCCTAATAAAAAAAAATCAAAGAAAAAGTCTAATCAAATAAAAAAATTCTAATCAAATTAACTATAAAAAGCCATAATTTTAAAAATGTGATTCAAAACTCTAATCAAAGAAATTTAAAATAAAAAACCTAATCAAATTCCTTAAAAAAAACTTTAATTTAAAAAATTTGATTCAAATCTCTAATCAAATAAGATCAAAGAAAAACCCTAATCAAAACTCTGATAAGAGCTCTAGAGTCTTAATCAAAGCCCTAATAAAAAAGAAGAAGAAAAACAAGGAGAGAGAGAAAGAGAAAGACCAGGGTGTTGTTGGCGAGGCCATCAGCGAGGCGACACACCCTGGTCTCACCGCCCAGGAGAGAGAGAGAGAGAGAGAGAGAGAGAGAGAGAGAGAGGATAAGAGGGTGATTATATTGGGATACTTAAATTCAAGGGAGGGGTACCTCCCAATCCATGAGCTAGAGACTATGTTAGCGACCCCTTAGATTCAGGTTCATATTTTACTTGTTTGGGTGAAACATGAAGTATGAAATAGTATCAAACCCGTTAAATTCCCAAAAGCTGTATAGATATAGACTTTTCAAAGCATTTAGGCTTTTCTTTTTGGAGTCGGTGTTGGAAAGGAGATGAGAAAGGTGATGAAACTAGAGGAGAAAATTGGAAATGAGGTTGGAGCTGTCAATTACATCTTCCTTATGCGTGCTATGTCAAACTGAAACCATTTAAAGGGCATTCTTTTTAAAGGCACTTTTTTTAAAGGCAATTTAGAGGGCATGTCATAGGTTTTACTTTTTAATAATATTTTAGTAAAAATACATTTTATATATTAAAACATTAAAAATAATTTTTATTTATTAAAATATTAAAAAATATATATTGCCTATTTTATTTTTGGGAAAAAAAATCAAACATGTGCGTTGAACTTGAATCCGTACCTGTATCGTTTGTTGAAAAATTAACTCAATGGTTATGACAATTGAGATTGAATCGAGTATGAGTATGCTCGGATGTACACAATATTTTTAAATCAATAATTGCCCCACTCAAGATCATGTCCTTAGTACAATAGGTATTTATACAACCTTTCTCCAAGAATACAATTAAGCTTTTGATTAGGTTGATCAATGTGAGATTGAACAACTAGATACATACCGTCTTGAATATAAGCTTAGATCCTATGCTAGAATTATATATTGGGTTCAACTTAGGCAAAACCTTGACTAAGTTAAAGTCTTTAACGCATTAAAGAACATGACAGAAAGAGCAAGAGAAAGAAAGAGCTTGTGAGTGATAATAAGAATGAGTGATTACTAAGTTATATATAGGTTTTAGTCCTACCAGCCTCATAAAGGGCCCAAATAAGTAGAAATAAATGACCTTTGACAGTAAGGTACTTACAATAAATTATGCATTGAGCTAAGTCAAAGGATAAAAATATCTTGTCTTATCACGGTCAACTCTATCTAGAAAACAAGCAAAATAAAAAACCAACCATTTTTTATATGAAGAAGGATCTAAGAACATTGAAACAATAGAGGAGTCATGAAAGAATGTTCAACGAGGTCAAGAGAGCTCCAACAACATTGGTTGGTTGGATGGATTTTACGATTGATTAAAGCTTTTAAAAGAGTTAGTCAAAAAACAGGTACAACAAAACACTCCCCTCACAGGTCTAAAAAGATTGATTAAAGCTTTTTAGTCTTGGAAATAAAATCATCCCAAGTATTAAAAAGTATGATCAAAGGTAGACAAGACCAAACAATGGATCTGTAACCTAAACCTAAACTCCAATCCAAGTAACCTGATTCTATCTCTCTTGAATCTTAACAAATGTCAAGTATTTTTGGTGGCAAACTTCTATAATGAACTGACTTGAAAAATATCCAAGATGACTCACAGTACCTCCAAACTGGCATCTGCTTGCCTATCGAAAATAAAAAGGAACGGAGTTGGGAATTTGGCTTTTTAAAGTGAGAGGCAAATTCTTAAAAGTGCTCGGATACTTTACCCAAAAAGTAGAAAATTTGATTAATTTAATATGTTTACTGTGAGGGCCCATGTTTGGATCACTTTATGAAGTGTTTTTCGCCATTTATGCTTAATTTAAGTAACACGTTTTTAGTGTTAAGATCATTTATTTTTATTTTTAAAATATTTTATAAATTCACCTTCAAAAAAAAAAAAAAAACGACCTGCTTATTTCTTTCATAAATGTTTATTTTATTTCATTTCACCCCATCTCCATTACTACCATCATAGCCATCACCATTTCTTCACCACCACCACCACCACCGCCACCGCTTCACAATCACCACATCACTCCCACCTTATTTCTTTGTAAACAGGTACAACCAAACACACCCCCACAGTAAAAGTACTAAAACTAATCAAATTTCCTGCTTTTTGGGTAAACTATCCGAGAACTGTATGTTAGGACAACGACGTTTGTGCAATTGTTGTGTGTGAGGACAGGTTTATTCAATATTGCAACCCTTGTGCTGAGTGAAAATAACTAAAAGAGCCATAATTTTTACAAAAATTGTACTACTCAGCATGAAGATGAAAGGATAAGGTTAAAGCCAAATGGATCAGATACAATCCAGATCCAAATGTAGATCTCACATAAAATATTGATTTGAAACCGATCCCAATCAACAAATCAATCCTACTAAAAAAAACCAATATTATCAGTATCTGTGAGTATCGACCGATACGCATCGTATCGGCAGAAAATCGATAGGCTTTACCCCTGAATTGGCTATTTTTAAGTAAATGCAAAAAATAATTTTAGCCCCAACATGCATTCTGATCTTATTTTAATTAAGGATCCAGACTCAGAAACAAAGTGCTGGAGTCCGAGAGAACGTGATGCATTTGCGGACCTATCTATCGGGTTTGGTACAGACCGGCCAGACCTTTTTTATTTGGATCCTGCAAATACTGAGTTCATAGTAGATCTGGGTCTATGAATGGTCAATAGGTGTCGGATTTTCAGTTTCAAATCAGATATGGGATCAGATCATGGTCAATCTGAGGTCAAACCTAAAATCTAAGCTATAGATGCTAACCCAGATCTGTATCTGAATTAGATCCAATGAGTAGAGTTGAATCCAGATCCAATTCTATATACTGTAGCTGTCAGGGGCACGTACGAACTGGACCTGTATCGGCACACATTAGCTGAGGTCCCATCAGACCACTACGTAGCCGCAGTTGGGGAACAGGTCCAGATCCCATATGCTCAGGTCCATAATCATTCCGACCTGATATTTCTGTCATACATTCTCGCTCAGCTGTTGGGCATCTGGGTAAGGCTCAACCGCGGGCCCCACGATCCAGCAAAGATTAAGAAAATGCAGTAAAGAGTAAATGAATAAATGACAAAATGCTGCCCCAAAATTATTGTTTTACATTAAGGGCCCTATTTTGACAACAAATTTCGACCACCCGCTTAAGACGTAAAATTACCGTTTTGGCTTTTTCTGTAGTTAAAGAAAAATATATCGAGCGGCATTTCAATTGGATTATTTGTAAAAAAAACTTATATATTTTTTTATTATTATTATTTTATAATCAAGCTAGGGATTAAGGCACCCATCCTTTCCAATGCTGGCTATACAACCACGCAGTTATTCAACGTAGCACAACAATGAAGTTCGAACTTGCAAAGTTCCATGACATGGTGACTTGCACAATTGCTCCTACCAAACAGCTGGCTGGAGCTGCCGTTGGTTACAGAACAATTAATTATCTTAGTCTTTTGTTAAACGAATCAATAAGCTAAGGAGTTAATTTTAGCCAACTTTTTTTGAGTAAACAAAATGCCAACTGAACAATTTTAAGGTCGATGGTATTTTTGTAACATGAATTATACAAATAGATGGCTAAATATATTTATCAAAATATTAGCCAAACTTTTGTAAATAGATGACAGGTTAGGCAGCTATTTCGTACGTTATTTTTAAATTTTTTGTTTGTTCTATGGTCAACCATGTGATTTTAACGTTAAGAGTGAACATTATCGAAAAGTGCAGTGCAGCAAGTTAAAATGAAACAACTGAGAGAGGTCAATAAAAGAAATTTGACTTTTATTGGCGTTAATTAAGTTTTGCCTAGCATCAGCAAAGACTTTTATTGGTGCTAACCACGCACGAATAGTTTTGTTAGTAAAAGTGTTGTTGATAATATATTTATTGTTGCTAATGCATAGCATCAATAAAGGTGTTTTTACTGACCCTAAAATAGCGTCAAGAAAAAAAAAACTTTTTTGATGCTAAAAGAACACAAAAAGCCTTTTTTGGCTCTAAAATAACATAAAAATTAGTTTTTCTATCACCTTTTTTAGTGCTAGAAAAAATTGCTTTTTTAGCATAAAAAACATTTGTTTTTTGTACTATTTTAGCACTAATGATAGTTTTTTCGCTAATTTAAATTTTTTTTATGTACAACTTGTTCGCATTCATTCAATAATGAACCTGCTTAGACATTCATTCATTCTTTATAAAATAAACTTGCTTATGCATACATTTATTCATGCATTTATTCACTTAAAAATGAACCAATTCATACATTCATTTATTTCATTCATTCAAAATGAATATACACATTCATTTTAAAATAAACATGCTCATACATGCATTCATATTTTTGCATTCAATATGAACCAACTCTTACAATCATTCATCCATTCATTTATCACAAAACTAACATGCTTATATATACATTCATTTAAAAATGAACATGCTCATACATACTTTTATTCAATTATTCAAAAATAAATATGTTCGTACATACATTCAATCATTCAATAAAAAATAAATATGTTCATACATACATTCGTTTATTTAAAAATGAATCAGTTCATACATTCATTCATTTCATTCGAAATGAACTTACTCATACAAACATTTATTTTTTGCATTCAATATGAGCTAACTCTTACAATCATTCATTCATTTATTCATCACTAAATGAATATACTTATACATACATTCATTACATGCTCATGCACACATTCATTCATTCATTTAACTTAAAGTAGTTCATACATTTATTCATTTCATTCATTCTAAATTATACTTTTTATTCATTTCATTAATTCTAAATCATACTTATTCATTTCATTCATTCAATATTGAACCTCCATAACTCCAATATTCACATTTGAAGCCTTGCAAAAAATACGATATTTTAAGCATACATACATATACAACTATATATTTATTTCTTTCAACCCTTCATAACTTCAATATTCATATTTAAAATTTAACACTTGGAATATTAGAAAAAAATCATGAATTAACATGCTAAATTATGTCAACTAACAAAAAAAGAAACAAGTTTTGTTTTAAATATGTATAAACAATTTTATAGCTCATAAAATGAGAAAAGAATGACATCTCATAACTTGAAGTTTTATACTTCAAAATAACACATCAATTGTAACCATTTATGAGAAGGGATGCAAGATGGACGCGTTGTCAAGCGCTTATCGAGAGTATTATACTGCTTGAAGATCTTCCTAAGCTCACACTTGAAGTTTTTCTAGATTTTTACGTATTCCTTCAAGAGCCATGCTTTTATCATCTCAGGAATATCAAACTTTTTCTACAATAACAATATATGTATATTATCAATAGTTAAATGAATAAATACTAAAAAAAAAATACTATATATATATATATATAATATAATATCAACACTAAAGTCCAATCATCCTCCTTGTAAGAATCTTATAATGCATGACAAAAAAAATGTAAAGGTTCCTATGAAGCTACTTAGATATTGTTCTTCTCGCCCTATGGATTGACTATAAGTATTAATGTCAACCTTATGGTTATATCCATGCATCGATGTTTCTGATGATATATGTCTAGAAACCTTCTTTTAAAAAGTTTAACAATATTTATGACAAAATAAATATTCAAAATAAATATGCATTCAATAATATATTACAAAAATCTAGATTATAATGCAAAACTCTTAAAATCGAAATCATACATGAGAAAAAAAATTAAATTTAGCATGAATTCACTAAGAAAATTGCAAAAATATGAATTAATATGAAAACCCTAAAATTTAAATCATACTTAAAAAAAATATGTTTTATGATGCATTCATTCAATATATTACAAAAATATGGATATCAAAACAAAGCACAAATATATCACAAAATAAATAAAAACCTACTACTATCATGTAGACATTCTTCTATAGGTGTATCAATTAGGCTTTCAATGTTTGTTCTATGGATTTCAACCCTAACCCAATTTATATTAACATCGTCATTTACACATTGGACATCATCAATAGCATGTGGTTCACTAGCCCAATATTGTTCTGACTCATCATCATTCATCTCATGCAATTCACTTACCTGTTTGTTGTGCATATCAAAACAACCTGTCTATAGGATCTTGCATATGAAAGACTTGTTAGACTTTAGATGCAAACACATAGGGTTCGTTATCTATGCAATGCAAGTTTATGTTAACAAGTGTGAAATACGAGGATTGAGGATATCATACCATTCATAATTGAATAGAACAAATCACATATTTCTACAATATTCAACTTCAATTATATAAGTAATGTATCCATAATAGATGACATCACCAATTGTCGGGTTTTTATTGCTTGCACTTGAATAACTTGAAGTTTGTGTACTAACAATGACACCACTATTTTGACACTTCTTTCTTTCTTCATGTCATTTTATATGAAACTGAAAATTATTTATAACAAAACCCATGTATCCCCTTGTAACTTTTTGAGGATATTGAGAAAACCATATTATCTCATTCTGAAGTTCATCGTTGGTACCCCCATCATGTAATTGACGAATCTATTACATTAAAATTTTGATTAAACATATTATTTTATAAACATAATAAAAATTGTGCATAAGAGGATAAGGTAGTAGTTTTTTACATGGTTTTAAAACCAATATGAAAATATGGCCTTATGAATGAACTCGAGTTCACGCTAACCCCTTGAGTGCTGACTCTGAAGCGATATTAAGTGTTGCCTATAAGTCCATTTGGCCCAAATATTAAAAACTTATTTTAAAAAATTACAAATAACAATTGAATATAAGACAAATAAAAATTTGTCATTCTTTTTCCGGTTCCACGAAAGAGTAAGTTCACTAGCAACTGAGATATGTGCATCTGTTAGTTTCTGCAACATGTTTGTGCCTTAAAAGAGAAACTATATTCATTTCAACTATGCCATCAAATGTCACTACAACAAAGCAATAGATTAGCGACGACCACATTTCGTCGCTAATTCGTCGCTAACATGGGTAGCGACGGATTAGCGACAACGAGGCGACAGTATGCTTACGTCGCGAATATTTCAACGCTAACTGGCGACGGAATTATTCTGTCGCCAGGTCCATCGCTAATTGCGACAGAATAACGAGCGCTATATTCCGTTGCCAATCCGCCGGTACTAAATGGCGACCACGGCTTGGCGACGGATTTACTTCCGTCGCTATGCTGTCGCTAGATTAATATGAATAGTGACAGATGGTTCCGTCGCTAATCTGTCGCAAACACGAAAAAAAATTAAAAAAAAATTATTTGAAAATTAAATACCGAGAACTGTACAATTTATATTTCCTGTACAATTTATATTTCCTGTAAATAAAAAACAAACCACACAAAAAATTTCATATAACAAGAATCTACAACAATTAATCGTTCCACCTTAAAATTAACAAGTTTAATTATTTACAATTCAAAAATTACAATTAGGAAACATAAAAAAATAGAACTTCTTCAACACAGTTCTCTAATCATCGTCAAAATTTTGTGTGTCTTCTTGTTCATTGTCTTTATCTGTCCCTTCAGCTCCACTACGTTGATTATCGCTAGCAGCCTACACAAGAAAAGAACAGTCAGTATTGATAAACAAAATATAATGAAATAAATTACACACTATATGTGATTCTATCATGTGCTCATGTGTGATCTAAGGCAATAAAAAAACTCTATATGTGATTCTATCATGCTTATATGTGCTCTAAGGCAGACAAAAAGTTATATATATATATATATATGTGATTCTATCATGCTCATATGTGTGCTAAGGCAGTCAAAAAATTGAATATGTGATTATAGCATATTCATATGTGTTCTAAGGCATCTAGAAAAACTCTATATGTGATTCTACCATGCTCAGATGTGCTTTAAGGCAGGCATAAAACTATATATGTGATTCGATCATGCTCGTATGTGTGCTAAGGCAGTCAAAAAATTGAATATGTGATTATAGCATGCTCATATGTGCTCTAAGGCAGGCAAAGCAAAAAAATTTATATGTGATTCTATCATAAATGATATATGTTCTAAGGCAATAAAAAAACTCTATATGTGATTTGTGCATGCTCATATGTGTGCTAAGGCAGTCAAAAAACTGAATATGTGATTATAACATGCTCATATGTGTTCTTAGGCAGTCAAAAAACTGAATATGTGATTATAGCATGCTCATATGTGTTCTAATGCAGTCAAAAAAACTTTATATGTGATTCTATAATGCTCATATGTGTTCTTAGGCAGTCAAAAAACTGAATATGTGATTATAACATGCTCATATGTGCTCTAAGGCAGGCAAAAAAAATTATATGTGATTATAGCATGCTCATATGTGGTCTAAGGCAATAAAAACACTTTATATGTTATTATAGCATACTCATATGTGCTCTAAGGCAGGCAAAAAACTCTATATGTGATTCTATCATGCTCATATGTGCTCTAAGGCAGGCAAAAAGTTATATATGTGATTCGATTATGCTCATATGTGTTCTAAGGCAGGCAAAAAAACTTTATATGTGATTATAGCATGCTCATATGTGCTCTAAGGCAATAAAAAAACTCTATATGTTATTATAGCATGCTCATATGTGCTCTAAGGCAGGCAAAAAACTTTATATGTGAGTCTATCATGCTCATATGTGCTCTAAGGCAGGCAAAAAAGTTATATATGTGATTCGATTATGCTCATATGTGTTCTAAGGCAGGCAAAAAAACTTTATATGTAATTATAGCATGCTCATATGTGCTCTAAGGCAATAAAAAAACTCTATATGTTATTATAGCATGCTCATATGTGCTCTAAGGCAATAAAAAAGCTCTATATGTTATTATAGCATGCTCATATGTGTGCTAAGGCAGTCAAAAAACTGAATATGTGATTATAATATGCTCATATGTGTTCTTAGGCAGTCAAAAAACTGAATATGTGATTATAGCATGCTCATATATGTTCTAATGCAGTCAAAAAATCTTTATATGTGATTTTATCATGCTCATATGTGTTCTTAGGCAGTCAAAAAACTTTATATGTGATTATAGCATGCTCATATGTGCTCTAAGGCAATAAAAAAACTCTATATGTTATTATAGCATGCTCATATGTGCTCTAAGGCAGTCAAAAAACTGAATATGTGATTATAACATGCTCATATGTGTTCTTAGGCAGGCAAAAAGTTATATATGTGATTCGATTATGCTCATATGTGTTCTAAGGCAGACAAAAAACTGAATATGTGATTATACCTGAGAGGGACCTGAAATCGAAGATCCCCTATCCAGAACAGTGGCCTTGATCTCATTTCGGAGAAAGGGGGCGACGGTGTATTGGAAGTAGTTATTCAGTGATTCATTAACGATCTGGCGTACATCATCACTAGAAAGAATAGTCGGCTGCTTGGAGCTTATGTCGGCGCAAGAAGTCGGTGAGCTGTAATTGGAAGAACCAATAACTGGTGAAGTGTTCATATTACTCCCAAACCCGAACACGCGACCTTTTTTGGGTTCACCTGCTGCAGTCACCCATGCTGTAGGATCAAATGATGAATGTTGAGTAGCGTCATCGCCATATCGCTCTACCATCTGTTGCTCATATGCCTCCTATAAAATAATGTTTAAAGTATTCATTAATAATTAATGATAACATTATGATAACTTGCATATATATTGCAATGATTATTAATAGAATTAATACATACCATTGTCGTTCTCGCCTTCTCTGATACGAAGACTCTTGTGGTCTTCCGTTTATGTGTTTCTACAAACACATCCTTATGTAGTACACTGCCTCCTTTTTCTGCTTCCTGCGAAGTTAAATAACAAAAGATTTAGTACACAAGTTTGCAACAATACTTATAAAATTAATATTATATATTAATGAGTTACCATTTTCTTCAGGTGGCTCCCAAATGTCCTAGATTCACTTGTGTGTAGATGGGCTTCGGGCATCTTCGATCGATTTTGTGCAGCCTTCGCAGAGCGATTTCTAAATGCATCTCCCGCCCACTTATCGCACATTTCATCCCAGTAATCTCTCCTGATAGTAATAGGACCATGGCCCTTCCACAGTAATGGATCATCTACTACGCCAGATGTTTTTTTTGCTGCAGTCTTCATAGTGTGCAGCATGTCTGCAAATCGATTGGCAGTCACCTTCTGCCACACCTTCCTTGCATCATTTTCTTCCACCGTAGTTGCGAAGCGATTCGAAGCCTACAAATATTTTTAGAAAGTTAGTAGACATTGCTTAAATAAATTAAATATGAAACACATTAACTATAAGGAACAATTGTATACCATGAATGAGGACCACAATCTGTCTAACACCTCCTTTGGGTACTCTTTCCATTGAGCAATTGGTCCTGGTAGATGTTGAAGAAGTGAATTCCTAATCTCCCGTACTACTTCTTATGGCTCAAACCTCGTGCTGCACATGAATTGTTACACGGTAAATATCAATATAAAATATTTAAAAGATATGCAATAATTGAAAACAAAATACTTACGGTCGATTATCGATATACACTATTCGAATGAGTCTTATTGTGCCAGCCTGAGAAGACCCTGTTTCCTGTGTTGGCTGTTGACTTGTGTGATCAACTGGTGTAGGTGGGTCGTGTACAGACGCAACATCATCTGTAAAAAAATACATTAGAAATTCTCAGAATGCGCATTTGAAATAATCAAGCATCCAATTAGTTATATGATATACCTATCACAGGAGCCCGTGAAGATGAAAGCTGAGCCTGGCTACTACTGGATGAACGACCACTATAACCTCCACGAACCATATTCTAACAAATAACATATGTCATACAATACATTCAAATAATTCACATCAAGTATTACAATGCATTCAAGTCATTCACATCAAGCATTGCAATGCATTCAAATAATTCAAATCATTCACATCAAGTATTGCACTAATTCAAATCATTCGTTGCATAAATTATAATACATTCAAATAATTGAAATCATTCACATCAAGTATTACAATGCATTTGAATCATTCGTATCAAGTATTACAGTACATTCAAATAAAATTTTTAATCATTCACACCAAGTATTGCAATACAACTCACATCAAGTACTGCAATGCATTTAAATAGAGGTTTGTAGTATAAGATTTTGCTCACTAGCTTGAGAATTCTTCTTCGTCACTAGTTTGACTTTCTTCTTCTTCTTCTTCTTCTTCTTCTTCATTGTTTGCCCATCCACTTGATACATCATTTGGATCACATTCCTCTATGAATGTTTCATCGGCCAATGGAGATATGACATGCATATCATGCGCAACATCGTGACAATAAGCGAAGTCATAGACATCATCTGATTGATAGTAATCGCTGTCTTCAGCTAACTCATCTTCCTGTAACTGATCATACTCGGGGTATAGTTTGGATTTTACCTTGCAAACTGCCCACCATTCATTTCTATCTGACTTTTTTATACTCGAATATAAAGTATAATAAACTTGTTGAGCTTGCGAGGCTAATATGAATGGTTCATATGTTACAAACCTGGATTTATGATTCACCTCCACAATGCCTGAAGCTTTGTCGAGTCTTGTTGCAGTTGGATCAAACCAATGACACTTGAATATCGTAACCCTGTTATGCATGCCTAAGTAAGTCAACTCCATTATTTCCTCTATAACACTGTAGTAATCATGTTCATTTTCACCGTAGCTGCTACCCTTGACACACACGCCACTATTTATCGTTGATTTGTTTATACTGTAGTCTTTTGTATGGAATCAATAACCATTTACGATATACCCGTTGTAGCATTGCACAACTTTGGTCGGACCATTTTCTAAATCACATATTCCTTGATCTTTAACATCACCATGGCGAACCTACGCACAGAGATAAACAATGATTGTGATCACGATCAATTAAGTAACTTAGTGTTGTTTATAAGTACAAAATTTATGTTAGCTTCTTTACCAACTGTTTCAACCACTCCACAAACTTAGTTTCACGTTCTTTTTGTACTTCTGCATCAGTGAGATGTGAAACTTCGCTTTGCAACTCCAGATCAAATCGTCTGCAAACCACAAATACTTATATTACCGAGCCATGTATCCACATATAGAACATAAAAGGATTTATAATTGAGTTGCATATACATATACTTACTCGATGTATGGGTCGATCGCTGAGCAATTAAAAAGAATATAGATGTGTGCTGCATCTTGCTCTCGATCTGTCAATAGCCTTGATCGGCAACTACCAAATGCATGCCCAAGTGGTTGAAATATCGACAACTTGTCAGCTACAGTTACTTGTTCTCCATCATCATTACGGGGCGGGCATGTGTAACGTGTTGGAATATGAGGTTCGAAGTACATAGATGAGAAATTTGAAATCTCTTCTAAAGTGTACGCCTCACAAATAGAGCCTTCTACTCTGGCTTTATTACGAACCTTTTTTTTAGGTCGAACATGCATCTGACAATAATATACATTTCAAATTTTAAATATCTGTCATTAAAGAGACAAATATAAAAAAACATATACCTTTCAAATGGGTACATCCATCGATATTGCACAGGGCCACCAACCCTTAGTTCATATGGCAGATGTATGATCAAATGTTCCATAACATCGAAAAATGCTGGCGAAAA
This sequence comes from Nuphar pumila, assembly GCF_984573655.1. Classification (NCBI taxonomy): domain Eukaryota; kingdom Viridiplantae; phylum Streptophyta; class Magnoliopsida; order Nymphaeales; family Nymphaeaceae; genus Nuphar; species Nuphar pumila. The sequence continues at coordinate 23,865,106 of NC_143263.1, forward strand.
TATCTTTTCTAGCAGACAAACAGTGGTGATGACAGAGTCCTCGAGATTCTTTACATCTGATACAACGACCTCCGATGCGCACTATGTTCTGAAAAATCCGCTCAACTCAGACAATACCCCTATAGGTTTGTCTAACATATCATGGAATGCTAGGGGTATCAATCGTTGCATAAAGATATGACAATCATGGCTCTTCAACCCATATAACTGTCAATCGTCAATCTTCACAGCCCAAGCAATGTTAGAGACATATCCAACTGGAAATCTCAGTTGTCTCAACCATTGACATACATGTTTTATTTGATCAGATCCGAGCACGTACTTCGCCTTAGGTTTTAGTACTTTGCCATTATACTCTTTGAGTTCCAATTCTGGTCTTTTACATATTGATTTTAAATCCATACGGGCCTTCGGATTATCCTTTGTTTTTCCTTTAATATTCATTACTGTATTGAACACATTATCAAACACATTTTTCTCTACATGCATCACATCCAAATTATGTCGTATCAATAGGGTCGGCCAATACGATAGTTCCCAAAAAATAGATTTTTTTCGTCCAATTGTGATCCTTCTCAAATCCACGGAAGGGTGTAGGACTGCGGGCATCTGTTAATACATCTGGAAAGTATCGCAATCTTCTTAGAATCTCTATGCCGGACAATCTTGAGGATGGACCTTCTGTTTCAGTTGTGCTTGCTTTAAATGCATTCTTTTGACGTCGGAACGGATGATCGCTGGGTAGAAATCGACGATGACACTCAAACCAGCAAGGCTTCCTTCCATGCCTCAATCTAAAAGCTTTGGAATCCTCCATGCAGTACGGACAAGCCAACCTCCCATGTGTGCTCCAACCAGATAACATACCATATGCAGGGAAGTCACTGATTGTCCATAGAACAACGACCTTCATGTTGAAATTTTATTTTTTGTGGGCATCATACGTGGTAACACCGTCATCCCACAGTACTTTTAGTTCATCAATCAATGGCCTTAGATATACATCAAGATTTTGGCCAGGTGAGGTCGGACGAGGGATCAACAGAGACAAGAAAAGATTTGGACGTTTCATACACAAGCTTGGTGGAAGGTTGTATGGAGTTACAAATACTGGCCAACATGAGTATGGAGTTGATCTACCCCCAAATGGATTAAATTCATCTGTACATAGATCGAGTCTAACATTTCGCACTTCCATTGCGAAGTTCTGATGAGTACGATCAAAGTGCTTCCAAGCTTCAGCGTCAACAGGATGCGTGATCTTGTTTTCATCGTGTCGAACTTTATTTGCATGCCATCTCATGTGTTTAGCTGTTCTTGAAGACATATACAATCGCTGCAATCTAGGAGTGATAGAAAAGTAGCGGAGCGACTTGTATGAAACTTCCTTTGATCTCGTGCTACCATTGCCTCTTGTCTTTGGCTTGAACCGAGGATGGCCACATGACGGGCATGATATGTTGTTTTCCTGCTCCTTGAAATACAACATGCAGTGATTTGGACAAGCATCAATCTTTTTGTAACCCATACCTAGAGCGTTGACCATAACTTTCGCACGATAGAAATTTTGTGGCAATTTCTCATCTTTGGGCAACATACTCTTCACAATCATGTACAAACGGTCAAAACATGATTGACTCAAATTATACTCGGACTTCAAATTCATTAGTTGAAGAACTGCAGACAAGATAGTGTGACTCTCACAACCGTTCCAAAGTGGCTCATCAGCATCTTTAAGTAAATCATAAAATCTACTAGCTTCATCATTTGGTGATTCTTCATCTACGGCAGTTCTTACATCACTAGAACTCATAGTAGAACCCAGTTCTGTTCCTGCGGCATCAAATATCAAATCCGTATATGGATTATCGTGCACCACATTCACACGTGCATCAAAATCGTTTCTAAATTCTTCTTCATGAAACATCCAGTTCTGATAATCACTCACAAAACCCTTCCTGTATAGGTGATGTCTAACGCTATGAGGTTCTACAAATCGATTATTCTTACAAATCTTGCAGGGACACCTAATCTGACCTGTAGGATCCACTGTACTGACACTTGCCGTTGCAAATTCAATAAAACTGTCAACACCATCCATATATTCATGTGATAACTCATTGTCCACTATCCTACGGTACATCCATTCACGGTTTGCAGTCATTCTGTCGTATGATGTTACGAATAGTATCCTAACGAATTAAAAAAAAACAATCAAAATGCTACGATGAAGAAAATATCAAATTTATCATGCAATATACTATGTCAAACAATAACAAGAATTTTGATGCATGCATTGATAACTTAATATTTTCATGTGCAAACTATTAATGACACGATACAATCATTTGAAGCATGTTTTTATTATAAAATTTCACATGGAAGTCAAAATCAAATTGAAAGTAACTACATGCAAGCATGGATACAATTACATCAAACATTGCAATACATCGTAATCATTTATATCAAACAAATGACAAACATGTACCTGCAGCAAACACACTTCAATATCTCACTAACTACTATCATGCTTAGCATGGACTCCGTACTCCAAAAATAAGAACACTTCCATATTCATACATTAAAATCATGCTCAGCATGATCTCTGAACTCCAACAAAGCAACCCTAAATATCAACAACTAAGTGAGTGTGTGAACAATAAAGTGTTACATCTAATAAATTAAATAACATGTGATACGCTTGCATCACTTACTCACCACGGGTATTTACCCGATTTGCATTGTTTTTGTCACTTACTTACCACAGGTGGCTGAGCACGAGCTGGTTCCGTTGAAAAATCTGCAAAAAAAATGCAGTTTTAAAAAAAAATTGCCACAAAAAAAGAAAGTTGTTTCGGCAAGGGGTCGACTCCCCTGCTGTTCCGGTAGAGGGTCGACCCCTTACAGAACATAGGGGGTTAACTGACCCCCAGCCTTTCCGCCAGCGAGTCGACCCCCTGCCGGGGTCGACCTGCCGGAAAGGCAGGGGGGTCGACCCCCTGTCGGAAACGCAAGGGGTTAACCCCCTGTCTGTTCCGACATGGGGTTAACCCCCTGCCGGAAAGACAGGGGGGGTCGACCCCCTGCCGGAAACGCAAGGGGTTAACCCCCTGCCTGTTCCGGCATGGGGTTAACCCCCTGCCGAAAAGGCAGGGGGTCAACCCCCCATGCCGGAAACGCAGGGGTTAAACCCCTGCGTTTCCGGCAGGGGGTCGACCCCCCATGCCGGAAACGCAGGGGGTTAAACCCCCTGACCCCCTGCCTTTACGGCAGGGGGTGTTTAACCCCATGCCGGAAAGGCAAAGGCAGGGGGTTTAACCCCTGCCTTTCCGGCAGGGGGTCGACCCCCCATGCCGGAAAGGCAGGGGGTTTAACCCCTGCTTGAAACGCGTAGGGAGGGCGGGCGAACCTGTCTCCGACGGGGAATGCGTCGGTCGGCGGGGCGACGGCTCTGGCAGAACGCGGGGCGACAGGCGGCGGGGCGACGGAGGAAGGCGTCGGACTGCGTAGGGAGGGCGGGAGAGAGGAAACATGAAAAGAAGGAAAAGGGTTCTGATCAGATTTACGCGAAAATTAGCGACGGATTGGCGACGGAATTATTCCGTCGCTAAGCCGGCGTAAATGTATACAACTCCTTAGCGACGGAATATGTCCGTCGCTAACGGCGTCGCTAAGTAGCGACGGAAAAATGTCGTCGCCCAATCCGTCGCTAACCGTAGCGTGTTTTTGCGACAAAAACGGTCTGTCGCTATGTTGCGACGGCTTAGCGACGGACCATTTTACATCGATACATCTGTGAATATCACGAAACTTAGCGACGAATTAGTGACGCTCGCTAAGCCGTCGCTAATTGGCGACGGGAAAATGTCGTCGCTACTATCCGTCGCTAATTGACATTTTTCTTGTAGTGTGTGTATTTGTCCCACATATAGCACATTTTCTTATTATTTTTTAGTCATACAGAACACGTGTCTTTATGGCATAACAGAATGTTAACTTCCTTTTGTATTCCATCTTGATAGATTTGCATATACAAAGAAATCATTGATAGTCCACATTAAAGCTGCACACAACTAAAAATACTTGTTATTTGATGCATCATAAGTGCGAACACCATTGGCCCACAATATCTTCAAATCCTCTATAAGAGGTTGTAAAAATACATTAATGTATATTATGGGAGATTGTGATCTAGAAATAAGCAATGACATCATCCTGTAAGACTGCTTTAGACATATCCATGGAGGCAAGTTGTATGCACTGACAATGATTGGCCATATGTTGTAAGTGACACTTAAAGTTCCATAGGTGTTGAAACCATCATTTATTAATCTCAGTCTAATATTACGGCTGTCAGTTGTAAACAATGGAAGCGAAAGATCAAAAGATTTTCATATATATGAGTCTGCAAGATGCCTTAAACTATTATCTATGATATATCCTTTATCATGCCATTTCATTTTCGAAGCAGTCTTTGTTGGCATAAACAACCTCTACATTATTCTCTCTATTTTGAAATTCTACAATGCAAATATTTCTCATTTTCTTTGTCTTCTTTCCAATATAATATGTAACTTCTGGGGCATGCATCTATTTATCGTAACTCAATACTAGTTTGCCAATGCTTTTCTTCGCCTCGTAACAATCCTTAAGTAATTATACACAAAAAATAAAAGTTTCATGCCATACCTCAAACAACATATTAAAGGACTTATTACTCCACATGTTAATGTATTTCAGATAGAACAAACACACGAGAAAAGATAGTTGGGTAAATCAAGCATCCAAGATATAATTCTTGTGCATTGTCATTTAGCAACCTGAAATACACATCGCTCTCTAGACTTTCACCGTCAAGTTCCTCATCAACATGATCATCGATTGTCGGATTTGGATGTATTCTAAATTCATCTGCTATCAACTCGTCCATATCATCTGGCATTTCAATTGACGGATTTGGATGTACTTCAAACGTTTCAGCTAGCGGATCACATGCACGTGGTCTCATAGGTTCACCATAAATGTAACACCCTAAATTTATATCAAGAATTTTCAAGATTTTTCTTTAAACCAACGAAAGTGTTATACAAGCCATACACAAACTTGATTAAATTTGAGGGGGTTAGAATCAAATCACCACACACACACAATTGAATAGAGGATTAAACAAAATCATTCATTAAAATTTAAAATATTCAATCATTAATTAAATTAGAGTCTTCACAACACATTAACATTTAAAATGTCTTGATTGCCTAAGAGCCAAAAACCAAGAGCCGTATATCAAAAAATAGAGCTATGACGTTCGCCTTGGCACCACCCCAAGCATGTCACATCACCAACTTACTCAATTCCTGAAAAATAATAAAAGTATGGGATTAAGTCGTGCCCTAGTAGGTAACACTGTACCACATAAACAATGAAAGAAATTCCAAGAACACACAACATGCAATTGAGATATCAAACAAGCATATATTACAGACATTCTAAGTCTAATTAAGTTCACTTGTGAGTCTATTTAATTAACGTTAAGTAACTCATTCAAACAAAGCTCTCGGTGACATATCCTCACTTTGAGATGCCCCTGAGCCCTGACTCGTGGTAACATATTTCCCCTAGGAGTACCCTTGAGCCATACCTCCCTTGAGGTTAAAGTGTGTATGAGCATGTATTACAGGCATTCACTATATGATGCATACAAACATCACAATAATTCCACAAAACTCAGCCTCACTTCTAAGCCATATGCACGCAGAGTCTCTCATGACCCATAACACATCCAATATGCTATACATACACCAATCAACATAATGCATGATGCTTATACCCATATCATAAAACATTAATGCATCACTTATACAATTTTCCATTATATATGGTTCATCTCATTATGATACATCACATCAGTAAGCATGATATTTATCATCATCATCATGTATAAACATTTATCATACGAGCATACATCAATTGCATATAACTTTTAGGTTGTACACTGATTTATACATTCATGTAAGCATGACACGTATCACATAGCATAGGTTCACAATCAATGCATAAACACAACATTTAACAAAAAATACATTTTTGTTCCAGGCTCTGCCACACTGCACACAGGGCACCACAGGGCTGTCAAAAATTTCACATGACACCTAATATGTTTGTTAACCTCTCTGGGTGACAGATCTAGAAAATTTATCATATTTTTACTGTAGTAATTCCTGGACCGAAACTATTTTTTCTATAAACATACGTAGGTGCAAAATTTTGTTCTTAAAGGAAGCATTGATTCAGTACCCTTCCCAAAGGTTTCTCAATTTGTCAATTTTTTTGGACATAGCCTTATTTGTTAACTTTCAATAGAATCCACCCTTATGGCAAAACTTCATGCCCATAATTTTAAAATTATTCTGGACAAAACCCCTATTAGAGAACTACACAAGTCTTATTTTTTTGCAGTCAACAAAATTTCACCAACTTGGATGAACTCCTGGTAAATCATGGGCAAGAGTTCTGATTTTTTGAATATTTGTCCTAGATTCTATCATATGTTTAGCACAACATATCAAAAATCCAACCAAAAAATCCATACAACCAAATTACAGATTCCATATACCTCAGATCTGGGCCTCCCCTAAGCCCTCCTTTATTTTTTAAGGGTCTTCCTAGGTGTATAAAAGTTTCACAAGAAAGGATCTCATTGAAATCTTAGTGGTTTAGGTGTTATAATTTTTCTATCAACCATAGTCAGGTAAGAAAATTACAAACAACATGTAGACAAATTTCCAGATTTAATATTTGACATGACAACACATGCACAAACATATCTATCATGGATTTTTAAGCATGATACATACATAATCAATCAAGTAGGATGCTTAAACTTGAAAAAAAAATCATTGTATGCATTTAGATCACAATTCAATATACGATTTTACCAAGATCTCAAACTACATCTTTGGAAAAACACATTTTTTATTCACAAACATGAGATTTAATAAAACCAAATTTTTAGATCTGTTAAACCCTCATACACATCATGATTATCATCATTTATACATCTAAATATGCACACAAAACAGTAAATACACATCTCCAAAACTGATTTGCATCTAACCATATAAATCTACACAATTTTCCAAAACCATTTTTGGTTAAAACCTGAAACGAACATGATTTTTGAAGAAAACCATGTTTTTGAAAACCTCTAAGCATGTGGTATATCAAATCCAGACATTTAAAACCTCTCTCATGCTAGTTATATGGTTGACCCAAACAAAGATAATCATAGTACCCATGAATGCATACTCTATGCACTGGAAATCTCTTTTTGAGCCTGTGAAAGAGGTACCTACCTCGTAACGATTCTCGGTCAATTCTCAAGCTTCTTCTTCCTATTGTAGCACCTCCAAGAAGCTCCAATGGCTGCTGGGAGGTCTAAACCAAATGTGAAATAAGAGAGAGTGAGAGTAAGAAGAAAGAGATTTGAGAAAAAGAGAGTGGAATAGGGTGGCATGTCCTTTTAGGCTCCTCCCTTTAGCTAGACCATGGGCTTGCCTTAGCAGCCCATAACCACTAAGGAAAGAGAGTGAGTCCCCCCCCCCCCTCCCTTCCTGGACCTTTCTTCTTTTTAAAAATCTCTACACAAGTCTATTTTTTAAACTTGCTTCTTCTTTTTCAGTAGTTTTTTTCTTTCTTTCTTTCTTTCTTTCTTTGTTTATCCTTTTTTTTGTTCTTTTTTTTTTTTTTTCTTTCTTTAATTTTTAGGTAGGTAGGGACGTCCCATGTGGGTCACCCTCCTTGCCTTAGTTACCAAATGAATCCAAATTTTGACTAAGGCTTTCTTACCAAAGCCTTGAATCAAATTGTCAAGTTTTGATTTTACACTCATTTACTTTTCTACTTGTTATTTCAAGTAGATTTAGTTTTAGGAAACCAAATTTCAACCAGGAGGTGTGGGCCCACCTAGGGGGATGTCCCACCCTCTTGGATTGACTTACCATATTAAAATAATTAATATATTTTATTAATTTTGATTAATTCTAAAATGTTCAATTTAGATCTTAGATCCATTTTAGGTTTTGGATTTTATACCTAATCCAAACCCAATTTGGATCCAAACCCACGTACCAAATCCAAATTTAGTTGAAATTAAATTCAAACATGAATTCATGTTAAATTCTATTTAAATATTTATATAAAATTAACCCTAACTTAAATTTGAATTTCATTTTAACTTTGGTTAAGATTCTAATTCAGTTGGAATTAAATTTTTAATTAATGGACACAATTAATTTAAACTCATATGCATATTTAAATAAATAAATATTTATATAAAATCTATGTTTATTTATTTAAATAATTATCAAAAAAATTATGAGTATTACAATGAAAATGCCAGTTGACCTAACTTTTTAAAAATTCATTGCGCATTATATAATCAAAGACATCCTGCACTAGCTGCCATAAGATATCGACACACTTTCGACATAGGCACCTAAGATTTCTCTAGTATATTACATTATTGTTCTAGACAAGTTCTAAGAAATTCTTAACTCCTTTTAAATTGCGATCAAGGTCTCTCTTATGAAATGAAGGTTATAGAGGAAATGTCATCGTCAAGTATTGCATCCAAATTTAACCTTAACTTTTAGATAAGGCAACAAAAAAATTACTTAAAATTATCTTCAATTTGGATCCAATTTCTATCATCCATAATGCTTAACTGGATATCACGTAAAAAATATTTAAGTATTATATATATATATATTAAATTAATTAGAAAACCTTGACAATCTAATTAAATATAGATATATAAATATATTAAATTAATTACAAATATATGAATTAAAATACAGAATTCTTAAATTCTAAGTCATATATGAGATGCAAAACTCCTAAAATCTAAATCATGTTAAAAGAAAAAAATGGATTAAGTATGCATTAACTAAATAAATTATAAAATTAGCAATTAAAATCAAAATCCTTAAAATCTAAATCATAATTGAAAAAACCATATTAAGCATGTATTCACTAAATACAATTTTGAATTAGCAATTAAAATACAAAACATATGAAATCTAAATCATACTTGAAAATAAAATCGGATTAAACATGCATTCACTAAATAAAATTTTAAATTAACAATTAAAATACAAAACCCTTAAAATCTAAATCATATTTAAAAATAAAATTGAATTAAGCATGCATTCATAAAATAAATTTCTAACTTAGTAATTAAAATACAAAGCACTTAAAATCTAAATCATACTTGTAAAAAAACAAATTTAGTATGCATTCACTAAATAAATTATAAAATTAAAAATTAAAAATTAAAAATTAAAAATTAAAAATTAAAAATTAAAAATTTTAAATTTTAAATTTTAAATTAAAAATTTTAAATTAAAAATTAAAATTAAAATTAGAAAATTTAAAAATTTAAAAATTAAAAAATTAAAAATTAAAAAATTAAAAATTAAAAAATTAAAAATTAAAAATTAAAAATTAAAAATTAAAAATTAAAAATTAAAATACAAAACTCATAAAATCTAAATTATACTTAAAAAAATCAGATTTAACATGCATTCACTAAATAAAATTTTAAATTAACAATTAAAATATAAAACCCCTAAAATCTAAATCATACTTGAAAATAAAATTGGATTAAACATGCATTCACTAAATAAATTTATAAATTATCAATTAAACTATAAAACTCCTAAAATCTAAATCATACTTGAAAATAAAATTAGATTAAGCATGAAATCACTAAATAAAATTTTAAATTAGCAATTAAAATACAAAACTCTTAAAATCTAAACACACTTGACAAAAAAATCAGATTTAGCATGCATTCAATTATTAAATTACAAAAATAGCAATTATAATATAAAACCCTTAAAATTTAAATCATATAAAAAATATGGTTTTCTTGCATTCACTTAAATAAATAAATTATAATAATAATAATTAAAATGTAAAACCCCTAAAATCCTCTCTAAAAAAATGGATTTATTATGTATTCAATAAATAAATTGTCATAATATCAATTTAAATAAAAAATTCTTAAAATATAAAGCATACATGACAAAAAAATTGAATTTAGCAATCTTTTAATCATTAAATTGCAAAAATAGTGATTAAAATATAAAACCCCTAAAATCTAAAACATACATGAGAAAAAAATTAGATTTAGCATGCATTCACTCAATAAACTATAAAATTAGTAATTAAAATATAATACCCATAAAATCTAAAGCAAGAAAAAAATAGATTTAGCATGTATTCACTTAATAAATTATAAAACTAGTAATAAAAATACAAAACCCTTAAAATCTAAAGGATACATGAGAAAAAAATTGAATTTAGTATATATTTACTCAATAAATTATAAAATTATTGATTATATTCTAAAACCCCTAAAATCTAAAGCATATGTAAAAAAAAAACAGATTTAGCATGCATTCACTCAATAAATTACAGAAATAGCAATTATAATGCAAAACCCTTAAAATCTAAAACATACTAAAAAAAAATCAAATTTAGCATGCATTCATTCAATAAATTATAAAAAAAAGATTATAATTTAAATGCCCTAAAATCTAAAGCATACATAAAAAAATCAGATTTAGCATACCTTGGGTGAAGACGTCGAAGAGGATGTCACCGAGAGCGAAAGATGTCAGAGAGAATATCGTTGGGAGCAAAGGACGCCAGAGAGAATGCCGCTGGGAATGAAGGATGCCAAAGAAGATGTCGCCAATGGTAGCAGGTGGTCAAACATAGTGCCAAACAGAGAGAGGGAGAGAGCAAGAAGGAACTTATAGAGAGAGAGAACATATAAAGAGGACACCGACAGTGGTGATTGATGAATACAACGAGAGAGAGAGAGAGAGAGAGAGAGAGGACATCAATGATTAGGGGTGGTAATCGGGTCGGGTTGGCGGGTCAGCATACCTCAACACGAACACAAACCGTTTATTAAATGGGTCGGATGTGGCAAACACGAACACGACCCATTTATTAAACGGGTAACCCAACACAACACAATTAACTCATTTAATAAACAGGTCGGGTCGACACAACCCGATTACACCTCTATCTGTATTCTGTTCTATCTTCTTTCAAGAAATGGTGCCGGTTAAAATGCTTTGGTAATGATGAAACATTGTAGGTCCTTTCTGTCACTGCAAAAGTTAGTAGCATTCAGATAAAAAAATAAAATAAATAGTGACCAAGATAGGTTGATGATGCAAGAGATGGTCACCATAAATGCTCAGAGCCGCTTGAGTTTATTATTTCTGTCAGAGACTTAAGGACAAGAAAGAATCAAAGATTCAGGCAATGATGGCATTGCACTCAACCTCAATGACAAGAACAACCTCGTGCTTCAGTCTTTTGCCTCCAACTTTCCAATCTAAAAAGCCTATGCCTTCCTTGCATCAAACAATGATATTACTGTCACCAACAAAATTTAAATCCCAAACTATTTATCATCCATCCCCTGTCAAACGTTCTTTCAGTCAAAAGATGTTGATCCTAGGCACCAAACTCAGAAGTCTGAACATTCAAGACTCACTAAACTACATAAGCACCCTTAATGCAGAGAAAAATAGAAAAAAAAATGTGAAAACTCATTCAATGCACAAAATATCATAAGGTATTATGTCATTAAAAGCTGAGAGCCAAGAACTTATCCATTAAATAGACAAGACCAGATGGTGAGTTGCTCTGCTGCACCTTTAGAAGCAAAAACAAAAACAAAAAGGAAAAAATAATCATGCATGCCTCTCACACGAGTACGACAACGACTCTGGTTTATCTTCCTTGCAACGTATATATAAACGGGTTTGGGTAAACGGGTTGACCCGCCTGCCTAACCTGTTTATTAAACGGGTCAGCCGGGTTGGCATACCCCTAACATGAACCCGACCCGTTTAATAAACGGGTTAGGTGGGTTGACCCGTTTATGAACCCGTTTAAGCTAAACCCAAACCCACCTAAGAAGCGGGTTGGCGGGTCGGCGGGTCGTGTAAGATTTTGCCACCCCTACCAATGATAGTGGTTGAGAGACAGAGGGAGAGAGAGCTTGCGGATGAGTGAAAATAGATTTTTTTAGTGTATTTTTTTACTGGTGCACTTTTTACGTGCGTAAAAAAAAAACTTTATTTTTTGCATGCTTCTTAATTATGCCAAAAAAATTTATTTTTATTGGCACACTTTGTGTGTGTGCCAAAAAAAACTTATTATAATGAAGCAGTATATCTAGCGTTAGTTCAACCCACTTTTTCATTGACGTTAAGTAAAATAGGGACGGTGAAAAAGCTTTTTTCCTGGTGCATCGAGGAGAACGTGCCAGTAAAAAAAAAGTTCTTTTTTTTTTGGTAGTGGGTCGAGCAATTTAAGTAAGAGTAATGAGGCGTGTTTTGTAATTAACTCTGCAATAAAAATCAGCGGACAGAACCTAACAACCAACTATCCCTTCTTCCTAAAAGTGCGGACCTATTTTCGTCCTTGATCAAAAATATAGAGGACGCTTTCGTAACTTGAGGCTCTCTTTGGATACGTATAAAAGAGGAGGGCCGATGCCGGGCCTCCCCCTCCTTTTGTCCACACGCAGGGAGCGAACGAATGCCCGGTCAGCCCGCCACCGCGTGCCTCTCTAGAAGAAAGACAGAGACGAGTCGGAGCCGACTCTCTTCTAGACGACATCATGTTCGCGTTCCAAAAGGTCATCCAGGTAAAAGCCAAATCTCTCTCTTTCTCTTTCTCTTTCTCTTTCTCTTTCTCTTTCTCTCTCTCTCTCATAAGCAAATGAAAACAATTTGATTTCTCTCATTTCCAAATTGGTGTTGACATCTCTCTCTCTCTCTCATTTTCATAAACAATGAAAACAGAGAAAGGAAAAAGCCGATACTTGTTTAACAATTATTCAAGAATATTATGATTTTTCTACTTTCCAAAATGGTGCTCTCTCTCTCTCTCTCTCTCTCTCTGCCTAGGCTCACTATGATGCCTATAAATTCCCCTCTGCTTCTCTCCTTCGTTCTCGTGCCTTCCGTTCTTCTCAAGGAGTGAACTTCTTTCTCGCTTTCTGTGTGTGTTTCTTCTTCTTTCTCTGTGCGGACGCCGCGAAGAGTTGTGCCTGTTCACCCATCGCTAGCGCGTCGGCTTCTTCTTCTTCTTCTTTGGTTTCTCCTTTCTGCGTGCCGGCGAGGGAGCAGAGGCAGCGGAGGCTTCGGTTTGTCTGCAGATCGTCGGCGGAGATGGAGAGCACACTCAAGGAGATCAGAGACGGGGCTTCGGTGCTGGACATGGACTCCAAGGCGACCGTCGGCGGTGGCGTCGAGGACGTCTACGGCGAGGATCACGCCACAGAGGACCAGCTCGTCACGCCGTGGGTGGTCAGCGTCGCTAGGTAAGACGCGGAATGGATGCTTTCCCTTTTTCTCTTTTCTATTTCTGCTTATCTTTTATCTAATCTGCTACCGAATAATTTAAATTTCTTTCTTTTTGTTCGTCGCTGTTTATTTGGGTTAGAAATATGCAATCTCGAAGGAATCTGATCGGATTCATGGTAGAATTATACGGATTTTTTATTCATCATTATAGTTTTGAGGAATATTGTGGGATCTTTCCGGAATCTTATTGAATTTGTAATTTTAAATATGCTTTTTTTTCATTTCGTGTTCCTTTGTCAAAGTGAAATGATGCTTAAACGTTTGCTTGGACTTCTCCTAATTTCGTGATTTTATTGAAAAATTTTCCTGATCTCACAGGAGTGCCCTTGGAGCGCCAAGGCCTTCTAAGGAACTGTGATTGTTTCGTATGGTTTTGGCTTAAATCCCTTTGATCTGAATGAAGTTCGGATTTGGCAAGTTATTTTCTTTTCTGGATTTAAAGAAACGATTTTGCAATTTCTCCCCGTTTCGATCTTAAATTCTTTGGTCTGCTTGGACATCGGTGGCTTTCGTGATCTGTTGGGATTTTGTCAACACCGGATCGGCGCCATCCGTCTTGACTTCTGACATTTTAAGCATCACCTCCTTTCTTCTTTTTCCAAAGAGAATTTGCTGTTTGGATGACGTTTTTGCAACTCCCTCTCTCTCCCTCTGGTTTCTGAATTCCGTACACTTTCCTTCGTAAAGCATAGGCTTATGGAATAGTCAAGAAATTGTTATTCCTATTGTATTCTTTTCCCCTTTTGGGTCCATTCTGCTGAGGACTAACTTCTTTATGTAGATTTTTGTTTTCAGTTAGTTGGACTCATTAATTTGCTTGATATTTTTCATATAATATGTTAGTGCCTGAGGTGGGAAGGGAAGCTAATATTAGATCTCTAAATTGGGGAACAGCGGCTTAGATCTGATAGGAGTGTCATGTTTTATAAAAGGATTTTGTTGTTTTCTTTGTCTTTACGTATATATGAAAAGGTCTACCTGACGCCTTCTTGGAAGTCCTTTTCTCTGACATTCGGGGGTATTCGGCATTATGAATTCTTGTTGCTAAAAATTATTGCTTATCCGGAAGCTGTGGAATATTTTCATTCATGTCCATAACGAGTTGTTGTGTTTGATAATGTCAAGGCCTCTTTCCTACTTGTCTCTTGTAATGAACTAGTTGCTAAATTATGTCGACCACAACTTCTGTTCTCATCTTCTTTCTTGATTGGTTTCGTGCACCCGTTGGTCCAGTCCATATTTCAACAATTATTTTATGTGGTATATGTGCAACTAATTGACGAGGCCATTAATTAACAGTGACAATTTATTGCTTAAAATGAAACTTAGCTATGGTTACTAAATTTTTGCAATATTGAAATTACTGCAGCTTCAGTTCATTTTAGATTGCAACTTGATTGTTTCGTGGTGTGGTATTTCATCAAGGGATATTAGCACAGTTTAGTATTGGGCATGTATCTTTTAGGTTACTTTACATGATTAACGTATATGTATTTTTCCGTTTGGGTTTTGCAGTGGTTACTCACTGTTGAGAGATCCACGCTACAACAAGGGGCTTGCTTTCAATGAGAAAGAGAGGGATGCCCATTATTTGCGAGGGCTTTTACCCCCAACTTGTTTTACCCAGGAGCTTCAGGTAGGTTGATCCTGCATTTTATATAATTGTCAAATTACACACCTTGGCCTGATCCAGAGTCGTATAGGGTTCAGGGTTGGCTCTCTAAACATGGATTAGCCCTGACTCATGCAGCATGTCTGGGTATATAGACGAAACAGGTGGAGCCACTGGTCCCAAGTTGGCTTGTTGCTCGTTGGTTTTCCAAATTGAAGTGGTTCATCAACTTTTATGAAGGTTGATAGTGTCTGCATGGACTTACTATAAACTGATGCTTGCAGGAGAAGAGATTCATGCAAAACCTTCGTCAATATCAACTTCCACTGCAAAGATACATGTCTTTGATGGATCTTGAGGTACTGCATCTGTGCCCATTGAATGTGAAGGGAAGTGCATTTTGTGTCACTCTGTCATCAACCAATTTCCAATAATTTCTTTCTTTCAATATAAACAGGAGAGAAATGAAAGGCTATTCTACAAGCTTCTGATAGATAATGTTGAAGAGTTGCTCCCAATTGTTTATACCCCTACAGTTGGTGAAGCTTGCCAAAAGTATGGAACCATTTTCCGGCGTCCACAGGGTCTCTATATAAGCTTGAAAGAAAAGTATGCTGCTTTTCCCAGTTGCATTTCCTGACATGCAATGTTAAGAATTATTCTCTTGTGACACTTTTTGGGCTTTTCTTCTCCTGCTTTTTCATCACATTGTCATTTTTTTACCAGTTCCATCAGCTGCTGACATAATATGGGTTTTTTCAGGGGAAAGATTCTTGAGGTCCTGAAGAACTGGCCTACAAAAAGTATTCAGGTCATTGTTGTAACTGATGGTGAGCGTATTCTGGGGCTTGGTGATCTTGGTTGTCAGGTAGGTTCCTTATCTACGATCATCACTCAACATCTTTGGGACATCCCTTGAATTTGTCTTCTGATTCAGTGATCATATTTGCCTTTCATCACTTTTATTATTTATGGTCTTTAACTATGCAGGGAATGGGAATCCCTGTTGGTAAATTGGCTCTTTATACAGCACTTGGAGGGATTCGTCCATCTTCTGTAAGCATCTTAATTATTATTCTGGCATATTTTTAAAGCATCTTCCTAAATGATTTTATTATAGTTACCTTGAGAACACATTTCCGTTGTAATATGCAGTGCTTGCCCATTACAATTGATGTGGGAACTAACAATGAGAAGTTGCTTAATAATGAGTTTTACATTGGCCTTCGGCAGAAGAGGGCAACTGGAGAGGTAGTCTCTCTCTCTCTCTCTCTCTCTCTCTCTCTCTCTCTCTCTCTCTCTCTCTGAGTCTAACTTTGTCAAACTTACAGGAGTACTCTGAGCTTTTGCATGAGTTCATGTGTGCTGTTAAGCAGAACTATGGGGAGAAAGTTCTAATACAGGTTAGCACTTGATTACTTGATCCTAAGCCTCCTGTCTGCTGCACAATTTATTGTTATATGGTGGTTACAACACATTTATGAGAATTCTGCTTGTAATAAGTCATTGTTAATCTTGATTGTGATGTACCAACCATTTGGTCCACTTTTTCAGTTTGAAGATTTTGCTAATCACAATGCATTCGAGTTGCTTTCAAAGTATGGGACTACACATCTTGTCTTCAATGATGATATACAGGTAGGACTATACGATCGGGATAATAATTCTACCTTTTTTAATAACTGGATAATCATTTTAATTAAGAATACATTATCTTGTCACCGAAGTATTTTTTCTTTCCTAATTGGGTATCATTGAATTTCTGCAGGGAACTGCTGCTGTGGTTCTTTCTGGGCTTATTGCAGCATTGAAATTGGTTGGTGGAAGCCTAGCTGAGCACACTTTCCTATTCCTTGGTGCTGGTGAGGTAAAGTTCTTATTCCAGCATCATTTTTATTTAGTCAATCTACTGATGATACAAAAATGTCAATGTTCCTTTTCCTCTGTTTGCCTTGCATGCAAAATTGATGCAATTGCAGAATCATCATACTTTGTGGTTGCATCTGCTCCTACACAAGATATAATAATTAACTGTTTTAGATAACTGTTTTGCACTGAGGATGGACATCAGTGAAATCTTTCTAGTAATACATTGTATGTTGTATGTCATTTTATCTCATCATCTTCTTATACTATTGTGCTTACAGGCTGGGACTGGTATTGCAGAGCTCATTGCTCTTGAGATGTCAAGACAGGTATCTTTTCTGCATACATGTTTAGCAATTTGACAATTTCTTGATGTCAAAGTACTGAATTTTGAAGCGTGAAGTTAACTGTGGAGTTCTCTTTCTTTTCAGACGAAAGTTCCATTGAAGGAATGTAGAAAGAGAATATGGCTTGTGGACTCAAAGGTATTTTAGAATTAACTAGCCCTCCTTGCTTCTGGCTTGAGTTTGAACTTGCATCTGCTTTTGCCAATTTAATTTGTTATTCTGAATGGCTTGGTTGATTCATCCATGTATCTGCCTTTCTTTAGGGCCTTATTGTGGGCTCTCGTAAGGAGTCACTCCAACACTTCAAGAAGCCATGGGCTCATGAACATGAACCAGTCAAAACTCTCCTGGAAGCTGTTAAGGCCATCAAGCCAACTGTACTGATTGGTTCATCTGGTGTAGGGCAAACTTTCACGAAAGAAGTGGTGGAAGCCATGACATCCTTCAATGAGGTATCTACCCAAACACTAAATATATAACCCACTAACCTTCATGGCACAAAGTTTTTAGTAGACCTTATACTGGTATCTTGTATTGCAGAAACCCCTCATCCTAGCTCTTTCAAATCCAACCTCACAATCTGAATGTACGGCTGAGCAAGCATACAATTGGAGCCAAGTATGCATCTCTCTTTTTTATCAATGATCATTGTTTTCTTGATAAGCTTGCCTACTAGCTGGAACACTATCTTCAATTTCAGATACTTAAATTTTTTGTTTTCAATGTGCTCTTTCTTTCCTGCTTTCAGGGTCGTGCAATTTTTGCAAGTGGCAGCCCCTTTGATCCTGTGGAAGTCGACGGAAAAGTACATGTCACTGGTCAGGTATAAATTATATGGCTCGTCTCAAACTGCTTTTTAGGCCATGGTTCATGCTATCCTTTGGCTGGTACATGCTCTGGAGGAGAGGCTCGGGGGTGTATATTGTGGCATTTGGGTGACAAAGAAGCTCTTGCCAAGTTGCTTGATCCATTAGCCAGCTAACCTTTTAACACTCCCAAATTCCAGAATTAATGTTCTGGAGTTGGTATTACACAGTTTGACTATGTCGCAAGGTTACTTTATGCCCGTATCATGTCCCCTTAAATACTATTTCTAATAAGAAAACTGCACATGTGACACGGCAGTTTGAGAATGTTCTTATATAGCAAAGATAAAACATGGGAGCATTTTTCTTATTCAGTCTTTTTGGTTGCGTTAGAGTTCAGAAATCAAGAAAGCATAATCTGGATTGGAACATGCAAGTGTGCACGCACATGAAATGATTTTTCATGTATAATTTATTCTATTGTTTATCTTTGTGGTGCTTTCAGGCAAATAATGCTTACATCTTCCCCGGTTTTGGTCTGGGTTTGGTGATCTCTGGTGCAATCCGTGTGCATGATGATATGCTCCTTGCTGCCTGTAAGCGTTGAATTAGATTCTTTTCTATTATTCCTAATAAATAAATGAGTAAATACATAGACACAATGAATGGGAAACATGAAGAAGCTCGAGTTGTTCATGCATATGGTGCCAACCATGACTCTCTCTCTCTCTCTCTCCACACATGCACACGTCTTTCATTAACTTATAAGGTTTTTTAAAGCTGTTACTGACTGAATATCTGGTTTCAACAGCGGAAGCTTTGTCTAAGCAGGTGAGGCATGAGGATCTTGACAAGGGGATGATATATCCTCCATTCTCCAACATCAGAAAGATATCTGCACATATCGCTGCCAACGTTGCTGCCAAGGCATATGAGCTTAGTAAGTTTTTTCCTGCACCTAAGGGGCTTGCTTAGGGAATGCCGCTTAAGAAGCCCGCACAGTAATACTCTAGATCACTGCTGGTGGGGCATGCCTAAATCAAGCCCAGTCTTTCACAGCAAAGCCCCAGATACCGTGATGCTCATGCATATAGTTGGGCATTGGTTTACCTCTTAATACATCTGCACTAGATGCATGGTCCAGAGATACATTCCGTCTCACATTGCTACGAATCTTGACCATCGCTCAGTCTCTTTACGGTGCTGCGGTGCTTGATCCGTCATGATGGGCATGGGCTGCTATCCCATATGCTTTTTGTGCGTGTGTGTGCGCACGTGCTTACATGTATGTGTGTGTGTGTGTTTGTTGGTGATAAAAGTGTGAGGCTGTATGTTTTGCAAGGATATCCTCTTATTCGTTGCAGCATTGTCTTTTCTAATGAGTAACAATAATGGGTTTTATTTGGTTCTTTTCTTATAGGGCTGGCAACGCGTCTTCCTCGACCTGCGGATCTGGTGAGTTATGCAGAGAGCTGCATGTACAGCCCCGTGTACCGTAGCTTCCGATGAGCGAAACATGGAGAGAATAAGGGCCTACAGGAAATGGGAAGGAATAAAGAAAACTGTTAATCTAGCGGACAGTCAAGGGTAAAAAAAGAAAATTACAAAGTTTTGTAGTAGCAAAGGCCTATTGACGGTTTAATATGGACTCCCAGTGGACAAGTGTCTTTTTTTCCTAGTTTTAGTACTTTGTTTCCCGTTAAGAACTATAGGAATAAGGGTTTCTTTGGCTTTCCATAGGGGTTTGGGTTTTGTTGGTCTTATTAGGAAGGTTTGTGTACCTTGTGTTGTATTACATATAATGGTAAGTTAATGTTACACGCTTGTTTGCTTCTCTTTGCCCTCTCTCTCTCTCTCTCTCTTTCTTTCTCTCTCTCTGGGTTTCGCCGGTGGGGATTGGATGTTGTCTTGCCTTTCAAACTCAATTATTGTTTTTTGTCTAAGTTTTCAGAGTCCTTGCGATCATGCCTAGATGTGGGATCTCTTCGTATTTCGGACATTAGGTTTTTCCTGCGAGCTATTAGGCAGGAGCCTCTCGAAGCGTGCTCTGTTAAGGCTATGCTTGTTTCGCCTTTTTTCATTCGTGAGCTTTCAGTATGGGTTGCTGATAGAGGATGGCAGCAGGTTATATCTACTTGGCAAAGCTCCTTTCACGCTATTCGCTCTAGATCTCAGTTAAATCTTGTCAGGCTGGGGGATTGGTGGTGTGCTCTGAACTTTCACAAACGTTGTGATTGTCATAAGTGTGGCTCATCTTTTCTCTCTCGTCGTCGTCCAGTCTGTAAGCGAAGGCGATCTAACCCCTCACATTCTCATTCGTCAGGGAAGAATCTAGTCACTAAAGATTTTTCTAGGTTGAAGCGTCATCCTGCAAGTCTAAATCATGAACGGCCTCCCCGAAAATTATCTTTCTCACTGCGGGTGCAGATTGACAATCTTCATAACCCGACGAATTCATTCCATGCTGTCAAGATTGGGTCTATTTGGGTCCCGGTCCAGCCGCAACACTTTGAGCTTTCTTTTCCGTCATTTGCTTCGGCTATGTTAGTCGCATCTCCAACGTATGATGGCATCTCCCAACCATCGCAAGTTCTGCTAGGGGTGGGCACCAAAAAATCTGGCTCTGCCATCAATGTTTACTCTCCTTGAGATTTGTCGCTCACTATTTATAATGCATGAAGCTCAACGTTTAATTCTTTTTGCGCTAATTTTTGTGGCGGACTGACAACGTGGTTGGGTAAGCATGCTCATGGAAAGCATGAGGAAAATTTTGCCATCTTCACCATCACAACTTCTATCAAGGGTGGGCCCACAAAAAATTTACCATGATAGCAATATTTTCTCTACTGGAGTTCAGTCGCTAATTATTTCTCAAGCTCGGGGCCTGGCGTCTGCTTCTGTTTGTGCCACTTCCCGTTATAGCTTGGAGGCGCGGTTGGGCACGCTTGTGCGTGGTGGACAAAGGATGAATCTGCAATTGTCCCTTATTGTTTTTTCCTCCAGACGCTTTGACTATTTGGTTATCAATCTTATTGCGTTTAATGCTAGAACCAACCTGGCAATCAGATACATGGTGTTTGGCTCCTCGGTTCCGCATCCTCTTCCTGTATCACATTATGTCTCTAAGGTTTTTTCATCTGTCAAATCTTTTAGTCTTTCGCCAAACGGGGTCTCATCTGGTAGTCCAGTGTGGGGTCAGGATAGCCACCTGTTTATACCTCTGCTTCAGCAGCGTCCTAGTCCACAACCCCTAGGTGTCACGGTTGTCGATGCAGCAAAGTTGTTGAATATCTCCCTCTCCTCTTCGCAGCTGCAAGCTATAGCTGTTGATATGGATTTTACGATTTTAGCTATCTCTGCTATTATTGGGGACTCTCTTTGTCACTCCGGTGGAGCAGACTGCAAGCAATTGAGCATTTTTTATAGTCACTTGAGGTCGTCTGTTAGTGTTGGGGATGTTCGACAAATCATGCATGGTCAGCGAAGAAGGAAGAGACTTTCGTCAATTGTTTCGGCTACCGATGCTAGGTCTCCAAGAAGGTCATCTCGGTGCCACCAACCCTGGGTCTTTTCAGATTTTGTTCCATGAAGACTGTTTGTTGGAATGTTAGGGGCTTAAATTGTCCTACGAAACGCTTGTTTTTGGCTAATTGGGTTAGGGAGGAAAAGCCCGAGCTACTTGCTTTATGTGAAACTAAAATGGAGGTCATCCCGCTCATGGTCATCTCTAGCATCTGGTAGGGAGTTGACTATTTCTTTAAGCCTGCAGTCAATCATGCAGGAGGTATCCTTATTTTGGAAAAATAGTCTTTAAATTTATCTCAACTGGATGTGAGTCTTTTCTTTTTATCTGTTGCTTTCAATTTGCAGGCAGTAGGTAGAAGGGTAGTGGTTTTTGTTGTTTATGACCCTAATCTCGATGCTATGAGGCCCGCATTTTGGGATGATTTGGATAGGGTAGTCGTTTTCAACGCAGATTGTCACCTTTTTATGAAGGATTTCAATTGTTTGCTATCTATTCATGACTCTAATAACCTCGTTATTCCTAATCCCTCTATGCAAGATTTTCAAGACTTTGTTCATCGACATTTCCTCTACCTTATTCCTTTAACCGGGAAGCGTTTCTCTTGGTAGAATAGGCGGTCTCGTCTATGCTGTAGGGTCCTTGATAGGGTCTTTGTCACCGCTAATTTATTGGACCTCATTCCTGACGTTAAGTGTGTGTTGTTTGCTCCATCTATCTCGGATCATGGGCAGGTCATCACTCATTGAGGGGGTGACTTTCAACCCACCAGGAGCTTTGTGTTTGAAGAATGGTGGCTTCAGGAGCCAGATTTTCTCTCGATTATTGCTAATTCTTGGAACAAACTTGTTGATGAGCATTGGGCAGCGCTCCGGGTTCAAAATAAGCTTTCTCGTCTAGCTAAGGATATCAAAGTTTGGCTTCATAGTCGTAATATAGAGAAATTTCAGTAAATGGCCACATGGGATCAGGAGATTTCTATGTTGTATCAGTCTTTGTTTTCTCCTAACTCTCTTTCTGATTTGCAACTTCTCAGTCTCCAGGCCAGGTCATTAGAATTAAATATGCTCTTGAAAAGCTGGAAGGTCAAAGAGGAAATTCGTTGGAAGCAAAGGTCTAGGGTGAAATGGCTTGCGGCTGGTGATGGCAACACTAATTTTTTTCACTCATATGCTTCTCATCGTCATAGGAGGAAGGTTGTTCCTTCTATTTCCATTGAGGGTGTTTCTTATCTCAATCAACATGTTATTCTGGCAGTCTCGCTATACTTTAAGGACTTATATTCTGCTTTGTTAACTGCGGAGGGTGTCCTTGGCAATATCCTAGTTGGCTCAATTCAGCCTGAGCAAGCCAGATCTATGCAAAAGAGGTTCTTTGACGATGAGATTTTTACGACCATTAAGGATCTGTCGGGTTGGAAAGCGCCTGACATTGATGGGTTTCATGTCGACTTTTTTAGAATCTTTTGGGACTGTGTTAAATCAGACATGGTGAGTATATTTGATGAGTTCCATCGTAACTCCAGACTGCCTTATCATTTTCATGTTGCTATTATTTCGCTCATTTTGAAAGATGATGAGGCCGTTGATATTTTTCGATTCTGTCCAATCTCAGTTATGAGTGCTCTCTATCGGATGTTTGCCAAGGTTTTGGCGAATAGGTTGAAATTGGTGGCTAACCAGATTTTTTCAAACTCTCAGTTCGCCTTTATCCGTAATAAGAGGGTACAACACTCGTTCATCATGGCGTTCGAGGTTGTTCATTCCTTGCAGCATAGCGGTCAACCTTACTTTATCCTTAAGTTAGACTTTCATAAAGCTTTTGACTCTGTGCATTGGCCATTCTTATTTCAAATGTTAGCAAACTTCGGTATTGGTCATCGTTTTTCTGGTTGGGTGAGAGAGCTGGTCTCAAATGCCTAGGTCATGTTAAATATCAATGGTATTAGAGGAGACCGGTTCAAGCTGGGACGGGGTTTGCGGCAAGGGTGCCCCCTATTGCCTTTGTTGTTCAATGCAGTTGTTGAGGGTCTTGTGGTCTTGCTTAAGCGGGCTGCTGTATCGGGTTTCATTGAACCTTTGCAGGTTTCTAACTTCCAGAGTCATATTCTTACTTATGCTGATGATATGATCATTTTTTGTTGTGCAAATGTTCAACAGATGCTTAGGTTCAAGCTTATCATTCAGTTCTTTCTCTCCCTATCCGGGCTTTCTCTAAATGAGACCAAATGCTCTATTACCATGTTCAATGTTAATGTCAATATGCTTGCAGTTGGAAAGAGAATTTTTAATTGCACTATTTCTGACTTGCCTATTATGTACCTGGGCTTGCCGTTACAAGTGAAGCACCTCAATTCAGCTGCTTGGGCTCCGACGCTTCAAAAAGTGAAGCGCAAATTGCTTTCGTGGCAGTCGTCTTATCTCTCCATCGCTGGTCGTCTAACCTTAGTCAGACATATTCTTTCAACTATTCCAGAATTTTTCATGTCTATGTTTGTGATGCCTGTGAGAGTAGAGAAGCAGCTGACGCGCTTGCTGGCAGGTTTTCTATGGTTTGGGTGTCAACTCAAGGGTAAGCGTAATTTGATTGGTTGGCGTTCAGTGGTCTTACCTCGACGTATGGCTGGTTTAGGCATTCCTGCGCCCAGACTGTGAAGCATTGTTCTTGTCGCCAAGCAATGTTGGTTGGCCCACCAACCGTATAACCCTTGTGCTAGTTTGCTCTTACTCCGGTTCGTCTTGGAACCTGAGGTTTGGCTGTATCGCACTTGCGTAAGTCATGATTGAGGGCTTTAGCCTGCTTTAGAGACCATTTTGAGGACTCCAGAAATTTTGGTCAGTGGTTGCAGTGGGCTTTGACGCCAAGCGGAGAGTTTCTCACAAAACAAGTCTATAGATCGTTGCTCCCGTCGGGGGCTGATTGATTGCCCGAGGATGTGCTTTGGGCGAAGGGTCCTTCTCCCCGTTCTCGAGTCCTGGCTTGGTTAATTTTGCACGATAGGATCCAAACCCACAGTAATTTAAAAAAGTGAGGCATTCAGCTCCCGAGTTGGTGTGTGCTTTGTCAGGCTGCTGAAGAATCTACGTTTCACTTGTTCTGGTCTTGCCCAATATTTGTGGAAATCTTTAGCAGGACCTGGAGGCATCCAAAAGTATTGGTTAAGGAGGAGTCTTTTGCGCTAGATCTGATCTTGGGGCCAGTTTGTATTAGGCGCAGCAAGAGGTGGAGGCTCATCTGGCGGACGTGGTTGCTTACTTCTTGGTGGTTTGTTTGGATGGTACGAAACGACGCTCATTTTTGTCATATTCCAGTTAACACTCATAACCTGGTGCATAAAATCTTGGTAGATGTTTATGCGATCGTGCGTTTGCATCTTAGTGATCTTCTGCTCCCTCCTGCTGACGCTACATTTCCTTTGCTGCAATCTGGGCAAGCGGCTTCGGCGTGAGCCCGTTTTATCTGTCTGATGTTCTTTTCTCTTGTGCTTTCTTTATTTGTTTTTAGCTTTAGCTCTTGTTCAGTTCATGGGTTAACAGTTTGTTGATCTTCATGAGTGGTAATGTTGAATTACTTTCGGCTCTCTCTCTCTCTCTCACACTCTCTCTCTCTCTCCATTTAGAGTTGCTCAGGACGGAAATGGAACAGCAAGATTGATATATTTTGATAAACTTATTACATGTACACATTACAACATCTCATTTTCTCCGTTTTGGGATTGACAACCAAAATTTTGACCTTAATATCATTTATTACACACAAAAAAGAAAAAGAACCTCTTGTGAAAGAAGAATACAATTGGATCATTGGTCCATTTGGATTCTAGCTGCGAATGGGTTAACCCGAACGATCCTTTAATGGATTTATGTACACACACAAACATGTCAAACTCCCTTCCTGATTCTTACCTCATTTGGTAATTCAACGTTTTGATGCAGTAAGCAAACACCACTGCAAAGAAGACCGTGAAAGCGACCAAAACTCCAGCGACCGGTCCCATGAAGTCAGGGTTAAAGCCATAGTGTTCCTTGACGTAGTGGCTGATCAATTGACGATCCGCTCCAAGAACAGTAATCTCTTCATCCAGATCTCCATATTGTGAGACAATCAACCCATAAACCGTCCAAGCCACTGGGCAGATCCAGTAATACCAGGCCCACCACTTTGGAATTCTCTGTATATTCCCCAAAAATGGAATCATTAGCTATTGATAAAACTATCAAAACAAGTTTCTTGGACATCAAACTCTTCGTTGAATGGATTTTATGTGTGTGTGTGTGTGTGTGTGTCCAACCATATCTACGCTGAGGATAACATAGTGAAAGACTCACCGGTCTTGGAATGAAAAAGCCTGAAAACAAATTGAAGATAGAATAAAATGCAGCAGCAAAGATGGCCGCAATCTCATGGTTTGGCATCATCGCAACAGTCATCATTCCATAGTAGGTGAAGTAGAGGAAAGTGAAAAGGGTGATGAAGAAGAACCAAAAGAACTTGGCTGCTGTCCACTGAAAGCTCATCATACTGTACACTATCAATGTGTAATACACTGCCTGGAATAGTGCGTATGGTATCTCAACAACCACCTGCATGCAACAAAAAATAGATTAATGAAGTTCACAGCATAACGTGAAGCCTATCAAAGTTTTCTGGTGGCCTACCTGTGACAAAGCATATGGCAAAGCAGAATACATCCCTGCAGCTCTTTCTCTGTAGAAGACGGTCCTCTCTACATCAATTACTGGTTGTACAGAGGAGCTGTTGTTGATACCAACGAAAAGCACTGCCCCGGACATGGCTCCAATGATGATAAAAAGATCAGCAGAGGTCTTTCTGTTGCAAGAAGAAGTTGTTAGACCTATAGACGAGTATTTTGCGGATCAACTTCAAGCAGATGGGAGATCAGTTGACCTTTTCGACGGTACCAAAGTTTTATCATTTCATATAGGTCCAGACTCACCTGTCCTTGCCAACTCCCCAGAAGATGGTGCCAAGTAGCAGAGCAGCAACAAGAGTATAAACATATCTAACAAAGTTGTACTCAGGAGTCCTCCAGTATGTCAACCATTGCTTCCACAGGCATGTTTTGAACTGCCCAGTGTTTGTTTGTGAGTACTGTGTCGGGAAATACAAATCTTTTGATCCCTCTGGAGGAACACTTAATTTCTGGACAAGCGCATTGTTACGCCTGAAGGAAAAATTGACAAAGAATGCTAGTTAATTCAGGTATAACTTCCTTAACAAGGCATCTAAGTGGTCTTACACAGTTGAGCATAGGTATATAGAATTTTGGAAGTGTTGTACTTACTGACAGAGGGCCGATGATTTGTAATATTCAGCAAAGTCCATTCCTAGACGAACTTCAGCAGCGATTGAGGTAACTTCCAGCATCCATGTAGCTGGATTGTATTTATCTCGTATTTTTGGGACACCAGGAATCTCCTGAAGAAGTTGAAGCAAGTATTTAACCCATGTCAACTTATATCAAACCTCAAGTACCAAGAAAAATCCTGATCTGTGGCATCCACACTATATTGGGGAGCATAATTATCAATGTTGTGGTTTCTCCTGTGATATCAGGGAGATGAGATAGGAAGTAATCCCCTTGAGATTGTAAAAGATGCCATCAATCAAGGCGTTTCTTGTCATTTTCTTCTATTTACAAACTTAACCCAATATATCTAACTGTTTCTATTGGTTTAGTTCTATGGATGCCCGGATCAATTTGACATCCCCATCAGAAACATCAGCATGAAGGCTGAGCGATGAGAAGATAATATAATTATTGCAGTTGAAATACCATATCAGTTTTCAGATAATCCGTACCTCAAAGTACTCAACGACCTTCTGAGAATGTCTGCCTAGCGGTCCTGCATATATTAGTTGCCCTCCTCTCTTCATTAGTAGCAACTGTGATACAAATACCAAATGTCAATGAGTTTTTATCCGTCTCTATAACTCAGAACAATAAGCTTGGATTTTAAAGATGCTGTCAGATAAGTACAATAATGTACCTCGTCAAAAGCTTCAAAAATGTCTATGCTGGGTTGATGGATGGTGCAGACAACAGTTCTTCCTGTGTCAACCGTGTTCCTCACAGTCCTCATGACAATTGCAGCAGCTCTTGCATCCAGGCCTGAAGTTGGCTCATCCATGAAGATGATGGAAGGATTGGAAACTAGTTCAACAGCTATTGTTAACCGCTTCCGTTGCTCAGTTGACAATCCCGTGACCCCAGGTACACCAACCAGGGCATCCTTCAGATTGTCCAGCTCTACAAGCTCCATCACTTCCTTTACGAACATCTGAAAATCGACACACTCATGTTAACTGGATTAGAACTTGCACAAAAAGTCCACAACAACAGAGGGAATGTGGCCACTGGACCCCTATTCAAAGGTATGCCTTTACATTTAGATATACAACACTAGCATCCGATGAAATGGCCGTCACTGTGTCAGCAGTCACTGCAATAGTGTCAGTACAGTGCTGCAGTTCTGTTATGTAGAAGATGCAGTATAAGAAGAGCATACTACCAAATAGAGAAGGCTTCTAGATATGATAAATAGCATATGTTGGCTGCCACTTGTCCTTGCAGTGCAAGAAGTGAACACTATCATATGCATTCCCTTAATGGCTTCTGTACTACAAATGTTGTTTAAAGGTTTAAAGCTATGTCACATAGGTACGGGTACGGGTGCAGATGCGGCGATGCGGCACTTTAAAAAACTTGGGTGCAGGGAGTATATATATATATATATATATATATATATATATATATATATATATATATATATATATATATATATATATATATATATATATATATTATCAGTTTTAAGTTAAGACCATGTGTATTTGTGTGCATTTATGTATTTATATATATAATATAGATAAAAATGGATTTGATTAGGGTTAACTGAATCTACTTTTGGATAGAAATGAACCTCAATGTGGTTGACTTCACCTAATACAAAGGAAGCTGTGTCCAAGTGTCGCACCCGCCTGGGTGCGGGTGCGGTGCCCAGTTAGAAGAGTCCGTGTGACATAGGTTTAAAGCTAATAGACTAGTGGAGGTAAGAGAGAAAGTTCGCACCATTTTCTCTTCGTTACTGACTTCTGGAGGCAATCGGAGAAATGCAGAGTAGATCAAGGATTCTAAAACAGTGACTTGAGGTGAATGGATGTCTGTCTGCTCACAATAGCCAGCGATTCTTGCGAAGGTTTCCTGATTCTTTGGGTACCCAGAAATTCTGATCTCTCCTTCAACATACCCTCCTGTTTTCCTGCCAGCAAGAACATCCATCAACGTCGTCTTCCCTGCCCCACTCACTCCCATTAGTGCAGTGAGAACTCCAGGCCTGAATGCTCCAGTTACGTCTCTCAGCAGCTGCAATCTATCTTCAGTTATTCCCTGCTCTTTCATTTCCTGCAGGAAGGAATCACTCTCAATTATTAGTTTTATTTTTCTTCATCACTGTTACTCCCACTCCCATGATATAGTGGAAACAAGTTAGAAAGAAATAACAGACAGAGAAAATGAAAGCTCTTCGTGCATGTACATGGAAAAAAGGCTTGCCATTGATGATGATGTTACAAAAGAGGAGTAATATGGAAGACTAACCGGAGGCATGTCAACATGGTAGTTGACATCCTTGAAGGACATGGCTAGAGGTGTAAAGGGAAGAACCATTCCTCTCTTAGGAGCCACTCCAGTTGCTGCCTCTAGAGCGGAGTCTGAATTCTGATTGAAGTCATTGGTTGCACTGCTCATTCGTCTCAAGTACATCTCTCCTGTGATTGAACTCATGATCAAGACCTCAAATTAAATTCAAATTCATATACAGAACTAACTACATTTTTTTTTTTTTTTTGTGTGTGTGTGTGTGTGTGTGAGAGAGAGAGAGAGAGAGTATTACTATGCAAATACGCAATGCTATGTGAAGTTGGCTACTACGAAGATTCTACAGACTAGAATGCCTTGACCCAGTTAGGTGGGTCAAACCGTCAGTCTTTCATGGAGTCAGAGTGACTCACCAAGCAGCTAAGCGCAATGCAACTCCAGTAACTTCACCAACTCAAACTTTATATAAAAAGAAATAGTTTTCTTACTGGTATTGTTCCCATCCGACTTGGATAGAGATCGTCGAAATGAATCGTCTTTGGAGGACTTAGGCACTCTGGCTCCAAATCTATCCATGGATTCTTTTTGGTTTGCTTCCATCTCTGCAATTGCTTCTTCAGATATCACTGCTTGTGGCTTCCCCAGGGCTGTTAAAACCATTCCATTTCAGATGGTAAATATATTAATCATGAATTCAAGTACTTCGTTCACACACACACACACACACACACACACACACACACACATATATATATATATATATATATAGAGAGAGAGAGAGAGAGAGATTTGTATACGTTTAAGATACTGAAGCGCCAAAGTGAATAAGATATTGAAAACAACTGCAAATCCCGCCAGTGCAGCTACTCCTATCCAGTACCAGTTCTTTGTCGTGAACACATCAATGTTGTTTAGTACTGCA
Source organism: Nuphar pumila (assembly GCF_984573655.1). Classification (NCBI taxonomy): domain Eukaryota; kingdom Viridiplantae; phylum Streptophyta; class Magnoliopsida; order Nymphaeales; family Nymphaeaceae; genus Nuphar; species Nuphar pumila. The sequence continues at coordinate 23,895,260 of NC_143263.1, forward strand.
ATTCCTAAGGTCCGAACATTATCTGCAGCCTGCAAATTATATGGCTGAGATTTAGCGCCCAAAACCACCACAAGATTACCTCTAGTTTTAGAGATGATAATTTTTTTAAGGGTAAAAACAAACCACAATTGTTGGGATATATTAGGTGAAAGATCAAAATAATTATATGAATGTATGAGTCCATTTTGAACTCAAAAGTCCCGTCCAACTTATTGCTGACTGGGCACAACCGCTTCCCTATTTGGCTAATTGTGCTGATATTACTAGCGAGATTTCATATGGGTCTGGATCTGGTTCTATGTGATGCCTACTTGGATCCAGACATTGATCCAGGCATAAACATCTAACCAACACCACGTTATAATAAGGTCCAGGTACGAACTTCTCAAAAGAAAAAAAAAATAAAGTCTAGGTATGCAGATATGGGCCTGGATCCAATGGCGTCGAGTCCATATGCATCATTATCGAATATTGCTCTCAAGTTTTCAGAAAACAAAGAAAGACAAAGAAGAAGCGTACCATTTTGTTCATCCATCTGGGAGCAAAGAATTCGTTTACGGTAATGGCATTAAACGCATACGTAAGTGGAGAGGACCAGTAACCCCAAATCCACCATCCTGGAATCCTTCCTGCAATTCCCAAGTGCGTTTAAACATTTTAAGAGAACCACAAAGAATATGCATTATTGTGTTTTTGTTACTGAGTTAGGACCAACATGCAGTGTTCCATGACTCCAGACAGAGAAGAAAAGATGTGGAATCATGAACTAAGCAGATTGACAACAAAGGAGAAGAAGAAGAAGAGAAACTAACCATAAGGAATTGTGAAGCCTCCAACCAAGAAGATGAGAAGGAGAACGAGTGCTCCTCCGGTGTCGGCGAGGATCATAGTCCGGCAGACCCCTGCAATGAGACGGAACAGACCAGAGGCCATCTGCTGCAGCATGAATATGAGCAGGAACTGCTTGAAAAACCTGCACGTTGCCAAGGTCCAAGACGGGCTCTTGTTATCCTTTCTTCACACACACACACACACACACACACACACATATATATATATAACAATTGAAGAATTGATTCACTTACCTACTAGCTTCCGGAGCAAAGCCAATGGTGTAGTAAGTCACTGCCATCCAAGCTGTCGTCTCAAAGAGGGAGATGGGGATTTTGAGGAGCATGTTGGGGACAGTGAAGGCCCAAGCAGGGTAGAAGAGGAGGTCCCTTTGCTTGAAGAAGACTGGGAGTCTTATGATTGTCATCGGTAGCTCGGCCAAGCCATTGAACATGTTGATGATGACGGAGAAGATGAGAGCACCAACGTATACGCCAGCATCAGCCTCCGTTTTCGTGTGCATGTTGGTCCTCAGGAATACCGTTCCTCCGATCAATCCGATGATGATAATCTAGCAACACAGCAGACAGCAATTCAATTTAGGAAACGGACCGAAACCAGAACGATAGAAGGGAGTGAAGTTTTGAGATTTCTCAACTTTTCAAGATTAATGGGACTTAGATGAAGAAGGTATGTATACCTGTACTGTCTTGAAGACGTACACGAAAGAGTTGCGCTTGATCAAGAGCCATTCTTTAGCAAAAGAAGTTTTGAACAAGTCCCACCTAGGCACTGAGTCCTTGGTGAAGACTAGAGCCGCTCTGTGGCACTTGTTTCGATCATATGGCACAGAAAGCTCGCTCTCAAGGAGCTGACCCACATGAAACTTCTTGAATCGTTGAACGAATTCGGAGACGGGCACATAACGATACGGTATTCGCTTGTCTGCCCAGTACTGCTCTTGATCTTTTTTAGATGTAACCTGTGTTGTGTTGTGATGAATGAATGGTTAACATCCCAAACATTTCAGATACCCAAAATTTCCTCTAAAAACTCTAGCAATTAAAGCTTGGTTTCTTTTCAACAAAGGTGATATTCATTACCTCTTGTAGGAAGTCTGCAGTTCCTTTCCTCTCGGGGCATTTGAATCCGCAGCTCTCGAAGAACTCCAAGACATGAACTCTAGAGCCCTGATATACAATCTGCCCCTCTGAGAGCAGAATTATATCGTCGAAGAGCTCGAAGGTTTCGGGCGCAGGCTGGAGGAGAGACATAAGGATTGTGCCATCTGTAAGATGAACAATCTGTTGCAAGCATTTCACTATCTGGTATGTGGTAGAGCTGTCCAAGCCTGTCGATATCTCGTCCATGAACAGAGTTTTGGTTGGTCCAACAATCATCTCACCTGTGCGTTTAATATTAATGTAAACAAGCTCAGTTGAGATATGCACGGTGATATGAGCAGCATGACTAACAAGCTATATCTGAGCATAAACCAGCCTCCCTCGGCATTGACTGAACTATTAACCTTAAGAACTCGTCTGTGGGATGACAAATGGTCATGTTTGATACAGACCTGACCCGTACTGAACTTTTTTTTTTTTTTTGATATTTATACGGAGAAACTAGACCTAGCCGCGCTGGCTTTGCCCTCGTCCTGACAGCCTAAAATTCAGTGGGCTTACCTCTTGCCCCAAGCGAGTAGCCAGGGTTCGGCTTGCAGAAAGGGTGACACCCATGAAACCTGTAATGAACCTGATAGGGCCGATTACAAATTCAGGTCAGACCCAAGAGGCCCCATTAGTATACAGCATCGGTTATGGTTAATGAAATTTTAAATCAGACCATGGTCCAACCAGAGTTCCAATTTAAGATGCTTAATTTTTCAATATTCAAAATATAAAAGTATATATAAAATTACCAAATATAGAGTAGGTCTGGTTTATGCAATCCTTATAGGACCCAGATATGGTTTTCTCAGTCTGGTCGAACCTGGGTTCTGACCCAGTACCATCACCTCAAATTCAAAACTGGGCCCAGACCCACCAAGGTTCAGTAAGGGTCCAACTCATTGACACCCCTAATCCCAGCTTATTTGGTAGTACCTTCAATATTCACCCTGTTCTATTTTGCCCAAAGTTTTGTGCCAAATGTTTGAACTCAGCCCGATCAAGAACTGGGTCTCAAACACGAAACTGGTCCAAGTTAGCTCTTGGACCGGGCATAACCCAAAAAAATAAAAATAATAGACCTTCCATGATGGGCCTGAATATATATATATATATATATATATATATATATATATATATATATATATATATATATATATATATATATATATATATATATATATATATATATATATATATACCCGCTAGTTATCTCATCGCGATATTTTCAAACACCCATATAATCGTGAAATATCGTGATATTTCAATATGTACCCCATAAAACCATTTTTTGTATTTTCTATAATTTTTGCAATTTATTTCATATTTTTTTTTTGCCGGCATTTTCTTAAGAATTCCTCGAAGAACAATAAGGTTCTAATTTATCGCAAGATTTTCCCTCGTGTTAAAACCATTAAAATAATTTAAAAGTAATATTAAAAAATATTTTGGTATTCTTTTATTTATTAAAAATTAGCTGAATCTGCCTGCAGCGTAACGAAATTCTGCAGATACGATGCGTATACGCACCAATACTGATAACATTGGTCAAAGCCATAAAATTATCTGAAGGCATAACTAGGGAAAAGCTTTACGCAAACTCTGAATCATAAAGTAGCCAGAAACCAAAACTACTAAAATCCTTTGGAACCAGTTCCAGTATCTAACACCAACGGGGGCTTAGCTTGTTTGGTAGGAGCAGCTAGTGCAAGTCATCTTGTGTTAGGTCGTTGCAGGTTCAAAACCCAATGGTATAGTTGTATTACTGGTAAGGGTCTGCCTAACCCCAGCTCGCCTTTCAAAAAAAAAATCTATTATAACTAATACTTGGGATTTATGACAACGGTTTAGGCATAAGACCAGCTTTATATTTGATCTTTTCCAAGAGAGAAAAGGTAGTTGTATGGAGAAATACCAGTAGTTACTCTTTTCTTCTGCCCACCGGAAATTCCTCTGTGCATGGAATCTCCAACCATAATGTCTCTGCAAATCTCCAGTCCAAGTATCTGTTCCCCAATCCAATATCAAATTTTAGTTTATTTGTATCTCACATGCTCTACACACAACTCCTTGCATAGCATAGATAAAAAAAAAGGAAGAAATTAAAGAAAGAAGAAGAAGAAGAGCCTCTATCACTTACTTTTATGGTATAGTCTGTTTGAAGGGAGTTCCCTACTCCTCTCATTGCCGTGGCCTAAGTCCAAATAAACATATAAGACATAATTCAAAGAAAAGATCATTTTTAGCAATAAGCACTAAATAACTATGCTACGGAAAAAAAAAAAAACACCAACTGGGGCTCCGGTTGCTGGTAGGAGCACCTAGTGCACGTCACCTTGTGTTGGGACGTTGCAAGTTCAAATCCCAATGGTATCGTTGTATAACTGGTAGGGGTCTGCCTAACCCAGCTTGCCTTTCAAAAAAAAAATATGCTACAAAAGAATAAAGTAAATGGCGGTTTTGGTGGGTATGGGGGGGTTCATATTTTGTGTCCAATTTTACCCAAAAAATGAAATTATGACATAACTTTATAACGATGTTATCAAAATTGATCTAAGTCAGCCTAAATCAGCCGATTCAGATTGTAACTGCCCCTTAACGAAACGAAGCAGGAGTGAATTGGGCTCTCTTAAAAAATCGGCTAATTTTTCAAAAAATCATGCTAGATCTGCCGTGATTCAGTTCACTTAGATATGTTATTTATCAAAAATAAAATTAAATAAAAAAGCAATCTTTCAAATGGTCCGATTGAAAACGATCTGATTCAATTCAATTCAAACCAATCTTATCGTTTTTTAGAAAAACCGATTCACTTAATGAACCGATTTTAATAACACTGCCTTCTAGTTTCACATGCAAGTCGCAAACGCTATAACAAAAGCTACCATTTTTTTTTTGACAGAACAAATAAAAGCTACCATGAACCATTTATTTACAGCTTGCAGGTTTGTTGGTCATTAGGCCCTTGAATAAAGCAAAAATCTCAACACTTTTGACATACTAATCTGACCCCATTTGACTAAGAAAGTTTTCACTTTAAAACTATTGAAATGTTTTTTTTTTTTTGCGTCTATATAATGCAAATTTGGTTAGTACTCTCTTAAGAGGATTTATTTACGCTGCTTTGTGTGGATCTGGTTTTGGCTAAACCTAACTCAAGCTCGGTCTAGAGTGGATGAGGTTGGTAGGTGGTCGACCATATACTAAAGGAAATAAAAGGCCTTTTGTCGATCTGACTTCGTCCAAGTCAAGCTCGAAACCCAGGCCAAGTCCTACTTTTCCTAACCTACTTGCAGGTCATAGTCGATAAAAACTAATGCACATATTATATAGGGTTTTGTGCAAATTGTTCCCTACCTCATCACCAATTTGTAAAATGGTCCAGGACTTATAGGATTTTGCAAATCCATCCCCACCTTTTCTAACAACTTTTTTAAGGCAAGGTGGGGTTAGAAAGACCCACTAGTTATTATTCAACGTACCACTGGGGTTTGAATTTGCAACGTACCATCACAACCACAAGGAGACGTGCATGACACCTTTTCTAACCTTCTCTTAAGGTGTTAGACTAACTATTGTTAGAAAGCAACCATGGTAAGAGAACTACATAAAATGATTAATTTACCATTGTCAAAACCAAAATATTGATCCGTGCTAAGTGCGCACCCATCACCCTCTCCTATGTAGTAATTCGGCATCCCTCTCATGTAGGAGAAAAAAACTCTCTCTCTCTCTCTCTCTCTCTCTCTCTCTCTCTCTCTCTCTCTCTCTCTCTCTCTCTCTCTCTCTCTTAGATAAAAAAATGTGCTTTTGTATGCTTGAATATTTATGAAAATTCTGAGTCTTTGATTTTCAAGACGTAAAATATTCTTATTATACATGGATCATCTAAGAGTCCGTTTCTATAAAACCAAACATCTAGATCGCATCGGTACGATGAAATTAAAAAAAAAAAAACTATGAAAATCTCAGTACATACTGGTTTACATATTTTGCAGGCAAAACGGCCACAAGCCCCCACTTGACTGGGGAAACTCAGTTTGCCTTTGGTTTGAGAAACCAAATGCACTTTCTCTTCTTTAAGTGTACTAAAGTAGAGAAGAAATTATGATATCTTATTCTACTTGCATGATGACCACATGTGCATTCACATAGAACGAGTATTTTATTAAAATCCATATCTAACATCATGATCATAATTAAGCCCTTCAAGATAATTAGGTTTGGAAAGCTATATATATTGACACAATTGACTTTTAAGAATAGAATGACCATTTTTGTGAAACCATTAATTCCATTTCACATTAGATAATTAAATTTAGTTAAGAGAGATTATCTTAACAAACAAATATTGGCATTGGTTGGATCCTATATTTTTTTCACTAAACTAGTCCTTGTTAATCGTGAGCTAACTTATATTGTTAATCGTGTTAGGTAAACCCTTCCCACCACAGCTGGACCAGCCTAGCATAAGATGGTTCGTCACAACCGATAACAACAAAAGATGCTTCCATAAAATAGTCAGAGTAATAATATTGGATTATTACCTTCATGAAGAGGTCCAACTCAGAGTCGGGGAATATGCCTGCATCCTTCTCCCTCCTTGCCAATTCAGAAAGAAGATCTACAACAAATTAAAGTCATAATACTTAAGTTAAATAACTCGTATTCTAAATGGAGCATTCATGAGATTTTTTGGTGCATCATGAGTCGTTGATCGATGAAGCTCTTAAACATGCTTACACAACATAATTTGACAATCCAAAACACATTTTTGATTAAACAAATTAACCATGTACTTCATATCCATAGGGCTTGATTACACACACACACACACAAAAAAAAAATGTGGTTTCTAGTAGAGAGTATAGCACAGTTTAGTGCATGTATTTGATTTTTTTCTTATATATACATACATCAATGCCGCTACTATTGACATAAAAGGTTTAAACTTTGATTAACACACACACACACACACACGTATATTATTCATTATGAGTCAACCAGTGAAGTTTGAACAAAGCCCCATAACTTATGAACATGCATAGACGGTAGGTAACTGATTCATGTAATACGTGTAGTGTATGCTGAGAAAAGTGGAAGCAGATCAGGTCATGCTGAACCTGAGCGTTTTTGCTCATGCCGACATCGTGGCCGTCTGTTTGCATTTTGGATGAATGCCACGTGGTTTTGTTGACTTTTGAGTTTTTTAAAATGCAAATCGGATGGTCACGATGTCAGCATGAGCAAAAACGCTCATGTTCAGCTAAAAGCATGCAACCCACAAAGCAAATAAATTCCGACTAATTCAAACCACTGTTTTCCGGCCTCAATCGGCCGATACGTGTGGTATTGCCAGAAAATCGATACGATACTGACCTAAATCGGCTATTTTTTTAATGGCTTTAACATGTGTCACACGTTCTGATTGACATCGTATTTTTAATTATTTTTTGGCCGATTCAGAACGATTCATTTGAGAATCGGTATCGGTCCCGATTCTTCCGAATAGTTGGTCAAACGAATACAGGTCCGATTCCAATACTGACAACATTGATTCAAGCACAGTTAAAGACTCACCATATTTAGATCCAACCCCTTGACATCTAGCAGAGAAATCCAGGGTCTCTTTGACGGTCATCTCGCCCATGTGAACGTCGTGCTGGCTTATGTAGGCAGAGGTCTTCTGGGGCACGAATTCCTTCAATTTGTGACCGTTGTACCCCACCTCCCCTTTTACCTAACCCAAGATTCAAAAATTCAAAAATAAAAAACAGGGACAAGACCGGAAGAAATGAAAAGGCTCTGGGGGTGCAGAGCAAGAGCGTTCCCACGTAAGTAGCGCGAGAGGCGAGAATCGTAGGGTTGCCAGTAAAACGACAAAAACACCCTTAGACAATAGATTTTATGACTAATTTACCTTCAAGCTAGAGTCCAGCTTCCCTGCGAGTGCCAACAAAAGGGTCGTCTTCCCTGAAGACGGTGGGCCCAGGAGAAGTGTCATCCTGTATAATATTTCAGTAATTGTTACTTATTTCATTTAAAAATCTCCGTTGGATGATGAGAAAGGAGCCAAACGTGAAATTTTATGAACAAAGAGGCTTGAGGTTGGGAAGTTTCTGGGTGAGTGGTAGCTAGGTACATGAGCATGTAGAGTAATGAGCACCGTTTATCTCCAAGATGGACGGGTATATGAAGAAAGAAACTGTTTCTAGATTTCAATGGTAGAAAACGAAGTTATAGTGCAAAGCTTTAATTCACCTTGATGGTCTGATAATGCCCGAAACATCATTGAGTATGGTGAGGGTGGTTGTCTTTGAGAGGTTAATTCCAACCAGTCCTAGAGCAGTCTCTGCTACGTTCCTTGTAGTATTCCAGAGGGTTGGGAGAGCTCTGGTTCCCACATGGCAGTGTGCTTCTACTGTTAGATGCTCGTATCGAACCTCCACCGTCGGAAGTTGAATCCCAACCCTGAAAATCAACAAACACAAGCAAATTTTGATTCATATAGATCGTGAGAGTTTTTCAATGTAGAGGCTGGGAAGATTCCAACGGTTCCATATGTTAATAATCCCAAGTCGATCTCATCTACGTGCAGCATGAATAACAATAAACCTCATAAAAAGAGTAATATAATTAAATTTGCAATGAAAACAGGGCCTCAGGGATGATCTTTGTGCGAGTGGCAATTTTAAAGAGAGAGAGAGAGACCATAAATATCAGTTAATGACACCAAAAGTGATTATCTGCAATTAAAACCCAAATAACCTTCCCACCAAAAACCCAATGAAGAAAGACAATCAAATGAATCAATCAAACAAATCGCGCCCGAAGAATTGAAACTTCAACAACCTTCCATTGTTTGAACAGACAACCGGAAAGCAAATTTGAATCCCAAGCAATGAACAAAACACCAACCAACCGAAGGGGAAAAAAAAAAGAGGGAAGGAGCAAGAAGGAACTGTTACCTGTCGATCCTGTCCCTGAACTTCATGAGGAACCTCTCGTTGTCCTCCTCGGCCACCCTGAACAGCCTCTCGATGAACTCCTGCTTCTCAGCCTCCCCCAGCTTCCGCACGTCCACCTCCCTGTGCACCACCATCCCACCTTTCCCCTGCCCCTCCCCTCCATCCACGAACGACTTGATGATGCTCGTCCTCAGCCGGTCGTAAGTCGGCAGCTTCTCAAGCGCGGCCCATCGCAGCTCCTCCTCGTCATCTTCGGCGTTCCGGCACCGCCTCGACCCCATGAACACGTCCTCCACGCCCCCCCTGCTCAGCCCCCTGCTCAGGCTTCTACTCAGGCTCCTCCCCCTGCTCCAACCTCTCTCCAACTCCATTTCCACTCTCACTAAACTTTCCCCAATTCCGAATCAAAAGAAGCGGAATTTCGCTACGTTCAGACTAAAAAATATGCGAGGCTTCTGCTTCCTTTCTGCAAGTGCCGATTAATCTCCCGACCTTGAAGACTATCTCTGAATCAGAGTCCTCAAACTCTCTCAGAGGGGCTTGAATTTCTCTTCCAAGACGGGCAAACGTCTGAAAAGAATGACCGAATAAAAGGGAGTTCTCTGTGGAAATGCAATCTGGAGCTAAATTAGCCCAAATTCCTTTCGATTTTCTCCGGTGAAAACAAATTCTTGGGCTCGAAATTCCTATTTCTCCGATCGGAGATCTGTAACCAGAAGCAAAAAGGCCAGAAGAAGAAGAAGAAGAAGAAGAAGAAGAAGAAGAAGAAGCTTCTCCGAGAAGCCTGAAAGAAAAATAAAAAGATTTTCTTATTCGCAAAATGAAGGCGGAAACGCTCCACGAGACCAACTACTGAGAGTTGTCCAAATTCGGAAAAGGAGGAGATGACTGGAGCCTGATCTCTTCTTCTCCTTCACTTTCCCTGGAAAAGTAATTTCTCGACTTCGTTTCCCAAACAGGACAAAAAAAGGGAGAAGATTAAGTGCAGGAGGAAGAGAAGAAGGCAACCCCTTCTTCGCTTTCTCTCTGTTTAGCACTGGAAAAATAAATTCCCGAGGAAGGTAGAGAGTGGGTTTGGCGGGGAGGGAGTATTTATGCTCGGAAAGTGCGCGGAATGTTTCTGACGGAACGGGTGTGAGAGCGGGGGAATAGTTTTTCTGGAGACATCTCTTTCTTGATATTTCAAAAGAGAGACTTCATTTTTTAAAAAAAGACATATCAGTCTTCAACTTTTGAATAAAACTACAAAATTGGGACTTAAGTTAATTTCATGATTAAGATGCATATGGAATATCATTTTTTATCTTAGCCACTATTATCTGTCATGGTTGGCAATCCCAAAACTAGATCTCGACCGACCAAGTTAGATATGGTGATTTGAGCAAGATGACATGGCAACTAGAGAGAGATAGAAAGTTATGAGTATCTCCAAAACAATTTTCGATTCAATAATAAACCTTGATTTTTATTTCATCAAATTTTGGTGCAATACGAGTTGCCGATTTATGGATGCTCTAAATACACATTTAAGCACAAAAATACCTAATGTAATATAAGTTTTTTATGAAGTAAGCTATAGAGAATGGCAAGCACTTGAATTTTTGTCCTTTGATACCATTTAGGATGGTACAACTATTTAGGAGCTACTCATGTCTCTATCTCTCTCACTATATAGAGTTAGTAGTCTGCAACTAATTTTTTTCAATCTATTTTTATTTTGGTTGATAACAATTTTCTTTTTTCTAAAAGTAAATTGTCTTGTTGCTCTTAAAACCCCACCAAGTCAATGTAAAGACTTGATCGAGTTTAGTCTATTATTTAATCATATTGATATTTTGTTGGGTCACAAGTCGACTAGAGTTTGCCAATTAATTCCTATGTAATTCATCATTACACCGAGTTATTTAGGACAAGGTCTCGGTACGAAAGTTTTACCAAAAAGGATGAGTCTTGAAATGACTGAAAAAAAAAATTTGGAACCGTTTCTGAAATATTAAAGAAAAGATGGGCCTCTTAATAAAAAATTCTCTTAAAGGATCGACGTGATGTGTGGGGGGTTGAGAGAGAGCGCGCGCGAGCGAGAGAGAGACCGACGTCACACCAATGAGTGACTCTCTTTGGGGCTAACATGCATGACCCTTTCGTCGCCGGAAAAAGCCGGTGGGGCGCACGTGCGGGTTGGGCTGTGTGGGCCCACTAATGGGTTGGGCTGAAAACGAGTCTGATGTGGATCCATTGTCCATGATGTCCATCTTTAAGATTATGACATGATCCATAGGTAGCAACACATGTGTTTTAAATGAGAGCAGCTCTGACCCTAATTTGTCAGAGCTGTTTTTGATACCATTCATCTACAAGATGAACAGCCTTCGAACACTATGAAAGGGTTCTTTGTATCTTAGATGGGTCCCACAAAATTTTTCAGAACCATTGATGCTATGGATGAAGGGCTGGCTTCATGAGTATACAAAAATAAACGGCTGAAAATACACCCAAATTTTGTGCCGTTCATCTCTTGATGAACGGTAATAAAGACAGCTCTGCCTCTGACCTGATCCGTTTTCGTTTAAAATCGAGAAAGGATAGCTCTGACGGTAACACTGATGAATGACACCCATCAAACGGTGAATAAGGCTCATTGTGAGCCATTCATTTTAAAACACTAAAAAACACCAAGGAAAGAAATCAGGAAAAACGAGTGGGGCCGATGATGGTACTGGGTCCAGACTCAGGTCTAATCGGACCCAATATAAGAGAAACATGCCCAGATCCTATAAGGACTACATGAACCAAAACCTGGACCGTGCCCGGTAAAATAATACTTTTTTATCATTTTTACATTGAAAATTTGTGGATCTTAATTGGAACTCGGGTCAGGCCAGAGTCTAGTATAAAATTTCGCAAACAATACCCGGCTCCATGTATTAATCGGACTCCACGAGTCCGACACGGACTCTAATTGGGTCTTCTTATTTATCACCAAACCCTGACCCTATAGGGTTTGCTACGGGTTGACACCTCTAATGGTTAGGTATATCACTACCATAACCAAAAGACGTGGGGTTGGAATCCCATGGGTCCTCCCTAAGCAGTGCGTAAAAAAAAAATAATTTTGCAGCTTTACATATAATTACTATGGATAGGATTTCGATGTTTAATGAGATTTGGCTAAAGTAAATATGGATCCCTAGATTTTAGTTAAATCTGAAATGAATTATCCAATTGCTATATATTTACCTTTGCAAATATATGCAATAGATATGGGTTGACCTAGTTGAATATGGAAGAGAGTATAAGTTGACTTACTTGTTTCTAACCAATAACCAAACTGGGTATCCGTACCCAATTGTCTTATATGGATTTAGATGTGGATTTGACACCAAATAGATCCATACCCGATCTGTTTGTGTCTACAAATATTTCTGGATCAAACTAAAGGCCCGGATCTTTTTGCCGATAACTTTTTAAGGAAGACCAAACAAATAGATTTTACCTGGTTATTAATGGACATGGACCTTATCCGTCTGAAGATTACCCATGTACCCAAACTTAAACCCATATACGCCGGATTGAGGTGCCTAGTCCAGCACAAGTACTGTGAACTTGGATCTCATCCAAAACGGGGAGGGTCCATCCAGCCTCCGCATCGCTTTTAAACCACCCTGGGGATCAGAGACCTAGTCACGCTACGTTAAACCTGAGCTTCACAGACTAAGTAAGATAACAGGTCGGGCCTTAGATTGGTGAAATGAGGTTTAAGTCGGTGAAGTGATTCTTCCTACATGAACTATGGATCCTATCCAAAAAGGTCCATGATCCATCGTGATACACTAATTTAGATCATTAATTAAATAATATTAATGAATTTTCAATAAATAACTATTAAATTAATTTTTTGAATTTCCAAAAAATACTGAGTATTACAAAAGCAACTGTCCTTTCAAAATGGGTTCACCCCCCCCCCCCCCCACCCCGTTAGGGCTTGTTCTTAAATGTCACATTTGGTGTGGTACTTGGTATCTTAGAACTTATTTTACAAACTCAAAACTAAGTCAAAATATCATGCTCGTTTTAATTACTGACCCTACCAAATCCAAAGTCCAAAGTCCAGACTGATTCAAACGTCTAATATCCTTTTGTGTTGACAAAGGCTCCCATTCTCTTATCTGAATTTGAATATAGGGGGGTAGGTACACCAATATTAGGCATTAAGATTCCCTGGGAAAGGGTACTTCTTTGAGCACTTGCGTAGAGGCACCTACAGTATGAAAAAATTACTTTTGGATGCCAAAGTTTCAAACATTTAAGATAAATGCCTAATTATTTAAGAATTTTCTTAGATGCCCTCCTAAGTTAGGGATGGCAGTGGACCGGGGGACAACGGCCCCCCACCCCACCTTGCCCCGTTTGGACCAGGGATGAAGGGCATGAAACGGTGATGGAGACCGGGATAAAGGTTAAAATCTATCCCCGTGTGAGGATGGAGGCGGGGATGGACTTACGCTTTCTCCTGCTCCGCCCCATCCCCGTCTCAATTCTCGCCTTGCCCTGCCCCGTCCCGTCCCCAATCCTTTAAGGGATGTCTATAGACCAAGGGGAAATGGGGGGCCGCCCTGCCTCGCTCCCGTTTGGATCAGAGATGGAGGACATGAAAGCGGGGGTGGAGGTTAAAATCCATCTCCATGGAGGGATGGAGGTTCAGATTTTGAAACGGGGCAGGGGTGGAGACCTTGTCCCCCGCCCCCACCCCCACCCGGGTCCACTCCCATCCTTATCCTAAGTTACTTGCACTCTAAAATTACTTATTTTCCATGAATACTCTCTCTCTCTCTCTCTTTTGTGTGTGTGTGCGTATGCAGAGGATGAACCAAAGGGGTGAATTGGTATGCACCGAGATTTTTATATTTTATTTTATTTTAAATTTCAGGGTACAGATGCAATCTAAGTGCTTGGTTTTATAGAAACAGACTTTTAGATCATCTGGTTGTAATTATAATGTATAAAAAAAACTTTTAAGGCTTGAAAATCAATGACAGCTGATTACTGACCCAATATAGGAAAGGATCCAGTAAGGTTTGCACTTGGAAAGGCGCATCAAAGAGGTCACATGCACTATGGATCAAATTCATGGTCTTGGCAGTAGGCCCAAATTTTGCTATACATACGACCCCATCCTGTTTTAATTTACACCACTGCCCTAGCTAGAAGGACTTGTTTTGGCTAAGCGAGCCTAGCTGATGACCTAGCCTGACTCATGTAGAGAATGAAAGGGTCCTTCCAATGATCTGAAAAAATCAGCCAGTTTTGTTGGGTCTGATCAGGTTTAGGCCTATTTTTTATTGCGATATATTGTGATGTTTTCAAAATATCATATTTTAAAAAAAAACATATTTTTTATTGCGACATGTTATGATATTAACACTTCCCTTTTGTTTTTATGTTTATAATTTGAATATTCCCTTTAAATTTTATATATACCGGGATTTTCCCCATGATCGTTCTTAAAATACCATATTTTTAATTTATCGTGAAGTTTTCCTTGCCAAGAAAATCCGGACAATTGAATTTGTGGACGTTGATTTGGTGAGATACCAACAGCCTTGTCATGATAGATGGCATTTTTGGATTTTAGGCAGTACATAAACAAATCAGCTGAACAGGTCAAAAAGCGTTGTCACCATCCAAAAGCGATAACGCATCGCATTCAATGGGGGATTGCTGTAACGGATTAGTACTGATGGACGCTTATCATGCCTTTTCACCAGCGGATGGTGATAAAATCGTATCACCTGATTTGCCCTCGCCAAAAATCTTCTTGCCCACAACAAGGCTAAACCTAGGGGTGGCAAAACCTGACACGACCCGCCAACCCGCCTGTTAGAAGGGTTCGGGTTAGGCTTAAACTAACCCGTTTAATAAACGGGTCGACCTGCCTAACCCGTTGATTAAACGGGTCGGGTTCGTGTTAGGGGTTTGCCAACCCAGCTGACTCGTTTAATAAACGGGTTAGGCGGGCGGGTCAACCCGACAACCCGACCTGCCAACCCAACCCGCCCGCTAACCCACCAACCCGTTTACCCGACCCAATCCATTTATTAAACGGGTTGGCGGGTCATGTTGGGTTACCCGTTTAATAAACGGGTCGGGTTCGGGTTGAGGTATGCTGACCCACCAACCTGCCGGGTCGACCCGCCAACCCGACCCGATTGCCACTTCTAGCTAAACCCACTCCTTTTTTGGTTCCAACTGGATTTTAGGAGCATAAGTGTTCTACTAAACCCAGTTTGACCAATCCTTATACACTGTCTCAAGCCACCATTAGGCCCGAGCCTTGCGGGAACTAGACCTAGATCCGAGTGCAATAAGTCCTATCCTCGCTTTCGCAAGGCTTTAATGGGACCTTGACCTAGCCCAGTGTCAGCATTTATGTGCAACACGTACAACAACAAAAAATCTGAAGGGTAATTTATAGCGACACTTGTTATGGAATAGTTTGAAGCTTTAGGATGCCTTGTATTTTGAAGCATTTAGCCACCTTTATGGATGTGACAAAAAAGTGGGGAACAATGTTGACATTCTCAAAGTAGTGGGACCCAAGAAAAAGGAGCGGTTCAACAAAATATATAAAAAAGAAGTTGAAACCCACTCATAATAGTGTACATAAGTTGGTGCACTTAATTATATTATGTTGGAAGATGAGATGGATGCATTATTGGATCACATGGAAATCAAAGGCTCCAGTGGAGGTCAAGTGTATAAACCAATGTCAGAATCAGAATCGGAATCGGACTTGTATCGTTTGGCCAATACCGATTCTCAAGTGAATCTTTCTGAATCAGCCAAAAAATAATTACAAAATATTATGCGTCAATAGAACGTGACACATGGTAAAATCATTAAAAATATGTATATATAATTTAATTTTAAGTTTTTTTTTTTTTTTACATTTTATTAAAAAATAATATGGGCATACAATGATTATCTCAGGGTGATACGCACCGGACAACATTGGTATCAACTGTAAAGCCGTCCCCCCCACTATATTATGATGATTGGTGGAGCAGTTGGCAACCTACCAAGAGCTATCAAAAGTCATGAAGAGCAGTGACATCATGACTTTGAATTATGCTTGGTCAAAATATACGTTAAATTTTGCAAAGCTCATCTTTTAAAGATCTCTCTGTACACAAATTCTTTAGGCTGTCAAGTAAATCATCTCATGAATATATCCTCTAGGGTTTAACATGGTATTGACGGAGTTTAACGCAAAAATTTATTTATTTTTCGAGGTGGGAAGTTTTATAACTTTGCCATTAATTTCTCTTATCTACAGTTTAGCCGACAAGTATTTGTTGGACAATGGATCGGGTCCAACCTTATGTAACCCGGTTTGACACGGGTCTATACAGAGAAACGTAGAGTTTTCATTGTGGGTGGGATCGGTTACCATTGATGATAGCGTGCGATATTGGTTTCTCTCTATCATTGGGGTTCAAGGGTCCTCCTCTCCTCTTGACTTTAAGGCTTGGGCTCATCGAGAACATTGATTTGGCTGAGGAGAACGCCGATAACCCACATTCACCAAAGCTTCCTTCAAATCGATAATGGTCGCTTCCGGCAAGTGGCACTCTTAAGGATGGCAGTGGACCGGGGCGAATGTGGAGAACAAGGTCTCCTCCACCCACATCCCGTCTCAAAATTTTGCCTTTCATCCTCGCCTTCATCCCCACATGGATTTTGATTTTGACCTCCATCCCTGTTTAATGTCCTCCATCCTCGGTCCAAACGAGGCAGGACCTCATTTCTCCCTAGTCCACTACCATCCCTAAAGGTATTTTAGTTATTTTACTAACGAGGATCGAGATGGGGCAGAGGCGGTGGAAAGTGTAAGTCTATCCCTACACGGGTTTTGATTTTAACCTTCATCCCCGCCTCCATCCTTGTTTCATATCCTCCATCTCCAGTCCAAACGAGGCAAGGTAGGGCAGGGCCCCATTTTTCCCCGCTCCACTGCCATGTCTAGGCACTATCTTTTTATGTTTTTCGTCAACATTGGGTTATAGGCCCACTCCTCCGTTGTTCGTATCTTCGGTGTGGCTATGTTGGCGGACTCTGTCAGCGAATAGGGTTGCTGGTTTCTGGGAACCCTCCCTCTTCTCATTTTTATCATCCCTCTCTCTCTTTCCTTTTTCTGGTATCACTGCCACGACCATCGGCGAACGCTTGTGACTCACGGCGGCTGGTTGTTGGGGCCAGCCATTGATGGCAACTATCGGTGGCGGGTTTGCAATAGGAGTCGAGAGGGAGGGGTAGGGGTCTTCATATTTTTTTTCTTTTGGTTGGGTTTTCTCGCCACAGCAGTCAGTGGCACACGATCGAGGTCGACGATGGTTGGCCACTGGTGGCAACTGTTGGGGGTGACAAAGTTAAAACAAATAGGAAAGGGGAAAAATCCCTTTTGTTTTAGGTTTTAACACCCACAATCATCGGTGGATGGTCGGATCCAATGACGGCCGGTTGTCGGAGGTCGGCCGTTGCCGATAACCATCATGGTCGTAACCCTAAAAGAAATTAGGTTACCTCTGGGGGTTGTCAGGTGTCCACTGTAGCACTATAGTTATAGTAGAACCCGACCTAGGTGGGACTGGTTCTAGAACCTTTTACTAATTAATATGGTTTTAGGTGGATCGGGTTTGCACCTGATTCGAAGGGACTCAGTCCAAGTTGGTTTAGGTTCGAACCTGATTCAGTGGTATCTGATCTAAGATCCAGACCCACACCAAGTTTTGGATGGATCAGATTAGGATCCGAACACATCAAGATCTATGGTATTTGACCCGAGATCTAGTTGGATTGGGTCTAGATCATGGGATCCAACCCAGGATCCATTAAGACCTGGTCTGGATCTAAACTGGGTCTGGATTATGGGATTTGACTCATGTACAGTTTCAGGTTGGATCAAGTCTGAAATAGGTTCCTGTGACAAGATCCATGCATTGTTTGACTCCTTTAAGGAGTAGAATTAGATCGGTGATCGATTTGGTGGATTCTAAAATTGGTTTAGAGCCTTTTCTGATTAGTTTCAAATAGTCTTTCACCAATTCTTGCAATAAGAGATCCTATTTTCATGTATCAGTGAAAGAACATGGGTTTTCTCATTAGGTTTTTAGGGGTTTAGAGGCTTTTGTGCATGTTTTAGACTGGTTCAAGGTCTTTCTTGATCGGTTCAAGACCGTTTTAGACAAGTTCAGGGTATTTTATAGTCAGTTTCAACACTAGGACCTCAGGTATTACCTATAACAATATGCTTTTATCAAATTTTTCATGTTTTTTGTGTAATTTTATCATGGATGCATGACTCTTACATGACATTGCATGCATTTTATATTGATTTGTATTATCCATGATATTTAAGCATGAATTATGACTGAATTCATGATATACGTGATATGTTTCATCAAAATTCCAATTGTATATATGAGATACACTATAAGAAAAATGTGGATTAGCGACGGACGCTATCCGTCGCTAAACAGTTTAGCGATGGATTGGCGATAGATTAACGACAGATAGCATTCGTCGCATAATCCTGGCCGATAATTAGCGATAAAACTTATCTATTGCTACTTCTGTCGCTAATTTACAACAGATTAGCGACAGACATGATCTGTCGTGAGTTCGTCGTTATTTTAAATTAGCGACGGATAATATCCGTCGCGAGTCCATCGCTATTTTAAATTAGCGATGGATAATATCCGTTGCTAAATTTAAAAAATAAAAAATAAAAAAAAATTGCTCCCTGCATGCAGCATTAGGCCGGACTTGTACCACACAACACATGCATTGCACTTGAGTGGCCCGGCCCGCCACTGCGGGGTCTTTTGCACAAAACCGACATGCTCTCCAGTGCGCTCTCCAACGCGCTCTCTAGCATGCTCTCCGACGCACTCTCTGACGTAGAGACCAAGGGGGTGTCTTGTTTCATTTTGGAATACCATGTTGGGGGGGGGGAGAGGGAGAGAGGAATTAGAATGAAAGAAAATGGAGAAGAGGGGGTATTTATAGAGGGTAGAGAGGGAGGACAGGCAGCCAAGTGGCAAGAACCACATGCCACTAGGCCTTGGCCTTGGGCCAAGTGGAGAGACCAAGGGGGTGTCTTGTTCCCTTTTGGAATACCATGTACCAAAATCATGGCTAGCTCATGGTGGGGCGTATATGGGTTTAGATTTTGGGTAAGAACCCAGGTCCAGTCCTTTAAGGTCCAACTAACACCCAACTAGGTTAGTTCCTAGTTTGGTTAGGTTTAGTATAGTTCTTACACTAGTTTTCTTTTCTAATTAAACTCCTAAATGAAAAATTAATTTCATTTAAAGGCTTAATCTTAAACTCAGGGTATGGTTTTGAATAAAGAAAAATTTTATGGGGTTAACTGAGCCTAAGTGCAGGAATGACTATGACCCTTAGGTCAATTTTGTCCTTGAATTTTGATAAAAATTACCACTATGCCCTCAAAACTGTCGGGAACATTTCGAATGTGTTATAACTCCATTTTTTATGAAATCAAGACCGTTCAATACGAATGGAACCCAATATTTAAAACTCCAAAAATATATCAATAAAATTATGATTTTTCCCTTAACTCATTTTTCCTTCGTAATTGTGAGTGTGTGTATATATATAATAAAAGAAATTTGTTAAAACAAGAAATTTTTCTTTTTATATATATTCAAAAAAAATTGTTTATATTACATTTTACCCCGTATTATACGGGTGAGAAGTATTTTGTCACCTTTATAGATGACTACTTGTGTTACATGTATCTTTACTTATTGTTTAAAAAATCTAAAGTCTTTGAGGTTTTTAAGCATTTCAAGAAAGAAATAGAAAAACAGATCTGTGAAGTTATAAAAGTAGTAAGGTCTGATAGAGGTGCAAAATATTATGGTTATTTTGTTGAGATGAAATAAAAGAAAGGGTCATTAACACAGTTTTTAAAAGATGAAGGCATTGTACCTCAATATACCACACTTGATAGTTCCTACCAGAATGGTATAACTGAAAGAAAAAATCATACGCTTAAAAAAATGGTTTGAGCGATGTTTAATCACTCGACACTTCTCTTGACCTTATGGGGTAAAGTTCTTAAGACAACAATGCACATATCAAACAAAGTTCCTACGAAGATTATTCATAAGACTCTTTATGATTTATAGACAGATATGTAACCTTACTTATCACATATGTGCATATGGAGATGTCCGGCTAAAGCAAAACTATATAACCCATACATAAAAGCTTTTTATCTTAGGACGATGAGTGATTTTTTTATTAGTTATCCAAAAAGATCAAAGGGCCTTAGGTTTTATTATTCATCTCATACACCACAAATAGTGAAAATAGATAAAGCAAGATTTCTTGAAAATAATTTTATTAGGGTAAATGCTTCTCAAAGTTTTATATTTGAAAAATTACAAGATTATGTTGTTTTACCTACAATAGAAAGAGACTTGGTTTTTTTTATCATTGTTCCTTTGGGTGATGTTAGGAAAAATCGGTCAATGATAAGCAACCCCAAGTAAAACAAGTTGTTGATGAGGATATACTACAACAAAAGAATATAGAGCTTCAAATTAAATCACCAATTATACATGTATGAAGGTCCACGAGCACCAATAAATCTGCTATTTATCCATATTGTGTTGTGTATTTGGAAGAACCCAATAATTTTATAGATATTGATGATGATCCCTTAACCTTTGCAGAAGCCATTAAAAGTGACATATCGATACACTGGATCAATGACATGAAAGAAGAGCTTGACTCTATGGCAAAGAACCAAGTGTGAGATCTTGTACCTCAACCTGATGGAGTTAGACCTATTGGTTATAAGTGGTTCTTTAAGACCAAAACAAGCTCTAAAGGGTGCGTGAGGAAGTACAAATCTAGGCTTGTAGCAAAGAGTTTCACTTAAATGGAAAGCATTGATTATAATAAAAAAAAATTCTCCTGTCTCAACTAAGAAATCGTTGAGAATAATCCTGACTTTTGTAGTTCATTTTGATTTAAAGCTACATCAAATGGATGTGAAAACAATTTTTCTAAATGGGGACCTGAAAGATGAGGTATATATGCAACAACCTCCTAGTTTTAGTGTCGATAACTCAAATAATTTAGTTTGCAAATTGAATGAATCAATCTATGAACTTAGAAAAGCATCTCGCCACTGGTATAAAAAGTTCAATAAAGTGATTTTGAACTTTGGATTCACTAAAAACATTGTTAATCGATGCACATACCTTAAGGCTAGTAGGAGTAAGTTCATAATTCTAGTTTTAGATGTTGATGACATTCTTCTTGCAACTAATGATTTGAGTATACTATATGAGACAAAAGTTTTTATTTCATCTCCTTTTGATATGAAAGACATGGGTGAGGCCGCTTATGTTCTTAAAATTGAGATTCATTGTGACGAAACTAAGTGTGTCTTTGGCCGCTCTAAAAAATCTTATATCATTAAGGTTTTTAAAAACTATAGAATGTAAAATTATTCTCCTAGATCGGTGCCTATAGTAAAAGGAGATAAACTGAGCTTAAAGAACTGTCTTCAGGATGATAATGAAAATGATCAGATGGTAAGAATCTTGTATGCTTCGACAGTTGGGAGTTTACAATATGTCTTGACCTTTACACGATTTGACATCGCATTTACTATTGAGATGCATGGTAAATATCAGTCTAATCTAGACATTGCACACTAGAAAGCTATGAAGAAGGTCATGCGCTATTTTCAAGGAATGAAGGATTATATGTTGACCTACAGAAAGATGAACCACCTCGAGGTTGTTGGATACTCAGATGTGAATTTAGAAGGATGTCTTGACAGTAAGAAGTTTACTATGGGATATGTCTTCTTGTTAGCAGGTAGTGTTGTCTCGTGGAAAAGCGAAAAACAATCTACAACTATAGCTCACACTATGAAGGCAGAATTTATTGCTCTATACGAGACTTCATCTCAAAAAATATGGATCAAAAACTTCATTTCGGGTCTTGGTATTATAGAATCTATTAAGATGTCACTAAAGATCTTTTATGATAATGAATTTGTTGTCTTTCTCTAATAACAACAAGACTTCTACTCCATGCAGACACATGAAGTTAGGGTACTTTGTTGTTAAAGAAAGAACAAAGAATCATTTAGTATGTGTTGAAAATATCAGCACAAAGAAAATGATTGTGAGTTCTCTTACTAAAGGGCTAGCACTGGGATTGTATTCCTAACATTTAATGAAGATGGGTTTATTTGATTTCTTTTAATGTATGATAATACATTATAGTTTTATGTAATCACATTTCTAAAACTAAATTGATTCTTTATGGTTTTATGCATTGTTGATTATGTGTAAAGTGTCTCTTATTTTGAAAAAAAAAATAGTAGAATAACAATATTAAAAAATGACCAAAAGAATGAGTTAGAGACTGACCTATTCATAAAAATATTATCAATATGCTAAACACTTAAAATGAATGATATTATAATACATGGAAACATGACATCGCATAAAGAGGTGTTTATCTCTAAGACTTGTATAATTCATTCTTGTGATTCAGTATAGCATGTGAACCTACATGAAAATTGAATCGAGATAACAATAGAACCTTGATAAAGTGTTTTCTCATGTCAATGAGTCAAGTACAAGAATGTTGGACTATGATGTGACCTGGTTTGGCATGATTTTATTCAGAGAAACATAAAGTTTTCATTGTGATGGGATCGGTTACCATTTTGAATTGCATGGTAGTTATGGTTACCTATAACATTTCTCACTATTTAGAGACCACAGAAGTTTGATGAGAGTTTCTCTCTCTCTCTCTCTCTCGGGGGTTCAAGGGTCCAACTCTCTTCTCAACTTCAAGGTCTGGGCTCATCGAGGGCGTAGATTGACTAAGGAGAACGTCGACAACCCACATCCAGTGAAACTTCCTTCGGATCGATAATGACCACTTCCGGTGAGTGGCGCACTCCCTTTATATTTTTTCTCCAACAATACCTTCTTTTGAGCACAAGATGCACTCTAAAAGCAACAAGACTTTTGAACATTTCCATCAGATGTATATTTATCACGTGTTGACAAAGTCTAATGGTGTACTAGACAAACTAACAATAGATGTTGAACTGCTTGTTTTTTTAGTAGCAAGCTGGGGTTGGGCAGACCCCAGTACAAAGATAAAAGAGAAAGAAACAGTGAAGAAATGGGAGAAAATCAGTCCAGTGGTTTATCCTTTCACATCTTTGCTAGTAAAGAGAGACAACTTGTGACTGATATAATGACATGATCTAGGAAGAAACTTGCAGTCGACTGCTTGGAAGGAGACGAAGGTTTCCATCAGAGGGACAAATCGATCGAAAATAGTCTTCCTCGCCCCTCAAGAGCCCGTTTAATGAGAATTGTACTATATCCTTGCTTGATAATTCAAGAATTATTGAATGGTGAGGTGGAATCTGCTGCAAAACCTGATTCCAACATTGCAACTCGTGTTTGAAGGAATTTCCATTATCTACCATCCAACTCAGTGGCCAAGATGATCACGAACTAAATGCAAAGCCTACACAGTGTTGAGCCTGATAAGTAGTAAAAAAAGTGACTGAAAGGTATCCTTGACATCGGCTAGCATACAACCACCGTAGGGAAATTGGGCCAGATGCTCTTAACTACATTAAGTACATTCATCAAAAAGAATATTTGGGAGAACTGAAATTGCAGAAAAAGAATGTTGTTGCGGGTCTCCCAAATATAGTGCACATGCAGTTATTTGATATACGACCAGCCAAGAGAAACAACAGCTTAGAATGGAAGTTTTGATCGGACAGAAGGCAAATTTGTACGAGTGACCGGCTTCTTGTTGAAGTAGTGTGCGATGTTCATCCATTGTGGAATCACCGCTTTGCAAGAGATAAATAAATGATCATGATTCTCAGTCTGATTTAAGCACAAGCAACAACGATCGATATTTGCCAAACTACTGTGACCGTAAGTCTGGAGTCTATCCTGAGTTAGTAACTTAAGACTCCAAAGCCAATCTGAGAGTGAAAGCCACACGAGGACGATGGCCAGGAACCCAAAGGAAAGAAGCAAATGAGAAGGGGGGCAGATGACCTTACCTCATTCCATGCCATCCTGCAGGTAAATTTAGGACTCCCTTGCCATGTTAGAACATCTGGCGCACTTGAAAATTTTATAGAGCTTGGAATAAGGTTGAGAATGCCTCGTTAAAGCTAAGAAGAAAGATTGGAAGAGCTAAAGATACTATGCCACAGATTAATTACTACAAACTTCAAATAGCGATTAATATTGGAAGTGAAATTGCTTGCAAGCTTGAGAATCAAGGCTCTCATTCAAACTTTTCAGAATGGAAAATGGAAAGAGGTGGATTCTTTGCCCAGACATGATATCCCATAAAAAGTTACACCATCATGTTCTCCATGGATTTAATCACCTTGGAAGGCAAGCGAAAGCATGACATCCAATGGATTGGGAAAGCCTCTACTAGTGCCAAATTAATAAGAGTGACTCTGCCTGCAACCGATAGTAAGCGTGCACTCCAGGATTCTAAAGCTTGTTGAAACTTGTTAATAAGTGGACAACATAAGGATGGAGAAAGCCTTTCTTGAAATAAAGGCAACCCTATATATCGAATAGGCAGAGAGACGATCTTTCATCTCTTGGGTTCTCAAAACCTCATCTTCTTCTCTTTGTCCCCCCCCTTTGCCCATTTTTCTACCTAAAGCTCGGATCAAGCCAACCTACGCAGCCATCGGATTTGGGGAGGGGCTCCGAGGTAATCTCATTTCTTCTAAAATTTCATTCAATTTACATTTAATTTTCTTGCTTTCTTGGAAATTCTTTTTAAAATATTTTGTTGTTCTTGGGTTCTTTTTCCATAGATTTGGGCTTTCTTGGAATTCTTTTTAAAATATTTTGTTGTTCATGGGTTCTTTTTCCATAGATTTGGGCTTTCTTGGAATCTTTATGCCAAGAAACCATCTTTCGTAGAATCTTATTCCAAGATTCACTCTTCTTTATGGGAAAGTCCCTTTTCTCATAAGAATCTATTTGGTCGGAACCCAGAAACTTTGCCAGAATTTCATCCAGCTGATCGTGGACGGAACACAGAAGCACTATTGGAATCACTCCAAGAAGGGGTTACAGTTTGTTCAAAACTCCTGTAAGTTCTCTCTCCTACTTTCTTATCTCATTTCTTGAATTTTCTTTGGATTCTTGATTTTTTCTTAGTATTATTTCATTTTTTTTTTTGGAATCTTGATTGAACATTTGTTTTCCCTAACGTACATGTCTTTCTTGTCTTAGATCTTGTCTAGGTGGGCCCACCATCCGAGCTTATCCCACAGGTGCGCCAAGGATTTCAAGAAAGCTAAAGATAGGTGTTTCTCAAGTAAAGATCTCAACCTTAACTTGATTACACCCTACCACTTGAAAGGAAATGGCTGGGTCTTGTACAGAGTTGATGGATTCTATCACCTTTTAAGCTGAGGTGAGTTTTTCTAAAATCATTTAAAAAAACCAAAATTTCCTTTTTTGGTGAACTTTTCCATCAACAAATCATTTTGGCGCCTATGATGGAACTTGCTCTCCTCCATTGTTGAGATTTTTCATAAGAAAGTTCATTCTTAAGAATTCTTGAATTCTAAACACTTTTCTCACATACTCACTTTGCTAGGGATCTACTTGAAACTTAGATCTTCGAAATTGAATTTCTCACCCCCAAGCAATTTCACAAAATTGTGTGGAAAACTATATGCATTGTGTTTGCTCTCTTGTTTTTATCCTCTTATGCATTGGATTAGAGCCACTCTGATTTTTTGTGTTAAAACTTTTTGAACTCCCTTATCTTATTTTATTAGATCGCAAGATCCCCCTACCATGTACCAAAGGCCTAAACTTGGGAATATCGGTAAGCGAAGCCAGATTGCTAGTACCCTTGATCGTCATACTAAAAAGCCTTAAGGTTAGGCATATCATGAAAGGCTTAGAAGAGAACCCAGACCCTAGAACTCTAAAGTGACTTGTTGGAATAACCCTTTATTAGGGCACCCATATTTTTTGAAGTTGTGTGCAGGATGCACTTATGTGACACCGTGTTTGTTGTCCTAATCCATGGGTAGATCTAGGAAGAATATGAGTGACATGGATAAGGAGTTTGAAATAAAAGAGGATATACCAAAACTTACCACATTTAGGGTACTCACTTGGGCTCAAAAAACAAAGATGATAAGATATGAGGTTCAAGAGATACCCCAAAAGATCAAAAAAGGTCCAACTACCTAGATGAGGATGAGAGTGAGAAAGAAGCACTAGAAGAGGTGTCCAAGAAAAATAAAACCTAGTAAAATAAGAAAAGAGATAAACCAAAAGGAAAAAAAGATCATGGAATATGAGAGAGAAGACTCTGAGAAGGAAGAAGTCCCATGAAAGAAAAATCCAACCCAGACAACAAGGAGTATTTGATGAGAAAAATAATAAAGAAAGTCATGGAAACCATGGGTGAGGAGTTGAGTGGTGAGAAAAAATCCCTCTCTAAGGGCACGTTTGGAAGCAAGAAAAACTCACATAGAAAAAGAAAACTTTGCCTATGAAAAGTTTTGATATGACAACTTTTTCAATTGATTTTTTTTGCTTGTTTGCATAGCATGAGAATAACATACACTACAAGAAAACACATCATTACCAACCATAGATATTATGACGATAAATTATCATCGCCAATAATAAATTAATTAATCCTGACAATATAAAATGTCGTACACTACAAGAAAAATCTTAATTAGCGACGAAAATTTGTGACAGATTTTTTTTTTCGCAAATTTGTGATAGATTAGCTAGAGAAAACTATACATTGCTAACATTCGTATGATTTGTTAAATTAGCGACGGAAAAAAAATCATTGTTAATCTGTCGCTATTTAACGATGGATTAGCGGCGATAGTTTTTTTTGTCGCTAATTCTCAATACAGAAAAAACATTTTAGCGATGAATTTAGCAAGGGAATTTTTTCCTCGCTAATCCGTCACTAATTAGCGATGGATTAGGGATGGAAAAATTCCCTCGCTAAATCCGTCACTAATTATCGATTTAAACCGACTCATCTAGAGCGTGAAATTTTTCATCTTTCCTCGTTCGAAATTTAAACCGACCTCTCCATCGCTCGATTTAAACTGACTTCTTCGTGGAGGGCGACGAAGTTCGAACAACTTTTTCGTGGAGGGTGCAAAGCAGTTCATTGTGGCCGGGTTGACGCCATCGTCGACGAGGTCATTGACGCTGCAGAGGTTCTTCCGGTGGCCATTTCCTCGACCATCATCGATGAAGCATATCAAAGCATCCCTGGCCAAGTGGCAGGGAAAAGGAAAGCAGAAAAGCGAAGGGCTGATATCGGAGAACGGCAATGAGGCAGAGCGGCCACTGGACAAAAGTTTCATGGAGGACGGCAGGGCTGATATCGAAGGATGGTGACGCCGGAGAGCACGCCGGTTCTGTGCAGAAGACTCCGCATTGGCGGGCCGGTCTGCTCGGGTCTAAGACCCTGAGCAACGCCTGTCGGGTGTGGTACAAGTCTGGCTTATTGCTGCTGGAATACCGCCCGACAAGGAGCATTTTTTTTTTAAATTTAGCGACGGATAATATATGTCGCAAAATAAAATTTGTGTTGCTTATTTAGCGGCGGACTAAAGACGGTTCATGTCTATCTCTAATCTGTCGCAAATTAGCGACGGAGGTAACGACATATAAGTTTTGTCACTAATTAGCGACCAAAAATTTGTGGTGGGCGATATCCATCGCTAATCCGTCACCAATCCGTCGCTAAACAGTTTAGCGATGAATTAGTGACGGATTAGCGATGGATATCATCCATCACAAATCCATGATTTTCTTATAGTGGTAGTAAACATATATATAGCCGACGATAAAATATTGTCGCTCTTATCCCGTCGATAATATAAGTAGAAAGATGTGAAAGATGGTCGACACTAGATATTGCCGACGATATTATCGTTGACTTTATCTTACGGCGATAATTAATCGTTGCCCATTAAGCTATCTAGATAGATGATCATTATCGTCGACAATATTATATCTCTAACAATATTTATTATCGTCAATGTACTGATTATGTGTTTTAGTTTAATCTAAAACCGACAATAATTATCGTCATCAATATTATCTCTCTGACGATATTTATTATCATGAATATGTTGATTAGTGTACTAGTTTAATCTAAAATTGACAATAATTATCATCATTAATATTATATCTCCGATGATATTTATCATCGTCAATATAATCTAAAACTAATGATAATTATTGTCATCAATATGTTAATTATTTATGTGCTAGTTTAATCTAAAATCGATGATAATTATCGTCAAACTTAAATATATCTTCGATGATATTTATCATCGTTAAGATGTTTATTAGTGACCATAATTATCGTCATCAATATTATATCACCAATGATATTTATCATCGTCAATATAATCTAAAATCGACAATAATTATCGTCATCAATATACTTCTAAAACCGACGATAATTTTCATCATCTATATGCTGATTATTTTGTGTACTAGTTTCATCCAAAATTGGAAATAATTATTGTCATTAATATCCTTCTTAAACTGAAGATAATCATCTTGTTAATATACTTCTAAAATCAACGATAATTATAATCGTCAATATGTTGATTATTTGTTTAATATAAAATCTATGATAATTATCGTCGTCAATATGCTTCTAAACCCGGCAATAAGTATCATTGTCAATATTATATCTCCGATGATATTTATCATCGTCAATATGTTGATTATTTGTGTACTAGTTTAATCTAAAATTGATGATAATTATAATCATCAATATTATATCTCTAACAAAAGATTCTGCGCAGTTGATTTTCAATTCTTAAAAGATCCTTTTTATACATTGTAATCAGATGATTTAAGAGTCAGTTTCTAAAAAGCCATGCATCCAAATCGCATCTGTACGGTAAAATTTTAGAAATTTTTTAAAAAAAACTATGAAAGTCTTAGTAGTGCATACCAGTTTACATATTTGACTAGTTTACTTACTTTAGTTATCCTGGATCAAGGAAAACTATTTCAATTAAGATTTTATAGGTTTTTTTATAAATCTAACTCTGCAAATGCATTCAGCGTAATCTATTTACTTGAAATTGACTATTGGATCATCTCGGATAAAGAAATGTGATTATTTATGCTTGCATATTTACGAAAATTTTGAGTTGTTGATTTTTAAGCCTTAAAAGATCCTTCTTATACAGTGTAATCAGATGATTCAAGAGTCTGTTTCTATAAAACAATGCGTCTAGATAGCATCCGTATGGTGAAATTTTAGAAAAAGAAAACACTGAAAATTTTGTTGCATACCAATTTACATATTTGACTAGTTTACATATTTTAGTTACCCTGGATAAAGGGAAACTATTTCAATCAAGATTTTTATAGGTTTTTTTTGCATATCTAACCCTGTAGATGCATTTGACATGGTCTATTTACTTGGAATCAACTATTAGATTATTGTAATTTGATCAAGAAATATGGTTTTTTATGCTTGTATATTTATGAAAATTTTGAGTCATTGATTTTCAAGCATTAAAAGATCCTTTTTATATATTGTAATCGAAAACCATGCATCTAGATCACATCCGTACGGTGAAATTTTAGAAAAAATAAAAAAACCTATAAAAAATTCAGTGCATACCAATTTACATATTTGACTCGTTTACATGTTTTAGGTACGCTGGATCATGGGAAACTATTTCAACCGAGATTTTTATTTTTATTTTTTTTTTGCAAATCTAACTTTGAAGATGCATTCGGCGTGATCCATTTGCTTGGAATCGACTATTGGATCATCGTTATCAGATCAAGAAATGTGATTTTTTATGCTTATATATTTACGAAAATTTTGAGTCGTTGATTGTCTAGCCTTAAAAGATCTTTCTTATACATCGTAATCAGATGATCCAAGAGTCTGTTTTTATAAAACCATGTATCTAGATCCATCCGTATAAATTTAGATAAAAAAAACTACAAAAATCTCATCAATATGCCAATTATTTATAATCTATTAAAAACTCATCATATTGATAACGATAGTTATCGTCATCAATAGATTACAAATAATCAGCATATTGACGACGATAATTATCATCGTCAATATCCGATTATTTGTAATCTAAAAATGATGATAATTATTATCATCATTACTAATGTAAAATCGATAATAATTATTATTGTTATTATTAATTTAAAATCAATAATAATTATGGTTGTCAATATATTGATTAACTAGTTTAATCTAAAATCGACAATAATTATCATCATCAATATATCTAAAATCATCGATAATTATCATAATCAATATTAATTTAAAACTGACGATAATTATTGTTGTCAATAAGTTGATTAACTAGTTTAATTTAAAATTTATGATAATTATCAGCCTTAATATATCTAAAATTGATGGTAATTATTATTGTTATTATTAATCTAAAATCGAAGATAATTATCATAGTCAAGATAAATATAAAACTGACGGTAATTATCGTCATCATATGTATAAATCTAATAATTATCATCAGCCTTAATAAAAAAACTGACGATAAATATGATGTTAAAATTTTATTCTTCCTCCTTTTTCTTTTTCTTTTTTCCTCCTACAAAGCTCACGTCCTTCTTGGCTCCTCGTTTCGATTGGGCTCTCCTCCGATCTGTCGTCGCTCCGCCCTCATAGAGGTTCCTTCGTCGGCAGAGGCAGCTTCGCATTCTTGTCGCTCAAGGTCGGTTTCGGTTCCTCCCGAGGAGGAATCCAGATAGATCTAGGGCTCCCTTTTAGTTTTCTGCTTCTTCTTCCTCTGATTTTTTTCTCAAAGATGCAATCTTTTCCCGGTTTCTGAATTGGTTGGTGGATGTGAACCACAAATTTGCTGTCTTTCTTTTTGCATTCTTTTGGTTGCTTCGTTGATCATCTCGTTTTTGTGGGAAATAGATATTTGGAAGGCCTTTTCTTCTTCGATATTTTTTTATTTCCTGTGATTTTTATTGACTCTTTGTTTATTTTATTTTCTGATTGGTTGGATTGGAGTCTCGTAGTTGCTTCGACTCTCTCGTTGACAACGCTCGTGCGTTCACTCTCTCGCTCTTTTCTCGATAAATCACCAACGGCCACCGCTTCTTCCTCTCTCTTTTGTGTTGGGAAAGAGGATGAAAGATACAATTTTCCTTTTAAATTGTGTTTTTCTCTCTTATTTTTGGTGATTTCGTAAGGGTTTCATATGCATTTGTTCTTGATTTACAATTTCTTTGCAATTGGGTGTTTGGTTGATAAATTAGGGTTTTGCTTGGTGGGTTCTCGGCCACATGTGCATTGTCTTCCTCATCTTTGGGCTGCCGTCCTCTTCTCGTCGGTCTTCTTGCTGCCCCCGTTTATCTGCCATTTTTTATAATGTTTCAGGAGTTAATTTTTTTGTGAGCTGATTATTTTTTGGACTTCAAATATGTGTTGCGACTTGTGAGGGATTCATTTGGAATAATAGCATCCGTTGGTTGTGAAGTGATGCTTTTAGATTTAGGGTTTATGCTTGATGCTTCTTCTTGAGTACTGCTGCGTTGATTTTTGGGGTTTTCTTCGTTGTTTTGGTGGGTGAGAAACATTTAGTGGTTTTGGATGTGTCTTTGATCATCTACATTTTGAAAACACTAACTTCAGATGTTTGATTTCCTACTGGGTTTCCTCCTGCATCATGTCTACTACATCATGATTAATGTTTTTCTTCAAAGTTTAGAAATCCTTATGTCAAATTAACATGTTAGCATCATAGAAATCAGGGAAGTTTCATTAATAAGTGTTGTGATTGCTTTAATGATGGTTCTTATGAAGGTGCTTGAATTCGAGAGGGGGCCTTTAGCATCCTCATATTTCATGTCTACTTTTTATCTACTAATTGCTAATTTGCAAAGGTGGTTCATGCAGAATAAAGGAGGTGAACAGGTGGGTCCTTGATGTGTTCTGTTGAGAAGGTAAACTTTTCCTGGTTG
The DNA here is from genome assembly GCF_984573655.1 of Nuphar pumila. NCBI lineage: Eukaryota > Viridiplantae > Streptophyta > Magnoliopsida > Nymphaeales > Nymphaeaceae > Nuphar > Nuphar pumila. Next base: position 23,927,357 of record NC_143263.1, read on the forward strand.
TGTAAATTGTTCTAAAAAGTTCTAGTCCTGAGGTCTGATACTTTCAGTAAGAGGGTGGTGTTTGAGCCTGTTTGGTTTATGTAAAATTGCAAAGTTTTAGGGCTTGTTTTGGTTGTTGAGTATCCACACTTGGTTCCTCTGTTCCTTGTTTATGAGCTGTGTTTTAGTGGTTGATTAGAAGCATGTTCAATGAGAGCATTTCAACATTTTCATGTAGGATAGAGCAAATATATGCTCACTTTGATGGATGGATGACTATGGATAGGATTTGTGGATTATAATTCTGGCATAAAAAGGGATTCTACAGCCAGTGATACAGCCTCCACTGTGATGGCAATGTCCTAGGTGAAAAATCTGCAATCTATTCATTCAGATACTGTCACACATCTGCATATTCATCCTAATAAATGGATGCAGGTCTCTCTTGTTAGCTTTTGTATCATGTTTCTTCCATTTTATTATATTTAGGTATTGCATATTTTTCCAATAAATGGATGCTTAGTCGCATGTTAGCAACAACATCAAGTCCTCTCTCTCTCTCTCTCTCTCTCTCTCTCTCTCTCTCTCTCTCTCTCTCTCTCTCACACACACACACACACACACATACATACATACATGCATACATATACGTATGATGATGATGAACAATCTCTGCTTCAAAATGAATCTCTTCAAAGATGCACAAGTTCATTTCAATCGAGGATAAAACCTTGAAAATGGAACTCTTTCTTGGCATGCAAACAAGTTGATACTAGATTGTGTTGACCCAAAATTGTCTGATCCTATTGCTAATGACTTTCATCCCTTTTGATTCCTTTGGTAGGGAACTTTATTACTTTGTCAAGAAAGCAGGTGGAAGTATATCATGCACTACAGCTCTAGCAATAAAGAGAGCCAACACATCCACAGTGTCTCTCAGATATCTACTCTCAAGTCATCAGCTGACTCAATTAGCTTGTTGAAGCAGATCTTTATAAAGTATATTTCGTGTGTTGGATCAGTTTGGTTTTCTGAATTTGCAAGCTTAGTTTCTTTCTTACTCAATAAAGAAGTTTTCAAGTTTTGGTACTTTGTGCATGGTATGGATGTTCTCACAGTATATTAACTTGACCATTTTTCGTTTAAGCACATGGTAATATCACCATTGCCATTAGCTTTTGAAAGGAAAGAAGGAAGTTCCAAACATAGGCGTTTTCTGGAGGAATGTATAGTGGACCAGATTCATGGGGGAGTGCTGCTGGTATATCGTACTTTGTTCTTTCTTTATAATATGATGATTACATATTTATTTGCAGAGGCTGAAAGGTTGTTCTTTTTCTTTTAATTATTTTGTTGATCTGAAGCAGTGTTATCAAAAACGCGCCTTGAGGCGCAAAAGGCATGCCTCGCCTTGAGGCGGGGCCCTCTGTGCCTCAAGGCGCAAAAAATTTTTTTACTTTACAACAAGATTTCTGAGACATAATCACGCCTCAAGGCGCAAAAAAAAAAATACTTTACAACAAGATTTCTGAGACATAATCAGCAAAGTTTTTGTAGGTTAATCTCATATATTTTCCAGTTATTTCAGTTATGTAATAAGTTTCTTAGTATATAGGAAAATAACAACCTACTTAATGAAACATGATAGTGGATTTTCAGTGTTTATTTTTTTTAATTCTGTCATCATCGATGTGTTCAACACCATTGATTTACTAGAAATCGACACTTGGATAATGCATTTTGAATGAAAAAAATGGTATTTGAAGCCTCAAAATTTTATAAAAATTGTAGGTTGTTGATTTTTGAAACCTTATAAAAATTTATCCATGCATCGAAATCAAATGTTCCAAGAAGTGATTCTTATACAAACAAGTATATAAATCGCATACCATCAGGATTTCAAAAAAATACCAAAAAATAGTAAAAATCCAATAACATGTTTCATTTAGTAAATTTTGTATTTTGTAGGTTTTCATGAATTTCTAAAAGTCAGCTCACGCAGCTCAGCATTTCCATGAAAGTTGTTTCATAGGAGGGAGGAGAAAAGGGATTTACACATGAAAATAGAAAAGTGGTGAGAAAAACTGGGTTCACTGGTACTGTCATAGCACTTTCCTATCATGATGCATAGATGTTAGTGGTAAGAGAGGGAAAAGGATGCGAGCACAGCAATTTCCTGCATGAAACAAATGGACCATTGAATTTTAGACAATTAGAGCAATATGTTAAGTCCCTTGAATAATGGGCCAACCTGGATCTGGATCTGGATCAACCATGATCAATGCACCTCAATCATTAGGACATGGACCCACTACGATGTTAGTAAGGTTGCCCAAAGTCTTTCGTGAGCCACCCACTCTATTCAAGTCACATCCCGGACGAACACAACTCAAGCAAACTTGCTGGAATCATTGGTGGGTCATTAAACCGTGGAGCACATTTCTATGAATGAGCTGGCCAAACTAAATATACACAAGGTTGCACATGTATGTAATGGGTCACATTTCTATGCTCCCATCTCAACAGCAAGATTTTAAGTGGATGGTAGAGTAATAAGCAGAGACACCTAGGGATGGCAGTGGATTGGGGGGAGCTCCCATCTCAACAGCAAGATTTTAAGTGGATGGTAGAGTAATAAGCAGAGACACCTAGGGATGACCGTGGATTGGGGGGAGACAGGCCCTGCCAGCCTCGCCCTGTTTGAATTGGGGATGGAGGCATGGAAGTGGATTGGGGGGAGACAGGCCCTGCCCGCCTCGCCCTGTTTGAATTGGGGATGGAGGCCATGAAACGGTGATGGAGGTGGGGATGAAGGTTAAAATCAAAACCCGTGCAGGGATAGACTTACGCTTTCCCCGACCCATCCCCGTCCTTGATCCTCTCCCCGCCCCATCCCCATCCTTGATCCTCGCCCCGCCCCGTCCCTCATCATTCTTTAGAGATGACAGTAGACCGAGGAGAAATGGGCCTCCACCCTGCCTCACCCTGTTTGATATAGAAAGCCTTCCAAACTGAGCTTCGATCTCCTGAGTGAGAGATCTGGGGTCTTCAGGAGTCTGAGCCATATGGAGACCAACCCTAGACTACGCCTTTTTCATGCATAAGATCCCCGAGATGCCTATCTGAAAGGCCACAATCTTTTTTTTTTTTAAAGGCAAGCTCGGGTTAGGCAGACCCCTACCAGTTATACAACTATATACCATTGGGTTTTGAACTTGCGACGTCCCAACCCAAGGTGACCTGCACTAGCTGCTCCTGCCAGACAAGCAGAAAGCCCACATAATCTTAAATCTCTGGCACCATAAAACATGCCCGTCTTGATTTAGAAGACAACATTTTAAGAGCCAGAGATTTTAAGTTGGGTCGATTAGCCTCAGCCTATGTCACAGGGACATGCCCCACGACAAGAGTGCACAGACACTGACACGTATGACCAATATTTTAATATTAATTTACTATTTTTTAATGGTTTTATTTTAATAAAAATACCTTTTATATTAAAATATAAAAAAATATTTTTTTATGGATTAAAATCGGCCACCTATATTTAGCAAGTCAAGACCAACTCAAATCCGAATTCCAGACCCAGTTACTTCGAACATATGGCATGTGTGATTAACTTCAGTGAGAGAATAATCCACCAGCTAATTGATATATGTACTTTTGTTTCAGAATTTTCTTACCCAGTAACCAAATTGATTCTATTAGATGAATCTGGTTTATGAGGGCAAGTAATGAATGAAGAATTGACTGTGATTGCAATAGTGCTATTGTTTTAATCCTTACAATCATCTGCCCGACGGATTAAGGAACACAGCAGCAGCACCAAACCAACACCAAGAGAATCAATATGTGAAACTTAGGGATGACGAAAATAATCAATGGAATGAGCAACCACTTATCGTAGCAATTTGCTACTGGTTTGCTGCCAATAATACCATTTAGAAGCTGCATAGTGAACTGCAGTACTGCACCAAAAAACCAGGAGTGAGTTACCAAGATGGCATTTGCTCCCCAGCTTCCAGACAGTAGGAGACACATGGCACAACTTCATGCCAACTACCAACCACATGCTCTGGCCTAATGAGCTTCTGCCGTTTGCACCTATCCCCATCTCCTCACTATTCTCTTTCACACAATTTGATGTCGGCGCTCCCTTCAAATCTATCTTCTCTCTCATTCAAACTTGAATTTAATATTCATATTTTTGTTCTTTTTTCAATTTTTTTTTAGAGAGAGACTTTTTTTTTTTTGCTTTTGGTGTTTTTAACGAGAGAGACGTGGGGGCACAAAATTTCGCCACTGCATAAGACAGGTTGCCACGTAATACAAGAGAATTGGCTACCGTACTGACACGTTTGAAGAGAGAGAGAGAGAGGGAGAGATAAGAGAAAGAGAGAGATAAGAGGGGAAAGCAGAGATGTGGGGGGCTTAATCAAAAACCAGAGAGCATTGAAGGAAAACCATGGAGCACATCTCGGTTGCCCCTTTCGTCCTAAAGACATACGAGATGGTGAGCGACCCTGCTACCGACGCCCTCGTCTCATGGGGCCCTGCCAATAACAGCTTCGTGGTGCTCAACCTCTTCGACTTCTCACAGAAGCTCCTCCCCAAATACTTCAAGCACAACAACTTCTCCAGCTTCGTCCGGCAGCTCAACACATATGTGAGTATCACCACCAACACCTCTCTGCTACTCTAATCTCTTAGCCCATATTGAATAGAACTCAACAAAGCATACTGACAAAACTCAAGAAAAACCATACTTAGGCTCTTCATGCATGCATGATTTAGCAGAGTATAAGAGATTGAAGTGTTGAGCAGATTGTGCTTCTTTTCTTCCTGATTTGAATAGAACTCAACAACCATGCTGATGAAACTCAATTACAACCCGTACTTTTTAGGCTCTTAACAAATGCATGCTCTTGGTAGAATAAGAAATTGGGTTGTTGTGCGTTTTCCTCTCAGGGCTTCAGGAAAGTCGATCCTGATAGGTGGGAGTTTGCAAACGAGCACTTCTTGCGTGGTCAGAGGCACCTACTGATGAACATCATAAGGAGGAAGAACCACCAGAGCATAGGCGGGGCCATGGCAGAGATGGAGCTCACTGGGCAGGTGGAGAGGCTGAAGCATGAGAGGAACGCCATAGTATTGGACTTGGCAGATCTGCAGCAGAGCCAGGAGGCCATGGATGAGGAGGTGGAAGCGATGAATAAGCGCCTGCAGGTCACAGAGAAGCGGCCTCAGCAGATGATGGCCTTCCTGGCCAAGGTGATTGAGAACCCCAGCATCCTCTCGCGCCTGAACAAGGAACCGAAGCAATTGATAGAAGAAGGTCCAAGCAAGAAACGAAAGATGATACTAGAAATTGAAGAGAACCCTCCTCTGCCGTCGGTTGGTGGTGCAGAGAAGAAGGACGTGATGTTGGTGGGTGGTGCTGGTTTTGGGTATGGGTATGGGTATGGGTATGGGTATGGGTATGGGGATGGGGATGGGGATGGAGAGGTTGAAGTGAATTCTGACTCCCCGTCCTTGTCCAAGTCTTGTGAGATGTTCCCTATGGGAGATAATGAAGTGGGGATGCAGAGAATAAGCAAGCAAGTGGCATGGGAAGAGGAGGAGGAGGAGGAGGAGGAAGGCCCTCTCTTGATCGAGGACATACAACCACCTGAATATGTGTACGAATGCCAGCAACTTGCTTCTGATCATAGATTGGGGGCACCAACTCGGCCTTTCTCTGGTGCATTCGTAGGAAGTGGCTTCTGAATCTTTTATAATTACAGTGGATAACGTGCAAAAGCTAAAATGGAGGGGGAGGGGAGGGCTCTTCTTTAAGGGTGCCTTGCTGCTTATTTCTTCTCTTCCTCCAGTTTGTCTCTTGTTTATGTGTACATAAAGATATGAATCTAAGGGGGTGCTCAGTTAGGGGAGATCGATAAAAGGAAAGATAAGAAATGGTTCGGCTGCTGCAGCTGGATCAGGAACTGATTCTTTGCTTTTTTTTCTCATTTTTTTTTTGTTTTCCTTATTTTCCTTCAGTTGGTAGGCTTGTAAATTTTGAGTTGTTACGCTTGTAAATTTTGGTGTGCAATTAACAGAACGGTGAGCCTTCAATTCAGAGTGAAAAAGGTGTCATCTTTTTCTTGCTGGTGGGGGCTAGAAAGGTTTCCTATCCAGCGGACTACCTTTTTTGTTTTTTTTTCTGGAAATTTGGTGGGGGCAGGTTTGTGTCCTTGTGTGCGTCGTGTAGCATTGGCTGGGTAAAGGCTCAATTTTGGGGTACCATGTGTGTCACGGGGGAGGGCACATGGGAGATGTGTCTGTGGCATGTGGCGCGGTATACCTGGCAAGAGATGGATGGTCACACCTCCCAAAGTAGGTGCAATGGTCTACTTTATTGGACCTGAATGCACATGCACAATATTATTGAAGCCAAGTCTCATTGCACACTTTTAGTTTGCTGCTTCCCTTAGCACCCTCCATCTTTTAAGATAATCCGATCTTAAGCTGTGAGACTCAACAGCAGATGGTGGGTAATTAGGTGCAGACACATACTTAAAGTGTGCAAATCACCTGATCCTCCCTCGCCTGGGTCATTTTTGAAAGGCAAACTGGGTTAGGCAGACCCCTAACCAGAACAACAGCAACCCCATGTGTCAGAGGGATTCTGCCAACCAATGTATTTTAGTGCGAGCTTAAGGTTTCTGTCAATAACTTCTTTAGGGCTTTCTCTCCAACAGACTTCACCGTAGACCTTCCTCATGGTGTTTTCTCACTTGGGGCATGTTTTGGTAACCTCTCATGAGATTCAGGATTTCATGCAAATGAAAGAATGTGATGGAAATTGGTAGCCCGATTTACAAGATTATCTAGGGAAAAAGCAGGAAATATAACAGAAATTGTAAGAAATTAACATAAAATTATCTGGATAAAATGAAAATAACAAATTATTAAATCTAACTCATCTCTTATTTTACATTTAGAGTCCCCATCCTTTTAAAAAATAAAATTTCCTAATTTTGATAAAAAATAAACTACCGTTTAAGATAACCTTATAAAAATCTATCATAATATGTGTTGATCTGATATAATGATCTAAATACAAAAAAAATATATCCAAAATGCAAATGGATCCTTATAGACCCTGCAAATGTGTTCAATTTTTAACAATTTGCTAAGAAGCGACACTTAGATCATGCTTTTTTGATAAAAAATATATATTCTTTTAAGCCTTCAATAGTTATAAAATTTTAAACTGTCAATTTTCCAACCTTATAAACCTATCCACACTTTGAAATAGGATTATCCAAAAGTTGATTCTCATAAAATCAAGCACGCAGAAGCATTTGTAGAAAACATGAAAAGGAACCCTTTAAGAGCCTGGTAGTTGTGGTGCTATTAAAGGCACGAAACTTATGTCGAGGGATTCAACTTGCCCTCATCTGTGTATTTTTTTTAATACAAAATTGAACAAAAATGGTGTATCTCATGTTACGCATGTGCTTGTCACATACCACAAAACTACAACCAATGGTAATCAACGTCGTTCCTTTGATTGAGTTTTTTTTTCGATTAGAATTTATACATTGGATTTTTATCATTCACTTAGTGAGCGACATGTTTTAAATTATGAATTATAGATGTTTATATGTGTTTTTGAAAGCATTAAAAATCAATGGGCCACAATACAGTATTGTATTGTAAAGTTTTAAATGCATTGTGAGCCATCATCAATTTTTTATTTTTCGAAAAACATGCCTATATGTCATGAAGTCTGTGTAAAGCATAATTTTTACTAAATAAATTATAAAGAACAAATATACGAAGTATGATCAATGAGATACTCAGTATTATAGAAGGGCAGCCATCCGATCGGTGTTGAGAGCAGTTGGACCTTCCTATATATATATATATATATATATATATATATATATATATATAGAGAGAGAGAGAGAGAGAGAGAGAGAGAGTAATGAGTCGGTGCTAAACTGTGTATTAAATAGGTTTTTGGGGTTTTTTATTTTATTTTTAAATTCTAAACGTAGATATGTGATCTATGTACTTGATTTTATAGGGATCAGCTCTTGAAGAGTTTGATTCCAACACATGGGTGGGTTTTTATAAAGTTCAAAAAATCAATGGTCCAAAATTTTTGAGGCTCCAAATACCATTTTTTTCATGAAAAACACATGATCCAAGTATGGATTCTTACTAAATCGACCATGTCCAACACATTTATAGGGTCGGAACTGCATAAAAAGCACCAAAAAAGCTAAAAAACCTGTTTAGCATGTGCTTTAGCACTAAATGGGTTTAACACGAACCCATTACTCTCTCTCGCTCTGTCTATATATATATATATATATATATATATATATATATATATATATATATATATATATATATATATATATATATATAGGAAAAAAGGTAGTGTCTGACCCTTTTTGTACCTACTACGTACCTACCAAACTTGGATAAGGGTTTTCAGGTTGTTTTTTAAAAATTTGACCCTACAAAAGTATTCTCCATGATTGATTTACTAGGAAATCACCCTTGGATCATATCTTTTTGAGAAAAAAATAATTTTTTAAGCATTGACTATTTTTTGAAGCTGTAGACCATTGATTTTTCAATCTTATAAAAACCTAACTTGGTGTTTGAATCCCATGAACCAAAAGTCGATTCCTACAAAATCAAGCATGTAGATCACATTTGTATGGTCATATTTTAGAAAAAAAATAGAAACAATCTTTTCAAAGCTAGGTAGGCATGTGGTAGGCACAAAAAAACGTTGAGCACCTACTCCTTATATATATATATATATATATATATATATATATATATATATATATATATATATATATATATATATATATATATATATTAGTGCATAGGTGCATAATCACTTTCGAACGTGACCAAAACGGACTTGCACGTGATGGACGCTCAACAACATTGTTTGTGCAAAAAGATTTTTAGCAATAATTTTTGTCGCCACTAAAAGTCTCAGCAGGGCCCTTTAGCGGCGACGGTTGCCACTAAAGCTATTATTTGACTTAAACTCACGTTGAGCATCCATCGCACATGTGATGAACGCCCCACGTGAGTTTGTTTCGATCATGTTCAAAAGTGATGTGTGTGTGTGAGAGAGAGAGAGAGATCACTTTCAAACATTAATAAAATGAACTTCCGCCTCGACGGAAGTGTTTGCGCATTGGGACTTTTAGCGACGACAAAAGTTGCTACTAAAAATGTCATTTGGCAGAACTTTTAGTGATGACAAAAGTCACCGTTAAATGTATAGGACCTTTACCAACGACTTTTGTTGCCGCTAAAGGTGTTATTTGGCAAAACATCACGCGGAGCGTGTCATGTTCGAAAAGCGATCATGCAACTACCACTTTTCATATATATATATATATATATATATATATATATATATATATATATATATATATATATATATATATATATAGGAAAATGTGACTAAAGGTATTGGACCTTTAGCGGCGATTTTTGTCACCGCTAAAGGTGTCGTAATAAGACTTTTAGCGATGACAAAAGTCATTGTTAAAGGTTTGAGACTTTTAGCGACAACTTTGTCGCCTCTAAAAGTCTTAGCACCGAAACCCTTTCGCTGAGCATCCATCACGGGCCAAAAGTTCATTTTGGTCATATTTGAAAGTGATCATGGGTCTCTCTCTCTCTCTCTCTCTCTCTCTCTCTCTCTCTCTCTCTATATATATATATATATATATATATATATATATATAGTGACTAGAATATGAGAACTAATGTGTGAACAAAGATTTTCATGAATTTTTTTCTTATTTTCTCTTGAATCTAGTTGTACATATGTGATCTACATGCTTGGTTTTATAAAAAACCCACTCTTGAATCATTCGATTTCGATGCATAAACGAGAATTTTTTAAGGCTTTAAAATCAATGACTCATAATCTTTATAAATATTCAAACATTCAAAAAAGTGTTGAAAATGCCCATATTTCTAGTTCTCATATTATATATATATATATAGGGTGCTCACAGAATACCTACTCTCACCTAATACAAGCTTTAGATTTTCAAATTTCTTAAACTTTTTTTGTTGATCGGACCCTCTAAATATGATCTATAAGCATTATTTACTGGAAAACAAGTTTTGGATCATGTGAATATAGTATAGACTATGTGTTTTTAAGAACTTTAAAAAATTTGTTTCTTAAAAAATCCTAGTTTTATGTCCAAAAACATTATCCAAAGCATGATTCTTATCAAATAAACTATGTTGAGTACATCCATAAGGTTTTATTGAAAAGCTACAACCTGTAACCATGATTTCTAGTATGTGGGAGTAGTACTTGGAGCGTTGTAGCATTACTCTCTCTCTCTCTCTCTCTCTCTCTCTCTCTCAATATATATATATATATATATATATATATATATATATATATATATATATATATATATATATATATATATATATATATATATATATTAGTAATGATAGGGTGGGTGCTCTCGGAGTACCTACTCCCACCTAATAGAAGCTTTAGATTTTCAAATTTATTGAACTTTTTTTGTTGATCAACTATAGATATGATCTATAAGCATTATTCAGGAAAACAAGTTTTGGATCATGTAATTATAGCATAATTGTAGATCTTTTAAAACCTTTAAAAATCAATGATTAAAAATTTCATGACTTAAAAAATCTTAATTTTATGTCAAAAAAATTTGACTCAAATCATGATTTCTATCAAATAAACTATGAAAACGGAAAATAATCTAACAGTTGAGATCTATCAAAAAAATTGACTCAAATCATGATTTCTGTCAAAAAAATTTGACTCAATGCATCCATAAGGTGATTAAAAAAATACTTAAAACTATAATTTTTGAATGAGCCAGACAAGACCTAACGAAAAAGGGGCCTAAGGACGCATTACTCTATATGAAACTGAAAATATTAGGCCACATTTATCGTTGTCTTCCCTATAGGTTTTAAGTGTTCTATGATAGATCTGAACTGTTAGATGTGTTAAGCATGATAGACATGTTTTTTTTGACAAAAATATATGTTTTTATGAGTCGAAAAAAACTGGTACCTTCATAACCATTGATTTTGGATCACTGAAAAAGCCTGTATACAAGTCAAATTCTGGCGATCCAAAAGCAGATTACCACTAAACAAAACCTATAGATTACACCTATAGTGTTAGAGGTGCGAAAAAAAAATACTTAAAACTACAATTTTTGAATGGGCCTACCGGAAAAGGGACAAAGGAACGCATATATATATATATATATAATGCACATCCTCATGCGTCGTATGCAAGTTGAATCATCCTCCGTTCAAGCGAGTTGTAGAATTCAATTCTCCTCATTTAATAAGATGCTTTTCATCCAAACTAGCTAGCTAGCTCGACCTCAGTGCAAGATTGTGATGAGCAAGGCCAGGCTCACTCAAACTCGTGATGAGCAACCAGCTTGGAGTCAAGGTCGTATTGAGCCAAAACATACCAAGCATGGGTTCTTCCGCTTGTTTACAAGCCCTAGTTGCAGTCAATCTGAACAGAGACCAGTAGAAACTACGAGGGTCCCGAAGGTTTTAACAGTTCATCTTGGATATATTTCCACATGAGAATCGACAAAAATTCCCAACTTTTGCTTACTAAATCAAACACAGTAATTATGAAATAATAATGCAAGCGTTGTAACCATGCATATAGAACTTGATTTGCAATCATGAGCCTGCAAAAGTAACAAGAATTAGACAGTGAGAAACTTGTACTATTTAAAGGACTAAGCTGCAGAAGCACCTCAACAATTTCTGAATTTTGTGGGTACTACTTTATATATAACTGAATACCCGACACAGCTGCTAATTTAGCAAAACGTGCAGTATCACAGGAGAAAACAAAGAGAAGCTACAGGAACATATGGAGATGAATGGCACAGGAACACATCACATAAGAAGCAAAATGGAGAAGCTTGATCAGCATGGAGAATCCATTACCCAAAAACAGGGTTTTCCCATTGAAACAGGAGACAGAACAGCCTCCCATGAAAAATACAGATGAAAGAACTAAGACGATACGGCGTGAGATCTTATAGATATAAGGTATTTTGCATATACGATTCAAGCCCCAGACAGGTTACAGGTCTTGAAAACGTGATGTTTGGTTTCCTTGAACATGGGAATATGCAGACTAAGAAGCGATGTAAGAAAAACTCCACCACTATCTGATATTACAAAAGGGCTCACTTTCACCAGATCACCCATGAAATAAGACCCATCATTGCCATCTTCTAGGAGGAGGCAGCTTTGTGGTTGATGCTGATTTCTGGCTAACAATTGGTCGCCGCAAACCTGAGGCAGTGACAAAAAACAACGGATCAACAAATGCATGAAGAGAAGAAACAGTACTCCGTTCAACAAAATTGAAATCAGCATACTGGTTGATGGCCTCAAAGAATCCTTGGCTCCAGATTGTGGCTGAGCAGCTATTGACTGCTCTGGTTTTGATGGTGGACGAGGAATGCGTGATGGGACTTTTGACCTGCAATTAGAATGGGAGAGCTCAAGAGATTTCTGGTACAAGTTTATCCAGCATAGTTCATAACAAACATTTCTAGAATAAAATCAGTTCTGTGAAACTGAAACATATCAAAGGTTACAACTAAAATATCTACTTCCGAGATGCATAGGAGAAAAAGGAAAAAAGTACTTTTAACACCTTGTTAAAGAAATATGAACCAGCACACATTCAAACTGATAAGTGTAAAGCTTTTATCCCCTTTAGGAGATGGCCTTGATCATATCCATTTTCAATCAGTGAGATGTCACGTTTTCTATGTAGGGCCATCTCTTGAGTGTATGCTAAATAGAATTTCATGACAAGCAATATGAAGTATCATTTCACTGCCTATCTCAGACCAGGCCCATGCTATTGAATCTTTACATGCAAAAAGCTGCCAAATTTAAACTAAAACTTCCAACATTCTTTATATCTATAAGACAGAAACCACATTTTTTAAGCTTTGTTGCTTTTTCATTTATGATGCATGCAATAGGAGTTAGGAAGTCCCATCCAATGTCACCAGAAAAAGAAAATCAGATTGAAGTCTGCTGGTTAATGATCAGCTTTTTTTTCAAGAGGGAAACCATCAGTTAAAAAGGCTGTCATTCATTTGAAACCATGACCCAGTTGTAATGAAATCAAAGATATATAAGTTATTAGTGTCCTTACTGCTTCTCCACAGTATTTGAATTTTTAGCAGCTTCTGGGAAAAGAGTAAGCTCCACTATGCTTGAAATTGAGCCATCAGTCTCTGTACCCATAGAAAGAACTCCATCAGATATGTCGCTCAATCTTTCCTCTGAATCACCATCTCCAAATCCCAAAAGCTCGACATCAGCTGATTGAGCATTGTGGTTTGGATCCACGTCAACACATTTGGATTGTTGGTAATATTCCTTCTGGCATCTAAAATCATCAAAAGACCGCTGAGAACTAGCCTCTGAGTGCCTGTCACTGTGCTCGGAATAGTTATCCAAATCAGAAGCTGTTTTTCTGTGCCCTGTGGCTGCATCACATAGAGAGGAATTCGATGAAGGCCTGTTTAGGTTTCCAGTGGAAGATCTTCGAACCCAATTATTTGAACCTCCTAGAGATGGCCTATTAGGAGACAAAGAAGAAGCATGCTTTGGAGAGCTTGTGTTTCGCTTCCCTAGGGTTACCCCAGGAGAAAGTACTCTCTGATCTTTGAGAGACTGCAACTGTTCAATTTCTGTGTTCTTCTTTGCAACCAGCTCCTTCAGCTGTGCCACCTGAAACCAACAAAATTTACTGGTGAGAGGTTGCAAGGTTGTATTCTATAAAAACTCAACTGAAACGAAAGATTTCATCTATAAATAAATAAACATTAATCGATTTACATACTAAGGATGACATTTATTAACAATAGAACAGAATTACATGGACACATACATGAAGACTTATTCTTAGGCAACAAACAAACACAATGACAAACTAAATGATGCCTTAGTGTTAACAGAATAAGAACCAAACTATGAAAAAAAAAGGACCAAATCCTGAAATCTGGTGATGAAGAGGATCATGAAGTATTGCAGCAAATGACAGACTGTATAGCTTTGACTGTCATGCACTTCGGACACAGTTACATGAAACTAGATCTGGTCTCATTTTGAAACATGAAATGGTACAAGAAAGATGAAAAGAGAAATGCAAAGGAAACAAAGAAACCTGTTCCATTAAATCTCTAATATCTTTGCTCTCTTTGTTGCTCTTTGCAGCTCCTAACTCAACCCCTGATACCCTTTCCGCAAATTTCAAGGTACTTGTAGTTTCAGAATATGAATCAATGTCAGGATTAAGTTGCACAAACATAAGAGTCTTTGCCTGACCACCTGCCAAAGAAAAAAAATGCAAGACAAAATGTGAATTTCAATTAAAGAAATAGAACATGAAGTTATGATTTTTTTTTTAAATCACTTAAAGGGCATGGAATGCTAACCATGACAAACACAAAGAAGATCAATAAGTGACAAGCGATACCTAGGGAACCCTGTAGGATTTGAGTAAGCTTGCTGTTTCTATATGGTATATGTGGACTCTTTTGAGCTAGAGCATATATAACATCTCCCAGAGCAGACAAGGATTTGTTAATATGCTGTGCTTCCCTAAGCCTGTCTCCTGTAGCTTCAGAGCGTTCAACCCTTTCACTGCCAGCAAGATCTATCAAATGAAGTGATCCACGTAAAGCAACACCAGTCTCCAAGTTTGTACCTCGAACATGTACCGTAAGGACACTGCAGAGAGACACTACATTAAAAACTGTAGTGTCCTTAACTGTTGAATGCAAAAACCCAACCCCTCGAACCCCACACTACAATAGCACTGGTCATGAAGTAAAACCTGTGTGAGCGGCTACTCCTCTCATTCAAGGCAGTTGCACCTACAGCCCTATTCATCTGGCCAATCTGCATTAGAACAAGCACATCACTGGTTGAATCCACGCGATGCATGCTTGCATCAGGGACACTTAATCCATTCGGTTGTGATGTGCTCCAAATCCCAAGTGTGTGCAAGTTAAAGAAAACACTTACAAAAATTACAAATGAAAAGAATCACAAAAAATTAAAAATTCTAGTGTGGAGTCAGGACAAAGGAATTAATAAAAACAGTGCTTATATGCAAAACCACTATGAAATATAAAACTCAGAGAAAGCCTACTCATTATAAACCAGATCAGCTAAATCAGATTATGAAATAATGAACACAAGATTCAATTTTACTCTTAAGAAGACTTGTAATGCAAAAGAATAGAGCATGCATCATATGACATGGAGTTTAAAAGGATATCTCTTCTGAGGACCGTCACTTGCAAGTAGATCACGCACTTGTTCGTTGTATATTTCAACCATTTGAACTACAACTTCATATGTATATGTGGTTTTCCTTCTCTGAGAAATGAAGAAAAGGTCATTTAACGCTCTATAGTTGACTCCCCAGGACTCCTGTGAAGATGGATCTGGTCCACTCTGGCCAAACAAAAGACATACATGTGAAACAAAGGGGAATCTACTAATAGTTTTCAGTATCTTGTTCAATAATGAGAGGATTTGTTGGTGCCAACTAAAAAAACTTGGTGAGAGAAACCAAAATCAACTGTATCGAAATGCATACCATTGTAAAGGTTTTACCAGAACCAGTTTGACCATATGCAAAAATGCAAACATTAAAGCCATCAAGAACGGATCGTATAAGTGGCTGTGTGTCCATAAATACCTCCTCTGCATACAGCTAATAGGTCAGACATTCAAACAAGCACAAAACCAAGCACCAGAAATGATCATTGCTTTTGTGTGTGCATGTGCACATGCTAATAACGAATACAACCAAATGAAGGAGATGGAAGTCTTCCTGAAGATATTGTGAATCACAATATTGTGGCAAATAACATGAAATTGAGAGAATCTTAGAAGAAATTTTGTTATACCAATATATTTAGCGGCCTTGGCATAGATGTTTTACAGCAAACGAGTTACAAATGGCAGCTGCAAGAAAGAACAACTAAAAGAGAAAATGTTCAAATAATGGATGCCTGAAACAGACCTTGAGTAGCTGTTGGCCCAAAGACTTTGTTGAACTTGAACATCCGTTGGCCATCTTTTTTGGAAGGATTTGAGACAAGCAATTCACCATCTTCTCCAATATATTCTATGGTGCCTTGCTTTCCTCCCTGGCCAGGAAGGAATGGCCTCACTCTACAATATACCCTAATATTTCCTATTTGGCAAAGTAAATCCAAGCATTAGGAACATCAAAGAGACACAATGCAACTAAGTATTGCTATGATCAAAAGAATAAGCACCTTTTAGATCTTGAACTTCATTGTAAAGCCTTCTATTCTCATCAAGAACAATATGATAGTTCTGTGCTGCATCAGCCAATCCCTTGAGATTTACACCTGTCAAAAATAGAATTTCACAGAAATTGGGGCGTTAGAACACCACAGAAGACATTTCATATGACCAAAAAACCAGGTAAGTGATGTCATACCTAGGTTATCAATTTCTTCCAACCAGCCCTTCCGTGCATCAAGAATCTCTGTCTTCGCAGCTTGAGAAAACAACTTTATTTCCTGCATAAATCACCAGTTCCTAGCATCATAACTTTCAAACGCATCACAGCAGACATGTTTAAAGGGCCTGGCAAGAGAATGGCCAAAGTCATACCTCAAGGGCTTGAAGATGGTTGTTGATAAACCTTTGACAGCTAAATTTTTTCAATTTCCATTTCTGAGCTCTTGATTCTGAAAGTGCTACAAGCTCTTCTGTTTTCCTTTTAGACTCTTCTAGGCAGCACTCAAGTTGCTTTATCTTCTCCTCCATCTCATGTATAGCCTCTTTCCCCTGCATTTCTATGTGCAAGCAACGCTGCTCATATGTTTTTTTAGTTGTTTCAAGTTCTTCGTTCAAAGATGAAATCGCAAGTTCGATGTCCTCTTTCTCCTTCATTAGTCTAAGCACATCCTGTTCCTCAAGCTTCCGCTTATCCTCCATACTGCTTTTCTCTACCTGAGCACTAAATGTTCAAAAGTTATTTGACGGTTGAAAATATAAAACAGTAGCAATTTTAAGTATTACCAGTACTAAGTACACCATCTTAAAACCAAAAAATCAATTACTAACAGTATTTTCCAAGGTACATAAGGAGATCATATGATAAGGTCATCCCATCATGTCTAGAAAGCTATCCAATTGCATGTTTATCAACGTAAATCTAGATGTTAAAACCAAGTTAAAATGAGTACAGTAACCATATAATCCCAAGGAAAAAATACCAGCAGAATGTCAAAAAATGTCCCTGAACATCTTACACCAAAAACCAAAAGTATCATCAAAATTAAAGAAAGATGAGCAAAATCCTTTTCTCTATCATGATATAAGTAGACAGAACAAGAATGCACCTTTATCTTCTGAAGCTGGTCAGTGACAATCTGCAAATGAAACAGATGCACTTTCAAAAAATGTGGTAATACTGACACACCACCAAGGAATGATAAAAAAACATGCAACAAAATAACTAGCACAAAAAACAGAACCAGATTATATTTGCATTCAATCTATACCTTAATTTCTTCACTCGTCCCAGTGGCCAGAGTCTCAAGCACACCAGCTCTGGAAACCAATCTTTCTTCACGTGCAAGAACCTCCTTAAGGGCAAATTTTAGCTGCAAAATGGAAACTATAAGCGAAAAGCAGGAGAAACACAAAACTTGCACCTCTGAAATTATTCTAGGCTCAGTAACAATAAAGTTTGAATATTTACTTTTTTTATATGTTCCCCTTGAGTTGACAACCGTCGTTCAATCTCTTGCATAACTTTTCTCAGCATAATTTCTACTCGCTGAAGCACAATAACAGGTCAACCAATTATAACTATCTAAGGATGGTACAGTATATTTTATCATTATTCATTACTATCTACAGTCTTGCACGACAAAAGCAATATAAGATAAAAAGGTATCAATCAATTCTTTATAAATATTTCTTGCTTTCACAAGCATACCGAAGGAACTTCCCCATTGTGTTTTTCTCCTATAATTGCATTTACAAGACTTAAAAGAGACTGTGTTGGAGCACTCTGCAGAAAGCATATTCAGAGAAACATTAAACAAACAAGAAAAAAAAGAGCAAACAAGAGATGCTAGCCCTCTTCCAATCTTCATGAAAGAACTTACATCTAAACTCTTCAAGTTCATCACTCCAAAGCTTTTCATTGCAGAAGCTTCTAAATGTCGTCCTTCATTTAGTTGAAATACTTCATTGAATTTTTGCCCAACATGATTTAGCCATGCAGAAGATGGTTCTGCATAATAGTTAACAAGAAAAAAGAAGGGAATAAAAATCATATTGAGATGTAATCAGTATACAGTTCCCTAGAAAAAGGAATTCATGCATATGTCTAAATGGGAGGGCAAATAAAGGCAGTTGTATCAAATCAACTGTTACTAAAAGAGAGTCCGGTTAAGATAGTTAAAAACTATTGCATCATAAATATTCGATTTTGCAGGGAAACTGGGGAACTTGACAATCAACCCAAGCTGGTGAATGGTTTAAAATTAGCATCAATAAAGAACAAAAGCATATAAAAGAAGCCGACCATAGGTCCAATTTGCTAAATATTGCTTCATAGTTTCCATGAAGAAAATGATCTTATGCATGGGTACAAAGTACTCAGGGGTTTGGAAAGCTGTATCATTGAATTAAAATTGTGTATTGGGTAGGTTCATTTAAAAATTGGCCTGGGTTTTTATCTTATAGGCAATTTACTATTCTAAGAAAACTGTACATTCTATGAAAAATTAGCATGACATAACAAAGTGGCATTTTCTTAACTTAAACCTGTTTTTCCACTGACTTTATAAATAACATTGCTGGATATTTAGTATATTTATGAAATGGACACCATGAAACATATTGTTAGCGGCATTTCATTTTTGAAACAATCAAGGTCACTTTGGTGGATAGCCATGAAAACAGTTTCATCATTTGGATCATTCCAGCCTGCAGTGGGTTCTCAGCCAAGACACCTATAGAAAGCATGCCAATTGTTCATGGCCCACTGGTCAGCCAACAAGGCTGTGTGGCGGTTGCACACTTGCGCTAGTCATGCAAGCAGGAAGCAAAGCCAGCACATAGTGCATGGACCATCTGGTGTAAATGCAGTTTGGCCACAACAGACTGTAGGACCATGAATCCATGATTGATATGTTTAGTTACACACCCGCAGGCATCTTGCACGGCCATATATCATGTGACAAAAAGGCAATAAGTTTTTAGCAGCGCAACATCCATTATTAGAGGGAACAACCAAACCATTCCATCAGAATTAGACATTAAATGTGAAGTACATGCCATAAATAATCAAACACTACATGACTGTTCTTCGTTAGAAAAATTCCAAGAACTGCTACCAACAGTGTAACATTTAAACTTTCAGCTGGGCACAAGTCTGGGTTCAAATCCATATAGAGCCAAGAACTTCTAAACATCGGGTAGTGCTAACATATTTGATTTACATCAACCTTTATGCTAGCAAGACATAAGCAAGATCAGAACCTGGTTAGATTACTGTACTGATCCTGTCTTGGACCTAGGGGTGGCAATCGGGTCGGGTTGGCGGGTCGGGTCGGCGGGTCAGCATACCTCAACACGAACCCGACCCATTTATTAAACGGGTAACCCGACACGACACGGTTAACCCGTTTAATAAACGGGTCGGGTCGGGTAAACGGGTTGGTGGGTCGGGTTCAGGTTGGCGGGTCAGAGTCGGGTAAAGGGGTTGGCGGGCGGGTCGGGTAAAAGGGTTGACCCGCCCACCTAACCCGTTTATTAAACGGGTCAGCCGGGTTGGCATACCCCAAACACGAACCCGACCCGTTTAATAAACGGGTTAGGCAGGTCGACCCATTTATGACACGAACCCATTTAAGCCCAACCCGAACCCGGATAAGAAGCGGGTTGGCGGGTCAGTTTGGCGGGTCGTGTCAGATTTTGCCACCTCTACTTGGACCTATATTACCAAGCCAAAACACAGCTTCTGATAGATATCCTGCCACTGAATCTGGCCTATATCACCCAAAGCCTATGTCACATGGGTGCGGGTGCGGGGATTTGGCACTTCCAAAAAACCCGGGTGCGGGGATGCGGCAGGGGCAAAAATGTAATATATATATATATATATATATATATATATATATATATATATATATATATATATATATATATATATATATATATATATATAGTGTATATATATATAGTGTATATGTATGAATGTATGGTAGGCTGGTAGCTGTTAAGGTCCATGACATTTATGCATGTTAGCACGTTCACCACAATTTTATGCCCCTAACAAATTTAAAAATTGATATGGTGATTAGGTGTATTAATTGTCACAATTATGGAAATTTTAGTAATTTTTATTAGGAAAACATATTAATAATTGTACATTTTGAATGCACAGCTAATAAGTGTGTAACTTATTTTTACACAAAATTGCAAAAATAGCTACTGGTGTTCATTAATGCATGGAACCGCCAAGTCATTTTTAAACTTCAAGGGTGTATTTTATGGTCATTGTTTTTGCCCTTGCAGGAAGGGGGGTCCGGGGGCTTCCCCCGGCGCGGGTCCCGCTGCGCGGTCAGTGGTCCAAGGGGGGCCGCCCCTGGCGGGGGATTATAGGGGGGCAGCGCCCCCCCCCCCAAAGATTTTTTTTTTAATTCCGCAGCCCATTTCATAGGGCAAAAAAAAAATTAAAAATCCAAAAAAAAGACAAAAATGACCCTGGGTGCGGTCAACGCACCCAGGGTCGGGTTGACCGCACCCGCGTCGAGTCGCATCGACGCGGGTGCGACACCCTGCTAGCCGAATCCCTGTGACATAGCCCAAAGCCTTCCCAAGTCACGGTCCTACCCATTGACAGAGCTAGAATGGGAACTCAATGCCTCAAACTAATTACCAGCATGAGTTACAATAATATTTGATATCAGATTGTATAAAAGATGATATGGCTTTCTGGACTTATTTATACCACTTTTAGTTTATGTGTGTATTTCAGCAAGCAACCTTAAGTTGATTGCATTCCTTTGTGCAGTATGGGCATGCACCAAAAAAAATAATGGCTGTTTCTTTCTGAAAGCACTTGGTATTCCATCAACTGCACAGACAGTTAATCCTTATAGCTAATATACAAACGTATGTGACATGACAGGACCTTCAAAAGATTCTGAAATCTCGAACCTGTATAACTCTGTTGTCTTTCTTCTCCGTTGGGTAGCAAACTCTGGCCATCAGCCTGGTCTCCATGACCACCGTCTTCAACTTCTGAAAGTGGCGGCCTTTTATGCAGCTGACCACCACCTTTTGGTAAAGCATATATAAAATAACCACAAGTAAGAGGATGACATCATCTAATAAAATATCATGTGAAGTAGATGGATTTCTGCATTACCATCAGATGTGAAGTAATCCTTAAGTCTCAGAAGGCACTCCACGACAGCTGTAATTGGTCCCTAGACAAACCACAGTATATGCGACAATGAGCCAACAAGAATGAGATACCCATATCATGGTCTATGAGGCATGAAAACGTGAAGAGAAATAGGACATATTCAAAATGCCTGTTCCAAATCTGAAGGTTCAAACTTTGGTAACCCAAGGTCATCCAATGCCAAAAGAAACTTCTTAACATTCTCAGATTGCTGCTTGGCGGAGAGACCAGCAAACTGCGGAGAATCAACATCTCTTGGCAACTCTGACTCCACATTCAGGTTTCCCTGTGTAACCAAATAGAATGATGAGTAGAAAAATGTACATATTCACCCAAGGAAATGTTTTCATCTAAGAGCATTAACGGAGATCAACATGAAGAACCATATTTTTTGAAAGTTCGACAGAACTTGAAACTCATTCAAAAATTCAATTGGAAAGCATAAAAATCATGGTTTGTAAACGCAATGGAGCCAAGCACATGCAAGAATTCAACCTCCACTACAAAGCCAGGATTCAGTTTCTTCATAACGACACACAAGACAGTCCCATCAACCAAGTGCCTTCTCAAATCTTCTTCAGAAGCATCTGCTGGTATCCTCAACGTATGAAACATTTCATTCAACCACTCCACTACTTCCGCCCACTGCTTGGCATTAGTTCCCATCACTGTGATTTAAGATCATTTTTCTATGAGACTTAGAACGGATATCATGACTGTGGAAATTGACCTTTGAATGATAAAAAAAGAAAGAGAAACAAATATAGAAAATGCTAAAAACTGAAACCTGAATTGGTGAATCGTCTCAAAGATGTTGGTCCAAATAAGTTGCCGTTAGCACCCATTCTAGGGCTACCAAATCTGGGGCTAGCAACCCTTGGGCTAAAAACTCTAGGGCTACCAATTTCCCCATCTTCGAATGATATACCAAGATGACCAGCAAAGGAGGCGTTATCGACTTGAGGGTTCATAAGAGTCTCTATGGAATGAGGATTCCGCCTGCAAGTCCTTCAACTTCAAATTAATGCAGCTGATCCGAGATTTGTAGTGGATGCCGATTGGCTATTCCAACAAAAGAGAATTCTCCCCCAACATGCAACAACAAAATCCTCATACATCATGCAGAAACTGCAGTCGCATTTCATAAGAAAACCTCAACTAGCATCTTCACGATTAGGACCAGGAATGAGGCGATCAATATATAAAAGAAAGCAGTTGCAATATTCTCATTAGTATGTATGAAAGGAACAAATTTACCTGTGACTGTTAATTGAAGTCCCTGCCTTTCTAAACCGCTGCTTCCAGCTTGATTTTCACAACATTAGCGGTCAATGAAAAAATGTAGATCCGTAGCTCTAGGGAACACAACATAAAACGATGTAAGCACATTCTGACAAAGAAATCAGTAAGAAAGAAATTTCATAGAATCACACAAAAAGAAAATACAAAAAAGCAAGCATAAATAAAAGGAGAAAAGCACAATTCTCAATGACTTCTACCTAAAGACATCAAGCTCTTGTGTCAAAGGGAAAATTGAAAAAGCAAACCCTAAAATTTCTCGAAAAACATAAACCATTTGAAGAACGTATCAATTATTCCTTTTTTTTTATCGAAAAATCTCAAGATAAAAGAATTTGAATAACTTAAAAAAAAGGCCTTAATTTTCTCATTCCAGGTTAAAATGCTACTTAAATTAAAGCAAACCCCACTCGAAAGGGGGGGAAAATCAAGATTACGTGAAAAGTACATCAAATGCTTCAGTTTTATCCTGTAGAAAACCTAATTCCGCCATTAGGTATTCAAATAAAGATGAAAAAGAAACAACGGAAAAGAAAAAGAAACACAATTCGGATGAAGAATACAGCAAATATTCCCCTCCTTTCTATTTAAAAAAAGAAGGAAATGTGAGGAAAAGAGAAAGGGGACAAAGGAAAGAAAGGGAACCCCCAAGGTTAACCATTTCTGATCCAATGCTGCAGCTTCGATTGAACCTAAAAATCAACACAGAGTGAAAATAAACGCAAAAATCAGAGCTTTCACTTTCAAATCAACTCGAAAAATCAAAATAAAAAATAGAAAGCAAAACAAAAAAAACTAATTCCACCATTTCGGAAGGAAATGCCGCTCAAATCTCAAACCCGAACCGCCAAGAAAGATCGTTCTTTCCAAAAAAAAAAAAATCAAAACGAAAACCCTGATTCGACCACTTCCGGCCGAAATGCAGCTCGATCCAGCCTCCATAAAAGATTAAAAAGAGATGCCGCTTAAATCTCAAACCCGAACCCGACAAGAAAAATCGTCCTTTTCCAACATAAAATCAAAAGAAGACACTAACTCGACCACTTCCGATCGAAATGCAGCTCGAAACTGGCCTCCAGAAAAGATCAAAGGAAGGAAAACACAAAACCGGAAACGATCGGGAGAGAGAGAGAGAGATGCATCACCGGAATGGATAAGACGAGACCGAAGAAGGCCACAGAGAGAGAGAGAGAGAAAGAGAGGCTCGGATCTTCTATTAATACGCTTCTCCTCCCCCCGATTCTCAGTGCCGACGCTGCTGCTGCTGCTGATGTTGCCGCCCCCGCTCGGACACCACCCCACCGGCGAGCTGAGGGTTGGGACGGAACTCCGGCTGGCAAAATAACGCCGTTAAATTCGCACTCCCGCAGCAAAGACGAACGCCCACACCGCTTCGAATCGCCCGAAAACAAAGGAGGAAAAAGGAGAAGGGAAGACGATCTGCCGGCACGTCGAGACGGGGCAACGTGAGGGCCAAAACTTGCCCCCTTTTTCCTTTTGAGACGTCCCGCCATCGGTCTGGCCAATTCCTCGCCGTAGCGAACCCATCGGATCGCCGACTTAAAAGTTTTTCAATTTTCAAAGTTGCGACACTCCGAGAGCGGCTAAGTGACATGGCTATTTGACACAGCAAATCATATGACAGCATTTGATGTGGGGCCTGTACTCTGTAACTGTAGGCCCACACAAAAGTGTAATGTGATTTTGGCTTGTGTCACATAGCCATGGCACTTTGCCGCTCCTTTTATCTCAACTCCAAACGCTCCTCCCCTCTCCTGGTCTGATGTGGGACCCCGTTGGTTGTTGAACTGAGGCCCCTGTGACCCAAACCAAACCAGACCCTATAGGGTCCCGGTACGGTGATAAATAAGAAAACCCGATTAAGACTCGGGTCTTGACTCGAAGGTCCGATTAATACATGGACTCGGGTATAGTTTGTGAAATTTTATACATGACCCGAGTTCTAATTAAGACCTGCAATTTTTCAATATAAAAATAATAAAAAATATGGTTTTACTGGTTATGGTCCAGGTTTGGTTCATGTAGTTTTTATTGGGTTCAGTTATGGTCTTTTTATAGTTGGATCCGATTAGACCCGGGTCCAGAGGCATTACCATATCTGAAAAATCTGATTCCAAGTCTTGTTTCACCTGGGTCCGAACCAAACCTGACCTGTTGACACCCCTATTCGTCTGCATAAGATGGATATGGATACGGATAAGACTCCAGAAAAGTGAACCGGTATTGAAATGGGGTTTGGTCCAGACATTGCAGCAGCAACGCAAACAATGTCGGCGTATGGGGTGCAAACGGATTGGACTCGGGCTTGTGAACAATAGATCCAATTTTTTATAAAAATCCAATGAAGTAAGGTTGAATTTGAATCTGAACTGTGTGGTAATACTCGGTTCCGTATAAAATTTAAAAATAAAGTTTTTTTTATTTAGTTATGCAGAGAAACTCAAGGCTTGGGAACAGGTAGATTATAGATCTAAAACCCCAATCAAGCCCAACTCTTGCAGTCTTGAATCGGTTATTTTTAATAAATAAAAAATATTACCAATTTTTTTAATATTATTTTAATAATTCTAACAAGTATCATATGTTATGATTGGCATGTAATAATTTATTATTATTTTTTAACTGATACAGAGCTATTCAGCTGAGTATCGGTGGCCCAACGATTCAGGGCTGTCAACATTGGTTTGCAGGGATTGAGTTATGGGCTCAATCCGCTGTCACAGTCCTTTTACTCAACCAAGCGATGTCTTTTGTGTTGTTGCGGAGGTTATGACGTGTCAATGGAATCTCACCTCTTTACTGAAAGCTGTGGTAGAGCTGAAACCCCATTTTGCTTTTTATATTTGCTTGCCTTTCATTACAAGTTATTTGCCCGTTGTATCACGTTTTGATGAGAGATTTGGGTCTTCGGACCCACCAACTTGTCAAGGAAAGTTGTATATATATATATATATATAGAGAGAGAGAGAGAGAGAGAGAGAGATATGTGTAGCTACCAAATGGTTACCTACTCAATGAAGCTGGCCATTGGATTTTATTTGGATTCAACGATTAGCATTAGCCTAATTAAAAAAATAAAATTGTAAGCCTTCTCTCTTCCCTCTCGGTTTTCCTCTCTCGAGCTCTCCCTCCCCCACCCTCTCTTCAGCCCTACCCTACCCCATTGTCGAAAAACTGTCATCATCAGACTATCGTCATGACATCACACCCGCGAGGTCTACCTCTCTCTCTCTCTCTCTCTCTCTCTCTATATATATATATATATATATATAGAGAGAGAGAGAGAGAGACCTCTATGCAACCCTAGCTGTCTCTCTCGCTCTCTTCAATGCCCTCAAGCCTAGCTCTCTCTCTCTCTTCAATGCCCTCGGGTGTGTGTCTATGAGAGTACATGTATATGCTAATCTTGTGCTAGATTGATTCAAGTATTTTTTATTAGCTTTTATTGTTGAACCATATTGTAGAGTTGCTATTTTTTATTGATTGAGAGAGTTTCATTGTTTTGGTAATTCTTTGAATGTCGGTAGTTGTTAAATTTGAGAGAGACACTATAGGTATGTGCACACTCAGAAGCTAGAATTTGAGTGATTAGTCAGAGAGATGATATCTGACAGGATCATTTGGGCTAGCAAGGGTCTGTATTCTTCTCTTGATCTGTTTGTGAAGAAGAATGATGAATCATTGTTGTTCTAAATCGATTATCATGCCCTTAACCATATTAGAATTAAGGACAAGTACCTGATTTCGGTAATCGATGAGTTGCTGGATGAATTATATGAGCGCATTATTTTTTAAAGTTGAACCTCAAGTCCATTATCATCAGATCTGCATGACCCCGAAGATAGTGTTTCAGACCCACGATGACAACTACGAGTTCCTGGTGATGTCTTTCGATCTCACCAATACTGTAACTTTTCAGAGCATGATACATGATGTTTTTTGGCCTTACCTATGACGATTCATATTAGTCTTCTTCATCGATATTCTAATCTACAATCCCTCTTGAGAAGACCATATGAGCCACCTGTAGATTGCCTGAAGACCCTCACCGAGCATCAATTATATACTATGTAGATAAAGTGCAGCTTTGATCAGTCTTGTGTTCATTATTTATACATGTTATCTTAAGACAGGGTGTAGAGGTAGACTTCAAGAAAGTTGAGGCTATGCAGAGTTGGCCAGTACCCCAGTCGTTCAATTGACTGTGGGGATCACTTTCAAATAGAATCACTTCTCTTTTTACACCTACTTGCTAGTTATGCACCTATTAATTTATTTTTGTTAAGGCTTCAAAATTATGCAGCAACTTAGGATGAAATTATTGTTACTAAGGAAGGAAAAAAAGAAGAAAAGAAAAGGTTGTGACAGTTTATCCTACATTTTTAGGCACCTTTAAAATGTTTGAAAACCAAGCACGCAAACATTCACTTTGTCAAAAGGATGTCTTAACATGAGCATAATGCATGTCTACATTATGATGAGCATGAAATGTTGAGAAAATAGTAATTGGCAGTTAGGATATTCTAACCAAACTGGGTCAAGGGTATCTCATCTTATCTCATGCATGTCAACAAGAACACCAATCATATCATATTTGTCCTCAGGTTCTTAGTGTAATTAAGGGTGTGTTTGGATACTCTGAAAGAGAATTTTTCATAGAAAAGTAAATTTTCATTCCAAGGAAAAGTCAAGAAAGAGGTAGATTTACATTGCTTGGATAACTTCAATGGATTCTTTTAAAAAATCTCAACTTATTTTATGGCTTCTTATTTATAAAATGGATGTATGAATGAATTTTAAAATTTAGTAACAAAATGGGCGTAAGCAATGGCTTATCACTTGTTATTTGTGAAAACTTGAAATAAGTATATGAATGGAAGCCACTCTAGTAAAAGAAACCACTCATTTTATGTGATCCGATCATAATACAATTAGGTTAAGGGGACGGAATCCCCTGCCCAACAAGATACCTGCAAATACCCAACCACCAACCCACCATTAACACTCCCCTACCCCCAACCAGAGACTCTCTCTAGATTTCTCTCTGTGAAAACAAAATCCCAGCTCGGCCAAACTCAGGATTTGTGGATTCCCAGCCGAAAACCGGCAAACAGACCTCAGATTAATGGCCCATCCCCCTTGTCGTTGCGTTGTTCTGAGTTCTTAGACTGTTTTCTTTATTGTTATATATTATTTTGCCTAAGGGCAACTCTCTCTTTCCCTCTTCCCACTGGCTCGGCCAGAGCCCGGATCTAGGGAATCGAGGTGAGAAACCCAGGAAGCTAAATCAAATCCACCAGCGTCTGTGGATCCTCTTGTTGTGTTGCTCTGAATTCTCCCATCTTTTTCCTTTTTAAGCCCATCCCCACCCGCCTTGATATGCAGTTTCTACAAGGAGAGGAGGGATTGGCTCTTGGATCGTTTATTTTGACATGTCGACATGTTTTCGTAGTGTTTTTTTTAAATTAACACCACATGCAATTTTTATAAACATTTTTTAATGCTGAAAGAATCACATTTTTTCGTTGGGAAAACATGATATAGGTGTCTATTCCTTGTAAATCAATCATGACAAACACATCTACTGTGTTGGATCTTCAAAAACGTGGAAATATTCAGTTCACATGATTGGTTTGCGCACTCTCATCACTGTGTGTGCATGCATTTTTTTTTCAAAAATCAAAATTAAAGTCACATGGATAGATCATCTCAAGTTCATGCTTAAGCAAAAGACAAGCACCCCTACACAACAGAAGTGGAAGGTATGGTTTTGAGATCTAGTACGGCAAGGTGTCAACAATCAAGTAGCCACCGGCCTCTCATGGTGGCGATACGAGGACAAGTTGACGTGTCTATCAGCATGACCACCATCACTTTTCTCTTCCTAGACGACCTCAAGCAGGAGTATGCGGTGAACGACTTCCTCTTTATATAGCACAAATTCAAAAGGAAGAGGCTCCCAGACTCGAGATGCAGAAAAAATTGGTGATGTACCATGGGAAGATAGTAGTTTCTCCCAAGTATGATTTGATTATTCTTTTTATAGAGCAATACCACGTGACTCCTACACGGGGGTCATGAAGGGGTCCAACTGACCTATCAGTGTTTGAGTAGGGAGTTTGCATGGAGGGGTACGAAGAAACAAGTTTGATGTTTGTGGGGCATTGTGATGTATGTCAGAAGATCAAGTACAAGCTGACCTCCCTCGTTCGATTGTTGCAACCTCTTCTGGTGTCGGACCACGCTTGAGAGGACATATCAATAGGCTTTTCTCCGTGCAGTGAAAGTCCATAGTTATGGTTGTGGTGGATCATCTATCCAAGTGTGGGCACTTCTTAGTCGTGTTTCACCCGCACACTACCACGTCCATCGCAGAGTTTTTTGTCCATAGTTAGGGTTGTGGTGGACCATCTATCCAAGTGTGGGATGCCTGGTACTATTGGCAGTGATAGTCCTGATGTTCATCAGTATCTTATGGGTGGAGTTTTTTTAGTTACAAGATATAAAGTTATCCATGAATACTACCTATCATCCCCAAACAGACTGACAAACTGAGGTATTGAATAAGTGCTTAGAGGACTAACTTCATGCCTTTGTTGGTGACAAACCTAAGGTGTGGGTAAGGCTCCTTCAGCCGAGTGGTCCTACAACACAACCTACTACTCCTCCATACAGGCAATCCCATTCCAGGTTATGTACGGACGACCCCCTCCGACCATAGCCGAATATGTTGGTAGAGTTGTGCAAGCAAATGCAGCTGAGTTGGCCTTGCTAGAGAAAGACTTCTTATGTTTGTTGCGTAAGAATATGGTTGTTGCTCAAGAGTTAATGAAGCAAACCTATGATCAGAGACATCAATTGCGATAGTTTCAGGTGGATGACCTTGTATTCCTTAAGTTGTTGCCCTACCGACAAAGGACAATATGATGCGTACATCAACACAAATTGGCACCCTGCTTCTACGAGCATTTTCTTGTGTTGGAAAGGGTCAGAATGGTGGCTTATCATTTGGATCTCCCTATAGGAGATCAAGTACACCTTGTGCTCCATATCTCGTGCCTTAAGCCATACAAAGGAGAACCATACAACGAGTGCCCGACCCTGCCTGACCTTGGTGATACCTCACCCTAGCCAGTTAGGGTTCTTGAAAAGAGAAGACAATCCTCTGGTTACAGAGATATTAGTCCAGTGAACCGGCAATGGAGTTGACGAAATGACATGAGAAGAGAAACACCAAATAGTTGCTTAGTATCCGGAGTTTCCGCCTTGAGGACAAGGAGTGTTTAAGAGAGGTGGATTGTTACGGACCCACACGAGCTCCATGTCTGACAGGCTAGATTTGTCTCATCCAAGACCCGACCATTTGTGATTGCGCAAAGAGAGAGACAGAGAGAGTCTCCCACTTCTCCCAAGACTCTGTGAGTACCAGTCTTGCCCAAGCTAGGACTCTTGTGGGACACCCCTTAGAATTTCACCAATGGTGGGATTGTGACTATACTTTTACCTTTTTGTCGTGTATAACTTAGTTTATTTATTTAATGAAGCATACTGAGATTCTTCTCTATTATTCGTTCTGGTTTGTGTGATTGCTCTCTGAGAAAAATATTGTGATCCCTCACTCGTCTGTCCATCTCCGCTCGTCGTCAGCTCATCGAGAACGTATTTCTCCCTTTCAGCCAATTGAAGGAAGAAGTATATCTCTCCCCGTGTCGTTTTTCCCTTGGTCGTGCCCCCTATCCTTGGACATGCCCTTGCTACACGCCCCATCCATGTCCTCTCTAGTCATGTCCTCCTCTTGCGACATGCACCTGTCGGCTTCCTGACCCAGCACCACTGTTGCTACTACCGTGCCCTTCCTGTTGCTGCAGCATACCTGCTCACTGCCCGGACTACGGTTGGCCCTTAGCCAAACAAGTGAAGATTCTTCCTAAGCTTGATCCGCATTCTGCAAAACAGATCCGCAGGACCGACCCCGCTGGGTATCAGGTCTTGACATGATTTCATGTCGTATATGACATGTAGATGGTCTAAGTTGTAATTAGAGGAGGTCAAATGAAATCGTTGAATTGTTAGGTCACACTACCGCAACCAAGGCTTGTTGGTTTCAAGTCTTATGGTGGTTTTCCTTTAGCTTGCCTTCAAATTAAAAATAAAAGTAAAGATAAAAAAGATTGTGATTAGAGATTTTCTCTTTTTTAACCTCTTTCACTTATAGGCTACTTCAAGCGAATTCTTTTTATGGTGGATATGTATAATTACTATGAGCTAAAAAATTAAGTCTTGAAAATTGCCTGCTAAAAATGCCATAAATCACTCTCGCAAGATGTACATATAAGCTCAGTTTAAGAGTGTTTTGATCATTCCAGTTAATTGAATGTGATTGTTAGATAAACCTTATACACGCACACACCATTCTGTTTTCATTTATGCAAGTTGTTCTATCACCTATTTTGATTTTAGATTCCTATGAGATATATATGTGATCTAAGGTGTGAGTAGAGGGGTTCGAAAGGAATAGCTGAATGGTTAGGTCACTACTGTAACTAAGGCTTCTTGGGTTTAAATCATATGATGGTTATCCCCTATCTATTATTAAAAATTGTAAATAGAGTACTTTTTCCCTTTTTGGATCTTTTCCAACCAATACTTCAATTATTTTTTTAGTGGACATGTACAATTGCCTATGAGTTCAAAAAATAAGTCTTGACAATTGTCTTGTTCTCGAGATTTTCCGATAGAGAAACATCTAATGATAAATTTTAGAAGAGAAGCATCCTACTAGCACGAGCCCATAAGTTGATCCACTCTTGTGAATAAGCCTATAAATCAATTGTGTGCCTTTAAGAAAATCTTTCAAAAATGAAAAGAAAAGGATATGTTTCTATCAAAATTAACATGATATTTACAAAATAAGCATATTTTTGAAAAAAAAAAAACACAATTGTTGAGATTTTATTGGTTGTTGACAATATCATAAAAAACTAATGATGTTCTTAAAATATTGTTAATATTTGTGATCATTCTTGCAACCTCATGTAAAGTTATTAAGGGCCTATTTGGGAAGTAGGGGCTGAAGAAACCTGAGAAATTTGTAGTAGTTACAGCAAACGAAGAACTTTTTGAATTCTAAATCTAGTTGTTTAAAACAAAAATAAAATGAAATGGCGAAAATATGAAGGGAATCCATTTTTTGTGAAATTCCTTATAAACGTTGCTCTAGATTTTTTCACAAACAAGAGTTAACCTTTAAATCCTTGTATAGGTTTGATTCCTCCAACCAAGTGCTGGCAAATAAGAGGATTGATCTCAATTCCTTTCATGTCCATTTCCCTCATATTAGAGCTCTATTTGGAAATTGGCAGTCCAAGAGAGATTACGCATTTGGAGAAGTGGTAGCTTCCTGGATTTGGTGGTGAGAGGCAGTAGTTACCAAATCCAAGATTTCATGCAAATAACAAAAGGAGTTGGTCTCACTTCCTTTCCCAAATGCATAAACTCCCATCCTAGCTCCTATTTTTCAAACATCCACCACCAAAGTAGTTTAACAATTTTTTTACAAAATACATATGCATCCTAGTTACAACTTTCCAAACATAGTTAGTTTTGACTAAATTTTTACCAAATGCATAAAACCATCCCAGCTACCTACTACTGCTAGTACCCAAATATAGCCTAAATTCATCTCTAATAACACCTTCCAAACAAACCTTGCAGTTCTCCCAAAAATATTTTGCACCTTTTTATGCTAACTACAGATATAACTTACATTTTCACACTTGGCAGCATGATGACATGTAAGAAATTGGCTGTTTGATAACATTAGGGAACCGTTTGTTTCATTCCCATGTAAGGAAACCACTTTTCATGAGATTGGCACTTCCTAAAACGTCCTGAGATGTTGCTTTTCTCATGAAATACGGAGGATGGATAAAATAGATCTACGTACGAAAAGTGTGGTAGGTGAGGAAAGTTGGGGGCTCACGGTATGCTAGTGTAGTGTGGACTTTCTACACTCACCTTTCAGTGTTTATTTTATGATTGGTGGAAAAGGTATGCACACTTTTCTGCCAGCACTACATTTTCTCTTGGAAAATGCCTTAAGACAGGCTGGGACTATAAACCTAATTGTCAATACTCCAGTTTGTATATTAACTTGTTTACATGGAAAACTAATTAAAGTTTGAATTCCCCCCTCCTTTCAAAGGGACAAACATATCAATATGCAGCAAGTCAACACAGAACGTAGGTTGTCATGTGTAGCAATTCTTCCACTAGGGTAAGCCCTGGGAGTTTTATGCTGACAGGACAGTGATTGTAAGTATGGCAGGCTGAGCCAGCGTGGCTAGGTCTCTGCACTTGGAGCGGTTTCTCCGAGTAAAAAAAAATGTTCCACTAGACCTTTTTTCTTCTTCTTTATATTTATTTAATTGGGAGATGACCCTGTGGATGCAAACCTGAGACTCTTGGGTTATGATAGTTATTTCACTTGGCATGCCGACTATGCACTTTCTCTTATCATAGCTTTCAAATCTTGATTGTCGTACTGGAACCAGTGGTCTAAAATCATAAATATGGTGTCCAATATTTTCAAGCACAGGATTTACCATTAAACAATACATAATTGAATCATAAATTCAATAGCACATGTAACTATTAAAAAGCAAATAGTCAACTTTCAAACAAGATCACTTCTCTTTTTTACACCTACTTGTTGGTTCTGCGCATATTAATTTATTTTGTTAAGGCTTCAAAACTATGCAGCAACCTACCATGAAACTATTGCTACTAAGGAAGGGGAAAAAAAGAAGAAAAGAAGATCAACAACTTGCCTATAGAAAAGATAGAATCCAAACAACTTACCAAATGCAAAGATTGACTCCAACGTGAATCCATCTGAATAGATCTTATTTGTTACAGTTGTGTTGGCCGATCCCTTCATTTGTGCTAGTCGATCCTGCCAAGATATCTCAGTCAACTTGTAAAGGGAAAATGATCATCACCTTTCCCTATTGGTTGTTATCTTAACTATTGTAATTACCTTTTATGTGTATCTTTGTAAATTTTGTAACTCTATACAGGTTACCTTTACATTCTCAATATAATATAATGCCTTACACTCATGGTGGACAAGTGTGCAAGTAAGGTTTCCTCTTTGTGCGTCCTTATTCCTTTCAAAAGGTTTTCATCCTACTTTTTTGGGCACTTGTAGAGTGTTTGAAAAACAAGCAAGCAAACATACATCTTCAATGATTAGTCAAAAGAATGTCTTAACATGAGCATAATGCATACCTACATTATGATGAGATTGAAATGTTGATAAAATGGTAATTGACAGTTAACATGTTCTAACCAAACTGGGTAGGGGTATCTCCACTTATCTCATGCATGCCAACAAGAACACCAATTCTGTCATATTTGTCCTTAGGTTCTAGAGTAACCAAGAGTGTGTTTGGATACTTTGAGAGAGAATTTCTCATAAAAAAGTAAATTCACATTGCAAGGAAAAATCGAGAAAGAGATTTCTCAGTCTCTAGATTTCCATTGCTTGGATAACTCTCGTGTACTCAGTGAATTCTTTTAAAAAATCTCAACTTATTTTACTGCTTCTTATTTATAAGATGGATGTATAAATGAATTTTTAAATTTTAGTAACAAAATGGTTGTAAGCAATGGTTTATCACTTGTTATTTATGAAAAACTTGAAATAAAGTATACGAATGAAAGCCACTCTCGTAAAAGAAACCACTCATTTTATGTGCCCATCAAATTCACTGGTTCACCTGGATCCGATCATAATACCATTAGGTTTAACCAAATATAATTTAGTTTGATCCAACTTATCCTAACTTGATCTCAAATTTGTTTGACTGGGTCTCTTTAACATAAACATATGTAGTATCATTAATATTTTTGTAATGATTATATCTTCATGCACTAATTTCCTATCATGAACACTATCATGTTAGCATAAGTTATAATATGCAGTTTTTTTCTTGTTGAAGATTCTAGAAAAAAATACCACTTTCAGCTTTGACTATGTTTCTAAGTGAAATGTGTCACTTACACCATAAAATTAAGATTTTTCAATTGCATTTTGGTTCATGCTTAGCGGTCACAAACATCATAAAATTATGACTGACAAACAAATTGATCAAAGGGGTTCCCTTGCTTAAGCTTGGCATATTTGTTGATCAATATGTGCTTAATCGAATCTCAAACCAAGCCCAAGCTGGCATGTCAAGAGTTTGAGCTGAATCTGAACAGACTCACTTGAGTAAAGAATGTTTTCGCTAAAAGAGGGCAAGGAGAAGAACTGAACTCCAAAATTCAAATTAAGTAAATAGCATTTTTTCAACAAGGGATTAAAAATAAGAATTGAACTCCTACCTCCTATACATAGGCTACACATATTCAACTAAGTTATCTACACATTGTTATATGGTACACAACCTACCAACATTATGAAAGGTTTAATTTTTTCATATTTGTAAGATGAGCTTTGCTGCCAACGAGATTTGAACCTAAGATCCCTCAACAAAGATGGTGTGAGTCTAATCGGCCCAAGTATCTCACCGATCATAATGTGATTCTAACATAATCTAGAGAGTTAATACATGACATAATTTTGTGATCTAAACAATGAACAACATTGCAAAAGCTGGCGGAGCCCATCCATGTGAGGGGTTTCAGCTCGGTAGGTTTTGGATGTTTATCTTGAGGATGAATGGTGATGAGGGAGCCTTGGATAGGTTTTTGTTCAAGGTTTCATGGACTTCATCATCCACTTTAACAGCAGATCATGCCCAAGAGACCTTGGACAGAAAAGCATCAAAGGTTCCTTGGATACAGTTCATCACTAAGATGAATGACAACCAAAAAGAAGGCCCAACCCAGATGGGTCCCAAAAAAAAATCTCATGATATACATCTTCCAGATGAAGGGCATCAGTGGTTGTAAATAAACAATTCAGATATGTTTCAAGGACATCTTATTTGTAGGCTTTTGGTTGTTGTTCATCCTTGTATGTTTTTCTGTCCATAGTGCCTTGGAGCTGATTTGTTCTCATCTGCTCTCCCTAAAACTCGCCATCAACTATTGCATGGAAATTCTATATTAACTTGCAAATAAGGCAACTAAAAAAATACTTAAAATTACCTTCCAATTTGGATCCAACTTCTGTCATTCATAATGCTTGCACACTTCTTCAAATATACGCAATTTCAAAGAGTATTGTCTAACTAGATATCATGTAAACAATATTAAAGTACTATATACACATATATTAAATTAATTAGAAAATCTTGAAAATTTAGTTATATATATTAAATTAATTATAAAAATATGGATTAAAATACAAAGCCCACAAATTCTAAGATATATATGAGAAAATAATCAGATTAAGCATGTTTTAAATAAATAAATTACAAAATTAATAATTAAAATGTAAAACCCCTAATATCTAAATCATAATTAAAAAAAAACAGATTTAACATGCAATCACTAAATAAATTATAAAATTAGCAATTAAAATGCAAAACCCCTAACATCTAAATCATACATGAGAAAAAAATTAGATTTAACATGCATTCACTCAATAAATTATAAAACTAGCAATTAAACTATAAAATCCCTAAAATCTAAATCATACACCAGAAAAAATCAGATTTAGCATGCATTCACTTAATAAATAACAAAATTAGCAATTAAAATATAAAAACCTTAAAATATAAATCATACATAAGAAAAAAATTTATATTTAGCATGCATTCACTCAATAAATAAAAAAATTATAGATTAAAACAAAAAACTCTAAAAATCTAAATCATACATGAGAAAAAAATTTGGATTTAGCATGCATTCACTCGATAAATTATAAAATTAGTAATTAAAATCTAAAACCCTTAAAATCTAAATAATACATGAGAAAAAATTTAGATTTAGCAAGCATTAACTAAATAAATTATAAAATTAGTAATTAAAATATAAAACCCCTTGAATTTAAATCATACATAAGTAAAAGAATCAGGTTTATCATGCATTCACTAAATAAATTACAAAATTAGCAATTAAAATATAAAACCCTTAAAATTATAAATTACAAAATTAGCAATTAAAATATAAAACCCTTAAAATTATAAATTACAAAAAAATTGAGAAATATACCTTGGGTGAGGTGGTGGTGGCAAGCAATCGGATAAGGCGCCGACTATGGTGGTGGCAGTTGAGCACAAAGACAATGCTGACAGTGATGGAGGACAGACAGTTAGACAAGGCGTCAATGAACACAATGGTGATCAGTATTACATCTCAAAATTCAGAAGATAATCCAGATCCAATGCTCAGGATCCTTATACCATCTCTAGAGCCCCAGAAGGGTCGACCAATAGTTTGTGGGTCCTAGGGTGATGACATTGCACCGAAGGTGGCTTCTCTAATTAAGAAAAGGCTAATTGTTCAGAGTCCTAGTAAGGAAAAGGAGAAGCCAAACACATGACATCACTAGGAGACCGACCAATTAGCAGAAGGGACCACGTGAGGGGGCTGTGAATCTAGAGAGTCTCAGGAGACGTTCCTCTGTCAAGAAGTTCGTTAATTATTTTTTAATTAAGAGTCATTAATTAGTGTAGAGTTCTTAATTAGGTAGGAGTCCTAGTTTAGATGGGTTATTGACTTTTTAAATTATATGAAGTACTGAATAATTAGGACTCAACCCCCAACTCTCTCTATATAAGGAGGTATGGGGGAAATTATTTTATTATTGAATTTAATAAGAATTAAAGTTTTCTTAATTAACGTATCTTTCTCATTTCTCTCTCTATTCTCCCTCCTCTCTCATAACCTTTGGTCCTCCTTGGACACTGCAGCATCTCAGTTATACAAGGGATGGACGTTCAGCCCCTTCACTCAAGCTCGAGCTCCCCCAACACCTAGACCATGTGTTTTTCCTTCCTGGCAAGCCAGATGGCCTCTCCATATTATAGATTGTGTACCCAAGTTCTAGAACGTGAAGAATTCAATCTCAACCAACTATAGATCTCCAAGGTACCTCTATTACGCTTTTTTAGCCTTAAATTAGCTTTCATTGACTTTCTAGGTCTCGAAACCCAAAATTGTATCATGTTGGGTGCTAGAAACTCCTAAATTCCCTAAACCAATAACCCCTGACCATCAGTAACATTTCCCTATGTTTAGGTCATATCTCAAACCCTCACACATCCCTAGGTATCCCTAGAACCTCTGGACTAGAGCCTTTTATTTCTAGACCAAAGCTACACCTAAAACACTTACCAAGTCCAAATTGCTCTTACTCAATTTAGTCCTTTAACCCTGTTTTTACTATTTTGACCAATTTGTAACCATGTGAAACCTCAGGCCTCTTTCCCACCATGTCCAATAGAGGTCTACACTCTAACACATGTACCCAAGGTCTCACGATCTAAAAATATCAGGTTCGATCTTCTTGAGTTTGTTAGGCTCAAATTGCAATATCCGTCCATTAAAAATTCAGACTTACTTTCTAAGCCTTCTTCCAACCGATCAACTTCAGAAGTTTTGAAGGTTCTAATAGAGCATTATCAAAGTGAATATGTGCAAATGGAGATCTACCCTCCAACTTTGATAAGACGTAAGAATTTCGCAAGCATGTAGAACAAGCTAGGATGATTATCGAGCAAATGCAAGCCAAAACTTTTTCGGCAACTACAAGCGAGCATGGAAGCAACCACTTTGAGCATATAGACCAGTCAATGGTGGATATCGTAGGATGCATTGAGGCTCTCACACTTAATATATTGGTGCAACCAGGGCCCCAAGGCTTTGTATTCGCCGGTGGATACATGGAAAGACCGAACAACTCGATTCTCGGGGAGTTGCCTGACAACTTTACACAAGATACAAGTAATGAACCTCATTTCAAAGAACCTTCCTTTGTGGGTGAGAACATCTGAGAATGGGTTTTCAAACGCAATCACTTTTTCACTTATCACAACGTGTCCCCAGAGGTATGAGCTATCGAAGCAGTCACCCACCTTAAAGGTGGCGACCTTCGATGGTACGAATGGTTGAACATCGTACAAGAGAAACCCTCTTGAGAAGAGTTTGTTGAGTGCATTGTGAAAAGGCTTGGACCCACTGTATTAGTTAATAACCATGTAGAGCTCAAAAAATCTCAATGGAGTAGTTTAGATGAGTACCAAGCAATATTTAAAAATCTTTGCATGCTTTTGCTTCGAGTCAACGATGAGACCTTGCTCAGGTCTTACATCGGTATGCTATATGAGGACCTTCTTATAGAGGTTCTAGTAGGGTTTTGCACCTTCGACACATGTACCCAATGTCCCACGATCTAAAAATCTCATGTTTGATCCTCTCATTCTCAAATTGCAATATTCTTCCATTAAAAATTTGCACCTACCTTCTGGACCTTCTTTCAAACCGTCAACTTCAAAAGTTTTGAAGGTTCTAAGAGAGTGATATCATAGCGAAAGCATGCAAATGGATTCTCCACCCTCCAACTTTGATAAGACAGAAGAAATCTGCAAGCATGCAAAATAAGCTTGAACGATTGTCAAGCAAACACAAGCCAAATTTTTCAGCAACGGCAAGCAAATATGGATAAAGAAAACCACTTGGAGTGTATAGATCGGTTAATGGTGGACCTCATAGGATGCATTGAGGCTCTCTCTATATAAGGAGGTTTGAGGGAGCTTATTTTATTATAGAATTGAATAAGAATTGAAGTTTTCTCAACTCTTTCATTTCTCTCTCTATTCTCCCTCTTCTGTCACAACCTCTGGTACTCCCTGAACCCTGCAACATCTTAGTCACACAAGGGTTGAATGCCCAGCCCCTTCACTTGAGCCTGAGTTCCCCCAATGCCTGGACTGTGCATTTTGCCTTCTCGATGAGACAAGTGGCCTCTCCACATTGTAGATCATGTGTTCAAGTTTGAGAATATGAGAAACTCCATCTCAACCTGCTATCGACTTCCAAGGTACCTCTATTACACTTCTTTAGCTTAGATTCACTTTCATTGACTTCTTAGGTCTCAAAATAAAAAACTGTAACTTGTCAGATATCCAAAACTCTTGAATTCCCTAAACCAATAAACTCTGACCATCAGTAATTTCTCTATGTATTTAAGTTATATCTCAAACCCTCACATGTCGCTAGGTGTCCCTAAAACCCTTGGACTAGAGACTTTCATTTTTGAACTAAAATTATACCTAAAAACTATACTTGAAACACTTACATGGTCTAAACCACTCTTACCTGATTTCACCATTTAACCATTTTTTACTGTTTTACCAAATCTGTAACCACAAGAAACCTCAGTCCTCTTTCCCACCGTGTCCAGCAAGGTTATACACCTTGACACGTGTACCCAAGGTCCCACGATCTAAAAATCTTAGTTTCGATTCGTTTGAGTCTATTGAGCTTAAATTGCAATATTTGTCTGTTGAAAATTTGAACCTATCTTTCGAGCCTTCTTTCAAACTGTTAACTTCAAAAGTTTTGAAAGTTCTAACAGAGTGGTATCAGAGCGAACATATGTAAATAGATCCACCACTCTAACTTTGATAAAATGGAAGAAATTTGCAATCATGTGTAACAAGCTCAGACGATTATCAAGCAAATACAAGCCAAACTTTTTTGGCAAGGGTAAGCGAGCATGAAACACGACAACCGCTTGAAGCATATACATCGATCAATGGTGGATCTTGTAGGACTCATTGAGGCTTTCACACTCAACATACTGGTGCAACCAGGACCCTAGGGCTTTGTATTCATTGATGAACGCATAAAAGGACCAAATGACTCGATTCTTGAGTAGTTGACTCACAACTTTGTATAAGGTACGGGTAAAAAACCTCATTTTGAAATACCTTCCTTTGTGGGTGAGAACGCACAAGAGGTTTTTAAACTCGAGCACTTTTTCACTTGTCACAATGTCCCCCTAGAGGCAAGGTTGCCAAACCGATCGCCTGTCTTGAAGGTGGCACCCTTCGATAGTACGAATGGTTGGACATCATACACAAGAAGCCATATTGGAAGGAGTTTCACTACAAGAAAATTGTTAATTAGCGACGGAAATTAGCGACGGATTTTTCCCGTCGCTACTTAGCGACAGATTAGCTAGAGATAGAATCTGTCGCTAATTTGCGACGGATTAGCGAGGAAACGATTTTTATCGCTAATCTGTCGCTACTTAGCGACGGATTAGCGACTGCATGTTTTTGTCGCTACTTTTGATTACAAGAACACCATTTTAGCGACGGATTTAGAGAGGGAACTCTGCCGTCGCTACTCCGTCGCTAATTAGCGACGGAGTAGCGACAGAATATTTTCCGTCGCTTTTTTGGTATTTGGGTTTCGCGACGGCTTCGTGACGGAATTTTGCTGTCGCTAAGCCGTCGCTAAATGTCGCGTAAATCCCTAATCCCATCCCTCTTTCTCTTTTCCCTGTTTCGCTGTATTGCTCCCTCCCGCCGCCCGTCGGCTCTCGCCACCGTCCGGCCACCGCCGCTCGCCAGCCGCCGCTCCCCGTCCACCGCTCGCCAGCTGGCGCTCGCCAGCTGCCGCTCCCCGTCAACCTCCCGCCACCGTCCGGCGAAGCGCAGGTAATATTCTTCTTCTTCTTCTTCTTCTTCTTCTTCTTCTTCTTCTTCTTCTTCTTCTTCTTCTTCTTCTTCTTCTTCTTCTTCTTCTTCTTCTTCTTCTTCTTCTTCTTCTTCTTCTTCTTCTTCTTCTAAACGCAGGGGGTACGCCCCTTCCCTGCCGGAAACGGAGGGGGTTTAACCCCCTGCCGTGCTTTTCGGCAGGGGGGGTCGACCCCCTGCGTTTCCGGCAAGGGGGGTCGACCCCCTGCCGGAAACGCATGGGGGGTCGACCCCCTTGCCGTAAAGGCACGGCAGGGGGTCAACCCCCCATGCCGGAACTGCCTTTCCGGCAGGGGGTTTAACCCCCTTCCCTGTTTTGAAAAGAATTTTTGTCGGCTGGGCCGGCTGGGCCGGCTATGGCCCTGTCATAGGCTCGCCTAGCACCCAGCCGACTGGGTGCTGGGCCTGGCGCACCTGCCAGCATGCTGGCAGTCAGCCGAGTGCTACTCGGCTGGCTGCCAGCCAGCCAACAGCCACCAACGTGAATAAAAAGATTTTTTTTTTTGAAATAAAGGGATCATACCCAGCCGATCACTCGGATGGGCCAACAACGAGGGTTCACGGCTTGACTTCGGCTGGTCTGTCAGCCGACACCCATACCACATCGATCGTGCCATGGATTTCTTTTTGAAAAAAAAAATGAAAAACAAGGAAAAATATCAATATAACATAGTGGATTCGTAGATCCACTGATTCGCCATGGATTTCCATCAAAACATGCATGGAAATCCTACCTCTACCCGATTTCTCAAACGTTTCACATAAGAAAATACCCGTACCTTGAGAGAAAAACGCGAAAAGGGGCTGTGGAAGGGAGCTTGGCTGAGCACAAGGCCTCCAACCTTCTTAGTCTATCTCTTTCTCTTCCACTCGGCTGGGTTTAACAAAAATTTGTTATGAGATACCTACGTTGCCTATGTGATCTGTTTTGAAAAGAATTTTTGTTATGGATACCTATGCTGCCCATGTGATCTCTTTTTAAAAAAAAAAAAAGTTATTATGTGATCCCTATGTTGTCCATGTGATTAGCTTGAAAAAAAAATTGTAATATGTGTATATAAGATGTCCATATGGTTTTAAGTGTAGTTTGCATATATGTTGTCCATATGGATTTTAAGTTGAAATTTTTTTTGTAATGTATATATACAAGTTGTCCATGTTGTTCAATTTGTTAGTTTGTTAATGTCTACTGGTAGTTAGTTTTACTTCAATTTGTTTTCTTGATTAGTTAGTTTGTTACTTAATTTGTTTTGTTTTTGTGCAGATTTTTCAACGGAACCAACTCGTGCTCGGCCACCTGTGGTAAGTAAATGACAAAAACAATGCAAATCGGGTAAATACCCGTGGTGAGTAAGTGATGCAAACGTATCACATGTTATTTAATTTATTGAATGCAGCACTTTATTGTTCACACACTCACTTAGTTGTTGATATCTAGGACTGCTTTGTTGGAGTTCGGAGATCATGCTGAGCATGATTTTAATGTAGAAATATGGAAGTGTTCTTATTTTTGGAGTAAGGAGTCCATGCTAAGCATGGTAGTAGTTAGTGAGATATTGAAGTGTGTTTGCTGCAGGTACATGTTTGCCATTTATTTGATATGAATGATTATGATGTATTGCAATGTTTGATGTAATTGTATCCATGCTTGCATGTAGTTACTTTCAATTTGATTTTGACTTCCATGTGAAATTTTATAATAAAAGCATGCTTCAAATGATTGTATCATGTCATTAATAGTTTGCACATGAAAATATTAAGTTATCAATGCATGCATCAAAATTTTTGTTATTGTTTGACATAGTATATTGCATGATAAATTTGATATTTTCTTCATCGTCGCATTCTGATTGTTTTTTTCTTAATTCGTTAGGATACTATTC
Organism: Nuphar pumila; assembly: GCF_984573655.1. NCBI lineage: Eukaryota > Viridiplantae > Streptophyta > Magnoliopsida > Nymphaeales > Nymphaeaceae > Nuphar > Nuphar pumila. Next base: position 23,970,787 of record NC_143263.1, read on the forward strand.
GTAACATCATACGACAGAATGACTGCAAACCGTGAATGGATGTACCGTAGGATAGTGGACAATGAGTTATCGCATGAATATATGGATGGTGTCGATAGTACAAAAAGAACGTGAAACTAAGTTTGTGGAGTGGTTGAAACAGTTGGTAAAGAAGCTAACATAAATTTTGTACTTATAAACAACACTAAGTTACTTAATTGATCGTGATCACAATAATTGTTTATGTCTGTGCGTAGGTTCGCCATGGTGATGTTAAAGATCAAGAAATATGTGATTTAGAAAATGGTCCGACCAAAGTTGTGCAATGCTACAACGGGTATATCGTAAATGGTTATCGATTTCATACAAAAGACTACGGTATAAACAAATCAACGATAAATAGTGGCGTGTGTGTCAAGGGTAGCAGCTACGGTGAAAATGAACATGATTACTACGGTGTTATAGAGGAAATAATGGAGTTGACTTACTTAGGCATGAATAACAGGGTTACGGTATTCAAGTGTCATTGGTTTGATCCAACTGCAACAAGACTCGACAAAGCTTCAGGCATTGTGGAGGTGAATCATAAATCCAGGTTTGGAACATATGAACCATTCATATTAGCCTCGCAAGCTCAACAAGTTTATTATACTTCATATCCGAGTATAAAAAAGTCAGATAGAAATGAATGGTGGGCAGTTTGCAAGGTGAAATCCAAACTATACCCCGAGTATGATCAGTTACAAGAAGATGAGTTAGCTGAAGACAGTGATTACTATCAATCAGATGATGTCTGTGACTTCGCTTATGGTCACGATGTTGCGCATGATATGCATGTCATATCTCCATTGGCTGATGAAACATTCATAGAGGAATGTGATCCAAATGATGTACCAAGTGGATGGGCAAACAATGAAGAAGAAGAAGAAGAAGAAGAAGAAGAAGAAGAAGAAGAAGAAAGTCAAACTAGTGACGAGGAAGAATTCTCAAGCTAGTGAAAAAAATCTTATACTACAAACCTCTATTTAAATGCATTGTAATACTTGATGTGAGTTGTATTGCAATACTTGGTGTGAATGATTAAAAAATTTATTTCAATGTATTGTAATACTTGATACGAATGATTCGAATGCATTGTAATTCATCTGAATGTATTATAATTTATGCAATTAACGAATGATTTGAATTAGTGCAATACTTGATGTCAATGATTTGAATTATTTGAATGCATTGCAATGCTTGATGTGAATGACTTGAATGCATTGTAATACTTGATGTGAATTATTTGAATGTATTGTATGACATATGTTATTTGTTAGAATATGGTTCGTGGAGGTTATAGTGGTCGCTCATCCAGTAGTAGCCAGGCTCAACCTTCATCTTCACGGGCTCCTGTGATAGGTATATCATATAACTAATTAGATACTTGATTAGTTCAAATGCACATTCTGAGAACTTGGTGTGTATTTTTTTACAGATGATGTTGCGCCTGTACACGACCCACCTACACCAGTTGATCACACAAGTCAACAGCCAACACAGGAAACAGGGTCTTCACAGGCTGGCACAAGAAGACTCATTCGAATAGTGTATATCGATAATCGACCGTAAGTATTTTGTTTTCAATTATTGCATATCTTTTAAATATTTTATATTGATATTTACTGTGTAACAATTCATGTGCAGCACGAGGTTTGAGCCACAAGAAGTAGTACGGGAGATTAGGAATTCACTTCTTCAACATCTACCAGGACCAGTTGCTCAATGGAAAGAGTACCCAAAGGAGGTATTAGACAGATTGTGGTCCTCATTCATGGTATACAGTTGTTCCTCATAGTTAATGTGTTTCATATTTAATTTATTTAAACAATGTCTACTAACTTTCTGAAAATATTTGTAGGCTTCGAATCGCTTTGCAACTACGGTGGAAGAAAATGATGCAAGGAAGGTGTGGCAGAAGGTGGCTGCCAATCGATTTGCAGATATGCTGCACACTATGAAGACTGCAGCAAAAAAAGCATCTGGCGTAGTAGATGATCCATTACTGTGGAAGGGCCATGGTCCTATTACTATCAGGAGAGATTACTGGGATGAAATGTGCGATATGTGGGCGGGAGATGCATTTAAAAATCGCTCTGCGAAGGCTTCACAAAATCGATCGAAGATGCCCGAAGCCCATCTACACACAGGTGGATCTAAGACATTTGGGAGCCACCTAAAGAAAATGGTAACTCATCAATATATAATATTAATTTTATAAGTATAGTTGCAAATTTGTGTACTAAATCTTTTGTCATTTAACTTCGCAGGAAGCAGAAAAAGGAGGCAGTGTACCATATAAGGATGTGTTTGTAGAAACACATAAACGGAAGACCACGGGAGTCTTCGTATCAGAGAAGGCGAGAACGACAACGGTATGTATTAATTCTATTAATAATCATTGCAATATATATGCAAGTCATCATAATGTTATCATTAATTATTAATGAATACTTTAAACATTATTTTGTAGGAGGCATATGAGCAACAAATGGTAGAGCGATATGGTGAAGACGCTACTCAGCATCCATCATTTGATCCTACAGCATGGGTGACTGCAGCAGGTGAACCCAAAAAAGGTCGCGTGTTCGGGTTTGGGAGTAATATGAACACTTCACCAGTTATTGGTTCTTCCAGTTACGGCTCACCAACTTCTTGCGCCGACATAAGCTCCAAGCAGCCGACTATTCTTTCCGGTGATGATGTACGCGAGATCATTAATGAATCACTGAATAACTACTTCCAATACACCGTCGCCCCCTTTCTCCGAAATGAGATCAAGGCCGCTGTTCAGGATAGGGGATATTCGATTCCAGGTCCCTCTCAGGTATAATCACATATATAGTTTTTTTGACTATCTTAAAGCACATCTGAGCATGGTAGAATCACATATAGAGTTTTTCTAGATGCCTTAGAACACATATGAACATGCTATAATCACATATTCAATTTTTTTACTGCCTTAGCACACATATGAGCATGATAGAATCACATATATATATATATTTAACTTTTTGTCTGTCTTAGAGCACATATGAGCATGATAGAATCACATATAAAGTTTTTTTGATTGCATTAGAACACATAAGCATGCTATAATCACATATTCAGTTTTTTTACTGCCTAAGAACACATATGAGCATATTATAATCACATATTCTGTTTTTTGACTGCCTTAGCACACATATGAACATGCTATAATAACATATAGAGTTTTTTAACTGCCTTAGAACACATATGAACATGTTATATATCATTTATGATAGAATCACATATAAAATTTTTGGCTTTGCCTGCCTTAGAGCACATATGAGCATGCTATATTCACATATTCAATTTTTTTACTGCCTTAGCACACATACGAGCATGATCGAATCACATATATAGTTTTTTGCCTGCCTTAAAGCACATCTGAGCATGGTAGAATCACATATAGAGTTTTTTTATATGCCTTAGAACACATATGAACATGCTATAATCACATATTCAATTTTTTGACTGCCTTAGCACACATATGAGCATGATAGAATCACATATAGAGTTTTTTTATTGCCTTAGATCACACATGAGCACATGATAGAATCACATATAGTGTGTAATTTATTTCATTATATTTTGTTTATCAATACTGACTGTTCTTTTCTTGTGTAGGCTGCTAGCGATAATCAGGGTAGTGGAGCTGAAGGGACAGATAAAGACAATGAACAAGAAGACGCACAAAATCTTGGCGATGATTAGAGGACTGTGTTGAAGAAGTTCTATTTTTTTATTTTTCCTAATTGTAATTGTTGAATTGTAAATAATTAAACTTCTTAGTTTTAAGGTGGAACGATTAATTATTATAGATACTTGTTATATGAATTTTTTTGTGTGGTTTGTTTTTTATTTACAGGAAATATAAATTGTACAGGAAATATAAATTGTACAGTTCTCCGTAATTAATTTTTAAATAAATTTTTTTTTATTTTTTTTCGTTTTTGCGACGGATTAGCGACGGATGATTCCGTCGCTATTCATATTAATCTAGCGACGGCTTAGCGACGGAATTAAATCCGTCGCCACGCTGTGGTCGCCGTTTAGTACCGGCGGATTGGCGACGGAATATAGCGCTCGTTATTCCGTCGCAATTAGCGACGGACTTGGCGACGGAATTATTCTGTCGCCAGTTAGCGTCGAAATATTCGCGACGTAAGCATACTGTCGCCGCGTTGTCGCTAATCCGTCGCTAACATGGTTAGCGACGGATTAGCGACGGAAGGTGGTCGTCGCTAATCTACTGCTCTGTTGTAGTGTTTATTTAGTGCATTATGGAGAGGCTTGGGCCCACTGTATTGGTTAATCACCATATAGAGCTCAAAAAATTTCAAGCAATGAGAATTTTTGCAAGCTTTGGCACCAAGTTGACAATGAGACCTTGCTCAGGTCTTACATCAGTGAGCTGAATGAGGACCTTCTTATAGAAGTCCTAGCTACAATCGTGAGGAGTCTGGAGGAGTCTTACAAGGTGGCCAAGCTCCATGAAGAAAAGCAACACCGGCTCCAAGCGATGCAGAAGCCGAATCGGCCAACTGATCTATGTGATCGCTCTTCGGATGAACCACCCAAACTAGAGCTAACCAATGGGGTCACGTCAACTTCTAAAATGCAACAACGAATCACGAGTGCACAACATGAAGACCACCTTAAAAAAGGTTTATGCTTCAACTACAATGATAAATGCAAATTCAGACTCCAAAGAAGAAGATCTGTTGGACGAGGAGGGACCTTGCCATGGGGTCTCCTACCTTGCACCCTTGGGTGCCACTACACCCAATAACATGCAGATAATTAGCTTGCAAGGCAGATAGGAGGTGATCATGCTTGTTGACACTGTGGAACACCCACAACATCTTTCTTAAGGGTGTAGTTTGGAAAATCGGGTTGCAAAATTAAATAACACCTAAATTTTGATGTTATAGTTGAAAATGAATCATGCATTCAATGTGTGGAGGTTTGCTCAGATGCATGTATGCAGCTCCAAGGACCAAAGTATGTGTTAGACCTATACATCCTACCCATCCATGGTGTGGACATTATCTTCAATATGCAGTGGCTTTAGATGTTGGGTGAACTAGCTTAAAACTTCTTTTCCATGGAGATGTCATTCTGTAAGAATGAAAAGGAGGTCATACTAGTTGCCATCAAACCTCCAACAACTAAGAAGGTACAACCAAGAAGGCCATTGAAGTTGTCTCAGAGCACCCACTATGCATATTTATTCACTGCCCAAGCGGTAGAGCCGATTTTTTCCTTGAATGCCATCAATGTTCCTACTAATTGGGTTGAATGTTTCGATTGCCATATCCACAAATACTTGATGGAGGATGCATAGGCAATACTCTCTGACCCAAATGGTGTGGCTATTCATAGGGTTGTGGTCTCCACTTTGGAGGCAAAGTGGTGCAGAGTGTGGTGGTCTATTAGAACCCAAAATTTAGAAGATGATCTAGATCTATTGCCCAGAATTCAGACACCACCTTAAGAGCTCTGAGAGGGTCGATCAACATTGCGTGGGTCCTAGGGTGATGACATGGCAACGAATGTGGCTTTTCTAATTAAGGAAAAGCTAGTTGTTTAGAGTCTTAGTCATGAAGAGGAGATGCCGAACACATGGCATTACTAGGAGACAAGCCAATTAGTAGAAAGGTCCCACATGAGTAGGCATAAATTCAGAGAGTCCAATAGGACGTCCCACCCTCCCCCTTTTAGAAGTTTATTAATTATTTTTAATTAAGAGTCCTTAATTAGTTTGATTAATTAGTATAAAGTTCTTAATTATGTAAGATCCTAAACTTAGATGAGTTATTGACTTTTCTAATTAGATGGAGTACTAGATAATTATGACAACCCCAGCTCTCTCTATATAAGGATGTCTGAGGGAACTTATTTCATTATTGAATTTAATAAGAATTGAACTTTTTTTCAATTCTCTTCTCTCTTTCTCATTTATCTTTCTATTCTCCCTCTTTTTTCATGACCTCTAGTCCTCCATGAGCCCTCCAACATTTCAATCATACGAGGGATGAATGTCTAGTCCCTTCACTCAAGCCTATGCATTTTTCCTTCCCAATGAGTCAGGTGGCCTATCCGTGTTGCAGATTGTGTATCTGAGTTCTAAAACATGAGAAACTTCATCCCAGTCTGCTACAAACCTCAAGGTACCTTTATTACACTTCATTAGCCTTAGATTAGTTTGTGTTGACTTCTTAGGTCTCGAAACCTAAAATTGCATCTTATTGGGTGCCTGAAACTCCTGAATTGTTTAAACGGTTAACTTCTGACCATCAACAACCTCTCCTTATGTTTAGGTCATATCTCAGACCCTCACACACGTTCTTGAATGTCCCTAGAACTCTTGGACCACAGCCTTTCATTTTTGGACCAAAACTACACCTGAAACGCTTACTAGGTCCAGACTGTGCATACTCGATTTAGCCGTTTAACCAGGTTTTCACTGTTTTGCCCAATCCATAACTATGAGAAACCTCAAACCTCTTCTCCGCCATGTTCAGCATGGTTCTACACCTCTGGCACGTGTACCTAAGGTCCCACGATCTAAAAATCTTAGGTTCATTCCTCTTGAATTCACCAGACTCAAATTACAATATTCATCCATTGAAAATTCGAACCTACCTTTCGAGCCTTCTTCTAAATTGTCAACTTCAAAAGTTTTAGAGGTTTTAATAGTCAGTGAACACAAAGAGAGTGGGAGGGAACTGCAAAATTTTATACTATTAACTATGGTTGTTGGCCGTAGTTAATGATAAAAAGTCATAGTAAATAAGATTTAACTATGGCCAATGGTCGTAGTGGATAGTGCCATGTTTAATAACCACTAACTATGGTCGAGTCATAGTGAATATAGTTGTAGTAAATGAGCATAACACTCTCGCGAAACTTTGCAGAGCAGGTAAAAAAAACCCTCTCCACCTTTTTCCTTTTTTCGTTCTTCCTCAAACTCTACTCTCTCTCTCTCTCTCTCTTTCTTTGTAGAGCGGCGACAATGGTGTCGAAGCATACAAGCCCTCCTTGTCTCTTGCTTCCATCCCCATTCTACTAATCATTCAACTCTCGGAGCATGCATGACTCTCCCCTCACCTCGCATTCTCGCCTCGCCTCTCGTCACTCTCATCACCATTTTCGACATTTAGTGAGTCTCTCTCTCTCTCTCTCTCTCTCTCTCTGTGTGCTAGGGTTCCAAGAAGGCCACAGAGAAAGAAACCCCTAACCTATCGATCTGGTTAGGGGTTTTGATTAGGGGCATTGAAAATCTGTGGTAGCCATGACAGCACAGTGGGGATTTGTTTTTTTTTTTGTTTATCTTTTGTGAAAGACTGCGATATTCCCTTTTCTTCCGTAAACAAGTTGCGGCTAAATTTTCTGCTAATGCACTTATTCATTGGCCTGTTTTACTCAATTATATTGTTACATCAAAGTAATATCTCATCATGATATTGTTTACACTGAAATAGGATTTTATGACCATTTGAATATAGGATATATACTGATGTTGGAGATTTATTGTTCCTCCTGCATAAGTTTTATTTGAGCTAAATAGTCTAAAAGTATCAATTGCTCTAAAATATTGGAGACTTCTTGTTTTTCTTAGTTCTTATTTGGTTTGTATTGCATTTTGTCATATGAATAACTATGAACTAGTCCTAGATTTTTCAGCTGCACATGTAAAAAAAATGATGTCATCAGTGACTACTGTCATTAGCTACGGCCTCTGGTCGTATATAATAGTCATCATTGACTAAGACCTCTGGTCGTAGTTAATAATATTTTATCATTACTGAGTTAGTATCCTAATTTGCTATGGCAGACTTGGATTGGTTCCGAGCTCGAGCCAAGCTGAGATTGACTATTGTTCCAAAAAATTTTTACCAGGGTCATGAAAAAGTGAGATTCGATCCCTGATCTCTCAAAATAGTGCACACAAAAAAAAGTTACAGGGCATGATATTTGGACTCATCATCTTTTGGAAACAATAATTCTTGAGAATTTCTTTGCAAACATATTTCATATGTACCTTATGCGAGCCTTTTGAGCTTAATCTAGCTCAGTGACTTGATCAAACTTGGCTCTTTTATCCACACCGAGTCCGAAGTTGTGTTCAAGCTCGGCTCATTTATTTTTTAGAACGAGTTCGAGTTGAGCCTGAGCTAGCTCGGCTCTTTATGCATCCCTAGCCAGAGCCCCAACCCAGCAAGCCAACCCCTTCTGGGGCTATAATTGGCTGCTTGAAAATATCAGCTTGTGAAGAGGTTGCTATTGTGTCATTCTACGTAAAAGAGATTTACTAAATAGTAATTTAGAGAAGAATGCTTAACGTGTCAGATATTTACAAAAACCCACCTAATGTTTGGATTATTACGTTCCATTGCCTATTCTATCTATACACCTTTAAAATACCTGTTGAGGCATACAATAGCAATTTTGTTATTTTTTTTATAAAACAACAGAGTGTTGTGTTATCTTATGGTCTTTTGTTAACCGAAAAAAAACGAGTGCATTTTTATTACTTTTGTTTAAATAAACAGAGGCTAATTGAATCATTTTAGGACGAACTGTCTTTGAAACATAAACTATAAAATCAGCAGGCTAATCATAAATAACCAAACGTTAAGCATCTTTTTGTATAGGTGATAAATTAGATAGATTTTTTGTAAATTACTCTTTACTAAATTACCCTTCTATTATACTTCAATATCGTACATCACATAAAAGAAAAAAAACATAGGACGTTGGTGATAAAAATTACTTATTTTATAACAATTTCAAAATGACATTACAGTTAAATAAGCATTACTTCGCTTGGCCCTTGCAAAGATGGTAGAAAAATTGTTACTCACCCATCCTACTCAACCGATGCCTTTCATCAAAAAATACACATATCTCCTCAATTATCTCAACACCTTTTTTTTATTTTTCTAAAAATCTGCTTAATATGATTGTTAGGTTGGTTTATTCTTAATGGTAAAAATGCAAACTGAGAATTGGTTGAAAAAGGAAGGCTATCAATTGGCAAGCAGGTGTAATCTTTGACAATGTCATGAAGAAAAGGTGTGTGTGTTCTTTCATTATTTTCTCGAGGAACCAGGTTTGTGATGATTTGTCTATTGGTTGGGGGAGTTTAGACTTTCCTGAGGGAGTGTTAATTGTTGAACATCTTTGGCTTCATGGTGGGGAGTGGAGGTTTGTTTGGAGAGTTTGGTGGTTGTCGACACAAAAACTGGTTCGGTTAGAGAGGAATGATAGACTGTTCAACGATAAACATCAAAGTTCAGAAAAAATGGTTTTATGCTGAAATTGAAAGTAAAGAGAAGAGTCCAAAGAAAGTGGTCAGAGAAGGGTTTAATTCGATGGCTGGGTAGTAAGAGAATCCTGGTTTGAAATGGCATGTGGGTGTGTAGGTGTGTAACTAGAGTTTCAATTAGCTTCTGTTTTTTTTTTGAGAGAAAAGGCAAATCTGTTATATATTATTCATTGTAATACAACCTGTTCACATATTACAGTTCTATGTAGAAGTCATTAGCTAAGACGTACGGACAGGCATTTTAATGCAGATGAAACCAGTTTCGAACCGATGTCTTGGTTGTGCGAGCCACAACCCTTACTCAGTTCCTTAGCCTTTTCTATATCTTAAGTTGACGCAACTCCGTACCTTAGTGTTGTTATCGTTGTATATTAATTAGTGTTGTTAAAAGCGTGCCTTTTAAGTCTCACCTCACCTTGAGGAGAGACCCTCTATGCCTCAAGGCATTCATAATAATAATAAGTTTTTTTAGTTTCTCAATTATATAATCAGTTTTTTAGTTACTTTTTTATAGTTTTTTTAATTCTCAGTTGTATAATTAGTTTTTTTGTTATAATTTTTTTAATCCTGTTATGCTGTGTAGTTTTTTTCACAGCTATATAATTTGTTTCTAAGTTATATAATCAGTTTCTCAGCTACTTTTACATGTTAATCTTATATTTTTTATTATTTATTTAAGATTTTTTATTTTTTATTGTATGTTGCTTCATCATAATTTTTTTTTAAGTTTTCAAAAAAAAAATTGAGGCTTACCCTTTACCCCTCGCCTCAGTTTTTTGTGGAGTGCCTCCCTCAACGCTTTTCACAACATTGATATTAATATATTTTTACTTGTTTTTATGAGAACCAAAAAAGGTTACTTTATAAACACGTCTAATATGTAAAATAATTCAAAGACTTCTAACACCTGACTACAACTACAGAGCTAAAGACCTCCAAGTTGAAAGAGGTTGAGAGCTTAACGTGGGTGCTTTGTTGCAAGGCCTAAGCCAACTGAGAAATGAATCTAGTGACTGTGGAGAGAGTACTGGTGGAGCTTTACATAGCAGATACCCATTCATATCGATGATCAGCTTGATACCTCTCTGCCTATAACCAATGCCACAAATATCGAGAGATTTATGGAAAAACTCTTGAGAATATCACGAGAAATTACCTGAAAGGTTTAAACTTTAAATTCTCTAAAAAAATTCAAAAATATCACAAATTTTTGTAGAAACATAAATATCTTGTTTTAAACAAGACAATTATGTTTTTATCAGCTATTTACTGTAAAAAAAACATGTATTTTTTATTTTTTAAATAATTTGTATTTGTATTTTTTTTTATTGCTGCTAAAAAACCAGTTCTTTCAAACAATTTTATTTCTCACGAGTGTTTGGCTGCCCATATTTTGCCGTTTTTTAAAAATTTTGTCACCGTGCCTGCATCAGGATGTCCAAACTATTAGCGACGGTTTCTTCATCCTAAATAAAAAGGATTATAATAATAAAAGGATTAAGACAATAGATTTCAGTCATGTCATGTCGTGTGTGTATTGAATCTTTACACGGCGTGAAAAGGAAATGCAAGAACTTCTTTGCAACGTGATTCATTGGGCAATCAGCATTTTTTTTGCTTTAGAGGAGTGCATAGTAAATAGACCATACATACGAGCCCCTATTTGGGGAAAGTTCTCCTTGAAACAGAGCACCGAAGAGAGAGAGAGAGAGAGAGATACTTTTGGAAACTCCCATCCCATTTTCTCTCTCAGGTTGCTCCGGGCGAAAACGATAGTGGCGCCCTGAGTAAGGCTTCTCCCTTGTTTGTTTCCGTCGTCTCGGGGAGATGGGGCAGAAATCCTTGTTTACGACCTCGGAGGTACTTTGAGTTTCTGATTCTACCCTCCATCTTTTCCGCTCCACCCCTTGCTTCTTCCGTTCTTTTCCCTTGTCAATCTTGTACAAGAGTGAGGATGGTTTGGAGATTCACTTTTTCGTTTTTTTCATCTTTCAAGGAATCGGAATTCCGACGGAGTTTCTTTTTCCTTATTGTTTTCTCTTCTTCCTGTTTGGTTCTTGTCGATCGTTTTCGTTAAAGTTTGTTTTTTGTTGTTTTTTCGATTTCGCGAGTTTGTTCATTGTTGGGGTTCGGATTTTTTTTTTTTTGGTCATCGGGTTCTTGTTTGTTTCAATCGATGGGCTCTGTGAAACCCTAGTCTTTCGGAAGATGAAGTGCATATCTTTGGCGCGTTCCGAAGGCGGTCTTTGGATGCTTCAACTTGTCCCTGAATGTGGGATTTTGTTTTGTGTTAATGCTAAAATCCCAACTTGTCCCTCTTTTTTTTTCTTGAAAAGTGGGTGCGTCCAAACACCGATTAAGCGAGAGAAAGTTTACCATGCTGTAAATGCAGTCCTTTTATCTTAAAAAGTGTGATGAATTAGGATGCTGCAGTCTGGAACATACTGCAATGTACCTACTTATGCCCCACTTATCCGGATTTGGTGCCGTTGATGCTCCCAGTTATCCACAAAAATGGGATAAGTTGGGATATCGCATCCTGGGCTGTAATGCAATATCCCAACTTATCGTTTTGTGAAAAATTGGTATCTGTAAATGGGATCATGTATCTGAAAAAGTGGGACAAGTTGAGATTTTGAACTATGGAGCATAATGCAATATTTATACTTAAACTCTCTCCTTTTTGGATTAGTTGGTGCGTTCAAACATCATCTTATAGTATTAGAAATCTTGATTTGGGGCAGGGATGGTGCCTCACAGTGAGATGCGTTTATGTAATGATCTTCAATTAATGGAATCACTGAACTGCTGATGCCAGAAATCTACGTAATTTGAATTTTTGGGTAAGCTTTCAAAATGAACTGGAGGATCTAAGTCAATCATCAATTCAATCTAATGGATCCTGTTAAAGAAAAACATTGCTTTTAAGAGATGCATGCATGCACCAGAAAACGACTTGAATACGTTACAAACAACAGAGTGTTGCATCTCTCTGATTTGTTGGACACATTTTGCGATTGCATTGCCAATGGACTATGTGATTGAAATTTTGTACATGATTTCATGTAAGCAAATCATGTATACTTCCCCCATATTTGCTTATTGCTGCTCGCTACTTCAGTCGTCAGTCTATGTTGATACAATTATACAGCTTGATTAGTAAATGTAATGAGTGGACCATAGATGACAGCTTTTTGAGTTGCAACCTTGTGCTTTGGAGTATTTGGTATGTCACATGTAAATGATATCATGACCATGACCAAGACATGGACTCATGCACAAACAAGTATTCTTGGTTGCCTCACATTCTTGCTGTGTTACTGGTATTATAGCATTCTCGGTTCCTATGCAGTTTCTGATTCATGAACTGCATTGTGGACACTGGCCTTTAGTTTTCTAGGGACCAAGACAATTAAATACAGAGATTTTGGTGATAAACCAGCTGATACAATCTGCTAGTAAAATCCTTTTTGATGATTTAGGTTACTGAATACCAGATCAGAAATTACTGCTGTGTTACCCGGACAATTGTAGTTATAGGGTGCAACCTATGTCACAGGGACTCACCAACTAGGTGCCGCAACCGCGTCGCACCCGCACCCGATGCAGTCAACCTGACCCTGGGTGCAGTCAACACACCCAGGGTCATTTATGTCCAACTTTTGGACTATATATATATATATATATATATATATATATATATATATATATATATATATATTTTTTTGCCGCAGCCCCGCACCCTCACCCATGTGACATAGGGTGCAACAAACCTTGTGATTGTGTGAGAATATTTTCCTATCAAATGCTAAAGTTCTTTATAATAACATTTGAAAGATCAATTCCCCCAAATCCTACATAGTACTTCACAGTGAAAATAAAATGGTATTCCATCCTAACTCAGTTCTTTTCTTCCATTTTTTCAAGTCCTTAGATTGAACTGTCCATCTAATCTAGCAAATAAATATGTGTGTCCAATACAGGAATATGCTCTGCACATATCACAGTCTATCTGCTAAGACAGATGCCATCAGATAATTAAATAGAACACCATATAGAGACTTTATCAAGCAAGGGGGGAAAACGACCAAATGGGAACCCATCTGTTAAATTTTTAATGGCATAGAAGAAGAGCAATTCCAAATTAACAGACCAATATTATATTAAAAAACAACTACCAAGTAAACATGCACACAACAGAACTACCATAAAGAACATGCGGAAGGAAAGGAGCAACTAAATCACATTAAAAACTGAAATTCAATATGTTGGCTCCAATTGAGCTACTCTGACAACAGAACCATTTCTTAATAATTTTGTTCCTTTTCTTATTTCGCTTCTTTTCAGATTGAGCAAATGGAGAAGTTGTTTCATGATGCTGGAGGGAGGCCTTTGGATTGTAACTTTTATCAATCACTGATGGAAAAATTCAAGTATGCTCTCTGTCTTGATCTCAAAATGGCATTTTTGTCATAGAACTTGGATCAAGTTCAAAAGCTTTATTGTTGATAGTCTATTAAACATCTCCACTAATTACATGCCTAAAATTACATTGCTTTTGCAGTCTTTCTTCAGATCGTGCTGGAAAGGCAACAATACACTGGAAACAGGTCTGTTGTTGTCTTGTTGACCTGGCCTATGATTCAAAATATGTTTATGATGTGCCAACTCCATATCATTTTTTTTGTTTCTTTTTCTTGGACACATGTCATGCATAAGGTGCAAAATTGGTTCGAAAATAAGCAACAAACTGATAAAGCAAAAGATGCTCCCTTTCCCCTTGTGTTAATTGAAGAGAATTCTGTTCCCCATACCTGCTCTGAGAACAATGTGGAAACTTCTGCTATTGTGCATATAGGTGCGTATATTTTCCAAGTTTCAACATTAGCACTTGAAAGCTATTTCTGCTACTACATGACTTGAAACTCTGTACCTAGATCATAAGAAACATAAAGGTTTTTGGGAAAAATGTCTAGTGAAAACTGTTCAATTGGCATTTAGAAAATGTAAATGCAAATTGCTTTTGTGTTGGAAGAGCATGCGAAGATGGCAAAGTTTATGTCTTTCCTCAACATCTGAATGCATCCCTTGCTTGCATTTGCATTGCACTTCTTTTATGCTTTTGATGGTAAAACATCTAGTCATTCTTAGAGCAAGTGTATGCATCTCAAGATTTGCCAAAAGGTGTTTCTGTAGAATATAATCTAGAAAAGCATGCCCATCATTTTGGGCCAACATTCCCTAGAGCTGGACTTATCTTCGTTGAATAGGTTGTCTAGTTATGTAAGTTGCTTTCATCTTAGTGACAGAAAGGTCGTTAATGTTAAAAAATTACATTCCTTGGGAAGTTTCTTTTGCTCTGTGAGATGAGAATAAGATGAACAAGGTCAAAGCCAGACCTTTTTTTTTTCTTTCGCACAACTTTTTTCTCTTATGTTTGTTTATTTATTGGGATGCCAGCTTCCTGCAAGAAAGATGTCAAAAAGATGTATCATAAAGACATTCTAGGCATCTTTTTATAGATAGGATCTTGGATAATATGCAGATTTTGTTTTCAGGAAGCCACTGATGTTGCATACTGTAGGCTATGTCACATGGGTGCGGGTGCGGATATGGGTGTGAATGCGGCGATGCGGTACTTTAAAAAAAACTTGGGTGTGGGGGTGCCGGGAGGATATATATAATTTTTAACAGTTTTAAGATAACACTAATGAAATAAAAACAATTATCATATCATCAATTCATCATGCATAAATTCATGCAATAAATCAAATTAACAATCTACAATTGTTATTCCTTATCAATAAAAAATAACACCACAATTAAATCAACCTAAATATATTATAGCTATGCTAAATAGCATGCTTGGGTTCGGTCCTTGCGCCAACGAGGGGAGGAGAAGGAAGAAGAAGAAAGAGAGAGAAAGAACAAGAAAGAGAGGAGGAACAAAGAGAGAGAGAGGGAGAGAGAGTTGTCGTCGCTGTTAGAAGAGGAGAGTCGGGTTGTCGTCGCCATCGGAAGAGGAGTCAGGTTGTCGTCGTCGTCGGAAGAGGAGTCAGGTTGTCGCTGCTGTCGGAAGAGGAGGACAAGAGGAGTCGGGCCATCACCACCATCAGAAAAGGAGGAGTCGTGCCCTGACACCCCCCCCCCCCTTTTTTTTAAATGGAACAAAATATACTCGATCAAAGTTGACCAAGTCTATTTTGGATAAAGATAACTCTGAGTGTGGGTTGACCACACAAACTATTGACCACACCCGGTGCGGCAAAACGTGAATTTTGCCGCACCCGCATCGGGTCGACGTGGGTGTAGCATTTGGCAAGTCCGTGTGACTTATCTCGTAGGTATATAGTGGTTAACCCATTCTACAGGACAAACAGTCTGTGACTAGTGTGTGCTAATATTGTAAACTACATCTGGTGGTGGTCAGATCTTGATTGTTTGAATTACAGTTTTAGAGATTTAGAATTGCATGCTTCATGAATCTCATCCAAAGAATCTCTAGGACCTAACATTGCAGCTGAAGAGTACCTGTGGAAAGTGTGTTATCTTTGCAAGAAATACTAAAGTGTATGAAGGAAATGTAATGTTATTTGGCAATGCCATCTCACTTGGACAAAATATGGAAGCATAGGAAATTCTTCTGAACTGTCAAGGAAATTTCAACCATTACGACACGTTGTGTATTGGATTGCAGATTGCTGGTCAAAGACCCTGGTATGCTGCTTTAGGATCATTTGAACTATACAGACCATGTTATGCTAAGGTATGCTGGTTCATGAGTTGTGTTTGAGGCTAGAAGTAGAGACTCTGGTAAACCCTCATCCATGTTAGCACTACAATGTTACCTCTGCAAATCTCTCACCATTGAATCTCAACTTTCAAGGCTGTAGGTTCCACCTGTTTTTGTCCTTGCAATTAACTTCAGATAAGATGTCTTACTAACTGGTTGATGCAGACGTCATTTTGTCTGATTAACCTCACACACTTGTAGAGCTTGCTATAGCGTGCAGTTTATGCTTTTCTTTTTGGATTCTTTTTTTTATCCTTTGCTGCTCATCCCGTGACCTATGGTGCCACATGGTTTTGGCTACATGGGTCACCACTAAGCAGGCTCGATCCTGTGATCTTTTGTATTCTTTTGTTATTTCTGTATCATCTTACGTGTAATATGAGAAGATATCTTCTAAAGATTCAACCTTTCTCTAGCTGCTTGTACTTTTTATTGCTTTTCTGATCTCAACCCAACAACTCTTTCTCATGGCTGTACCTGTTAAAATATGTATTTGGTATTCTTGCTTTCAATTAAGATAAACAATGAACAATGCACATGGCAGGGTTTCTATTAGAACTCCTTCATGACTAATATGTGCTCATTATTCATTCAAAACCTTTTTTATTCTTATAATGCTTGGTGTTTGTCATATACCATGATGTTTTTGGGGCATCAACTATTCATATTTATATATTATTCTTCCATAGGTAAGAAGACTCCAGATCTATCTGAGTTAGAGTTCGAGGCTAGGTCTGCAAAAGATGGTGCATGGTAAGAATCCACATCTTTTGGAGTGGAAAGAATGAGATTATCGTACAAACTCCCCATTTCTTCCTGTTGATTTCTTTCCCATATGTTTGTGGCATTCTTTTTTATGGCATAAGAGTTAATTTTGTGCATGAAAAGAGGTCATTTCATTTGAATGATCTAAACCTTCATAAACACGCTCAGTTTTCCATTTCTTACATGCTTATGGACATTTATACGAAAGTAAAAACCAAAGTAAGGTACTAAGGTGATACCTATGTCACACAGACACGCCATTGGCCCCGTACCCATGTACGGATTCGAGATTCAGTGTGGGTACACCCTGGGTCGGGTCCAACCTATACTCGACCCAAATCTTTTTTTAAGGGTTTTTGACCCCTCTCTCTATTTCCCTCTTCTCTCCCCTCCCTCTCTCTCGTTTCCCTGCTTCTCTCTCTCTAGTTTCCCCCCTCTCTATTTCCCAGAGAGAGAGAGAGAGAGAGAGAGAGAGAGAGAAGAAGAAGGAACGAGAGAGAGAGTGAGGGAGAAGAAATGAAGGAGGACGAGAGAGAGAGGAAGAAGAAGAAACGGAGGAGGAAGAAAGTGGTGGAGAGAAAGAAAGGAGGAGGAGGGGGGAAGCGTACCTGGCTTCTCCTTCCTCTTCTTCTTCTGTCCATGTTGGAGAGAGAAAGAAAAAGAACCCAACATATTTCACATTTTATAAATATATATATATATAAGATGGATTGGGTATATATATATAGTCGTGTCCCCATACCCGTACCCGTACCATGTGACATAGGGTGATACTTTTTCATTTCTTTTCATCTCTAACAGAGTTGCTTTTAATATTGCTTTGGGAAATTTTCAAATGCCCACCAAATTTTTTTGTATAATTCATGTGCACAGCAAAAGTTTGGGGTTTTCAATTTTCCCCCAAAGTTTTGTTATTGTTAATCGAACACCCCCATGCATAAACTGTCATTAGATTGTCCTTGGGTTAACACTAACTCATGTTGAAGTTACCATTTTACTGTTGTATCAATTGAATTGCACACACATAGGTGCTTTTCCTCATGATTAAAATTATTATGTTACCCTTTAGAAGTCCAATCTAGCTGCCCTATTAAAAGTAAGTTTGACCCTGGATGCACCAACCCATGGTTCAAAATTACTATTTTACCCTTATAGCAAATGCATTGTTAGTTAGAAGCATTGTCTTGCCCATATAACGTGAATTTTTTGTGAGTATTTATCCCTACTCCAACAGACCCTTTGCATAGTCATAAAAATAGAATGGTTATGGACTTGAGCATGCTTGAAAATGGGTCTGGATTTAATGAGGGCAGTGCAGGTTTCCTAATAACTAGGCTCTCATTTCAGAAAGGAGAATGGCTACAATAGCCATTTTAGTAGATAAATAACAGAAGTTGGTGGTGGTAACTAAATTTGGTGTCATTTGCTTAAACCAAACTAACTCTTTGGGTGTCATTTGCTTCAACCAAACAAACACTTTGGGGGTAAATTGGCAAATAGCTTGAGAGAATCTATTGTCTTTTCTCTTAAGAAATTTTCTAGGAAGCAGGATCTTCTATTTCACATGGGTAAAAAAAAGACACTTTAAATGTATGAAATCATAGTAATATGTGGATATTCTCTGTTATCACTGTATCTGCTGCTTCAAGAAAGAAAATGGAAACTGACTTTGTTGTAAGTCACTTCCACATACCTCTGCTGAATTCTCTTTGCTAGTTCAGAAATTGCCATCTTCCTGTCATTGTACAAACATTAGGTACTGTTGCATGTCTTCTGCCAGTGTCAGTAAGGCATTCTAGATGGTCCTGTGTTTGTGTGTTATTCATAAAACTTACATCCTAAGTATCCTATTTTGCAAAGTCAGCCATGCATAGTTCTCTTTCTCATGTATGTTTGCTGAAGAGATACATATATATTATTGCTAAAGGCGTTCCTACTATGTTGGAAGAGTTTTTGCTTTAGGTTGTGCTTCAGACATTTCTGTGATTATCCTATCATTGGTTTGGCAGGTATGATGTAGCAATGTTCCTTGCACACAGAATGCTTGATTCTGGTGAACCTGTAAGGAGTTTTATCATAACTTTTTTTTTGTGAACTACATTTAATGCTTATATCTTGACCAACACAGAGGCTGGTCGTGTTGGCTTCAAAACTTTATTTGACTCAATGAGTTGGGGAACTTGTAATGACTAGGCCCAAAATCAGCCTGACCACCCAAGTTAGTGTAGCATTTTACTTTATGCACAGTAAAAGATAGAAGCAAGTGGATTCATGATCTGCTTTCTTTGTGGATTTCATGGTATCAGGACTATGCTCATCAGATGCCAAAATAGGATCAGTTGGAGAAAGCAATGTTGTGAAAAGCATTGAGGTGAAGTGAATCGTTCCACCAAAACATGAAGCGAGGTGTAAGCTTCAAGGCATAAAGCGTAAGCCTCAAAAATATATTTTTTAAAACTTTTAAAAAATATCTAAAATACAAATAAATAAAAAATGCTTTATGCATGAATCAACAACAAATAAACAATAAGAAATATCAAATAAATATCGAAAAATATAAGAATGGCATATAAAAGTAACATTAATGCAACAACTTGATCTATCTAATTATCTAACAAATAAAATATGAGCATTCAATGAAAATTTAATTAACAAAATCACTAACAATTAAATTGTTCAACATCATGTCATCACCATATAATGCATATTAGCATTAACAAACTAAAAGTTAATGTATTTGTCCAAGACTCTCCAAAATGAAAGTGTTACAACATTCACAAATGCAAATAAAGGACAAAAAACAGAGGCAAGTGCCCATAGTCCTATGAAGAACATAATCACATTACACTGACACATGTACATGTAATTAAAAGAAGAAGAAGAACAGAGGAAGGAGGGAAGAAAAGGAGGAAAGAAGAACAAAGGAAGAAGAAAAAAGAGAGGGAAGAAGAGACGAAGAAGAGGGAGAGAGAGAGTGCCGCTGGTGGTGGATGCCATCGGTGGTGATGCCGGGGAGCAAAGAGACGAAAGGGGGCCCACCCACCCTCTTGTTTTTTTTTATTTTTTATTGTCAAATGAGGCCTTTGACCTACATAGAAAGGAGACTTCAAAAAGCCCCTTGCCTTGCGACGAGGCTCGCTTTCAACAACACTAGGTGAAAGTGATAATTCTTCTGCAAAAAGTTCCTTTGATATTTAAAATCATATGGCTGTGCTCGTATGCTTGGCTCTAAGCTCCATGCATACTTGAGCTAAAACAGTTTGCAATGATATAACTTGATATCTTTCTACAGTAAAGAAAAAGCAAAAAGTTGAAACTCAACTGTTGAAAATAAACTGTCATATCGTCTAGGTTTTACCTGTAATGTTAGCCACCAAAGCCTTCCAGTTCTAAGACCTTAGGATGCCCGACATTTGAGTTGTATGACACCATTTGACTGTGAATTTGTGTGAGGGTTGCATTTTTCTGTTGACTGGTAATCTGTTTGTTGCTGAAAAATAGATATTGTATTTAATGGTTGTGATAGCTTGATATCTTGCTAACTGATTACCTGTCAACAAACTTGTGTAATATATGCATCTATGTTGCAGGAAGTACGTGTAAGATTTGCTGGATTTGGTGCTGTGGAGGATGAGTGGGTCAATGTCAAAAGAGCTGTCCGGCAGCGTTCACTTCCATTAGAACCTTCTGAATGTATGAAAGTTAAGCCTGGGGATCATGTCCTCTGTTTTCGGGTAAGTTTTTCAGAACAGAATAAAGTGAACAAGAGAAAAGTTCTACTGTAAATGTTTTCTGTTCCACTAAATCTTAACTTTTTTTCGATTCTACTAAATATTTTTAGGAGGGGAGAGAGCAAGCTGTCTACTTTGATGCCCATGTTGTGAAAATTGAAAGGAAACGTCATGATATAAGGGGCTGCAGATGCCGTTTCCTGGTTCACTACGTCCATGACAAAGCAACGGTAACAATTTTTGCACTTGGAATAAATGACAGACTGGACTTCAATTTTTCCAACTCGTTTTTGCTGCATTGTTGCTGCTGCTGTTATTTTTTCATGTTGGGTTAGCAGTCATAAATGGGAAAGGCGACCACATTCCCAATCAGAATTGCACTCAAAACCTTTTTTTACATTATGTGACTTGGAGCTAGTATTCTTTCCAATGGCAGGAGACAGTTTCCCTGAGAAGATTATGTAGCCGTCCTGCACTTCCCAATGATCCAGACCTGGTGCCGAACTGATCATTCACTTCGATCTACTACACATTTTGTTGTCAAGCCTTTACAATTATGTTGTTTCATTTTCCCCTTGAGGGTTTCCGCTCCATGCCTGTATTTTGTTGCGGAACTTTTTGCTTTCTGCCGTTAACTTCCCGTAATTAATGTACGGAGAAAATTATTGCTTCTCGTGAGTAGTTTTTACCAAATACACGGATCAGAAAATGTGATAGTGATTTCGGCGTCCAAATGGTCCGTTTTTGCCATTTGAAATTTTAATCATGGGCTATCGATTGCAGGGGCTTGGTGCTTGTTTACCTTGCATGTATGATAAAGATAGTGCCCAGTCCACTTTTTGTTGCACATTTAGATTTTCTGATTTTTGGAGAAACAGGATTTTAAAGGATGACCACATGTAAAGCCTGATGATGATGATTGTTTTTATGATTCTATTTTCCAGCTGTAGATTAAATATGAAACAATTGATTATGGTCTAGAAACACGGGGAAAAAACATTTCTTTGCTGGGCCAGACGAGCGCCCCTATGTGAATGCTAGGGGGGCGCTTGAATCTTGAATAGCGCTGGACAAGGTCACCATGTTCAGGACAGTCCTTGCTTAATGTTTGCATCTAACCACAATAGAACACTACTGTCCATGTGCTGTGCGCAGGCAACTCATATGTTTAAAATTTGGGTATTTTGATTTTAAAAAATCATATTTTAAGTATAAAAAGAAAGATTAGCATGCATTCATTCAATAAATTATAAAAATAAATATTAAAATATACTTAATAAATTATAAAATTAAGAATTAAAATACAAAATTCATAAAAAATTATTTTATATCTACTGAATAAATTACAAAAATATAGAGATTTAAATACAAAACACAATCTAAAGCATATCTATAAAAGAAAGTAGGTTTTAACATGCCAATAAATTACAAAAACCTTAAAATCTAATCATATCTTAAAAAATAGATTTAGCAAGCATTTACTCAGTAAATTATGATAATAGGGATTAAAATATAAATTTCTTTAAAAATTAAGCATACCCAAAAAAGTTGAATTTATTCAATAAATTATAAAAAATAAAATTAAAATTAAAATTAAAATATAAAACCCTAAAAATCTAATTATACAAAAAAAATTGAATTTAACATGCATCACAAAATGAATTTAAAAAATAACCATTAAAAAACAAAAAACCTAAAATCTATACAAAATTTGATTATTTTAACAATTCTTAACCCTAAAATCGAATTAGGGCCCACTGTGTGAGAGAGAGTACTGTCATTCCTCACCGACAAGTGCTTTGTTTAAATGGGCATAGTCAAATGTGCCTCTTATATTAAATTAAGGTGAGCGGCACCTTTTCTTGGGGTGTGATTTTTGAAGTAACGCTTTTGAGCAAATGGTTTACGATTGAATAACGAGAATATCAAAATCTCGTGATATTATCAAGAATAATTCATTTTCCTAATATCACAAGATTTTCAAAATCTCGGTGATATTTGTGACTATACCATGATGTTCCGTGGAGAAGGGCAAAACATCATGGGGCGGTGAAACACCCTCCAGCAGTGTCCGCGCTGCCCTGCTTTTGCATGAGCACACATGGGCTGCACGCTTCAGGCAGTCTAGTATACCCCTACCCCTTCGACTCCCCTTTTTTTTCAACTTGTGCACCTATGTCCGTTCCATGATGTTATGCAGGGAGGGGCAAAACATCATGGGACGGTGAAACACCGTGTCCACAGGATGCTTCAAGCAGTGCCAGCACTGCACCATGTTTGCATGGGCACCACGCAGCAGGCATCCCAAGTACGGTGCGTTCCACCAATTCAAATGCCCCCTAAATGACGAGGAAAAATGAGGGACCGTTCGCCCAGACCTCGTTCAGAGATCTGTAAGTTGAAAGCAAACAGCCGAAGTCTGATTCTTTAAAGCTTTTATCACAGTGCAATCCTTGAATCTGGTGGCTTAGCTTTCATAATGATATAGAAATGTATATGGTTGACCACTGGAAAAAAGAAACGAAAAAACGAAAAGCAAAACACGCCACCAAAACCTTCAGGCAGAACCAAGCCCAGGTCTTGGTTTGGTTTCAGGCAGCACAGTCCAAAGTGCAAAACCTGACCATTCTGAAATAGATACTCTAAAAAGTTATTGGATTCCCAACTTATCGTCAACCCTTAATTGAATTGAAAGCAAATAGAATCTTCACTAACGAAATTTCATAGAAAAAAGGAGACTTGGAAATAAACGGAGGTTCGGTTCGGATCCCCCCTAGTGCACTTTTAGCTTCTGCTGCATAAGGCAAGGAAATTCACTTTAAAAAGCTTAAAAACACCCCAGTTTGGAGAATATGACGAAGCTCAATGTCAAAGCACTCAGATGCGTGAACTTTGCCCAGACTCAGAGAGAGCTCCGGCTGATGAAGATTCTATAACCCCCAAGCTTTAAGATGAAAAGCAGTTAAGTCTTCAACAATTTCATTGATCCTAATCCCCCAAAACGGTAATCATGGAATTTTTGTGCATGCATTACCAAGTGGAGCGACTTAACACCTTTGGATATGGAAGCCTCAAGGTCTCCAATGCCAGAATTGCAACAGAACTCATCCATAGTTCCCAGCCCAGGTCAAAATCCACCCATGATCATCTCAAAGTGTGAAGCCTACATATCTGGCTGCAAAAATGTATTTGATGTTTTCTCCCGGAGAGGCCTCACGAAGAAATGTATTTGAAATTTTTTGGTATTGAATGTGGCCAGATATAGGTTCTGAATAAAGGATTACACTTACTTTCCTTGGATAATGCATCAATCCTCTGCTTGCTTGGGCGCTCCCATAGAGCAATTCCGAGACTCCTCCCACTGTGCCAACCACCCCCTACCTCCAACCCCAACTTTCTCCAATTACCATATTGAACCTGTCATCAACGTTCATGGGATTGATACAGACCATGCATCCAGAACCCCACGGAGAGCAGACCCCGTACGATTGCACACCTCCGGTGGATAACTGCAAGAGAAGCCAATCCATAGCCTTAGTTTACTGGTATCATATCATACTGATATTGCAGAACATCCTTCTGCCAACGAGACAAATAAAGACCAAGATCCTACTATTCCAGGAATATGAACTCAGAAAAAACCGAGAGAGAGAGAGAATAGCCAATATCCCAGTAGGAAGGATCAGGATAACCATGAAGCCATTAAAGCCAACAGAAATAACGAAACTCGACGCCCAGAGGAAATGCTCCTGGTTCATCATTCACTTGACATGCCACTAAAATACTTGCCAATTAAACCCCCAGCACAATAAAATCTCGCCAACAAAACATGGTTGGTTCCTCTATATCAACCAGATGCATTCTCTCAGGTACATTCCAACTCTTCTCCTATGTTAACCAAAAAGACTTGTTAATTTTTTTTATAGGCAAGCTGGGGTTAGGCAGACCCCTACCAGTTAATACAACTATACCATTGGGTTTTGAACCTGCAAAGTCTCAACACAAGGTGACGTGCACTAGCTGCTCCTACCAGACAAGCAGTTGGTTAAAAGACTTGTTATTGCTTCAACTCATAATCCCCAAAATGTGGATCCCACTCTAATAACAGCTGCAAACCATGATCACTAACAATTGCCTAGTGCATCTCATAATTTGGCCAGCTATGGCATACAATGTTGAGATATAGATAAAGAGAAAAACACGGATCTAATGAGTGGCGATCTTGCAGTTTGTCCCAGCTAGTGCCTTGACCCTCAGAAGATATCTCATACCAAAGCTGTAGAAGCCTAAACATGACATCACATTAATTTCAAACAGAGAGGAAAAGAGGACTCCGAAAATAAAGATGGATGTCACTTCCAGCCAAAATAGAAATGCTTCAACATGAGCTGAACTTTGAACTGGATTAACATGATCATCACAGTTAAAAAACAATAATTCAACAATACACATGTAATGACGAAATGCAAGCAGGGTATCAGATGCTTGATATCAAACTTTCCTATGACACTAGAAAGGTGATATACTAAAACATCTATTAGACTGTGACAAGATAACGACCATACACATTGCATATAGATATCTACTAATAACTCTGTTGAGGCATGGTAATTCCTTTTACAGCTTCACCATCATTTGTTGCTGACTCGTTCTTTCCATCACACAACACCTAGCAGCATTGACACTGAGCAAACAGTAATGTGCATTCGCTATTCAAGCTTTTCAGATTTCACAGTATGACTAACAGCCTAATAGTCCAAACACTTCTCATGGTATGCCGCCCTGTTGTGGTATTTTAAGAACAGTTCCAGCTACATTCTACCATTTACCCTATGTATCTAGTGAAGCTGTTGCCTTATGAATAGGGATGGCAGTGGACCGGGGAAAAGTGGGGCCCCGCCTCACCCCGTTTGGACCGGGGATGAAGGGTATGAAACGGGGATGGAGGCGGGGATGGACATACCCTTTTCCCCACCCCGCCATGATCCCCACCTCATCCCCGCCCCGCCCCGTCCCCTGCCACTTTTCCCTGCCTCATTCCCACCCCGCCTCATCCCCGTTTGAACCGGGGATGGAGGACATGAAACGGGGATGAAGGCGGGGGTGGAGGTTAAAATCCATCCCCGCCGGGGATGGAGGCGGGGATGGAGACCTTGTCCCCCGCCCCGCCCCACTGCCATCCCTACTTATGAAGACAAAAATTGTCACCCCCAAATCCATACATACACATTTGTTTGGCTGCATCAAGTCTTCTATACACTTGTGGATGATCAATCAGCAAGGATGACATCATTGTTAAAACTGAAGCATCCACATTTTATTGAAAATATCATGATGCATTATAATAAAAAAGTAATACAATTACCAAGTAAAAGAAAACAAGAACTTTAAGTGGCAGCAAAGCAGAAAACATACACAAAATGAAACTTTTTAGAGAAAGATGACATTAAGAGACATGGCTTGGCATGGCAATGGGGTACTCAAACAAAAAGTGGAGATAAATTGAAAATCAAATGTGACTATTTTCACAATGTATTTTATGGGTGGAGTATCTAGGCTAAAGCATCGTATTTAGCTAAAATATATCAAAGTGTTACCCCAAGCACATCAAAGGATTTGTCAGAGACCGTGAGATGGCAATGTCAGCAGTTGCTCAATGATTTAAGAGAAAGACAATAAAAGATGTATGATGTGAAAACAAGGTATGCACGGCCATGGGAGGGTGATTATAGTGATGATGAGTTTTTTATTTTTTATCTTACAACCCTTAATAGAGCATAAAGAATAGGAAACCCTGCAACTAAGGACAAAGAGGTTGTTGGTGCTTGTAGTAGTGGTGTAAGATGAAAAAAAACAGAGGAAGGTGGAACTAGAGGATCTACTATGAGCTTTTTCTGTCTTAGGACTGCCCTTGGGTCCCAACTCAACATTCACGTTGCTACGACTCTTAAACATTTGATTAAGCAAGTCAATATCGCAACAGGGAGATGGTTTTATGATATCTACATTACTCTCAACGCAGCAAATTCATTTCATTTTCAGGATATGGCATTAATCCTTCCAAGGTTTAGCCAAGACTTAGCTTAGGACCCCACTACTCATCGCATTTGGTTTGGTACAGCTATCGCATATGACAAAGAGAGTCATGATCTATGTAACTGGGACACGCTGAAATGGTCGATGTACCCGTGTCGACAAGCGTCGACACGGGGACGGGTGCTGGACACAGTGTGGGTACACTGTGGGTCGGGTCCTGCACTACTTCGGGTCAAGTCCAACCCTGACCCAAACCATTTTTTGTTTGATGTTGGTGAAAAAGCAAGGAGGAAGAAGAAGAAAGAGAAAGAGGAAAAAGGAAAAAAAAGAACCCGAGAAAGAAGAAGAAAACGAAATAGGGAGAGGAAGAGAAGAAAAAAGAATACGAAAGAGGAAGAGAAAGAAGTAGAAGAGGAGAGAGAGAGAGAGCATAACAGACTTGAAACCTTCGTCTTCTAATCTACCAAAGAGAGAGAGAGAGAGAAGCGGTGGGGCTGGGTCCTCACTTGGCACCTCCTTCGTCGTCTTCGTTCTCCTTCATGGAGAGAGAGAGAGAGACGATGAGAAAAGGGTTAAGAAATACCCCTTCGTCTTTTATATTAAAATTTTCATTCCACCTTCCTCTTTTTTCAAAAATTGCATTTAGACCTTTCTTATTTTTAATATAAACCTTAATATGAATCCACATATGATCCAGACTCTCTCTCTCTCTCTCTCTCTCTCTCTCTATATATATATATATATATATATATATATATATATATATATATATATATATATATATATATATATATCTATCTATCTATCTATCTATACAAACAACTACGCCTTCATCCCAAAACAATTAGGGTCGGCGATATGAACCAAAAAAGAAAATCATTCTGGGTCTTCCACATGAATCCTTCTCCTCCAATCATTTCTATCCAATGCCATGTCCTCGGTGAGGTTCAAAGCATTCATATCCTTTCCTATCACCTTCATCCATGTCTTCCTAGGCCTACCCCGGCCTCTTTTAACTAATATATTTTCCCATTTCTCCATCCTTCTAACTGGAGCATCATTAGGCCTTTGCCGAATATGTCCAAACCACCGTAAACAATTCTCTCTCATCTTATTTTCAATGGGTGCAACACCTACCTTCTTACTTATCTCCTCGTTCTGAATCTTATATTGTATTTCCACACATCCATCTCAACATACGCATCTCAGCTACACTCATTTTTTGAATATGATGTCTCTTGGCAGCCCAACATTCCGTACCATATAGTAAAGTGGGCCTAATAGTCGTCCTATAAAACTTTCCCTTCAACCGCAATGGCATTCTACGATTGCACAACACTGCAGTTGCACTTTTCCATTTCATCCACCCAACCTTTATCCTATGATTTACATCTCCATCAATTTCTCCATACTTTTGAATGATAGATCCCAAATATTTGAAACAATCATCCACCGGTTTTTCTTGCTCACCAAGCTTCACTACACTCCCATCACTACTTCGTTGCTTACTAAACCGACATTCCATGTATTATGTCTTACTCTTACTCAACTTAAAACCTCTTGCTTTAATGTCTGTCTCCATAAATCTAACTTAGCATTAACCCCCAGCTCTAGACTCATCAATCAAAACAATATCATCAGCAAACAACATACACCACGGCACATTTTCTTGAATTGATCTCGTAAGCTCATCCATCACTATAACAAATAGGAAAGGACTTAAAGCAGATCCTTGATGTAACCCAACCGTTATAGGAAAATTGGTTGTCACCCCTCCACAAGTGCGAACATTGGTTACTACTCCTTCGTACACATCTTTAATTATACTAATGTACTTGAGAGCAACACCTTTCTTCATCATTGTCCACAAGAGAACGTCCATAGGTACTTTATCGTATGCCTTCTCCAAATCAATAAAAACCATATGCAAATCTTTGTTCCTCTCTCTATTTCTCTCAATAAGTTGTCTAAGAAGATGTATAGCTTCCATAGTTGATCTTCCAGGCATAAAACCAAATTGATTCTCCGATATCATGACAACCTTCCTCAACCTAGACTCAATCACCCTCTCCCAAAGTTTCATAGTATGACTCATGAGTTTTATACCACGATAGTTTGTGCAATCTTGTATATCACCCTTATTCTTATATGTTGAGAAACTATATTTTGATGACACATAATATGATACCATGTCATATTTGATTTTATATGATATGATAATATGTCTTCTTGAAAAATGTTATATTATGACTGGATATGTTTTGCCATAAATCTAACGAGTATTTGATGCAAGGATATCTCACCCAAAAAGGATGGAGACCCCCTGTTCAAGTACAACCGTGGTGCAATCATACTCCTTGAAGAAAAAGCTTGATGAGCCATGCATTCCTAAAGATCATCTAAAGAGATCGGCTTCCTCAAGATGAAGATTTTTTTCTTCTTTAGAGTCATATGTAACAGAACCTTCAGAAGCATGCATATTGCATACTCATTCATAAAAGCTATATTTCATAAAAGTATACGATAGTTTCAAAAAGCACCTTTTTGAAAACCAATAATTGTACATTCTTACAAACCTTTATGAAAAAGGTATTTTGACATGATATATTAGCTCATGATTTCAAAAAGCAATAATTATATCATGTATAAGACAACTTAAAAAGAAATGATTTCAAATGTGTAGGAAAAAGACAAAACATGGAAATCGGCTAGACAAAGAAAAACAAATATAATAGGTTGTGAAAAGACTTTATTTACCTTTTTACAACTCATAGAATGTCGACTTACTTGAAGTCATCATTCTCTTTGTAAAACATTAAATACCTCCTCTAAAAATCTTTTTAAATAACTATCTTAATCCCACTCAAGAATGTCGACTTGCTTAAAGAAGTGACAATTTCTAAAGAAGTGACATTGAAAAACACATCATAAAGAAAACTCTTGATATGACTATGTACAAATAAATATCTCAAAGCATTTATTGTACTTACACTCATTTAAGTAAAGAAGTGACAATTTCTAAATAAAATACTTTAGTACTACAAATCATTAATTAGAATAAAGACAAAACTACATGATGGCCTACAAATCCAACGTTCAATGTACTATTGTAAGAAATAGATTTTTTACATAAAATATATCATACCTAAAAGGTTACAACGACTAGTGTACCCCAAATATTACTTTTATGGAAAGAAGACTTTTTCGAAAATCCATAAAGATGTTTTTTGAAATGACTTGACATCTCAAGTCCCAAAAAGACTATCATTTCAAAAAGGCAACGACTATTTTTCTAAGGCTATATAAACACAAACAAATTACTTATTTCACATGAACATGTGAGCTTACAACGAGAAAATTCCTATTCGATATTTGAAAGAGAGCCTAGAAAAAGAAAGAGAAAAGAAAGAGAAAAAGTCAAGAATAGCTCTTTAACAAAGAGTATCTTTTGAGTGAAAAGAACATAACATTCTGAGAATCCTTCATTCGTGCATTCATATCATTCTGAAGGTTCTATAGGAAGTATTGAGAGTAGCCAATACCATTCTTGTAGAAAGAGACTTTTTGAGAGGATAGGAGTTTATCCAAGTTCTCTTTTCCTTTAGTAAACTTGAAAACTGTTTTCATAAGGTTCTCAGTTTTACTTTTTAATTCTGAAATTTCTACTTGCAGATTTTTAGTCTTGGAGCTAGTAGAAGAGATTTCAGAAGTAATCAGAAAATTTTTCTTTTGTAACTCAGAATTTTCAATACTGAGTTTTTCATTTTTCAGCATAAGCTCTAGATTTTCAGATTTCAAATGTCTATTTTTGAGAATCGTTTTCCTTGATTCTTCAAAAAGTTCCTGAAAAGCATTTTGAAGTTCTTCAAAGGATAAATCAAGGGATTCACTTACAGAGCTTTCTGCCATGAAGCACATGTTGGCGATTTCTGCTTCATCATCGCTTGACTCTTCACTTGTGAATGGTTCTGAATCATCCCATTGAGCGTGCAAAGCCTTTTTCTTGAAGAACTTTTTCTTTGGTTCCTCAGTCTTGGATTTTCTTTTGAGAAGAGGACAGTCACGTCTCAAGTGACCTGGCTTATTACACTGATAGCACATGGAATCTTCCTTAGGGTCTTTTCTTTCCTTGTGCTTATTTGGAAGCTGATTCCTTCTCATGAAGCGCTGGAATTTTCTGGTGAGTAGCGCAATTTCAGTTTCTTTTTCTGAGTCCTCATTCTCAGAAAGAGCTGGGAAGGCTAGAGTTTTCTTTAAAGGTTGTTCATCTTCCCTTCTTTCCTTCATATGGACTTCATAAGCCATAAGATTGCCTATTAAGTCATCCAGGGTAAGCTTGGATAAATCTTGAGCTTCTTCAATAGCAGTAGTCTTTTTCTCCCAATCAGTTGTGAGAGATCTCAAGATTTTCTTCACCTTATCTGTCTAGGAATGGGTTACACCCAGAGATTTCAGATCGTTGGTGATGTTGGTGAATCTGGTGAACATCTCTGTGATGGGTTCATCTTTGTTCATTTTGAACAACTCATATTTTCTGACAAGAGATGAGATTTTGGCTTCTTTCACTTTGTTGGTTCCTTCATGAATAACCTCCAGAGAATGCCAAATATCATATGCAGATTCACATATAGATATTCTATTGAATTCATTCTGATCAATGGCACAATATAAGGCATTCATAGCCTTTGCATTTAGATTTGCCATTTTCTTTTCTTCATCAGACCATAAGCTATAGTCTGCGGATGGAGATGTGTATGGATGCTCAACAATTTTCCATACAGCAAAATCTATGGACTTGAGAAATATAGTCATTCTGCATTTCCAGTATCCATAGTTTGAGCCGTTGAAGAAAGGAGGACGAGATGCGTGTTGACCTTCAATATCACGAGCATAAGAGGTAGATGCCATTTGTGCTGGAAGACTTGTTATGTCGAAACCAGCAAACCTGCTCTAATACCAAATGAAATTCCACTAGAGGCACTATATATATATATATATATATATATACACACACACAATCATGTTTTTGTACCCTCATTTTTTTAAATTATCATGCCACACACTCTGTACTTGTACCTAACCCTGCATCGTACCCAGGTGACATAGGTCATGATCATATCACCGAGCTTGAAAAGAAGCCCTCAAATATGGGCAACAATCAAGTCTACTATGGACTTGATAAGAACAATCAATCACAAGGTGCACTAAAGCACATAAATCTCACAAAATGCACTAAGGCACACACTTAAAAATATCAATTTGTATTAAGAACAATGCTCAAAAAAAGCATATTTTACAAGGGGACATCAAAGCTTAATATATACACAAAGAGGTGGTTGGCTAGCCATTGGGCCAGCCTCCAACAGCTCCAAATAGAGCCGTTGGGAGCTGCCCAACGGCTAGTCAGCTTGGTTAAAGTACCTCAAAAAAAACTAAAATAAAAAAAATAAAAATACAAATACCTATATACGAATTATATTTGACAATATATATATATATATATATATTGTCAAACATATACGTATGCACAAAAGATAACTATACACTTATAATTCTAACACTCTCCCTCAAACTTATGGTGCAATCACCAAAGGTTTGTCCAAAAAAATGAACCTTGACGAAGACAGAGCCTTGGTAAAGAAATCCAAGTTGATATTCTGATGTCACATAGGGAAGATCTATAGTCACTCCCCCTCAAACTTATGGTACAATCACCGAAAGTTTGTCCAAAAAATTGAACCTTGATGAACACAGAGCCTTGGTAAAGAAATCAGAAAGTTGATATTCTGATGTCACATTGAGAAGATTTATGGTCTTCCTTAAGTACTCTTCATGAACAAAATGGCAGTTCATTTCTATATGCTTAGGTCGTTCATGAAAAGTGTGATTTCGAGCTATGTATATAGAACTCTTATTATCACAACATAATCTTGTAGAATTCTGAAGATGAACTCCCATATCTGAAATAAGTCAATTGAGCCACACAATCTCCATGGTAGTAGTGACCATCGCTCTATACTCAGTTTCTAGCTTCTGTGAATGATAAAGACATTTTTTGTTGCTTTTTGTACTTTCACGAAATCAAGGATTCACCTAGAAATACACAAAAACCAGTTGTTGAGTGTGTTATTTGGATCCCCTCCCCAATCAGCATCTGATTAAGCTATGAGATCTAATGAGGAAGAGGATAGAAAAACTCCCTTATTGTTGGTGATTTTAATGTATTTGATGCTGAAACTGCCTAGCCACGTGGACTGCATGAGCTATATCAGGTCTCGTAATACTTAAATACATAAAAGATCCAACCAGTTGTCTGAAGGGAGTTGGATTGTCCAAAGGAACTCCATCATAAGCTTTAATCTTTGTTCCAACAATCTAAGGAGTATCAACAACTTTGTTATCTGTCAGTCCTGACCTGTCAATGATGTCTAAAGCAAACTTTGTTTGTGACAATATATATCCTCTGGTAGAATATGACACATCTATTCCAAGAAAATATGTTAGAAAACCAAGATCGATCATTTCAAAAGTGCTTTTCAAAAGTTATTTTACTATTTTAATTTCTCCTTTTGTCACTCCTAGTAATCAGCATATCATCAACATATAGAAGAAAGATTACAATTCCTACAGAAGAATTCTTTACAAACAAACTCATGTCAGTATAACATGGTTTAAAACCATATTCAGTAATAACATTGCTAAATGTGTCAAACCAGGCTTTGGGTGCTTGTTTGAGCCCATATATAGGGCTCTTTAGCAATAAGGGTTCTAACAGTGATCATCCTAGCAACAGGAGCAAAGGTGTCTTCATAATCTACTCCATACTCCTGAGAATAACTTTTGGCAACTAACCTGACTGTATGTCCTTCCAAGGACCCATCACTCTTGATCTTAACCTTGTAGATCCATCTACAACCTATGGTTTTCTTTCCAAGAGGTAAATTTAGAATTTCCCAAGTGTTGGTACCTTCAAGGGCATCTAGTTCCATACGCATGGCTTTTTTCCATTTAGGTAAACCTTTGGCTTCATTGTAACAGGAGGGTTCAAAGTATGAATAGATGGCTAAAAGACAACTTCTATGTTTAGGAGAGGAGTCATAAGAAACAAAACTATCAGAAATCCTTCGAGTTCGCTCAGATCTACGAATGACAGGTAGTTTAATGAGAGGTTCTAATGATTCGTGAACACCTTGATTTAGATTTTCAGTGGATATGTTCCTATTTCTTCTAGTGTATACTATTGGTTCAACCGATGTTCCACCCTCAATAGAAGACTCCATAGAAGTTTCCTGATTATCAATATGATCATCACAACCATAATTAGAAAGTAATTTAAATAAGAAAGAGTAATCAACATTAGCATCTTGTGACTTACGTCTTTCAAATCCACTTTCATTTTCAACAAAGTTAACATTTCTTGAAACAAGGAGTTTATCATTTTTGACATCATAACATTTATACCCTTTTTGTGATTCAGAATAACCAATGAAAGCACAATGAATAGCCTTGGAAGATAGTTTGTCTCCTTTATCATTCAAAACATAACACTTACAACCAAAAATTCTAAGTCTTTGATAATCCGGTTCATACTTAAACAATTTTTCTAAAGCTATTTCATTTGATAGAGATTTTGAAGGCATCCTATTTATAAGATATAATAAGTTAGAGCAACTTTGGCCCCAAAAAAAATTTGGAACATTCCTAGAAATAAGTAGTGTCCTTGTAGTCTCTATAATATGTCAATGTTTCCTTTCTGAAATTTCGTTTTGTTGTTATGTTCTAGGACAAGATTTCTGGTGCAAAATCCCTTCATTTTTTAAGAATTGTTTGAAATCATTTAAAAAATATTTCCCCCCAGAGTTTGTTCTCAAGATCTTAATCTTGCTTTCAAATTGAGTTTTGACCATGTTATGATAGCTTTTGAAGGATGCAAACACATCGGATTTAAACTTAAATAAGTCCAACAGTATCTAGTATAATCGTCAATGAACACAACATAGTAAGATAAGCCTCCTTTGAAAACAATAGGAACAGGACCCCACTCATCCGAATGAACCAACTCAAAAGGCATAGAGTAAAATGTCCTTTGTCCAAAAGGTAAAGATATCATATTTCCAAGTATGCATTCATTGCATTCAAAATTGTCTTTGCAAAGGTCCTTAGCAATAGGCATAAAATTTAATTTCATTACATTTGGATTACCAATTCTATGATGTCAAACTTTGATATCTTTTGTTTGGACAATATTACAAAAAAGATTCTTTTGGAATACACAAGGGAGTTCATATAATAAAGATCTTCTTGCCTACAACATTTCCCAATCAATTTCCCGGACCGACAATCCTGCACCCAACATTTGTTTGATGAGAATACGATATCACATCCGTGATCCAAGATTTGAGAAACGGAAAGTAAGTTAAGATTTAATTTAAGTATAAATCTATTTTTTGGAATATAAAACTTGTTATGATTTGTCAAATCATTTTTAAAATTTTCAACACCTTTTATTTCCAAAGAAGTTTCATCGGCGGTAGAATCAAAAGGTGCATTTAAGTTAGGTTGACATTCAGATAGAATAGACTTATGTGGGGTCACATGAAATGAAGTTTCAAAATCTAGAAGCTAAGAACACATACCGAGAGTTGAGAAAGATGCAATGGCCGCCCCCGATGTAGATCCTTTGAACAATGGTTGTAATGCCTTTGTCAATTGTGACAATGATTTGGAAAGACCCTTGAGTCTCACAAAGTATTCTTCTTGCTTTGACGAAGTCATGGCAACCCTTTTTTCATAAAGTCTAGAGTTTTTTTTGAATCTAGGACATTGAGGTTTAATGTGATCAGGTTCATGACAATTGTGACAAATCACTTTGTATTCCACTCTATTTTGATTTTTGTTGATGTAAGGGTGTCGGTAAGGTTTAATATAATTTCCCGGTTTGGAAGCGGCAAGAGCACAATCAACTCCTTGATTGTTACTAGGTGTAGCAAGAACACTATCATGTTTGCTCATATTAAGCCTAATTTTTTCTCCACTAAGCTTAGTGAGGATTTCATGAATAGGAGGAGGTGATGAGGAAGATAGTAAAGAGGCCCTAGTTTGTTCAAATTCGGGTCGCAAACCATAAACAACAACAAACAACGACTACGCCTTCATCCCAAAACAATTGGGGTCGGCGATATGAACCAAAAAAGAAAATCATTATGGGTCTTCCACATGAATCCTTCTCCTCCAATCATTTCTATTCAATGCCATGTCCTCGGTGAGGTTCAAAGCATTCATATCCTTTCCTATCACCTCCATCCATGTCTTCCTAGGCCTACCCCGACCTCTTTTAACTAATATATTTTCCCATTTCTCCATCCTTCTAACTGGAGCATCATTAGGCCTTCACCGAATATGTCCAAACCACCGTAAACGATTCTCTCTCATCTTATTTTCAATGGGTGCAACGCCTACCTTCTTACGTATCTCCTCGTTCTGAATCTTATATTGTATTTCCACACATCCATCTCAACATACGCATCTCAGCTACACTCATTTTTTGAATATGATGTCTCTTGGCAGCCCAACATGCTGTACCATATAGTAAAGCGGGCCTAATAGTCGTCCAATAAAACTTTTCCTTCAACCGCAATGGCATTCTACGATCGCACAATACTCCAGTTGCACTTTTCCATTTCATCCACCCAACCTTTATCCTATGATTTACATCTGCATCAATTTCTCCATACTTTTGAATGATAGATCCCAAATATTTGAAACAATCATCCACCGGTATTTCTTGCTCACCAAGCTTCACTACACTCCCATCACTACTTCGTTGCTTACTAAACCGGCATTCCATGTATTCTGTCTTACTCTTACTTCCAATGTCTGTCTCCATAATTCTAACTTAGCATTAACCCCAGCTCTAGACTCATCAATCAAAACAATATCATCAACAAACAACATACACCACGGCACATTTTCTTGAATTGATCTCGTAAGCTCATCCATCACTATAGCAAATAGGAAAGGGCTTAAAGCAGATCCTTGATGTAACCCAACCCTTATAGGAAAATTGGTTGTCACCCCTCCACAAGTGCGGACATTGGTTACTACTCCTTCATACATATCCTTAATTATACTAATGTACTCGAGAGAAACACCTTTCTTCATCATTGTTACAAACCATAGAGGAAAGCAAAAATTCATCTTCTTCAACTTGAGCTCTTCTCAACTCAATAAACTTTCCTTTCCATTTTGGTTCAAATTGAGTCCAAACGGAAAACAACTCAATGAAGTAGTCTCTAACATTCTTATCTCCTTGTTTGATGTTTCTAGCTTTCCCTTGAAGATAATATTTATGAGCCATATCTGTTTTGGTGAACATACCTTTAAAATATTCCCATGCCTCACTTGCCTTTTTTGTAGCAAAAAAGATTTGAAGCAATCTTGGTCTCAATCCCACTTAGCATCCAAGATAAGATTTTAGAATTTTTCATGTCCCATTCATCTAACTTTTTATAATATTCCTCCATTGCTTATTCTCTCTCTTTTCCTTCAAGATTTGTTTCAACACCATTTTCGCATATAGTAATTTTAGGAGGTTCAAAGATAGTACATCTAGCATACCCCCATAATTCTTGACCTTTTATGAATGTCTTCAAGTCTTCTGCCCAAATGATGTAGTTGCTACCGTCAAGTTTCAATGGAGGAACAAAGTTGGAGTTGCTTGAGTTGTGTGTCGAGAATTCAACCATGTTGAAGCAAAGAAGAAGAAACCACAATCCAATGAATGGCAAAAAAATAGATCACCAATACGCTTTAGGAGGTAGCCTCCACGAGTTTACCATGAAAAGAAGCCCTCAAATATGGGCAATAATCAAGTTTACGATGGACTTATAAGAAAAGTCAATCACAAAGTGCACTAAAGCACATAAATCTCACAAAATGCACTAAGGCACACACTTAAAAATATCAATTCGTATTAAGAGTGATGCCCAGAAAAAGCATATTTTACAAGGGGGCATCAACCCTTAATATATACACAAAGAGGTGGTTGGCTAGCCGTTGGGCCAGCCTCCATGGGAGCTTCCCAACGACTAGTCAGCCTAGTAAAAGTACCTCAAAAAAACTAAAATAAAAAAAATACAAATATAAATACCTATATACGAATTATATTTAACAATATATATATATATACTATGTCACAGGGATTCGGCTAACCAAGTGCCACACTCGCGTCAACGCAACGCGATGCAGGTGCGCGTGCAGGTGCAGCACCTGGTGCGGTCAACCCGACCATGGCTGCGTGACCGCACCCAGGGTCATTTATGTAAAAAAAGAAAAGAAACCCTGTCGAGGGAGGCTCGCCTGAAGAAGAAGGCAAAGAGGAAAGAGAGAGGCAAGAGGGAGCTCACCTGAAAGGGGACCGGGAGGTCGCATCATTGGCACAGGAAGGACCGACGTCGGGTGGCCGAAAATCCAAGGCTTGTCGGACGTGGGGCTCGCCGACGTCAGGTGGCCGAAAAACGAAAGAGAGAGAGGGAGCCTGCGGCAGGGGGAGAAGGCGAGCGATAAGGTATGTTTTATCGGGTTTGGATCTGGGTCGGATCCAAATCCGACCCGAGTCTGTTTTTTTTTTTTGTCGCATCCCCGCACCTGCACCCATGTGACATAGTGTGTGTGTATATACATATACATATACATATACATATACATATACATATATTGTCAAGCATATATGTATGTACAAAAGATAATTATACACTTATAATTCTAAGAATGATCATATCACCGAGCTTGAATACAAAGTGCCTTCATATCATGATTTGAGAGAAAACCTTTTATTTGTAAATATAAAGTGAAAGCATATTGTGTTACGATGAAACAAGCCTGGAAGAAAATTGAGTGTGGCATATGTCAAATGGATAGACAAACAAAAAGACAAGGACCTTGATAAAAAAATTTGTCTATTGCCCCAATAGAACTATGTTTTTGAAATCAATTGATTTATTTGATATGCCGCAGAAGGTAGATGTTTTGATTTAATGATGTTATGTGTATGGTTGAACCTGAAAATGTGGTCCAATTTTTAACCGATAATGCAATAAATTATAAATTGTTACGACCCAAAATTCAGAAGATGGTGCGGATTTGAGCCCTAAGATCTGCACGCCCTTAGCTACAGGCATTGAGGGTCATCCAGGCCTAGGTGGGACACAAGAGCAGTGATATGACAGTTGATGTGCCTACCTCATATGTGAAAAAGTCAATAGACGTGTTTATACCAGAAGGAAGGAGAGTCGGACACATGCTAGTGTCAGAACCAAGAAGGGCCACCCGATGAGGCCTACATAAGGGGCATGAACCAAAAGACCAGCAATGGGACGTGCCCACTTCGAGAGGCTTCTTGGATCTTTCTTGAAATTAATTAGTTATTAATTAGCTAGAGTCTTAACAATTTAGAAGTTGTAATTAATGTACGAGTCCGAATAGATATTGGCCTCTAGGAGTCTCTCTCTTATTAACTTTCTTATTCTTGGTAGGATTCTTTAAGAAGTCGCAGTTAGTTTAGGATTGGACTCCAAACCTACACTATAAATAGAGGGTTGAGGTTGTCCTTTTATGGAATGAATAATATTAAGGTTTTTCAAGTTTTCTCTCTAGACAGACTCTCTCCCTTCTCTCTCCTCCCTCACGTTTCTCGCTCTTCTCTTTGTGATCCACGTGAAGTTAGGCCTCCTTAGGAAGGTCCTTCATCCATTCCAAGGGCTCAAACCCTACTTGTACCGGTATCTTCGCTATGGAGTGATCCCTACCTTAGAAATCGACGTAGGAGCCCTGTTAGTCATGGTTCTGGTGATCAATCTTTCTTATGAACGTGTCTCAGGTATTTATACCACTCTCTAAGGTTGTAAGTAGTGTATCGTTACCCGTATCAGTTGGGCTAATAATAATTGTATCCTATCGTAAACGTATCATAAATTTTCAATAAAATTTTTTAAAAAATCAAGAAAAAACATTAGTAAAAATTCTAAAAAAATCATCACATCAAATAATGATGAATTGCACAAAATGCAATGATAAAATCACATATGAAGCATTTATGTCTCTACGAGCTGCATAAGACGTCATCAAACATCAACTATCTCACAAAAACAATGCAAAGTATTAAATATCTTGCAATTAAGAATATGTCGAGACTCATACTTTCGTACTACATAAACAAAAATATTATGACAATAGTTGCACTCAGTTTTCAATCGGTTTCCACTCATTACTTGAGTGCCCCATTGCTATGCTGGATCATTTTCTACCTTATGTAAATCTTAAGGCAATTTTTTTTTGGAAAATAGCTTTGTAATTTTACTCATAATAAAGATTTTTTTACCTTAACCCATTTTTTTAATTGAAAAAATGGTGAAAATGCATTTTTTTTATCTTAACCCACTTCTTTAGGTGAAAAAAGAGTAGAAATGCCCTTCTAATGGACTCTAAACAAATGGAGAAGCTTGCCTCAAAAGGTATTTAAAACCCAAAATGAAAAAAAAATGGCCTTTTTAAATTGCACTGAAAGTGTATCGTATGATACAACACGATGTATCGTATGATACATTCGATACGGATACAATACACACTCGTATCGTATCGTAAAACCCAAAAGTAACGATATGGACAACCTTGCTCCCTAGACCTCTATCATATCTTAGGATCAGTCCCTAACCTTCCCTAAAGTCTTTTGAAACTTGAAACACCAAAACTGCACCATAT
Source organism: Nuphar pumila (assembly GCF_984573655.1). Classification (NCBI taxonomy): domain Eukaryota; kingdom Viridiplantae; phylum Streptophyta; class Magnoliopsida; order Nymphaeales; family Nymphaeaceae; genus Nuphar; species Nuphar pumila. The sequence goes on from NC_143263.1 coordinate 24,011,246, forward strand.
CGATTCGGAAAAACGCGTAGTTCGGCCTCTTCCACCTCACCAATCTCTTCCACGACCAACTTGATATCTTTAAGCCCTAGAACCTATGTCAGAACCTAACATACGTCCTTGGGTAACCCAAGAATCCCAGGACCAAGTCCCTTCAAATCTGGACCGTAGTCCTTACCAGAACTGGTGTGACCTAATCCTACCTAGACCTGAAACCTAATAAATCCTGAAATTAGCCTAACTTCCAAAAATCGCTCAGCCCAAACCGTGAATCCCTTGGGTCTAAAATTTGGAATCAAGCTTCCTTAGGATATTTAGTTTGAACCCTCCAAAAATCACGATTTTATCATATCTCAGTTCTGAGATATCGATTTTACAAACAGGGTGTGTTTGTCCCCAAACCCAGTCTGACCCTATCCTGTCATGTCTGTTCGTCCCATTCCAAAAACCATATTGACATGTCCATTTGTCGCTTGACCTTAAAAATTGGTGTGTACCTTCCCTAAGGTGTCATGAACATTCCCTACGAAATTGGGATATTTCCTCCACTGTTTGAGCGTACCAATTTTTTCTACTAAAACCTGTAAGAACCATCCACCCTCTTTACTTGATTGTAACTTTGACTGAACCTAGACCTAATCAAGACCACCTAAGCCCCAAACCTAACTTAGGCTCGCCTAGAATGCAACAGGTATCAAAATGAAGATTCATTCATCAACCATGGATCGTGAGACTCGCGATTAGATTTCAATAGGGCTAAAAGAACTACAGTGTGAACTTGCGTCCCTGCATAAGGGGATGAGTTCACAGTATGATCGAAGCATAAAATTTGGGAAAACTTTCAAGAATGAGTGTGGGTCCATGGGCAGCTTGTATGCACTGAAAACGCAATCTTAGGTAGTGTGCACAGTAACTGCACGCACAACAGGGGATTGAAACCTCCAGTATATAGATGATTGTGCACGCTCAGTTGCAGAAGACCCCTACAAAGAGCATTTCTTTGATCGGTTTGTTAGGCTATAGGAAATTACATATTGTGTGAGGAAGTGACTACAGTTCAAGCCGAGGAAGAGCAAACAAAACCCATCACTATAAGAATCTTCCTTGTTCAGAAATGCAGCCTAGTGACACTTGGTCTTGGCTGAACTAGCCGAAAAACAAGATGATGGTGAGCCAAAGGGACCTTCATCTAAGGTGAATGGCCCGAAATTGGTTCCTGCAGTGGGCAAGGAGCCTTGTGATGGATCGAACAACCAAAATGTATTGTCACCAGCCGGAGTCGAGCCATCAGTGGTGGGCTTGGAGTGGCAAGTTGAACTTTTTGCAGATACACGGAGTTGTTCTTATCCTGAGCTCGTTTCCACGTAGCAGTGTCCAAACTCTTTTTCTTAAACTTAGCTCGATTTGAGAGTTGGGCAATGGTCAGAAAACAATAAACGAGCAGCCACAGTCACCGCAATGCATGGGGTTGATCAAAGCCTCATGTTTAATCCTGGTCGAGCGACCAATCAGTTAGGTTGCGGTCTCTCCCACTTAGGGGGCAAAGTGGTGCGAAACATGGTGGTCTGTTACAGCCCAAATTTCAGAAGATGGTGTGGATCCAGGATCCACACACCTTTCCCTGCAAGCATTGAGGATCGTCTAGGCCTAGGTGGGACCCATGACTAGTGATGTGGCAGAAAAGTCAATAGACACGTGTTAATACCAAAATGAAGGAGAGACCCAAGGAGGGCCACTCAAGAGGGCCCACATAGGTGGCATGAACCAAGAGACCAACATGGGACATCCTCCACTTCCAGAGGCTTTTTGATCCTTCTTGAAATTAATTAGTTATTAATTAGCTAGTCTTAATTGTTTCTCTTTCTTAATTGTTTAGGAGTTTTAATTAATGTAGGATAGATTGGCTTCTAGGAATCTCTCCGTTATTAAGTTTCTTATTCTTGGTAGGATTATTTGAGAAGTCATAGTTAGTTTAGGATTGGACTTCAGGCCTCCACTTTATAGGGCTGGGGTTCCCCCTTTATGAATTGAATAATATTAAGGTTTCTCAAGTTCTCCCTCTAAACGTCCCTCTCTCTAAACGTCTCTCTCCCTTTTTTCTTTTTCTCTATCACCTCCCTCACGTTTCTCGCTCTCCTCTCTGTGATCCACATGAAGCCAAGCCTCCCTAGGCAGGTCGTTCATTAAGCCCTTCTTGTACATGTATCTTCGTTGTAAAGTAATTCATACAATGAAAATCGATGTAGAAGCCATCTCAGTCATGGTTTTGCTAATCAACCTTCCTTACGAACATGTATTTATACCACTTCTTAAACCTCTATCATACATTGGGACCAGTCCCTAACCTTCCCTAAAGTCATCCGAGACCCGAAACACCAAAATTGCACCCTATCGATTCGGAAAAACACATAGTTCAGCATGTTTCACCTCACCAACGTCATCCACGACCCAACCTCTAATATCCCTAAGCCCTATAACTTACATCAAACCCTAACACACATCCTTACGTAACCCAAAATGCCCTGGACCAAGTCCTTTCAGATTTGAACCGTAATCCTTACCAGAATCTGCGTGACTCAATCCTAAACCCTAAAATTAACTTCCAAAAATCACCCAACCCAAACTGTGAATCCCTTGGGTCTAAAATTTGGACCCAAGCTTCCTTATGATATCTAGTTTGAGCCCTCCAAAAATCACGATTTTATCATATCTCAATTATTAGATATCGATTTTACAAAAGGGTGTGTCCACAAACCCCGTCTATCCTGTTTGTCCCATTCCAAAAACCATACTGATGTATCCTTGTGTCGCCTGATCCTAAAAATTGGTCTATACCATGGTTGCCAGTTGAGGAAGCGGGAGCGGGAAGCGATACGTGAAGCGGGAAGCGATACGTGAAGCGGGAGCGAGAAGCGAGGCACTTTCAAAATTTTAGGAAGCGGGAAGCGTGGGACCACTTAGGAGCGAGTCGGGAATCATCTCGAAAGCGACCTAGGAAGCGAACCAGAAGCGACCTAGGAAGCGAGAGGGAAGCAAAAAAAATAAAAATAAAAAATACAAAATAAAAAAAAATACAAAAAATTAGGGAAACGCGGGGAAGCGTGCAGAAGCGTGATGGGAAGTGTGCTTCCCATTAAAGGAAAGTGTGCTTCCCATTTAAAAGTGGCGCTTCCCTGCACGCTTCGGAAGCGCGACGTTTCGCGCTTCCCCTTTTACCTAGGCGCTTCCGGTAACTCTAGTCTATACTCCAAGGTGTCTCGAACATTCTCTCCAAATTTGAAATTTTTCCTCCGCACTGTTTGGGCATACCAATTTTTCTACTGAAACATGTGAAAACCAACCTACCCTACTTACCCGATTTTGATTTTGACCAAACCTAGACCTAATTAAGCCCAAAACCTAACTTAGGCACACCTAGAATGTAACATAAGTCAACAAGTAAAGAGTTGACAGAACATTATGAGACTTTCTTTTCGACCTCATGTGTTGCCCACTGCATACACATGCTTGAGGACAATGGTAGCATGAATAACATAAAAGAAACAGTTGAATGCTACAAAAAAATTACAAAATTTATTTATAATCATGCATTGGTTTTGAGTCTAATAAGGAAATCTATCAATAGCGGTGAGTTGATTTGCAATGCAGTTACTAGATTTACTATAAACTTTTTGACGGTACAAAGTCTAGTAAAGAATATAACTGCATTTAAAAAGAATGTTTTTATTAAATGAGTGAAACACATCCAAATGCACAAAAAGAAAGCCAAAATAAGTTGTGGATATTGTATTTAGAAATGATTTCTAAGGTTCTTGAATGAGGTTGTTGAGAATCACTATACATTTGGCTAAAGTGCTTAAATTGGTAGATAGTGAAAAGAGACCATCCATGATTTGAATGGAAAGGGAAAAAAAAAACTTAACATATATGATGCATCATAGATGATAGGTAGACTACACAGCTATATCAACTTTTTCATGTTGTACCATGCTATTTGAATCATGCATTGAGATACTACCCACATTCAAGATAAACAAGAAGGTGAACAAGGGACTTTTTTATTACATCAAGAACCTGATCAGGATGAGATTCATAGAGAAATGGAGATTTATGATATGGCATTGTATGACATAAGGAGACCTACAGTAGTGTGAAACCATTCCTCGATGCATCCAGGTAATTTAATTTAATTTAATTTAATTTAATTTATCTATTTCAATTTCAATTGATGATTTGCTTGTGATATTGTGTATCTATTATTTTCATTCTTTTTTTTTGTAGTTATAGACATGTGGTGGGCTAGGTTTGGGAGTAATCACCCAAATTTGAGAGCTTTTGTCATTCGCATCCTTACTCAAACATGTAGCACACGTGGATCTGAAAGAAACTAGAGCATCTTTGAGCAAATCCATACAAATAGAATAGGTTGGAGCATGGTTTGAAAACCCAATGACTCAGGAATTGGCTCGTCCCTTAGTGACTCGCCAAAATCAACTCGGTGACTCGTTCGGGTTTTGTTAACTTTTAATTTTATGTAAAAATAATGTATTATCAATCAAATAAATACAAAAAACTACAAAAAGACATGATCACTTCCAAAATTACTAAATAAATCAGCATGCCTAGGCTAAAAGTAAGCTACATCTAGTCATTTTACTAATAACAAACCAAAGTATCGAACAGCTAAATCAAAACACAATTCCCAAATTTAAAGCTTATACACTAAGTTTCAAGTTTAAGCATTAAAATTAACAAGATAACAAGGTCAAACTCCACATTGTATGTGAAATAAAAAAATGAAACCCAATAAAGAAAACTAAAATCTAAAAAGTAAAAATTGAAAAAGAATTGAAGGCAACTTGGACTTAGTTAGAGGCTCTGTTATGGCAGTATTCCACCAAATAGCTATAGGCCCACAATCACATTTAGGGCTTAGGCCAGAGAGAGGGAGCTAGTTTCAGCCAAGTCCTAGCAACAACCGACCCAAAAAAAACAGAAAAAAAAAATCTTTTTTAGGTTTGAGAGAGAGAGACATACCTTCACTTACCGTTGGAGATCCTACCGTTGGAAGAAATCGTTGGTTGTACTTGTACCTTGCTGCAACCAGAGGGAGGAAGAAGGGATTGCTGCCACCAGAGGGAGAAGGAAGGGATGGGAAGGTTCGACTTGGGATGAAAAACTGAAAAAAGGGTGTAAACCCTAAGGTCGGGTTTCCTAAACCATTTTAAAGGGGCAGGTTAAAAAAAGGCTGTTTTTTTGTCAATTACAAGCCAGCCATAACAAGACTCGACTGAGAACTTAACGACTCGATTGACTCACCAGAGTCAATCGAGTCAGGCTGAGTTTGTGCTCAGAACAATCCTATCACCTAGGTTGACCTAGTAACTGGGCGATCCGGGCCGAGTCAACGAGTTTTCAAACCACGGGTTGGAGCATAAAAAGCTCCCTAATCTTGTCTATGTTAGCTACAACTTGTGGCTAACACAAAGGTAATATAAAGTTTATTTATCATTTTCATAATGTATGATTAGGGCTTTAGTTAATGATACCAAGCTTACAACTTTGATTTGCATGTCATCTTTTTAGGCAAATAGAAAAGTTATCACAAATATTAAGAAAAAAACACAAAAATAAATACAAAATAAATAATCAAGCCCATAAAAAAATAGATAAAGTTGAAGACATGGTGTTGACCATGTCCAACACAAGGTTGATTGTGCCGATGAAGTGTCACGGAGTGCCCAACATCATGTTCAGAGTTGTCATATCGACAGGGAACATGCATGCAAAGCGAAGTGTCTGCATGACAAGTCGAAATGTCCCCAAGTCTACAATTAGGTAAGATCACTGCATGACTAGGTTAAAATTATTTGCAAACACTAACCCCTTATTACATCCTGTCAATGCGACAGATCTGTGGCGATTCCAGTACAAATTCCTGGAGAAGGTAATAAAAATGTTGACCTGAATATTATTCAGGTTGAATTGAACCAGACCATAAAATCCATGGGTTAGGTTCAACTTATATTTTTTGTCAGATATCCAACGACCAGACCAAACATGAGCGCTTTGTATGTATTTTTTTATTTTTTAGTAAAAATACTCTTCAACTTGTATGGGTAAGTCTGCGTTTCCATTTTCTTGAACTGACATAACCCAAGACTAAATGTTATTTGGATGGGTTTGGGCGCACCCTGGAGGGTAGGACAACTTGTTGACAACCCTATCAGATATCATTTGCCCTGATAAAAAAAACACTTAACTATGGATATTGCTGAAAATCTTACTTAAGCTCTTGATAACAATCCTAACATTGAGTGAATCCATAAGCAGATTCTTGCTTTAACTGCAGCATCTATAGTTTCTTGATACCTTCGGTCCTCTTATGTGCCAAGTTCAAATTGGCATTTCATACATGTGAGACATGCAGTATAAAAATAAAAGAGAATAACGAAATCAATTATAAATACCAAATATCAGCAGCTCATAAAAGACCCAGTCAAAGTTTGAGATGCATACAAAGTTATAAACCATATGGTGGTTTGCAAAAAAGTTAAAAGGCACATGCCTAAAGAAGATATTTGTTCCCATATATTTCAACCATCATGCCATTTGAAGCATCTTGAGGTACAGCAGCATACAAATGGAGATACATAAAGGAAACAACAGTGTGCATGTGTAAATGTGCATTGGTAAAGCATGTAAAGTTAACCAGAATAGAAAAAGAATGAAGTTTATCCAGCAGAGGCACAACAGCACAAATTGTCCCATGCCACATGATACTGTAATAGCGATAGTGAAAGAATGTGCCAAATGGGCTAAGGGCCTCATTTCAGTGAACGCCATAAATTTGTTCGTCCATATTGCAGTGCCACTACTGTACAGACACCTTTCTTTCATTGAAAACACGGACCAATAACAATACATGGAATACATCTATTTCCCATTAAGCTAAAAATTTATTAAATGCTGTGTGGACTTAACAATAAGAAAACCCATCATCATCTGATATAGATGGATAGCAGTTAGTAGCACAAAAGCAGCAAATATGCTTGAAACTGCACAGATGACAAGCAAGATGCAATCAGACTAACATGCAAACTTGCACATCAGAAATTCTTTTTGCTCCACAGAAAAAGGAGGGATGCAGGCCTGCAGGTAAGGCAGAAAGATTGGGAATTGGCTGGATGCGCAATGAAGCAATATCACCACTTACATTATGGTGCACCCAGCTTCCCAACAAAATCTGGATTCAAGAAACAGTTCGTCCATAGCAAACAGATGCTATGTAAAGATTTTTGGCCCACTTCTCCTGCAAAACATAACACAGAATAAAAGTTTATAGCAAATACAAATAACGAGAAATAGAAGGCAAACATAAAGAACTAACGAAAAAGAAAAAACACTAACCTTTACATGTGTACTAGGAAATGCGGATGTGCGAAGTGTCTCTTGTGTTTCATCAGTGGGCTTTCTTCTGGGCACACTCAAAACAAAAGCAGCTTGATCCCATGTTGCTGCAGTTGCAGTTATACGATAACCATTATCCCACCTCCAATGGATGCCTTCACTAGGGTACAGAAAATCAAGTTCAACAACCTGAAGAGTAGCATGAATATGTCCAGTTATTTCATAATAAGAATGATACATAATTTCAAAGAGAGGAGGTCGGAGGGGGGAAAGAAAAAAAGAGGTGACACTGAATGAAATGCACATGCCTGATCTGAGAAACCTGCATTTCGAGACATGACAACTGCCCATCTACTACCAGCAGTGGCCATGGAGGTAACAGAGAAACCTTCCTTCCACTTCTTGTTTATCCATTTGAAAGGAAATGAATCACTAACCTTGTAGGATTGCTGGGCATATTGTGTACCTGCATTAAACATTCCAAAAGAAGATAATGGCATAAAAGAAGGAAAAATATTTGGGAACACAGGTAAAGTTGTAGTCTTAAACATGCATAGATTACCTTTTGACATTACCACTAAAGAGCTTCCATTGTTTGCTCCCGCTATTGCACTAATATAATAATTTTTCTCCCACTGTTCCATGATCCATTCCTTCAAAAGTGCCAAAACAGAAAATGCAATTACCAACCACGAAAACTTAAACATTACAGGAGGAACAGAACCCACAAAAACTTACCTTGTGAAGGAAAAAGTTAGACAATTCATAAACTTGAGAAGTAAATCCAGTTCCGGCATCCATGATAAGGGCCCACAGATCTGTACAAGATGCTACACTACTGATATATAATCCATCTTCATTCCCTTTTTCAATGTGCTGTGCAAGCCTTCCATCTGCGACGTTGTAGTGGTACCTAAAGAACAGCAAGAACAAAGAACTCATCAATGAGGCCAAGAAAGATAAGCTTCACTAAAAACATGGATAAAGAGAAGCTATATAAAAAACCCAGGCATTACCGCTGCTTCATTGGCCGACGGGCATTGTAAACGCTAATCCACTGTGTTGCAGGCATCCCCATGCGAACCTTCTTCTTTGGTTGTTCATCATCTTCCTCTTCAATTGTCAGACGTCCTCTCTTTTGCCCAACCTGATAGATAAGCTTTATGTATGTGATTAGGCATTAGATAACTTCCTAAGAATAGGAAAATAAGCTAGAGACAATAAAACATAGACACAAGGGTACCTTCTGAGCCCCATCTGTGTTTATTGGCCTTATAGCTGGATTAGGACCAATTATTCCATCAAAGAGAGAAACATACTTCGCATAGTTGGGTTCCTCATCAAACTTCAAATTTACAACATATTCAAGAAATTGCCTGAATGGCTGCGGGCAAAAGCAACACATGGCCTCTGGGGATGTAGCCATCTTCTTCTTACAAACCATGAAACTCTTATTCTCACCCTACAAACAGAAAATTTAAAACATGTTTAGCCCAAAAGAAAAGCAGCCCACTCCAAAAGCAGTGCGAAGAACTTCAAGACAGTTTGTATAACATTTATGCAGTCATTTCCTAGTTGTAAAACCATTAGCACTTAAAAAGGCACATGGTAAAAGCAAATTTATCATCAAAACAGATGGCTACAGATATTCACTTTAGGGAAGCTCTTTCATGCAGCCATTGAGAAAACTTGAAATGCACTCTAAATTAAAAAAGGGTGTGTTGAGAAGAGCTCAAAGCACAAAAGAGGCATCATGTAAAAAGAATGGAGGGGAAATAAAGGCTAACCTGATACCCTTGCCAAGGCAGACGGCCACGTAAAAGAAACACAAGGGTGTAAGCAAGTGATTCCAAATCATCCCTTCGACTACCAGTTCTTCCCAGGTGGGCATGTACACTGGCATAACGGACGGTTCCCCTGCAAACACTCAAAGTGATTGGTCACATTCCAGGATAGCACATTCAGGTCATAGTAAATGTGAAAAACTAATCAAGACAAAGACTAAACAGCAGAAGCCACATCACAGGGGTATGTTTTTAACCAAATGCTGAATTTACCTAAAAACATCTGGCCTTTGGTCATATTCAACATGTTGATCAGTTGAACTATCACGCCATTTAGTGGCTGGAAAATTATCAGGAAAATGAGTATGAGTCCTATTCATTCCATAGCAGCAGAGGTACCATGTCCAACTATAAGCACCAAAAAGTACTTACCCAACCCAAGATCAACAAGAAATAATTTTTTCTCTTCAGCAGTCCCAGGAGGGCCAAGCAAAAAATTTTCTGGTTTTACATCTCCATGCACATATCTGCAAAAAACAAATAAGATCTTGATGATTAGCCTGATTGTGATACATTGTGTCATTGAGAACTATGTGACTTACAACCATTCATACCAACTATACTGAATGCAGCAACCACTGGTAACTACATAACAAATGCAGCAAATATATGGTACCTTTGATTTCACAAACTAAAAATTCAGAAAGGGAACCATAACCCATGCAGAAGTAATATAATTATGCACAAAGAAACAACGTAATATTAAGTATGATCTACAAATAAACATATACAAAACATTCATAGAATACTGACCCTCTAGAGTGCATCTTCTCCAATATAGAGATTGCTTCTATAGCGATACAAGCTACCATTTCGGTTGACATTCTGCATTGAATACAAAAAGTAGGAATCAGAAAGTAAACAGAGAGGCATAAATAGATGCATCATGGAATTAGAAGTACACAACAACAGAGAAATCCAATCAGAAACTTACACATGAGCATTATTATTCCAAACATCCCACAGGCTAGGTCCCAACATATCCATTACCTGCAAGTTTTTTAGGTTAAGTAGTTCATAATATAAATAGAGAATAACCATAAACCTGTTAAAATGCACATTTCCAAGACAACAATTAGATACCATGACATAGTAATCACCCTGACGGCCTTTGTAGTGAACACGAGGAACACCATGACTGCCACCAAGTGTGCTGCATAAAAAGAAGTCCATCAAGGCATGTGAATGACATAAAGAATTAAAAAAAATCAAACGTACAAGATGATAACATGCTCAGAGATACTTCAGACCAACAGATAAATGAACTTACTTGTACACTTGCCACTCATAAGGAGGACCATAGTTACAACCTTTACTACTTCTGTGCTCGAATTTTAGAGCAACCTGATGTACATAGAGCCACAGAAAAATAAATACATATAGACGCTTTTGTTGTTCTCACAGAAACAACCATAAAATCAAAGGGCGCAAAAACCTAAATATTCATCAATCAAACATCTAAAGCATGGCATATGCCAGATGTCCTAGAATTTCAATACCTCTACAGGACCAGCAGTTGTCCTGTCATTTGCATTTGGAGCAGATACACGACGACCAACATATACTTGTCCAAAACCTCCCTTTCCCAACTTCCTTTCAATTCTGTACACTGGTGAACCACCAACCTGTACCTGAAGCAGAAAAAAGAACAACATATTCAAATCACCTTTCCCCAAAAGGGACAATATCTCATGTATAAAAATATTGGTATGAAGCTGAAAAAGTTTGTGACATAAGCCCACAAATAACTGCTGCCAATAGATCACAAAGAAGAAATGGAAGAAAGAAAAAGAGAAAATCTATGTGAGAATTCCCCAGTATCCCAAAAGATAAATTAGACTAATGAAGCCAAAGAATGGGCAAGCGGAATAGTCTTTTCATACTACAAAGCTTACTATTGGATTCAATATTGCACAAGCTTCATGGTGCATCCTCAATGTGGATAACATGATGTCGGCCAGCAATTAATAAACAAAAGAAAGGATAAATGGTTGTACAAACTGCCCCAAATTCAAACATGAAAACAGGAAATCAGCATTTCAAGGACCATGAAACGTACACAAATTAATAAGAGGCTACCCACAGTCCCATATGTTTTCCACCATAAGTGGCAATAAAAGATATGACTCATGGTCATTTTTCACACACACATGAGAAAATGAACAGAGTGCAATCGAATACAAACAAACAAAAAAAAAGGAAAAGATTGCTAAGATAAAATCAAACAATTCTGAACTAAAGGATAGGTAGAAAAATAAAAACCGTTAGAGCTTAAAGTAGATAAAGTCGGAGAATAGGAACGAGAAAAATCCTCTACAAGTAGCAAAAAGAAGGCATGAAGCCCTTAAACTTTATGTGAGGATTCGAATGCGAATGGGGGAAAAGATCAATTATCAGAATTTCTAAATGACTAGTTAAAAAACCATTCTTTCGATAAGATACCAAAAAATGAACAGACGAACAGACCAACAAACAAAATAAAAGATCAAAGAGAAAAGAAAAATCTCAGAATAGAATTCCTGACAATCAACGTAAAAAAAAAACTCGTAAAGATGACAGAAACTACAAATATTCACATAATCACAGAAAGAGGCAGTAACTTCGCTTTCTTCCAAAGACAGAAACCAAAGGAAAGAGATAACCGGAAAAGAATAGAAGAAACACAACGGCTAACCCTTTCAGGTAGGGGAGCGGTGCTCCCCTCGTCTTCGGCAGCAGGGACCTTATCAGCACTTTTTGCGCCGCTGTCGTAGTCCCCCATTTTCGCCACCTCCACCAAATCCTTCCCTTTGTTCTCCACGCCCACGTTCTCCCCACGATCGCTGTTCGCCAAAACCTTAGCCGCTTCTCTTTCTACGGAGCCGGCCGCTGCTCCTCCACCCCTCGCAGCTCTCGATCTCAACCTTGCACCCGTTCCATTACTCTTTCCCCCTCGCTTCTTCCTTCCTCCTTCTGCCGCCGCTCCACCGGCAGGGTTCCCGTTCAAATCCGCGCGTGGCTGTGCCCGGCCCTTGCGCACTCCACTGCGCAGAACTGGCATCGTTCACCCATTCACTCTCTTGCCTCCCGAAACCCTAATCCTCCCTCGATCACTCTCAATTTTATGTCATTTACGGCGGCCGAACCAAAAAAAAAACCGCCGTAAAACCGATCTTCCGGCGCCGTCAAGCCACCAGCCTCATCCCGCCCCTCTCCGGAGAATACGCCGCCGAACGGCAACAAAACCTTAGAAAATCGCGTGGAGAACACTAATGAACCACCTAACACGACAGCTCGTCAATCGCTCCTTCCCAAGAGCTTGATCTCCGCTCTCCGAAATCGTTATCGACCGGAGAATCTCGGTACAGTCGCATGAAAAGGAAAAACGCGCGCGAGAGAGAGAGAGACGGCGACGACGTGGAGGACGAGAGAGCGAGGGTTTCGTTTGCTCTCATGCAGCAGACGCTTTGCTTCTGGTAAGGAACGCGATCAAACTTGCAAAAAGGACATTTTATAGACGTATATAAATCGTACATATTTCGTATCCTAATCGTATTCTGGAACCTGGGAAATACCTAGCCGTCCGATCGTCGCGATGGACGCGAGCAGATGAAGACCGCCACTGAATGGATACCGCAGTACGTATAAAGCACGCTCTTTAGACCGTATTCCTTTCGTTTGCGTCGGGCTTTGAGAGAGATCCAGCCGTCCGATGATGAGTAGGAGCGACGGTCTGGATCGACTCGTATGAAGTCAGATTCTTTTCGCATTCAGGGATGACAGCGGTCTGAGGAGAAACGGGTCCCACCCTGCCTCACCTCATTTGGACCAGAGACAGAGGACATGCAACGGAGATGGAGGTGAGGATGAACTTAGGCTTTCTCTTTGCCCTACCGTGCCCAGTCCCTAATCCTCTTTGTTAAACATTCATCTCCTACTCTAGGAATGGCAGTGGGTCCCACCCGGCCTCGCCCAGTTTGAACCAGGGATGAAGGACATGAAATGGGGATAGAGGCAAGGTGCGGAGATGGAGAGCAGGATTTTGAGACTGGGCGAGGGAGGAGACCTTGTCTCCTGCCTCAGTCCCTAGATAAAAATCAGCACCGCTCAGGGTAGTTTCAAATTTTTAGTTCGCCTATTGAGAAAAATCTAAAAAACAAGAAAAAATCTAGTCACACCATTTTTTTTCAAATCTTTCTGCTGTTGATTTTTTAAGGATTACAAAAACTAGTTTAAGTGTAATTGGATGATTCAAAATCTGATTTGACATAGATTACATCAGTAAGATTGTTTTTATAAAAAACATCAAAATAAAATAATGAAAAAAAGAGGCTTTATAGGCAATGGCAACAATAGCACATACAAGCCCTTTTCAAAATATCATTCTTTTTCATGATATTATCACAATATTATCATGTTATTATTTGGATATTTATATGCTTTGTATATTTTTTTATTTTCAACATTTTTGCTTATGTTTTTATATATTTTCTTATATGTTTTGAAAATTAATGCATTGAACTCTTTTTAGAATTTTCAATAAAACATTTTTTAGTTTATCCCAAGAGTTTACTTGACTAAGAAAATTTAGATAACCAAATATGTGACTCATAAAAGTACAAAATATAAACATAAATACAAGTTTAAAGCATAGATATGAATGATGTAGAAATACCATACAATTGTCCTTGTTTCACCTATGTCCTAATCATATGGCTGTCAAGGGTTGGGTTTGGGTTGACAAATAACTAGTTTCAGATTTTGACAGCCATGAAAATATAATCCTAAACTCAAACCCCCATAATTTTGGAAATTTATTTTATTAATATATATATATATACCAGTTAGGTCAGGTACCCAACAAAAAAAACAAGTCAGATACCCAACAAAAATTATGACCCAAACTCGGCTCGTCGGGTTCAGGTTGACTCTAATATTATTCAGGTTGGCACTTTTCATGCCCATACCTAGTAATTGAGATTCAAGTCAGGTACTCAATGCAAACAAGACCCATTGACAACCCTACCAAATCTTAATTCCTAAATTATAATTATATCATATTATATCATGAAACATCATATCATAATCATGCATATCACCAGCTAGCTTAGGGGCTCCCACTTGGGTTGGCTTGGGTATTTGTGTAATTTTTATAATTATTGAGGCTTTTTGTATTCGGTTGAAGTATAGCATATGGCCATGTAGTTTAGGCAGTTATGTAAGTTGTGGTTTATATAAGGCCCAACCCAAGTGTGTAGCTCGTATTTTGAGTTGCTTAATGCAATTTGAAGATAAGTTTTTTTAGAGCTCGCCAGTGGAGGTCGCCTTTCTTCTAAAAGGGTTAAACTCAAGTTAGTTAGGTTCATAGCTACTTGAGAATGTTCTTCTAACAACCTCAACCATCTCATAACCCCTTGAACCACCCAACTTTCCTCTCAAGCCTCCCTCTCCCAAATCTACCTCATACTTTTTTCTTCATCTTTTTCATTATGCAACACCACTTTTTCTTGCATTTTTCCTTTGAATTCTCTACTACCAAACATTCTAAAGTGAATGCAACATTTGGTATCAGAGCATCGATGATTCGATTATTGAATTCATCAAACATTCACTTGAGGAGCTTAACATGCAAAAAGGATCAGATCTTGAAGTTTCAACAATTCCAATTGCAAGATTAAGTGTAGAAGTTGTTATACCCAATTCATGTGAAGGATCTACTACACAAGGATAAAACATATGTGAGTTTCATCTTTAACTCATCTTGACTAAATGATCTTGGTGTCAAAGATAAATCTTGTTGAGTTCTTACTCCACAATAAAGCTTGAATAATTGGACAACAGACCACTTTTTTAGAAGGATTTTCAAGTTTAGCTATTATTTTGATTTGAGTTTGATCAATATTATAGATTAGTAGAGAATATGATAAATAAAGTTGAATTTGAGGGTGTTTGAGAATTATATGAATCTTGGGTCAAATCTTGATCGAACTCACATGGTGCATGGCATTGCCCACATTGAAGTTATAAGCTCGAGCGATTTTTTAAGTAAATTTCTATTTTCTTGTTAGAATTTTATTTTGGATCAGATATATGTTGAAGTTTAATGTATTGCATGGAGTTTGAAGTTAGTTTCGTAGTAGATTGAAGTTGGAGTGGATTTTGGGTTGGTTCTTGATCGAATTCACGTGGTGCACATAAAACTCACGTTAGAGTTCTTAAGATCTTGATCTTATTCATATATGACATTAGTTGGGTTGAAAATCCTGTTGAAGTTTCAAACTCCTTCTGTTAATTGGAGTGTTTAGAGTTTTTTGTTGAAGGTCGGTACTTTAAATTTGCATATTGGGTCCCGTTCAAAAGAAATAGCACTAAGTGATTGTTCTCTTAACCAAGTGCAATTTCAATTCAAAACAGTCTAATAGAGAGCAAGAATTTAGGGTAGATTAAAAAAATCATAACTCTCAAATTCCATGAAAATTGAGTCTGGAATTTTTAATGTGTCTCCTCCTATATGTTATTTTGATCTCCCTAAAATTTTACATTTTTTTGTATACCTACATCTTGGGATATTAATTTTTTGGTGTACCCTATTTTAACCTTACTGTTATTTCTTGAAATTGTCATACTCATACCTATTTACTTTGTAAACCCACCTAACCTAACTTAGACCCAATAATTTTGCCTGATAATTTTGCCTAAAATCTGAACTATACACTCTCAAGAAACTATACTTAAAGACCAAACCAAGCCTTGACCTAAAATTAATCCTCACATGACCATTTTACTTGTAAGACCCTTGAATTTTCTAAGAAAAATTCAATACACGATGAAATTTTAAATTATATGTTTATGTGGAACTATGTATACATATATGTAGGTACATGTATATACATATGTGTGTGCATATTCACATGTATAAATATATATATACATCAAAACGAATATTTAATCCCTAAGTTTTATTTAATTGTATAAAGAAAATTTGATGAAGACTTGTTGAAAAATGATTTTTTATCGTTCAAGTTAGTTTGAGACTTGCAACCTTACGACCCGGAACGCAATTTTGAACTTTCCACGCACGTCCGAACCTTGGCGCAATTTAGATGCTTAATTAAGAAGAAAACTTCGAATGTCTTCTTGAGTGAGCTTTCCCGAAGTCTCGAAAGAGAATTTGGCTAAGCGTCGCACATCAGGAGCACTCAGAGTGCAACCCATGTCGACGGAGCAGACCCAAGCTGGCGCGCCTAGGCTCGCAGGAGGGTGGGTCAGGGGCAGCCGTGTAATATAGCCAAGTAGGCAAAGGCGTCCAAATGGGTTGGGCAGTGGCATTTTTGAAAATGTTTTCAAAAAATTTCAAACGTTATATTCTGGTTGGGCGTTGGAGAGGCCATTCTGAAGAATTACGAAGGTGCCACACCCTAGAAGGGCATGAGCACCATCCCACTGTCCATTTTTGCAGATTAAATCTCGACCCCACGTTTCAAAATCATAGCCCTTAAAAGGCTACCTTTAGAGAAGGAGGAGAGAGAAAGGAGGGGCATTTTGGGCTCTCTCTCTCTCTCCTCTCCTCTCTTATCTCTCCCACCAAATTCGTGGAACAACAGTGTGCATCTTCTTCCTTTTTGCAACATTTTTGTGTAGAGGTGAGTATCAATCGGGACTCCCCTCTACCCTTTAAACGAAAGGGGGAAACCTATTCCTCCATTTGCACACATCAAAGGTGAGCTTTCCATGATAGTTCCAACTTTTTTCTTTCTCTTGTACATTCGTAGCATGATGCCTTTGGTTTCCGCTTTTCTTGCATTTTTTGAAATGCAAGGGGAATGGCGGATTTGTGTTGTTCGTTATATTAGTTGGTCAATGCTTGCATACTCTTGCTCACGCACAGGCACACTCCTAGCATCCATTTGTTTTTATTTTTTTCTTTCTGTAAAAATGTTGGTTTATGCATTTTTTTTCCTTCATTCTCACATTGGGGCAACTTGGGTGGGCGTGGTCTAAACCCACATGGTTCAAACGCACCCCATGCGTTGACTTAGGGCATGTTCATGCTGCAGCCACCGCCCGTAACCAGTCGTCTACAACATGACAGTCGTGCCTTGCGGTCTCTCTCATTTCACTGTTGGAGACTCATTTTGTTTTTGGGTGTCTTCCAACCTTATTCTTTGGTTGTCAATAGCTCAGGGTTTTGCCCTGTTATGGCAGCAAACCCGAGGTTGTCCAACTCAGTTTCAAGGAGGCAAGGAAGTCGTGGGCTGGACATATCCGGCAACAAATGCCCCTCTTCGGGGTTGGCTTTGGTCGGATTGTTGCTGGCGTGAACCAGTCTGAGCTGAGCCATCCCGATTGTAGGGTGTGCTCATGTGAGTGTCAGGTCTGGACCGTGCCCGGTCCAGTGCAATCACGTGTTGAGCGTTCAATCTGGGCATGTTTCGGGTGCCCAATTTCACCTTTTGCCCCGCAGCCAACAAACCACCTGCGATGTAGTGTGTCCGGGTGCTTTACTGCAACAATCGCTGCAAGTGGGTCGGGTTCTGTCTAGCATGAACCCACCTGCTATCGAGTTTTCCACAGTAGGCCATCACCAAATGAGACGAGTTTGAGCCTTGTTTGTCAGCTGGGCCTAAACCATTTCAATTTGGACTTGGTTGTGTGTGTGTGCAGCGGTTTGGACTAGGTCTGGTCCCACCTGGACCAGACCCGATTCCTCAGGCGCACCTAAACTAGGTGATGTTTTTTCCAGCAATCGTTCACCCCGGACAGGTTGCATGCATTGCGACAGTGCTACATCGTTCCTACCCTGCTTCCCCTTATGTTTTGTTGCAGCTAGCACATTTACTAGCCTATTATTCTAAGCGGCCTGCAACAGGCTCGTTCCCAGTCCCTTGCCGATATCGTTGAACGCTTTTGGATGGCCGCACGTCCCTACTGCCTCCAAGTTGTGGCAGGCACGGATTTACAGCCACATGGGCTGTGAAACACGTGCCACATTGACTATTTCTTTGTTGTAGTTTGTCCCTCTTTGTGTTGGGTATTTGGTTCACTTCGTTGTCGTTCTTGTTCACAATTGTGAGCTTTTTTGTGGCAACATTCTCCTGCGAGATTTTTTGCAATGTGGTGCCCCTCTTATGGTTTGGATGTGTTATAATGAATGGGGGCACATCGATGCCAATGCCTGAGCTTTACTCTAAGGATAGCCACATTGACGAGATTGCACTTTAAAAATAGTCATCGCCGCATGTTGAGTGAATCGCCATGTATCACGTGCACTTTTTGCATATCGTGACACATATACGAACTATTTATGACAAACATGTATAGAACCGCTCATGACTTGCTTAATGATGTGGCGAGTTTTAAAACCTTTGAAATATTGTTGCATGATCAAAAATCTATAGAGCAAATTGTTGTAAAATGTAGCGTGCCAATATATTTCTGCAATGTATTATTATTGCACATCATGACACATGCATGGGAATCTTTCATTAAATTGCGTATGAATAATGGCGCGATGCGTTGCGATTATGTGAATCGCCTTTGCGGTTCATGGCACCTAATGTGATGTGGCACGAGAAATGTAAATGCTTATATTGTTATACCATGTGAAAAAGTGTATTTGCTTACGTATCATTAGTTGTTGACCAGTGACACTTTGCACATGACATGTTAGCCTTGGCCTCCTAACCCAAGTGACAAGAGACACACTGTAAATCTATCGCTCCCATAATGAATATAACAATATCACTATTGGCTATACCATCCACCCCTTACAAGGTAAATATAGTTTTGAATGGGCCTGAATGATTCTTTTATAGGATTTAACATTTTCTGAGCTTTATATCTGTAGGCAAAACCAGAGCTCAATAGCCCAAATACCCGTTTAGGGTAAACACTAAGGTCATATGTACTAAGCCCATTCAGTGTTACTCTGTAAAAACAAGCACTCGCTTGTAAAGGCGAAACTATATAAGTTTGTGTGTAGACATGACTCATGAAGCGAATGAGTGCTCTATTTGCACTTTTTTTGGTTTAGAAAACTCATACAACAAAATTTTGCAAGAAATATCATGCTACACAACAATTTCTCTATTCAACGACATTTGAAAATAGTTTGAACCTTAGCCATAATATTTTATAAAAAAATTGGACATTTTAGTTCAAAATCCACATGGTTCGACTAACCCTTAATCTTATCATTTTAACAGGCATTTATTTATTCATGCAGATACTAAAATTTATGAAAATGGGCATGAATAAAATTTTAACCAATCATGCATGCATTATAAACTTGTCAAATATAAAAATTATGTCTTTGATAGAAAAAACTTAAAGACCACTGCGTTCTTGGATTTATTATGGTAAAAAAATTATTATATTATATTATATATTTTTACTAAATTTTAAGCAGTACCTGCCCTATAAAAACTAAAGAAAATCCTTTTTAAGAACCTCAAAAAAATCTAGAAGCTATTTAAAATGATCTTAATAATTTTTATAAATTTTTTTGCAGAGTTTCCTCTATAATAACTCTAATATTCAAAAAAAGGTTTTGAACTTGAATTTGAGTTATAAAAATTTCAACATGACTTTGCGTTATAAAAATTTGAATCAAGGTTTTAAAAAAAAATTAATTCAAATATCTAAAAAGGATTTTGAAATTTTTTAACAGAATTCTCTTTATAGAAATTTGAATTTTCTGTAATATTTATAAAAATTTTGAAATAATTCCTGCTAAAATAATTCAAAACTTTTGAAATGTATAAAATTTTTGCCAGAACCCTGGTTATAATAATTCAAAAGTTCAAAAATATTTATAATTTTTTTGCTAGAATTATTGCTATAATAGTTATATTTCTAAAAAAATTTATTTTTTTTTGCAAGAACTACTTCTATAGTAGTTTTGAATGCTTAAAACGTTTATAAAATTTTTAACAAAACCTTCCCTGTGTAGAGGTGAGTTGGATTAAATTCAAACTAAATTGCCTCAATTTAAATCCAAAAAAAAATCCTAAGGGTTTAGGGAAGGAATATGAGGTCCTATGAGCACATGCTAGGGTCTAGATGAAGAATACGAGTACTAACCTTATTCATAAAAATTTGAGCAACACTTTCGTAGTAGAATTTTTGAATTTATATTGAATTGAGCAGAACTTTCGCTATCTGGACTCAAGAGACCGATTTTGACCCATCAATACTCCTTCAAAGAAACGAAGGTTGCACTTGGATAGAGGGAAAAGGCTTGGAAGGGTTTGTCAGACGAAACCAGGATTTTAACAGAGGTTTGGGTTGAAAATTCTAAAGAGAAGGGCTAGGGTTAAAGAGAGAAAGATATGATTTAGGAGAGAGAAAACTAGAAAGAGAAAATGGGAGAGAAAATTATTGTAAAGAGAGAATGGAGGGTGGAGCTATTTATAGGCCCATGAGGAGGTGCCACCCCCCCCGTGGGGCTCACACCCCTTCTAAGTGTCAACATTTTGAGAGGGGAGGGGTGACTCACCCTCTCCCTTGTCATGTGTTAGCAGTAGAGAGAGGGAGAGAGAGTGTCACCCTTTCTCTAATATGGAGATACCTAGAGAACATGGTTTTTAAGTACATGGTTTTATGAAAACCATGGGCTATCTATTAAAATATATTAAAATAATAATAAAATATAAAATTATATTTTAATATCTAAATTTTATAGCTAAATTGCCCTTATTCAGATCTCATGTAACCAAAATGCCACTTGAGTATAGAAAATTATCATTTTACTCTTCAGTGGTTTAGAAATTTACCTAAACTTGCAACTAGGGTGGCAAATTATTGTTTTACCCTTGATAATTTTATTAATTTCCTAAAAATGCCTCTGACATGAAAAATACCTTTTCACTCATGTATAGTTGGAGAATTTACCTGAATATGTCACTAGAGTGGTAAATTATCATTTTGCCCTTGACAATTTAATTATTTATGAGTATGTCCCTAAATTATGGATTTTGAGATCTTTCTGCTTGAATAATATCCAAATCAAATTATCATTGAAAATTTTCAGATATTATAGGTATGACTCACTAGTCTCATTCAATGTTATGAACTTGCATTGTTGACTAAAGAGAAAGCAAGCCCACTTGAGTGCAAGGCGGAGTTGGCTAACCGATTACTCTATATTTGACAAGTGACCAACAAGGGCAAGAGTACGTCCGAGCATGAGAATGGGCTCAGTTTAACACCCAAGCAAAAAAAGAGTGACAAGATCTAACCAAGATTACCAAAGAAGATGCAAATCAAGAAGATCACCAATGAGAAGATGGGGGAGCATAAAAGGCTTGGCTTATGCTATTATTGCAATAAAAAGTGGTGATCAAGCCATAAATGTAAATCCCTCAATATGTACATTGAAGAAAGTGAAAGTGAAGAAGAAGGAGAAGAGAATGAGGGAAAAAATAAGAAGACAAGATCATCCCAAGATCTATTATGCTCTTACCAGGATAGTGATACTCCAATGCATGTGCATGATCAGGAGGTTCATAAATGCTTTCATATCCATATTGGTGGATACCAAATCACACAAAACTTATGGAGTGCTCACGTAGCCAAAATTGTGGGATGTGAGGTCCTCCCCGAGCACCAACTTGCAGTGGTGGGGAATGGATTCAAGCTCAAATACATGAGTCAATGCCCAAACATAGAGCTCATGATTCACTGCCACAAATTTCGAGTTGATATGTTTGTGCTGTCTCTAAAGGTGCTGATGCCATGTTTGTGATGCAATGGTTGCAATCCTTGTAAAGTGTGATATGGCATTTTTAAATTTTAAAAATGATTTTTTATCATGAACAACAAAGGGTTGAGATCTAAGTCCAAAATGAAACTCCCCTACAAGAGATCAATTTCAAGCAAATAATTGAGGAAGCTAAGGCTAACCCCCAAAACATTACGATGAAGACTCTAGAAGGTCCAAACTCGGGCCAAAAGGCCATAGCTCCAAGAATTGAAGAGCTTATTAAAGAACTCATAGAGAAAGAGCCAAAGGGACTTCCGCCCATGAAGAACCATGACTACTACATTCCTAGTGTGATAGTGACCCACTTAGGCAAAGAATGACCCTACAAGAATATGAAATCACATGAAGATGAGAAAGATAATGTAAAGGTAAATGTATTTTCATATGCCTTGTGTGGGTTTACACAATGAAGAAAAAAAGGCATAAACAAGGAAAAAATGGTGAAAACTCAATCCATCAAAGAAGGAATTCAACCTACCATTCTACAAGAAATATCAAATAGTAAAGAGATTAACATAATGCAAGTGCTACCCATGGTAGACAAAAAGTTTAAAGAGGAAAACTCAAGAAAAGGTCAACAATTTGGGTAACCACATGGTCATCAAAGTGACCATTTGAGGCACTATATGGGAAGACCCCCCCCCCCTCCCCCCTCATGTACTTTTTTACTTGAGTGGAAGTGCAAGGACCAATGTGGTTGATATGACTCTCATTGCAAGAGATCCAGTTTTGAAAAGAATACCTCTTGGAGAGCCAAAATATAGCATGCAACCACTTGGGACCATGAGGATGACAACATGACTAGGTTTTCCAACTACTTGCCTTGAGGATAGGCAAATTTTAATGGGGATGAGAATGTTACATGCATTTTTCTATGTTATCATCATCGAAGACCTCTATTCATATATGTTGGCCATCTAATTTGGGATCTCTCATATACTGAAGGCTAATTGACTCTTCTACATATCCGATTTTAGGTGTCATCAAAGCTACAATTTTTTTATAGCTACCATTTTTGAAGACCAATATAGATCTTCAAGCTGGGTGATCAATGTTACATTAGTATATTTTAACTCTTTCAAATGCCATCATTAGGTGCATATACCAACCACACAATATATGAAAAAACTTAAATATAATAAACCCTAAACAATAAATTCGGTGACAATTATTAAATAAAATATAAAAAATCCACAAAAAAATCCACAACAACAACCAAACACAAATAAATAAATAAATATATACATATATATATATATATATATATATATATATATATAAACACCCACAACATGGGTTTTTTTATATGATCATATCTACAAAAAAGAATCATTAAATCGTTAAGAAAACAACAAAAATCAAACATTGTGCCCAATATACCATATTTATTATACAAGTTTCACAACATATAAACAACAAATTGGACGATAGAATAAAAGCATATAAATTATCAAAAAAATAAAAAAAATGTGTTTAAAAAAATGGTTTAACCATTAAATATGTGCTTACAGGAAAAAACCACTATCGATGAATTTAGAATACTCGATGACGAAATCTCATTGGAATAGTTGCCAAAATAATTGTCAGAAAAGTTGCCGCCAAGAAGCTGGTTGGGGACCACAAAAAACCCTAAAAAATTATGCAAAAAGAGCCTTGGGGTGCAGTGTTTTAGTTTTTATACTAAATTGTTTCACATATAATTTTATGTGAACTTCGTGACATATGTGCGAACTTCGTCAGGTATGTGCGATGTTTTGAAGCTTCAGAGTAACACGAGATTCACACATAATTTTATGCGAACTTTGTAATATATGTGTGAACTTTGTCAGGTATGTGTGATGTTCCAAAGTTCGAGATTAACATAAAGTTCACACATAATTTTATGCGACCTTCACGATGTCTGCAAAAAAAACTTGCCAAACTCTTTCTAAGTGAGAGCGTGCATTACCCGAGGAGCAGAGTGATATATCATGTGAACTTTGCTAGTTTCGCACAAGCGGGGTTAAAAAGGTCAAAACAAAGTTGGGTATTTATAATTTTGGACATGGGAGAAATATTGAAATTTATAGGGTTTTTAGGAAAACACATCAAATTACAATTAGTATGATTATTTTTTGAAAAAAAAAATGTGAACCTCCTTTTAAATGGGAGTTTGCGCCGATGCACAAACTTCATGAGTTTTGCACATGTGAAAGGTAAAAAGGTTATAACAAAGTTGGCTATTTGGGGTTTTGGTCATGAGGCAGATTTTAGCAAATTGTGGTTTTTTTTAAGAAAACACATCATTTTTACTGTATAGTACAATCATTTTTTGATATAAGAAACATGACTGTTTTGCTTTTTTCTTGACAATTTTGCTCTTTTATTTGGACAGCTTACATGATGCCCGATTTTTTCAGGTGGCAACTTAAGACAGGTGGTTTGACAAGGCGCCTAAATTTTCAGATGACAAAAAGGTAAAATTGTCAAAAAAAATATAAAATTGGCCAGACTTGTCATATTTTGATTCTTGAATTAACCCTATTTGTCATATTTTTTGGTCTCATCCTAAACACGGAATGGTGTCAAAAGTGAGTGCCATCTAAATCTTTGTCAGAAAGGGTAAAACCCAAGGTCTTTTTACTTGTGAAACGAGCAGATGGATCATATTTGATGCGTACCTGAATGCAGAAATGGTGATTTGAATATAAATTCGAATCCTAAAAAAGCCCGACCATGTACACGTTAATCCCTCATGAATATAAAGGTGATCTTAGTTTAGGATCCAATCCTACAATGATCTATGGAACTCTTACAAAAAATCCAACCTAATCTGGGCCATTCGCACTCAATGCCCGTGGTTTTTACCTACATCTCCCCCTAATGTTCTAGACTTCTAGGTAAGGTGGGAAATTGCTTATGGTTTGGCTCATTCTTGGCTCATTAAAATTTGTACAATAGTCTCGGAAAGCCTCGTTAACAATAGATATTCAACTCATACATACAGACTTGTTAAGTAGTAACAAACATACTTTTAATATATTTTACATCACATAAATGCAGTATAAAATAGGTGTTCCAAGTATTTGGCTTGTAAGAAATAGGTTTAGATTTCAAAATCCTATTGCTTCCAGCTTTGTGACAATGTCTTTTTTCTGTAAACTAGGCAGTCTGAATTTGACTTAAAGAAAGGTCGTATGTTATTATGTAATACGAGTTTCAACGAGGCGTGTTTATGTAATTTACTTAATGTAAATGCTTCTTATGGAACGTCCCTAGGATGCAATATTTTCCAAGGGCGTCACCTTGGTTGCATCTTTTTTCTCTCCTATGATGCTTGTGCACAATTTACGTAAATTTGATAAAATATCAGCGCAATCAAAAGAATAAAAAAGTAAGTCCCCATTGAATGGAATACTATTGAATATTCTTCTCTTCTCTCTCTCTCTCTCTCTATATATATATATATATATTTATTCTTCTCTTCAAAGTTTTCAAACCCTTGATCTTGAATACTTGTTCTTAGAGTCGTTTCCTTTAACTGTTTTAGTCTCTCAACACTTTTCTTCTCCTTAAATTTCCCCGAAACTCAATTGGTGTAGAGTTCCAATTTTCAATTTCGAATCAATATATAATTTTTGTAACGAAATAGCTCAAGCTTGTCGTGAGCTCACACTTGGCTCAACTCACTACAAGAATGAGCCAAGATTGAACTCCCAATGTTTGACTCATTCAGCTTGTTTACCGGCCCTAGCTTTGGGACATTGCATAGCTTGCCCAAATTTCTGTGGACATAAATGCCCTCACTTCTTAAACAGGGTTCTCTTGGTCGTGAAGGTTGATCGCGTGAGCACCGTGCTCACTTGTGTTAGATAAGGCCGCTATGGGGACTGTGGATGGATGTTATCTTGAGGTGCAGTTTGAGCTACGTCTTTTCCGTGGGATGCTACATCTGTTCCTGGCAAAATGGTTTCACCAGGGCGTGGTTGAGTTACAGGGCACACCCGAGCAAGGACTGACGGGTCCCTGCCTGGATGCTGTCCGGCGTATGATATGCTGGAAAAAACTGGTCTGGCAGGGACCAGTTGCTTCCCGCCATTTGTATTTAAAAAGGGTGGGACAGAACCAGTGAGTCACACCCCCAGGGGTGCGACCTACTGGCCCTGGACAAATGCTACCTGGCATGTCCAGTGAAGCAAACACGCCCCAGGGACAACAATAGTTCAGGCTAGGGTCAGATCAGATACCTGACTAAAGGTGCAAACAGGTCAGATGCGGGATCGATCATGATACATACAAATCCGAACATTGGGCAGCAGTCTGAATACAAATTTGGGTCCAAACTAAATCCAACGTGGTAAGAGTTGAATCTGAACCCGGATTTAAATGATGTTACTGAATCTGATAAAAAACAGTTGAAAACAAGGGTTTCACATGCAAAAGGTGAAGATGGAATTACAAAATCTGCATGTAAATCAGACAAAGTATCAATCTTAATCGGAATCTGAAAAGAATCCTATCATACAATGTCAAATATCCGATGAGAACATACTACCGTATCCCAATTTGAGATCCAATCCTATCATAATGTCGAGGAATGGGATCATAAGTTTGGCTAAAACTAATCCATTTACAACCCTACGAGTGACCAACTGCCGCTTAGTTAGATTCAGTTTCAGAATTTTACATCCGAATCTGCATCCAACTAGCATACAAAGTCGCATATGAAAATGTAAAAACAAAGGTTATGACCAACAACAGAAGGATACTTCAATCAAATAAGAACATGATATTGCATAAATGATTGAAGCACAACATATATAGCGCCACGTATAGCAAAGGGAAACGTAATAGGAAGGTTCACTAACGAACTATATTTGCATGGTTAAAAGAAATATAAAGAAGCTGATACAGGCTCACATGAATGCAATTTGATTCTGGCAAAGCATAATGCACGACGTATAAGACTTCGACAATGGGCACTCTTGGTGAAGCAATAGAATCAGCCTTCGAGTTCAAGCAACCAGTAACAGCTCATATTTTACTATATAAAAGAATGAATATAAACTCATTTATAGGTAATTAAAATATGAAAAAAAAACATATGTAGCAAGGGAGAGATCAAAATATTCCCAAATCACTGCAGCCCATAGATTTACATAGGAAAGAGTTGAACCCTTTATGGCAACTCCGGTTTCACAAGCCCCATTGATGCTGCAACTTCTTTTGATGAGAGATTGTCAGCTTGATCCTGGAATATGACAATCAAAGATTCAAGATGCTGATAGCAAAAAAAATAACAAAGGCAAAACAACCAATGTTGAGAGCTTATACCCCCCAAATTTATTAATCTAGACCTACTGAAAGATTTCCAAACCCATGGTTCTACGTTCTAACAAATCCCCATTAGAGGTCATGAACAGTAATCAAGGAACATTTCCTCAAAAATTGTAATTTGTTGACAGAGAGGGAAATTATATTTATTTTGGTGGTCTAAAAGCACTGATATACACATAGTATACACATTTCACGTTAGGCTAATTATCCATAATCACAGACAAGCGGAAATGGCTCAGACTTCTAGAGTAGCTAAGGCCACACCAGTTCAACTGTCTTTTGAACAACAAATTAGGCGGGATAAATTATTGAGAAGAGACGATATAAATTGACTATGAACTTCACATGAAGTCAGATATCAATTATGCAAGCACAACTGAGTGCAATGGCCATTATCAGGAAATCGTGACAGTCTAGATTGTTAAAATGTAACCGTAATTCCTTTTATATATATATACATATATAGATAGATAGATACATATATATATATATGTATACGTATCTATATATACGAATATATATGTTTTTCTTGTAATACCCTAAAAGGGTATTTTTGTCATTTCAATTTTACGCACATTCCATTAGGAATACGATTGTATCTTTTTTATTTCTTTTTCTTTTATTTTTTTCCTTCTTTCTTTTATTCTTTTTGATATTCGTACCACCTTGGGGGGGGCCAATGTAGACGTTGGACCCCTCCAACGGTCACATTTGTGACCGTTGGAGGGGCTCCAACAACTACATTGGAGCCCCTCCAAGGCCCTCAATGTAACCCTTATAAAAGTGGGTCCTCTCTTTTGTATTAGTATTCTTGTGGGAGCTTTAGCTCCATTGTAAAAGGGTTTTTACCCTACTTTTCATAATAAAGAAATATTCTTTTAGCCTTTTGGCTTAACCCCTTTGTGGGTTTATGGGTTTAGCACTTTATGTGCTTTTGGTTGCCCCTTAGTGGGTTTGTGTATTTGCACCTTAAGTGTGCATTTATGGGTTCATTATCGAACCCTTTGTTTTCTAACATGGTATCAGAGTTAGGCCATGATCGGATTGTCTTTTGGTGCATCAGAAAGCGTGTCGCTCAAAGAACTTCAAAGAATGATGAAGTATCTTCAAAGAACGGTGAAGTATTTATTGTTTTTTTTTCTTCTTTTTCTTGAAGTTATTCGGTATGTATCCCTTTTCTTAAAGTATTATGCATTATGAAACTATTTTCTTGTATGTGCTTTCTTTATCATTATGTTTTGCACATTTAGTGTTTGTGGTACTTGAGAACCCTTACTTTTCACATATCACATTTCACTTATTCGCATGTTCTAAAATATTTCCTTTTAAAAATTGGTAAACTTGTTTTTTTTCTAGATATATGATTGCTCAATAATGGGTCATATATCATATTTATTTTTTTAAAATTTGATGTCAATCCTATTTGAACTCGTGTATGGCTTTAGGAGTTTTTTTATTATTATTATGTTGACTCCAAGTATTAAAAGCTTGAAGTTCATATTTTCCATGTCTTTGTGCATGTGTATCCATGCCTTTGTGCACTTGTGAGAGTTCTTGTGCCTTTGTGCACACTTTTTGTTTGTTAGCATTGTGTTTATACACAAACATTTTTTATATATAGAGATTTTTGCATGAATGAACATACATGGTTGTGATAAAATTCGTTTATATGTGTAGGAAGCTCTTAAAGAAAGTTGGTTTGAGATTGGAATTTTTTTTAGTATATGAAGGATTGTGATAATTCACATACTTCTCTACAATTCATCGATTACTCATCACATATAATAATAATTTATGAAAAATCCTTTATATAGTGATGTTTTTCAAAATTGTCTTCAATTATACAAGATTGATGATTCTTGCATAGTGGTTTCGCGATTAACTTATAAGTTAACTTATAAAATTATATATGTTTTCTTGCTAAATGAGTATTATTGGTCTTTGCTTAATACTTTTGACTCTCATATGAAACCTAATTTGTTTTGAGGTTCTCTCTTGTTTGTGTGTCTTAGTGCACTTTTTGCAAAAAAATAATATATGAATTTGGTAATTCTTGAATATGAATTTCTCACATTTGAATTAAGTCTTTGTCTTTCTTTTTTGTATCAACCTAAGTGGTTCTTGTTAATGATAACTATTTGTGAGAATTCCGCAATCCTTGTGAAAAGAAGGATTGTAAGGGTCCTTCAATGTTTTTTGTTTATTTAAAAATCTTGAATTTTTTTTATGGTAAGCATGTTGTATGAACCATTGTGTTCATTAAGAAAGATCTTTTAAAAGAACTTCCCACATTATATAGAATCTTAATATGCATTATTTAAAATTTCATATTGTGTTTATTGCATAATAAGATCTTTTTGTATAAAAGATTTCATTAGTTTGGATTTTCTTCTAAATGGTGCAAGTTTATAAACTTGTTTGTATTGTATCACTTCTATTAAAGGATGCCTATGTTGGCCGTAATATGTTCTCATTTTCTTGCATTAAATTACACTTGTTGAGCATATAATTGCATAATTAAAGCTTAAGAGACTCCGGCTCTCTTCTTTCTTCGAATATATTTTCGTTACATGCCTTTGTGCATGTTTGTATTATTTTACGCCTTTGTGTGTATTTGTTCAAGTATAGTTTGAGTCGCTTCGTGCACATCTTTTGTGAAAACATTAGTGCTTGTTTGAATACTCTTTAAAAGAGTTTTTATATTTTTAGTGCCTTTCTCAAGGCTTATGTATGTATTGTTCCTTAGAGGACTTGGCTATTGACTCTTTTATTTGTCCATTATAGGACATTGTAAGTGATTATAACACTTTTTATGTTTCCGCATCTCATTACAATCAAAGAATATTAAAGCTTGGTTTTACTCTTGATTATCCCCAAAATGGTTCTTTCACATAAGCATTGCGTATTCAAATGTTATTTTTTAAAGAGTATTCTTTGCCTTTTATGGCACTCTTATGTTGTCCATCATAAGTTGTTATATGATGCATCAATCCTTTATGGCCTTGTTGTTGTTATATCAGAGATGTTTGTTGAGGTGAGTTATGTGCACCTCGTGTTATGTCATTTTAGATTGTCAACTTGCAGTTTGACTCTAAATGGCTTGTTATGAGATCTCTGATTATGAGTGTGTCACTTATTTGTTTTTGGCCGTTGATTTTTATGGATGCTTTTAATTATGTATACCTGTGATGGATGTCTAAGGTTTGAAACCATAGTGTTTCGTGGTATATTGAAAAATTGATGTTCTTTAATTGTATTTTCATTACAAGCTTTCTTAGCTCAAGTGTTTTCTCCTCTTATGCCTCTTATCTAAGTGTCATCACATGTAGACAAGAAATATCTTGGCTTTGTTCTCTTGATCTAGTAGCTGAACACACTTGTCTTGAGCGTCATTATATGTAGACAAAGATTGTTGTTTCACACCATTGTATGTGATGTTAGCCCATGGTTGGCTTTTGTGTCCTTGTTCTAGTCGCTGATACACTCATTTCAAGTGTCATTTTATGTAGACAAGAGATGTGTTGTCACGCCTTCATGTGTGTTTTAGCCCATGGTTGGCTTTGTACTCTTGTTCTAGTAGCTAAACATACTTGATTTAAAGTGTCATTATATGTAGACAAGAGCTGTTTATTCACATTTTTATGTGTGATTTTAGTCCATGTTGGCATTTGTACTCTTGTTCTAATTGCTGATGCAGTCATTTCAAATATTATTATATGTAGATAAGAGATGTTTTTATACACCTTCGTGTGTGTCTTTGGCCTCTAGTGGCATTGTTCTTGTTCTAGTAGCTTATACACTTGATTTATGGTTTTTTGGAGGACTAATGAGGTGGTTGCTTGTAGTAGATGAATTATTATTGAGATTTGCAAAATTCCATTTATCATATGAGAATTTGAAATTTAGTTTTGATATGAGGTTTTCTAACTCATGTTCATTTCATTTTGAAATTTGGTTTTTATATGTGCACATGTTTTTCGAATCAAAGAACATATTTTGATTGTTTTGTCTCATAAGTGAACGTAAAACTTTTGAACTCGTGTTTTATACACTCTCTTTTATCATATGCTCTTGAGCATTTCCTTCGTGAAATCTCTTTCAAGAGAATTGCTCAATTCAATAACACTTGTTTTTCTCATCCTGTAAGCTCAAGTAATATACTTGATTAAAGTATGATTGAAGCATGTTCATTAATGACTCTTTTAGTATTGATTCATTTCATTACATGATATCGTATACATATGCTCACAATGTTTTTTTTAATCCCTCACTCAATTAAGATTCATATAGTTTCTTATGTGTTGCCTCTTTGAAGGCTCTTTATGTTGTCCCTTCATGGACTATTTCGATATTCCCCATTGTGGTTTTTTGTTCATTATTGGACCATGCGAATGCATTAAGCATTCTTATTATACATTTCCGCACACTTTAAAATTTTCTCACTACTTATTTTTAAGGATATGTTTTTTTTAAAAGGTTGGTCTTTTAAAAACATTTTGCATGCATAAGTAATTATCTTGTCCTGACGGATCCTATGCTTTAAATAAAATAATTATGCCTTTAATATGCACATAATATCCTTTTGCATCATTGTTGTTTTTTGATGAATCATATGATATGGTTTCGTGGATTCATCTTGATTGGAATATTCCACTTGATTAAAGTGCAAAGATATATTTTACTTGGACTTTCTTTTGTTTATTCCACGGGATCTTGAAGATGAGATGAAAAAAAGTACCTTAGATAGATCATGGAAGGTGCTCACCATTAAAGACAATTGGAGAAAGACATTTGCAAATTTCAATGGCATTCCTACTGAAGACTCTTGAAGCCTTAAGATTCTTCCTCTTGGATTTCTTTAAACTTTTTGTTTCCCCACGCAAAGTTTGAGGGGGGGGGGTGTTAAAATGTAATCGTAATTCCTTTTATGTATATATATATATATATTCATATATATATAGATACATATACATATACATATATACATATATGTATACGTATCTATATATATACGAATATATATGTTTTTCTTGTAATACCCTAAAAGGGTATTTTTGTCATTTCCATTTTATGCATATTCCATTAGGAATATGATTGTATTTTTTTAATTTCTTTTTCTTTTATTTTTTACCTTCTTTCTTTTATTCTTTTTGATATTTGTACCACCTTGGGGGGGCCAATGTAGACGTTGGACCCCTCCAACGACTACATTGGAGCCCCTCCAAGGCCCTCAATGTAACCCCTATAAAAGGGGGTCCTCCCTTTTGTATTAGTATTCTTGTGGGAGCTTTAGCTCCATTGTAAAAGGGTTTTTACCCTACTTTTCATGATAAAGAAATATACTTTTAGCCTTTTGGCTTAACCCCTTTGTGGGTTTATGGGTTTAGCACTTTATGTGCTTTTGGTTGCCCCTTAGTGGGTTTATGTATTTGCACCTTAAGTGTGCATTTATAGGTTCATTATCGTACCTTTTGTTTTCTAACATAGATGTCTTGTTTGCTTGGCATTGTATGCCAGTTAGTATGAACAACCCCTATATATTGTAGCAAATGGAGGTGAAGGTGTACCAACTAAGGATCTAAGTTGTGGCAACCCCTATATATTGTACCCCTATATATTGTAGCAAAGGATCTAAGTTACCAACTAAGGGAAAAAAGAAAGAAAGCTATGATAAAACTACCTTTGGTTGACAGACTTTGTCCTGAAAACCGAGAAGGAATGGAAGGGGAGAGGAGAGAGAAGAGAGCACGTTCTTTTCTTGGAATCGGCAGCCACTCTGAATTCACGATGGCTGCACTAAACTTTATTAAGATAAAATAGGTTTTACAAATCTTTTACAATGACAAAACTACCCTGTGTTAGTAATGTATATTACATTACAATATATCATACACGTGGACTATATGGATCCTCTACTGGATCTATATCCGATCTATATTCTAACACCCTCCCTCAAGTTGTGCATGAGATTGAATCATGTGCAACTTGTTCTTCAGATACCAAAAACGGTTACTTGTGAGACCCTTTGTGAACATATCAACAACTTGGTCTTCTAAAGACACATAAACCGGTTCAATCTCTTTGTCTGCTACTTTTTGTCTGATGAAATGTTGGTCAATTTGAATGTGTTTGGTCCGACTGTGATGAACAGGATTGAATGCAATTTGTATATCACTTCTATTATCACACATGAGGGTTGAACTTGAGATACTCTCTCCCATCTCTGTAACGAGATGCCTAATCCAGGTTACTTCTGCTGTGGTAGCTGACATAGATCTATATTCTGCCTCCGTGCTAAATCTTGCCACAACTTTCTGTTTTCTACTACTCCATGAGATAAGATTGCTTCCAATGAAAACACAGTATCCTGAAACAGACATCCTTTCATCTGGTTCTCCTGCCCATCTGTATTTGTATAGGCCAATATGTCATGTTTCAGTGTTACCCATGAAGATTGAGCATATATGAGTCCATCACCCACCGTGCCTTTTAGATAGCGAAGAATATGTTTGACGGCATCCATGTGACCAGTCTTTGGTTCATACATGAACTGAGATACTTGATTCACAGAATATACAATGTCTGGTCTAGTAAAGGTAAGATACTGTAACATGCCCACTAAACTGCGATACTTGCTTGCATCAGGATACAACTCACCATCACAAATGTTGAGTTTTTGATTGACAACACTGGGTGTAGGCACATGTTTGCAATCTGTCATTCCTGCTTTGGCCAGAAGATCAAGAGTGTATTTGTGTTGAGTTAATGACATTTTTCCATCTTGGTTGTTCACCTCTATACCAAGAAAATATCTTAGTTCTCCAAGATCTTTCATCTTGAATCACATACTTAGTAAAACTTTAATTTGTTGAATATGGTCTGGAGCATTACCAGTGATCACTATATCATCAACATATATAAGTAAGAAAACCATATATATGAATAAAGAATGATCTAGTTGGGAACGAATGAAATCATGAATCTCTAAGGAGAAGCTTTCAAACCATGACCTGGAGGCTTGCTTTAAACTATACAATGATCTGGTTAATTTACATACATATTCTTTTGGGTCTCCCCCTGCATAACCTTGAGGCTGCTCAATGTAGACCTCTTCTTTTAAATCCCCATGAAGAAATGCATTTTTAACATCAAGCTGACTAAGGCTCCACCCATGTTCAATAGCCAGGCCAAGGATAATACGAATAGTTCCCATTTTCACCACTGGGCTGAAGGTCTCATCGTAATCTTGGCCATATTCTTGGGTGAAACCTTTGGCAACAAGACGTGCCTTGTATCGTTCAATGCTACCATCCGGTTTATACTTAATCTTATACACCCATTTCAAGCCAACAACATTTTTATCTAGGGGACGACCAACTATCTCCCATGTTCGACACTCATGAAGTGCCTCTATCTCCTCATTCATCGCTTCAATCCATTTGTTAGATTGAACAACTTTACAAAACCCAAGTGGTTCCTCATGTTTTTCAATCTTGGATAGAAAGATCTGAAAATCAATAGAGAAGTTATCATAACTCACCCATTTTTCAATAGGATGCCTTATCCTGCTTGATCTTCTTGGCGCCGCTCTGTTACTGGATAATGCCATGTGTTCTCTAATAGGTGCATCTGTTTGCTCTCTGGGTCTTCTGGTGTAGACATTTCCTTTGTATCTCAGACATTCTGTTTCCGATACCTTATCTGAAGCCGTCTCATCATGTATACTTTCAGGATCCAAAGTGGTATGTTCAGCAACATGTGAAATAAGTTCAGCACTGAGCCATGAATCATACCATTTAGGACGTTTTTAGAGACATGATCAGACTTGGGCTTCAAGACACTGGAGGCTGGATCTTCATTGAAGACATACATGTTTCCACGTCGCTCTCCTTTAGCGAACATCTCCTTCGTTTGAAGATCCTTGACAAAGACAAAAGTAAGAGTAAATTCCACAGATGAATTGGTAGAATCAACAAGTTTAAAAACAGAGACAATATTTTTCTTTATATTTGGTGCATGAACAACATCAGATAAAGAAATAGATGACTCAGACAAAGGAACGAGGACATTGCCTATGTTTGAAATAGGGTGGTGAGTCCCATCTCCAGTTACAATATTAGATTTACCAAAATAGGGGAACCAAAGTAGAGAACTTACCTGCATTGCCAATGACATGAGCTGCTGCCCCAGAGTCAACATACCATATTCCATCATCATTCTGTTTCAGGTTTAAGTTTGCCATCGCAGATAAGAGAAGATCCTTAGCATCATCACTGACCCGAAATGCACCTGCAGTTCCTGATGTAGCAACATTTCTATTGTTTTGCGCTCTATTCCGGTTTTGTGGGTTGAACCAATAGTTGACTTTGATGTGACCTCGTTTATTACACTGATAGCATGTGGGAACATTATTTGAAAAACTGATTGTGGAATTTGGTGTAGGTAGTAACCCACGTCCACCCTAGATGGGAGTTC
The DNA here is from genome assembly GCF_984573655.1 of Nuphar pumila. Classification (NCBI taxonomy): domain Eukaryota; kingdom Viridiplantae; phylum Streptophyta; class Magnoliopsida; order Nymphaeales; family Nymphaeaceae; genus Nuphar; species Nuphar pumila. Next base: position 24,047,021 of record NC_143263.1, read on the forward strand.
CCTTGCCTCTGCCACGTCCTCCTCGTGCACGATTAACCATCATGCCTGTGGCAAGAACCTCATGCGTAGATGATTGTCCTGCTGAAGTATCAAACATGCTTTTCAGAGTCATCTCGTAATGAAAGAGTTTGACACGTAATTCCTCAAAGCTGAGTAACGTAGGCAAGCATAATAAAGAGGTCACAAGAACATGATACTCTGATCCCAAGGCATTAAGTGTCTGCTGCACATTCTCTTTATCTTACACTGGATATCCAACCATGGCTAATTGATCTGTGATGCTTTTGACTTGATTTAAGAATTCAATAATGCTCATTGCCCCCTTTCTTAACACCTGAAATTCGCGTTTAAGAAACAATACTTTAGCCTCTGATATCTGAGAGTAGGTTTGAGCTAAATCCTCCCACAAAACTTTAGATGTGCAATCATCAGGAATGAAAATCAATACTTCTTGTGACAATGTGGAAGTGATGTACGCGACAAGGGCCTGATCGCGCTTCATCCAAGTAACAAATGCAGGATTGCGAATAATATTTGGCAATCCTCCATCCTCTTTGGCTTCGGTTGTGATAAATTCTGGAGGCATTGGAGTGGAGCCATCCAAGTGGCCTGAAAGGTCTTGACTTCGAATAAAAGGAGCAATTTTCCTTTTCCAAGTCAGATAATTGTTGGTCGTTAGCTTTTCCGAGACTAGCTGTCCCAGAAAGTTGGAAGAAAGACCTGAATTACCTGAAGTATCCATTGATAGACTGTTTGACAACCGAAAGACACTAGTGACTGAAACAAAAAAAAAATAAAAACTAGTGTGGCTGAAACTGAAATAAAGGACTGACAAAAAATTAATATAAGATGAATGAGAGTAGGCAGGCGTGACAAGCAGATTTCAGACTAGCAGTAATGAGATGTTTTTTGAAACGATAGAGAATCAAACTGAGAAACCATAAATGATGGAGAAGAGAATCAGAAACCAGCAGCAACGTGATATGGGAATGAAACTGAGAGAAAAAGAAACTCGGCTTTATGAAACTGAAAAGAACTCAACTTAAGAAGATACGGTAGCAGAACTTGGCTTCATGAGGGTGGAAGATAACTTAATTTAAGAAGGGACGATAGCAGATCTGAAAAGGTTTCAGATCTGCGACAGATAAACTCACTAAGAGAGAATGAAAGTAAGACGATAGCAGATCTGAAAGGATTTCAGATCTGCGACAGAGAGACTCACTTAAGAGAATAAAAATAACAGAAGGGAAAAGAAGGATGAAGGTAACGTGACCTGTCGACTTTTCACGTTGATGGTGTTAAAATGTATTCTTCAATCATTGTAATCATATATATATTTTATATATATAAAGGATGATATATATACATATATGGTATATATGTATATGTATCTTCCTAATTCAGAATATTGAAACAAGATGATACACAAAGCTGATAAAAATTATTGACTTTATAGAACTGGTAATATACACAACCTAGATACACTGATTCAAAGCATATACTCAGGTTATTCCCAAAACATTTCACGTATTTCATTGGTTATCAATTCCGAACTCCTTTAATCGAAACCCCCCTTTTTATCGAAATCGAAACCCCCTTTTTAACAGCATACCGAGATCCCCAAATCAACAATTTGGGGTTTTTGGATTGGGGTTTACCGAGAATCCCAAGTCCGGGGACTTGGGATTTCCAGCAACCCACACAACATACTCGACCCCACGATTTTCCCTAAAGAAAAAATAAGCAGTAAAACTTTCCTCTTCCGGTGCTTTTCCGACGATCGGAGGCTGCTGTCGCGAGAGAAGAGGTTCGTCGGCTTCGACTGCTCTGTCGTCGTGAAGGGCTTCGAGAGGGAGAGCAAGAAAACGAGGAAGAGAGGATAGAAGAGAGGAGCAAGAGTAGGAGGAAGAGACACAAGACCCCCTTTTGAAGAGGGGATAGACTTTCCCTCCGGCGGCTCCGCGCCCCTCCCCTTTGCTATCGAGTTAGGGTTCCTTCAGAACCCTAACCACAAATTTTTTTTATTATCGGTAGGTCATGGCCTTTTTAACTCGAGGTTCTCTCTTTTTTTTGTTTCGTTACACAGGGCACGGGTCGAGTCTGAGACCCGCGAACCAACCATGTCTGAATTGCTTATTAGGATCCGTGATTTGGATCCGTAATTCGTCTGGGTTATGGATCTACAGGTTGGATCCTTGTGGATCCATTCGTTAACTTCCCCCTTTATATTTTTAATATAATTATTATTATATTGCCATTATATATATATATATATGTATTTTCAATAGCTATAATATTCATCACCTATATCGATCCCTTTATGGGTCCTGAATTCGAGATTTGGATCCCAGGCCTAAATCAAACCAATTTATGCATAAAAATCCAAATAAATAAAAGACAAAAAAAAATACGGTTATTACAATAAGCCACAAAATGACAATGGACAAACACAAAAGAGAGAGAGAGAGAGCTACAAAATATGAGAACTTTTATTAAGAAAAGCTTAAACAAACTTAAGAAATACATGGGACAAAGCCCCTTATTTATATACAAAAAGGGACCCAAGGAGGGGCTCCCATAGAGTCGTTGGAGGGGTCCAACGTCTCTATGGTGGACCCCTCCTATTAGGATACAAGGAAAAATAAAAAAGAAAAAAGAAAAAGAAGAAAAAGCATATCCCTAATGGATATGCATGTTACATGTAGAAAGACTATTTTACCCCTAATGGGTATTACAAAGTATTACAATATATATATATATACACACACACACACACACACACACACACACACACATATATATATATACACACACATATATATGTGTGTGTGTGTAATAACAATATATTTTAACATGTTGGTATCACGTGTCTCTTATTGATTATTGCATATTCATGCATGTTCATTTCATTCCATGATAGGCTTGCTTGATATAGGAAATTTTCTTTGCTTGCATTCTTTTTACAATAAAATACTTAAAATTTTACAAGTTACAACCTGTATTTGATAAATCTGCATCTCTTTCATTACACCTTTATTGATCAACATTTTATACGGCAGAAAGTCGAGATGAAGGAGATAGAACTACGTCATGTTCGAACAAAAGATCAAGTGGCAGACTTGTTTACCAAAGGGTTAACAGGACGACAATTTTGGCTATTGAAGAGCAAGTTGTACATGCTTCAAAACCACGTACAACTTGAGGGAGGGTGTTAAAATATAGTATGCGTATGGATCTGGATCCAGATCCATACGCACGTTATATCAAAACACGCATGCCTCATAATGTTTCATTAATGGCAATATTGTAATATCATATTCCTCATGTTTATATTAATGAATTAGGGCTTGGAGGTCGAGTATTCTGCTGCCGCCCCAGCCTTTGGCTTCTCTCTGTTTTTCTTTCTGTCTCCTGTGCAGGTGATGCGTGAAGAAACCCATCTCACTCACATTCTTTCATGGTATCAGAGCTGTAGCTGTGGAACTCTACCAGCCACCCATTCAACGAGATCCTGTTCTTAGGCTGCGTGAAGACTCCTTCAGCCGTGAAGACATCCTGTTCTTTCTTCTTCAACTTTTCAGCTGCGTCTCTTCCCTCTTTCTTAAGACTCGTGAAGACTCCTGTTCTTCCTTCTTCAACATCGTCTTCTTCAACATCCTTCAGCCGTGAGGTCATCTCCTTCTTCTTCCTCTTCAATATCACCATCTGATTGTATCTCCTCCCTTCCTTTATCCCCCAACTGATGTTGGCATCGATTTCTTCTAAAATCTTCAACTGCACTTAACGTGCGTTAATTTTTTCCCCAACTGCACTTAACATGCGTTAATATTTTTCCCAACGTCATCATTCTTTTATCCCCAACTGCACTTAACGTGCGTTAATATTTTCCCAAGTCTTGATGTTTTCCAAAAATTTTTAATCAGCAGTGAAATCAGAGTTTTCTGTACAACGCCTATAGGCAGACTGTAACAGATTACATTCTCGTTAAAAAAAAAAAAAGGTGACTTCTGTAGACTGTAACAGATTACATATTCTTACTGCAGCACTGCTGATTGATTAAGTGATCTCAACTTAGTTTGCTTTCTTCAAATTTTTTTTTTGTTCGCCTATTCATTGTTGCCATGAATATGGATTCATACTCGTCATCGGGTCCCTCTGCAAGTTTTTTAAATCAGCTTGTCACAGAAAAACTTACTCATTCCAATTTCTTAACATGGAAGAGACAAATACTTCCGTTTATCCGAAGTCAGGATCTCAATGAACATCTGGATGGCTCCATTCCTGTACCACCACGGCTTATTTTGCAGGAAACCAAGGATGAAAGGGGTGATGCAGTTACCAAATCTATTAAGAATCCGGAATATACCACTTGGAGAAAACGGGATCAATCTTTGGTTGCGTATATTACGTCAACACTCTCTCAAGAAGTGTTGGCTACTCTTTCAGATGATTGCACTGCATCAGATTTATGGAGTAAGCTCTCTCAGACATACTCTCAGATATCAGAAGCCCGAGTTATGTATTTAAAGAATGAGTTTCAAAGTTTAAAGAAAGGCTCCATGACAGTTATGGAATACATAGGCCGCTTGAAGAGTATTACTGACCAATTGGCTGTTATTGGGAGTGCTATTTCAGATAAAGACAAAGTACAACAACTCCTTAATGGGTTGGGCCCTGATTTTGACATGTTTACCACAGCTTTGACATGTCTTCCTCACTTGCCCAATTTTGACGATCTTCAAGCAAAACTTCTCCAACATGAGATGATTATGAAACAAAGGGCAGAAGGAAATGAATCAGCTCGTTCTCATTCAGTTTTGGCTATGGGGACTTCTGTAGGTTTTGGACGAGGGAATGCAGGGCATCAAGGGGGCAGAGGCCGAGGTCGCTTTGGACAGGGAGGACGTGGTATCTTACCCACCCCTAATATTTCGGGTGTCTCTAATATAGGGAATCAGAGGAGAGTGCCCACTTGTTTCTTATGTAACAAAAGAGGACATGTGAAAGCTGATTGTTGGTTTAACCCGCAGAACAGAGGAACAATAAACAAAATTGAAAATAAAACTTCTACTGTGGACATGAAAGCGCCATCTACAGATGTGCAACAACTTTTGTTATCAGCATTGTCACAGATGACGATCAAGCAAAATGAGCAAGGCGAGTGGTACGTTGATTCTGGTGCTGCCACTCATGTCACGGGTAATGCAGGTAAGTTATCTCACTTATTGCCTTATTTTGAAAAAGGTAGTATAGTTACGGGAGATGGAACCTCTCACTCCATTACTCATACTGACAGTGCACATATTCCTATGTCAAAGTCCTCACTTCATTTGTCTGATGTCCTCCTTGCCCCTAATATTAAAAAGAACATTGTCTCTGTGGCTAAACTTGTTGATGATATGAATTCTTCCGTCGAATTTACTCCCTCTTCTGTTTATGTTAAGGATCTACGAACGAAGGAGACGTTCGCTAAGGAGGAGCGTCAAGGGAACATGTACGTCTTCAAGGAGATTCCCTCAGTGTCTTCGTCTTCAGTCCCAGTTCTCCAGTTGAAGTCGTCCAAGCATTCTTCAGTGTCTTCGCCTTCAGAGCCTTTGTTTTTCCCTTCATTGAAAGTTTTTAATTCATCATATCATTGTAATAAGCCAGACATTTGGCACAGTCGCTTGGGACATTGTAGTCGCGGTTTTGTTGAAAATCTTGTATCTGATGGTCTTCTTCCATAGTCTAGTTTATCTTCATTTTTAGAAAGTAATAAATGTTCCTCATGTGAACTCTGCAAAAGTCATGTTCTTCCGTTTCATATCATTAATAAAAGAGCTTCAAGGCCTTTTGAGATTATTTGTTCCGATGTTTGGGGACCTGCACCTATTCCTTCTCTTTCTGGCAGTCGTTACTATGTTATTTTTGTTGATTCTTATTCCCGTTATACTTGGATATACTTCTTGAAACATAAGAATGAAGTTTTCCAAATATTTCGGGAATTTCATTCGATGGTCAAAACCAAGTTTTCTTGTGATATTGTGCATTTACAATGTGATGGTGGAGGAGAATATTCATCGAACGAGTTTATTGCCTTTCTTCGGGATAAAGGAATAAGTCGACAGGTTTCTTGCCCTCATACCCCTCAACAAAATGGGGTTGCGGAGAGGAAACACAGGCATATTGTCGAGAGTGCGATGAGCATGTTACATGATAGCAATGTACCCGTTAGTCTCTGGACAGAAGTTTTTCACACATCTGTTTATGTCATAAATCGTCTTCCTATGGCACTTCTGGATCGGAAATCTCCCTATTATACTTTATTTGGGCAACATCCCTCTTATGATGAGCTGCATGTTTTTGGTTGTGTATGTTACGTACATATTGATTCATCACTGCGAAATAAGTTTCAGGACAAGGCCGTTAAGTGCAGATTTGTTGGGTATGCAGATGAATACAAAGGCTATCGATGTTATGATCCTACTACAAAACGTATTAGGACCTCCAGGAATGTTGTTTTTGATGAACAAAATTTTCAGATCAATGACCCCGATGAGTTGCCATCTCGAGAATTAGAGGTATATGATCCATGGATGAGCGCAGATCTTGTTGCTAATACAGGAGAATCATGTCAGGCGAATTGTCTTCCTTCGGCTTGAGTAGAGAGTTGGATGACTCACAGATGCATGTTGAACCATCTTCAGTTGAGCCACCTCCAGTAGAGCCACCTCCAGTAGAACGTTTTTCTGGACAGATATACACGAGGAGGGACAAAAATACAGGACCAAGGAATGTGGAAAGCATCGCAAATGATCCGGCTCAAAGGTTATCACGCATTAGGCATCCTATTCAACGATGAGTGAGTTATGAGACTTTTTCCCTTGACTTCCAGTTGTTTATGTCTCAACTCACAAAACAGGAGGAACCCACCTGTTTTAATCAAGCCCTTCAATCTCGTCATTGGACTGAAGCTATGAATGAAGAAATGGAAGCACTTCATGAGTGCCAGACTTGGGAAATAGTACCTCGACCGGAAGGAAAGAATGTTGTTGGCTCAAAATGGGTTTATAAAACAAAGTATAAACCCGAAGGTAGTATTGATCGATATAAGGCGCGACTTGTTGCTCGAGGGTTCACACAACAATACGGTGAAGATTACGATGAGACTTTTAGTCCGGTAGTCAAAATGGGTACAATTCGTGTCATCATATCCCTAGCAGTTGATCGAGGATGGAGGCTTAGCCAGATGGATGTTAAAAATGCATTCTTGCATGGAACTTTAAAGGAGAAAGTATATATGGAGCAACCACCTGGATATGCTGAGAAAGACCCTACTGCCTGGGTGTGCAAACTAAGGAAATCTCTGTATGGGTTGAAACAGGCGTCTCGTTCTTGGTTTGAAAGTTTCTCTATGCAAATCCAAGGCTATGGTTTTAAAAGATGCTCTCTGGATCACTCGCTCTTTATTTATCAAAAGACAGACATCGTTATACTTCTTCTTATATATGTTGATGACATTGTGATCACTGGGAGTTCAGATAACCATGTGCAAGATGTGAAGCGATTTTTAATGAAAACTTTCAAGATGAAAGATTTAGGGGAGTTGAGGTACTTCCTTGGTGTGGAAGTTGACAGACAACAGGACACATTGACACTCATGCAACAAAAATACACTCTTGATCTTCTGGAAAGAGCCTGGATGACGAATTGCAAACCAGTCAGTACTCCCAGTATATTACATCAAAGGCTGAGCTCTGAAAATGGCCATCTTTGTGTCAACCCTACAACGTATAGAAGTCTCGTGGGGATGCTGCAGTATTTGACCTTTACCAGACCTGATATAGTTTATGTTGTTAATCAGGTATCCCAGTTTATGCATGCTCCAACGGAAGGTCATATGGAAGCTGTGAAGCGTATTCTACGCTATTTAAAAGGAACTATAGGAGACGGACTTGTTTATCGCAAGAACAATAACCTATATAAAGGGCATGAACTCATCACTTATACAAACACAGATTGGGCAGGAGATCCAGATGAGAGACGGTCTGTATCTGGATATTGTGTATATATTGGACACAATTTAGTGTCCTGGAGCAGCAGAAAACAAAAGGCAGTGGCACGATCAAGTACAGAGGCTGAATACAGGTCGATGGCTGCAGGCACGGCAGAAGCTACATGGATTAGACACTTATTGAGTGACCTTGGGGAGACACTTATTCGATCATTTCTTCTATGTGATAATCAAAGCGCAATAAACATTGCGTGTAATCCTATTCAACATAGCAGAACGAAGCATATTGAGATTGATCAACATTTTATACGGCAGAAAGTCGAGATGAAGGAGATAGAACTACGTCATGTTCGAACAGAAGATCAAGTGGCAGACTTGTTTACCAAAGGGTTAACAGGACGACAATTTTGGCTATTGAAGAGCAAGTTGTACATGCTTCAAAACCACGTACAACTTGAGGGAGGGTGTTAAAATATAGTATGCGTATGGATCTGGATCCAGATCCATATGCACGTTATATCAAAACACGCATGCCTCATAATGTTTCATTAATGGCAATATTGTAATATCATATTCCTCATGTTTATATTAATGAATTAGGGCTTGGAGGTCGAGTATTCTGCTGCCGCCCCAGCCTTTGGCTTCTCTCTGTTTTTCTTTCTGTCTCCTGTGCAGGTGATGCGTGAAGAAACCCATCTCACTCACATTCTTTCAACCTTATGGTACAATTTTTACAACATTATTATAGGTTGGGCCTATAAATTACAAAATATAGCTCCGTAATTCTACTCTGTTGGGTATAGAGTTCTTGCCATTGAAACTCCCTTGAGATAGATTGGAGATTCAATTTTATGGCTATTTAACACATGCATAAAGTGAAAGTTCCCATTTTGAAAGATAAACAGGCCCAACTTTAAGCTATCCAACTAAAACACAAGTAGGGCTATACGAGTGATAACACAAGAAGATGGTTGCACATGAACTTCGATCAAAATTTCTTTCTCATAGGGGATTACATGCATACCCTCTAGAACGTGTGATATTTATGAATTTTAACACTCAATTCTTATATTTCCAGAAAGTAAATCTGCATTATGAAAATGACTTACACAATCAAAGGAAAGTAAATGCATTTTTCAATTGAAAAAAATAAGCTTCCACTGATTGTGCAAGCACAGCAAATATCATCAAAATGAACACATCTAAGAAAAATTAATTCAACATCAGCAGCTTACCTGAAGGCGATGCAACAAGTACAGCAGAAAAACATGGACAAATACCTGGGATTATGAAAAAAAAGCTGATGGTTTGGCAACAGGTAAGATTACTACTGCTATAAATGCATCATATGAACATGAATCACTCTTACCAGGTAGAAGAGTAAAGTAATTCGAGCAATGGGGTATCTCCAAAGAAACTTAGTGGCACGGACAGCACCTGAATCCAAAAATTTTGCAGCCTTTTGCAGCTGTGCAGATCACCTCTATGGAATTAGCACATGATAAAATGGATTGCATATGCATGCTGTACCCATGCATGCATGTGTGTCTGTGTGCGTGTGTATATGTACATGTGTGTATTCACTGGATTCCAAGGTAGGAACATTAAGGACATACTTCATGGAGCAAGTGGGAAGCGCCTTGTTAGGGTGATGTATTTTCACAGTCCAACAATCAGCATTTTCACAATTCTATATGAACAAGTGCCCATATTATCCTTTTTCATGCATTCAAGAGTTGAAACATTAGCCACAGATAAATTTTCATGGGGTACTTGGGAATTTCCCTGTCAGTGTGATGAATTTTCACAGTCCCACACATGGATGTGAAAGAGGGATGTGGATGCAAGAAGCAAGAAATGAGTGGTTTATAAGCACATGCGAAGCGGAAAGCAAGAAGTGATTAGGAAGCAATTACAAAGTTAATTAAGAGGCTTTTTAAAATACATGAACAAAAGAGCCAAAGTTATTATACTATATGATACTCTAATTCATGATAGATTTGTTCACTATTTTTTTTGCTTTTAAAAGCATAAAAGTTATGTTAATATAATACTTATTGAACCTAAAAAAATTCTTATCTTTTATTATATGACTAATTACACATATATCAAATGTAAATATGAAATCCGTTTTGAACATATTTAAGCAAAATTTATTATATAACTAGTAAGCAGCATAAAATGGGTGAAGATTAGCACAACACTTATTAATTATATACAGAGAGCACATAATAGAATACATTTCTTATAATGAGAAGAAACCATGAACATTTGTGCCTTGACTTTTTTTAACGAATAACGTAAAATACCTTTGAATTTAAAAAGAAAAAAAGCTCTTTAAGAAACTATAAAAATTGTATTGCCATTAAATATTTATTCTTCAATCTAATTAAAATAGGTCATCTATGGAATTGTTATTGTGGGAATCAGAATTAATTAATTGTGTAAATATATTGTTTTCTTTTGAAAACTGAATTCTCATATTGAAAATCCTTGGAAGCATGCTTCCCTTGATAATGGAACCAAATTTCGGAAGCACCTAGGTACTGTTTGGAGGACACCCAAAACCCAATTTTCAACTGAGTTTTGGGTGTTAACTGGGGTTTCAGCCCAAAACCCAGGTTTTGGTGTGTTTGGGTGACACACCAAGACCTGGTTGAAAACCTGGGGAGGGCCCAAACCTGGCTAAGTTAAAATAGGGGCCTCCCCTTGGTTTGCAACCTGGATTATTGGGCCCCCTCTCCTCACACTCTCAACTCCCTCTTTCTCTTCCCTCCCGTTGTTAAGATATTGTATCTATCTAATATGTATATATATATATATATATATATATATATATATATATATATATATATATATATATATATATATATATATATATATATATATTCTGTGTATGTAAACTGAAATACCCATCAGGGGTATTTCAGTCATTTCACTCTTTACTTTTTATTTTGCTGTTTTTTTTAATTTTGTGTCAAATGGCTGTTGAGACAGTCCAACTAGTCGTTGGACTGTTCCTAACAGTCATAAATATGACCGTTGGACGCATTCCAACGACTAGCTGAACTGCTTCCCATCTTGGCTCCATAAATATGACCTCTATTTTGTAAGTAATGCTTCTTGAAGCATATTTGTGATTAATTCAAAATTATATTTTTTATTCTTCTTCTCTTATGAATTGTTGGTGTGTATCTCCTTTCTGAGATTGTATTTGGTCCATAAGTGGCCTCTTTCTATTTGTGTTCTCTTGAAGCCCTTAATGGCATTCTCTTGTATTTTTTTGCTTCATTACACCCCCACCTCCCTACACACTAGTGTGAGTCTGGCCATTTTCCGGCTGGAAAACTCCTCTTTTTTTAAGCATCAGTAGTGGTTGGCCATTTTCCGGCTAGCCACCGGCCGGGAAATGGCCGGCCAACCATTCCCCCTTTTCACAGTTTAATGGCTGGCCAGCAATTTTCCGGCCAACCACCATCTGGGAAATGGCCTGGCCAGTGTCACCTGACAAGGAAAACACCGGCCAGGCCATTTCCTAGCCAGTGGCTGGCCGAAAAATGGCCTGCTTTTTTTTGGGGGGTTCCAAAATAGCTCAATAGGACTAGTTTTTGGCAAACTAGATTTTCCAAAAGCCTGGATTGCAGCAAAACCTGGGTTGGTGAAAACCCAGGTTTTGACCCTTGTCATCCAAACGACTCATTAGCTTTCAGCTTCCAAAGCGGCTTCCTAGGAAGTGGGCTTCTGAAGATAGGTCAAAGTTTTTCATAACCATTGTCCAATGATGGGCATTTTCAAAATTATATATGAAAAATATATTCAATATTGAAGGAATGGAAATTTCTATCCTTTCAGCTTCCTACCACAAGAAGCAAGGGCCACTAGCAGTAGTAATAAGGAATGATGGTGGCAATTATGTGCACACCTTTGTGACTGTTCTGTAACAGCCAAAGCTCGGAGCTTTAGATACTTCCCTTCCTGCTTATTGCCAAATATAGGGTTGACACATGCATTAATGAGTATAAACTGCAAAGGTACCTTAATTTTAGTAACTATGTAAGAGAGTATGAAGGTAAAGTATAATTATCTTCACATCCTTGGTTAGGCTATCTACCATTCCTTTGTGTGTGTTGAGAGAGAGAGAGAGAGAGAGAGAGAGAGAGAGAGAGAGAGAGAGAGAGATGCACCTGCATGCCTGCTCCAACCATGTGACGGTGATGTAACGGGAGAGCCCTGAATTTGTTTTGATAGAGATAAGTGTTATTAGGATTACATGCATTAGAAGAATATGAACAAAACATAAATACAAAGATAGTAGATCTTTATTGTTGCTAATGTCACTTTCAAGAAAAGCACAACTGCTTGGTTTGATCCCTAATGAGATCAAATCCCACTTGAGGTCACATCCATGTCAAATATTTGCAAATTCCTTTTCATTTGGGTAGGGCATTATATATATATATATATGTGTGTGTGTGTGTGTGTGTGTGTGTGTGTGTGTATGTGTGTGTGTGTGTGTCACAACCGTTTGTACCTACAATCTATTTGGGATCTCATGATGCAAGTTGTTTCTACTCAATCTAACCTTATACATGTGCTCAGCATGGTTGATTTGCTGGGGATTGACTACTGATACAGATCCAATTTTTGCAGATACGGATCCATACCCAAATGCCCAAATGAATGAGCTAGTGGGACCCATTCATGGGACATTCCCTCCTAATTTTGAAGCTCAAGGCTTAGAGGGACTCACCCCATGGGCACCCCACTTATTTCTAGAGAGCAAGGATGGTCGTGTAAGGAGCTTAAAGGGTATCTCTAAAGATGGAACTTGGGAGACCAGGTGTGGTCAATTTATGGAGAAGGCTCTATATTTAGCTTGGTCCAAGAAGGGCTTAACCAAGAATAGCCCAAGCACTTCAAGGTTTATCTAGAAATAAGGATTTTATTTAATTCTCATTTTGCAACTTGTGAAGGCTTTATGAGCCCCTCTTTGGCCCACATATAGGCTCTTGTTTTAACTTGAAGGGAATGCAATTTGAATCTCTCTCTCTCTCTCTCTCTCGTTTATCTCTTCTCTCTTTAAGGGTTTGTCCCTCTCTTGTTTAGGTGTGTTGATCCTTAGTGGATCCGACTCACTAAAGTGGACCAAAGCTGCAACCAAGGCCCACCTCAATTCGGCATGGCCAATCCCAAGTCACTGGCAATCCCAACTTCCCCAAGCCAAACCGTGAAGCCTCTAGCCTCACCCTGCTGACCCAGTCATTGTGGCAGTTCCTGATCAAGTCAACCTAAGCCCAGAAAGTTGTGCAAGCCCTTTCATTGACCCAATCCTAAGTTAGAGTCTACCCAAACCAGAATTTTGATGACCCAGCCCAAACCATAAGGTGTTTGAGTCTGAAATTTGGACCCAATACACATTGGGCCGGGGTGTCCAGTTTCAGCCCCATGAATTTCAGGATTTATAGAGTTCTCAATTTTGAGAACTCTATTTTTAATTCGGGTCCACTGTGTACAAAACCTAGTCTGCCCTACTAAAACCCTAAAAAAACCGACCACTTTCCTAAATCATATCTCCCTGGATATTAGTCCAATAACCCTCAAATTTGGTCAGAAGCTAATTCCAAGTGTTTAGATTAATCCCTCAAAATTTGAGATTTTCTGTGGCAGTGTTTGGGAGTTCTAGAAAACTAGACCCTCTCTACCCGAATTGACCTTTTGACCTAGACCTTAACCTAACTGAGCCTACCCCTACTGAAAAATTTGAACCCAAGCCTAAAGTCCCAGAGACACATCAAAGTGGTATCGAGCGAACCCTCATGCCTCCCAAGAAAAACCAAGATCGAATGTAAAACCCATGTTTAAAAAAAAATTTGTATCGGACCCGGGCCAGGTCGGGTCCAGACCCGTCCTCATTAGGGTTTTAAAACCCGACTCAGGAAGAGGATTTTAAGAAATCCTCTTCCCGAGCGCCGCACCCCACTCGCGCTTCAATTGGATTAGGGAAACCCATCGGGGTTTCCCCATTTACCCCCCCCCCCCCCCCCCGAGCTCTTTAAGAGCACCGCAGGAGGGCAAGGGGAGGCACGCCTCCCTCTCGAGCCTCCTCTTCATCGCTCTCCTCGTGCCGACCTTCCCCCTCGTTCCCGGAGTGTGGCAACACTGCCGACCGACGATGTCGGCGATCCTTTCCCCAGGTACGCCCTTATTCTCCCTTCACCTCCCTCTCTGTCATCTCGTCGGAAGGCACGACAGAAGGCTGATGGCCCCTGTCGTGCCCTTCACCCTCTTCTTGAGGGTTTGCCAGGAGACCGACAAGCGGCGCACGGCCCTTGCCGCGCCCTCCCACTTCCTCTGTGCCCATCGGAGGCCCGACAGGTGGCCTACGGGGCCCCTCTCGTTTCCCTCTCTCTATTGAGGTTGCCAGAGAGCCAGTGGCCCATACGGCACCCCTCCTCTCTTCCCTGTGGGCTATCGAACGACCGACGAGAGGTCGGCCATCCCCCTGCACCCCGCTCCCCCTGTGCCATGCCTTTTCCTTTTTTTTTGTCGTCGTGACTCTGTCAGGCAGGGGTCGAGGCCCCTGCCATTCGTCAGTTCTTCAGGCAGGAGCCGAGGCCCCTGCCATCCCTTGTTTCGTCAGGCAGGGGCTGAGGCCCCTGCCATTCCCTATTTGGACGAGCAGGGGCCAAGGCCCCTGCCGTTCATAATTGTGCCAAGCAGGGGCCGAGGCCCCTGCCATTTCCTGTTCCGTCAGGCAGGAGCAGGGGCCCCTACCATTATTCGTTTGTCAGGCAGGGGCCTTGCCCCAGCCATTTCCTTGTTTGGTCAGGCAGGGGCCGCACCCCTGCCGGTTGCCGTTTTGTCTGGCAGGGACTGAGGCCCCTGCCATTCATTGGGTTGCAGGGGCCGAGGCCCCTGTCATCCAGTTTTTTCAGGCAGGGACCAAAGTCCCTGCCATTTATTACTCTTGCGAGGCAGGAGCCGAGGCCCCTGCCGTTGGCTATTGTGTCTGGCAGGGGTCGAGGCCCCTCCCATTTATTGTTTTCATCAGGCAGGGGCCGAGGCCCCTGCCGTTTGTTGATTTGGCAGGCAGAGGCTAAGACCCCTGTCATCCGTTGTTTTGGCAGGCAGGGGCCGAGGCCCCTGCCATTCACTGCTTTGTCAGGTAGGGGTCGATGCCCCTGCCATTCGCTGCTCTGTCTGGCAGGGGCTGAGGCCCCTGCCATCCGCTGTCTTGTCATTCGTTGTTTGGTCAGGCAAGGGTCGATGCCCTTGCTGTTCGCCGTTTTGGTCAGGCAGAGGTCTTGGACCACTATCGTTCTATTTTTCCTTATTAAGCAGGAGCCTTGACCCTGCCACTCATCAGATTCCGCCGACAGGGCAGGTTTTACCATTGCCCTTCTGTTCTTTTTGACAACTATGTCATAATAACTCTTGCACTTTTGCAGACTTCGCATCGAACCCCGCTCTGGCTCCGCGGCCTGAGCCTCGTATCATCTACACTCAGCGACTAGAACAAGGACACAAACGCCAACATGGACTAAAATCACACACCATGGTATGAATCAATGTGCCTTGTCTACATAAAATAACACTCAAGACAAGTGTGTTCAGCTACTAGACCAAGAGAGCAAAAGCCAACAAAGGGCTACCAACACACGAAGGTGTAATAGAATTCTTGTCTACATATTTGTTAAATTATGTACATAATCATATAATGTAATATATATTTTATATATATATATGGTAATACATATACATATATTAATATATATGTATATGTATCTACTTATTATATATATAAAATATATATATTTCTATTTGTTTAGCCGTAGGGGTAGTTTAGTCTTTTTCTCTATTTTACGCACATTCACTTTATGAATGTGTTTGTAATTTATTTTTAGTTTTCTTTTTCTTTTCTTTTTATTTCTTTTATTTTTGTACCTAAAGGTACCTTGGGGGTCCCACTCAAATAGACGTTGGGCCCCTCCAACGGTCACATTTGTGACCGTTGGAGGGGCTCCAACGTCTATGAGTGGAGCCCCTCCAAGGCTCCTTTGGTGTGGTTATAAATAGGGGCTCTCCCCTTTGTATTCCTTCATGGCTTTGAGTCAAAGCCCAAGTGCTCAATAAATTGATTCCATTATTTTTATGCCTTTGCGCATTTGTGAGTTGTGCTTTTGTGCACAAGTGTTCTAAAGTGTTCTTATTGTGCATTCGTGGCGGGTCTATTATCAAGAATATTAAGGTCTTGATCTTAGTATCTTATTGGAGATACTTTTACAATATGATGACACTTAGATAAGGGGCATAAAAGGAGAAAACTTTTGAGGCAATAAAACTTGTAATGACAAACATATAAATAAAACCTTGAAACAATATTCTTCAAAAAAAGAATACTCATAACAATATCATTTTGAAATAAAATGTGTGAATATACACACACTAAGAACACTTATGCACAAAAGCACAAAACATAAATGTGCAAATGCACTCATATGATTCATAAACAATAAAAAGTTGGGCAATAACCCCAAAACCTTGATTTTAATATACCTTAAAACATTTAAGGTTTTAAACATCATATATCCATCACATTTATATATAAATAAGAGCATCCATAAGATCAAAGGCCAACATTAAACAAGTGACACACTCATATACCAAATCATTCTAGAGTCCCAAGGTGCCCATAACTCACCTCAACCACCATCTATAATATGGTAAGTGGACAAACTAAAATGACATAACAATGAGTGACACACTCATAATTAGAGATCATATACCAAATCATTCTAGAGTCCTAAGGTGCCCATAACTCACCTCAATCACCATCTATAATATGGCAAGTAGACAATCTAGAATGATATAACACGAGGTGTCCATAACTCACCTCAACAAACATCTCTAATAAAACAATAATAAGGCCAAACAAATGATGAATTAAATAACATGTGATGGGCAAATATAAATGCCACAAAAAGGCAATAAACACTTTAGGAATCATTTTTCAAAGAAAAGAGGACCGATTAAAAATTGAATCAAAGGTCCAATATAATCAATCACAATAATATGCTTTATAACAACAATTTTGCATAAATCCGAATTATGCTTAATCTTCAAAAGAAGTCATTTATACAAAAAGACTTATTATGCAACTAACACAATTTATGAAATATTAAGCAACATCATGATCATTATCAAAAGACTCAATAAACACAACATGAAATACTTAAGCTATGTCACGTGTGAGAAAGGAATTAGAATCATCCAAGAAACAAATCAAGCCTTTATAATTTGCAATTATATATATACCAAGATGTAAAATGGCAATAATCTTAAATGTGTAAATTTAGGATAACATGTACCAAGATATTGCGGAAGCATTCATAATGATAAAAGAAACAATCTTACAAGTTCATAAAAAGTAAACACAAGCCCTAAAGGAGGCAATAAAAATATCTCTTTATTGAAAAGAGAGTATCATGTGAAAATGTCTACGAAGAGACAATACACATACAAGCATAAATACTTTATAGAAGAAGTGCACGAAAGCACTCACACAACACTTGAACAAAATACAAAAAAAGCGTATAAATAATAAACATGCGATAATGCATGTATTTCATAAAATGGAAGCAAATGCTTGAGACTCTCAAGCTTTAATTATGTAATTATATGCTTGATAAATGCAATTTAAGACAAAGAAGACCATATTATGGCCAATGTAGGCATCCTTAGAGATACAATCAAGAGGTTTTGAAACTTTATATGAAAAATACAAACAAACATGTTTATAAAGTTGTATCATTAGAAGAAAACTCAAAAATTAATGAAGTCTTTTATACCAAAGGATGCAATAGATACACTATGCATTCTATATAGTGTGAGAAGATTTTAAAAGATCTTTCCTAATGAACACAATGGTTCATACAACATATTTATCACAAATAATTTTTCAAAATCCTTTAACTAAACCAAAACCATTGAAACATCATTGACAAGAACTACTTAGGATTCATAACAAAGATTTAGATGTGAAAGATTCTTATACAAGAATTATATCAAGATTTTTCAAGAAAAATGCACTAAAATCCATAAACAAGAGAAAAACTCAAAACCAATTAGACTTTATATGAGAGAAAAGATTTTTTAAACAAAGATCATTAATCAAGAGATCATATATAATCTATAAAAGTTAATTTATGAAATACTTATGTAATCATCATAAATCCCACATAATTGAAGACAATTTTAAGAAAGAACATAAATTACTATTTATATGTGATGAGTAATCGATAAACATATAAACAAGAATTTATATATTTGAATAGCAAAACAAGTTTACTAAATTTAAAATGAGATATTTTAAAAAAAAATTGAACATGCGAAATATGAAAAGAGGTGATTCAACTATTATAAACACTTCATATGCAAAAAATAATTTCATAATGCATAATATGTTAAGAAAAGAGATACATACCGAAAACTTAAGAAAAAAGAGAAGGACAATGAATACTTCACCATTTCTTGATCAACACGCTTTCTGTTGCATCAAAGGACAACCCCATCGTGACCACGCTCTGATACCATGTTAGAAAGTGACTTTGAATACTTTAGGTTCGATAATGAACCCATACACATGCACATTAAGTGCGAATATACCCACTCAAGGGAACAACACAAGCACATCATGTGCTAATACATAAACTCATAAAAGGGGTAAATATGACATAAAGTCATAAGTTGAATATTATTGAAGAAAGAGGGTAAAAACCCTATACAATGGAGCATAAGCTCCTCCAATGAGTAAAGAAATACAAGGGGGAGACCCCTGTTTATAACACAAGAGAGGAGCCACAAAGGGGGCTCCCAAAGGAGTCGTTGGGAGCCCCCAACGGTCACATTTGTGACCGTTGGGGGCTCCCCAACGACTCTTTGGGGAGCCTCCCTAGGTGGCGCAAACCCAAAAAAGGAGAAAAAAAAATTAAATTAAATTACAAACATATTTTGAATGGAATATGCGTAAAATTGTGAAATATCTAAACTACCCCTATGCCTATAAATAGAGAAATATATATTTTATATATATAATTAGGATAATACATATGCATATATACCATATATGAATATGTATTATCCTTTATATATGTAAAATATATATAATATAACAAATGTTGAATGATACATTTTAACAAAGGATTCATGTGGAAGACCCAGAATGATTTTCTTTTTTTATTCATATCGCCGACCCCAATTGTTTTGGGATGAAGGCGTAGTTGTTGTGTATATATATATATATATATATATATATATATATATATATATATATATATATATATATTCAGAGAGAGAGAGAAGGTGGTAGCTGCTAACCACTTTTCTAGTTAACCATTGTGCTAACCGGGCTTTTGAAGGGTTTTCCCATGTATTACTTAAATCTGACCGTACATATGTGTTCGGCACAGCAAATTTATTAGGAAACGACAATTGGATAATGTTTTTTTGATGAAAACATGATTTTTCAAGCCTTGATAGCTTCAAGTCAACTGACCCTAGCGACAAGTGAGTTTTGATTAAATCCAGAGATGAACGCTTGTGTGTCTTTGTTGATGCGGACTGTCAAGTTTAGTCTCCTGAAGACCTTGCTATTTGTTAACATCACATCATAGCTTTTGTTACTCTTTTACTTTCTCCTCCGATGAACTTTCTTTTATCCTGTCTTTTTGGGAGTCTCTCTCTCTCTCTCTCTCTCTCTCTCTCTCTCTCTCTCTCTCTCACTCGTGAGAGAGAGTATATATACGGCGGTACACGATCTTGTTTGAATGGATCTAGCGACCAAATGTTAAATCTAACTGTACATATGTGTTTAGATAATTTATTTACTACGTTAGAAGGCTTTATCATATCTAACACACCATAAGATTTTATTTTTTATATGGTGAAAAATCAACGGCTCTCAATTCATGAAGTTAAGGGTGGTTTAAAAATGGTATAAAATATTATGTTTGAATCAACTTTAATACATGAATATAGTAAATAAAACATGGCAAATATGAACCAAAAGTTAGATTTTGCTTTTGGAGCTTAAATCTATGTAAATCAAGTGTGTACCACTGTAAGTTATGGTGGTACAGTACCACAATAGAAGTACCTATGTGTGTGTGTGTGTATATATATATATATATATATATATGGGGTAACATTTGGTAATGAAGACATGAGGTACATACACCTCTTATTTATTTATTTATTTTCTTGGTTGTTTTTCATGGAACTAACCTTACAAATGTAATCTACATGTTTTTCTTAGTGGGAATCGGCTCTAGATCATTTGATTATGACATGTAGCCAGGCTTTTATAAGCTTCAAAAATCAAAGGCCTACAATGTACAATACTTTCCCAAGTCATAAAATCATGTTTTTTCATTGACAATACATGATCCAATATCCAGTCCCCACTATTTTGAACATGCTGAATCCATTCATGAGGTCAGATTAGATCAAAACAACCTGCACAATGAGATCCAGAGGTGTGTGTGTGTATACATATATATACATATAAGTTGGGTATCCTTCCTTCCAAATGTCTGGCATTCCTTATCATGTAGGTAAATACATAGACATTCACATACATAACAACTAACCCAATCCTACAGAAAACAAAACGAAAGAGAAATGCTTGGAAAAAATATAGAAAACATTGTGGAAGGAAAGGCAAAGATTGGCTATCAAAGGAAAACCATACTCAAGTGCTTTCATATCGGCTTCCTCGTCCCAAGATGTCGTTGCACGGCGTAAAGCTTTAGTTTTCTCTACTTCTACCTGTTTGAATTGATGCTTTAGTGCAGATGAAAAAAAAAATGAGACCAGACATGATAATCTTGGTGAAACCCAATTTCTGCAGTCATATGACAAACCTGGGCTTCCCGTAGACGTTTGACCTCTTTCTCCAGTTGAAACTCGGCTGCAGCTTTCTCACTGGCCATAGCTTCTAGTTGTGTTTGCTTCAAGTACTTCACACAACAAACAAATTATCACCTAAGCATCTTCTTCAATTCCTAACTCAAGATGGATAAGAAATATTGGATACAAAAAAAACTCCAGTCATCCCAACATACCAATAAATCAGTTAATTCACGGTATCGTTTTTCTAGTTCCATATGCTCCTGTTCCATGTACATGGGAAACAATAAAATAAGGAATGATCCAAAAATAAAAATGAAAAGGTAACATCACAAAGACCAAGTCCAACTATTGAACTTCACTTTACATATTTTGAATTTGTTTAATCAACACTAACAGAACGTTATGCAAAATACTGCATTACTATTATTACTAGCATATATTTTCACTCACTTTAGAGGTTAAAGACAAGATGTTCATCACCAATACATCTTTTGGAACTCGCACTGTATCATGAAAAGTTATATCTTACCTAGGAACCACAAAAATATTGGTCAGGATCAGGGTTATAGATCAGCTTTACCAGTCATTGTTTCTCCAGCCTGAGTTAGGGGAAAATATCTAGATTCCTTTGTAGGCAAAGAGGATTAGCAGAGGCAGCGGCAGGAGCATCAAGATGGCAATGTTAAAAGGAACACGAGAGTAGAAGGCTTAATGTTCCCTGCTGGAGAATAAAGTTGCTTGGTCTAGAAAGTTAATGCTTTGTAGAAAGCTGACGGGCTGGACATTGGCATCTTCCTGAAATATCTACACTATTAAACGGTGACTTATCCAGTTATATAACTGTATCCATTGCATGAGCAGGGCAGAAAACCTCTGGATGTGATCACATAGATCTCTGAATGAAATGACTAACTCAGGGATATACGAAATACTAACATGTTGAATGCAACATGAAATATCATCAAGTTTGATAAACTGAAGAACCACACCAAAACCCAAAAACCAATGCATTTAAGGCCATTAAGTCCTGAGTACGGGTGCACAATGAGCTGAGCTAGCTCGGGCTCCACTCATTTAAGCTCGGCTCAAACTCGTCCGAGTAGATAAATGAGCCGAGCTTGAGCAAGACCTCAAGCTCGGTATACATAAACGAGCCAAGCTTGATTGATCTTGATTAACCCAATTAAGCTGGTTCGTGTAATAATGTAAGGCGCCCAGTATTGGTACATGAGTAAATTCTGTCAACGTAATAAGCACAAAAGAAGCTCTTGCTTTGATGGGTAAGATTGTAACCCTCTGTGAAGGAGGTAGGGAATTCAAATCTGCCCATCTTCACTTTTGATTTACATGTTTTTTGAATAAAAAAATGTTCATCTCGAGCTGAGCTGAGCCGAACCAAGCTTGAGTTCAACTCGAGACGAGCATGAACGGTTCATTTTTTTTAATGAGCCGAACAAAGCCAGCCTAAGCTCGGCTCAAACTCGGGTCGTGTGCAGGCCTAGTGCTGAGGATATTAGTCAAGAAGATAAAAAGAAGGTTGGACCATGATAAGTTGAGCTTCCAAGGCAGAAAAAACTGTCACAAGATAAAAGAGGATAAACAATAAAAGCACCCGACCTGCCGTGAATAATGCTCAGCATCCCTTTTCATCCCTGCCATTTCCACTCTCATCTTTTGCATCTCAGCCTGTTCAAAGAAACAAAGGCATTCCTAAGAAACATGACTCAACTCATAATTTGATTATAGTTTTTGAGACGCTCTTTTAGCATCACTGAAACAATTATGCCAATTGTTACCACCCGACATTAAAACTGTTCTTGCATGGCATGTTCATGTCAGTCCAATAGCCACTTAGTTGGAGATTTACAAGTTGTACATAAGTCTGAAGTCAGCATTATGGTTGGAGAAGGGGAGTTTGAATGGATTGGACATGGTAGATATGATAGATGTGTGGTGGTGGTGTCAGGAATCAGCTAATGAGGTGTTGGCAGTAGTTATGATAGAGGTAGTGGTGAAAATGAAAGTAAAGGTTGTGGTACAATGACTTGATTAATGTGATACTAGCATGGTGGTGATAGTGTTATGCTTTAAGAAACTTGGTTGATATGGTGGCAAGGGAGTAATAGCGGACATGATGGATTGATGGCAATGGAAACAGCAATGCTGGATGGAGAAGGGAAAAAAAGATGCACTATCAAATGCGCCAAACAATTCTCATGATGTATGCAACTAGAAATCATATTACCTTGCACAAGCTTTAAGACTAACATCTTATCAAAGCAATTGCATAAGGAAGGACAGCAACCTCGAATATCTACCAAAGATAATATTCATGCCAAACCAACAATATGCCATTCCTAATGCATAATAGGTGCAAACCAAACAAGTACATTTCCTTGGATTCATGATATCCGACTCTTCAATAAGCAAAGTTAAATTAGATAGGCAAGTCAAAAGGGGAGAAAAAAAAAAGAATAAAAGAACAACTTGCCTCCAAAGAGGAGAGCTTACTCTCTGCCTCTCTTTGACCTTGTCGTGCACGTTCTGCTTCTTCTTGCCAGGCCTGCATTACAGGATTCTGGATTAAATAACTGATATAGCACCATAATAAGCTATAAACTGTTGTAATAGATGTATTTAAAGAACAAAATCCAGATGATGACAAATGGAAATGATTTTTTCATTAATATGGTAAAGTCTCACACATTACAAATACAATATGAATAAAGACATTATATCATGTCATGCAAATCCAGAATATAGAATTTTTTCTTTTTTATTCAAGGATGAGAACCACTAACACATTCACAAATGTGAATGTTAAATACAATTAGATCTTGTGGTTGGATAATGCGGATTGGGTTGGTGATCCAGATTAAAAGAAAGGCAATTTTTGAATATTACGTGTACTAAGAAAAAAATGATATCTTGGAGAAGTAAAAAGCTACAAAAGCAGAGTATAAAACACTATCTGGAATGGCAGCTAAAATTTTACAGATTTTGCTGGTGTGGATTTTAAAGGGATGAAAATCCATCAACTTTTATGATAACAAAAGTGCCATTTCTTTTGCCACTAATTCTATTTTGCATGATTGCTCAAAGTATTCCCAAATTGATTACCATTTCAAACATGGAAGAGTAGAAACCAGAGAAGTGAAAATCAAATTGCTTCATATTATCAAGTGGTCAATATATTTAATAAAAAATTATCAAAGGATTGATAATAACTTATCAAGAGAAAAGTTGTAAATTTTAAACATGATATACAACTTGAAAGGGAGCGTTATCATACAACCAGCAAGAGGGTACTATATTCAATCAAGTTATAACATGTCTACTTAATGGCATCTTTGTTATTTTCATTGTACTATGAGACACCACCCATAGTGGCATACCCTTGTAATTTTTAGTGTTTGTGACATTGTTTATAATAAACCCCACTTTTTTTTTATAACTATGTAAAAAACCCAGTTATGGCACCATATGTTAAGGAGAAGATTGAGATGCTGCTTCTACCCTACAGAATCGTTAGAGGCTAACCCTGGTTGCCCCCTTGTCTTCTTTGAGCCCTTGCATATTCTTACTGGTGATACCACATTTACAAAAGTTTGGAATGTGTCTTTGCTAATTCCCGGCAACCACCATCATATATTTTGAGTTTGCAACATTTAATGATAAAGTGTCTGTATGTGCATCACGGAAGCAAATGCCCAAACTAAAATGAGTAGCCCTCATCAACTGAATAATTCCCTTATATAAGCACATGTATGTTAGTAAAATGGAAACACAGCCAAATTACAAAAATATAAAGTATAAAAATGCTATGGCAGACAATTCATGAACACACTATACAGATGAAGGCCCAGCCATCCAGTCCTATAGTAATTGACACTATATATATGATAAACTGGATCCAAGTGAGAGTAAACATGTGAATAGTCACAGAAGTCTACCAGAGCTATAAAAGTATGGCAGCCAGAATACTATACAAAAATGGAAATTGGATATTTTTTCAAGGGTAAACACGTTTTTCGATACAATTTCGATAAAAGTAACTTTGTGGGATAACTGCTTAACCAAGGTCAAAAGTTTGGAAGATATAAAAAAGGTGAGAAAAAATTGCACAAATTATTTAGGACTGAAAGACGGGCATATCTGAAAAATTACAGCTAATCTTCCAAAATGACTCATGGACTGGGACAAATGTAATTCACAAAACCAAATGGTTGGCAATAAGTTGCACAAACTTTTAGATTACATAGCATACCTGGAGGGCTTGATTTGCTTCTTCAGGGCATCTTTTCTGTCCACGACGAGCTCGGGCTTCCACTTCATGCAACTCTTGATTCAAAGATGCACATTCTACCTAATCATATTAGATATAAGTATATCAAACTGTGATTCAGGAGAAAACATTCCTTCCCTTCCCTAAAATTCCAAAAAGAAGAAAACAGGCTGTAAGAAGCTACCTCAAGCATAGATATTTTGTTCTCCAGTTCTAATGCCTTTGATGTCCTCTCATCCACTATTCTCTGCAAGGGCCACCACCAGTATGATTTTAAAAGGGTAAGACAGAAGTAAAGATACCAATAAATAAACCATAACAAGCAAATATCAATAAATAAACCATAACCACGTGTTGTATTTCAGCAGTAGACGAGAATCAGAAGCTTATGATACATGATAAGTACTATTGAAAACATGAAACAATGCAGAAGTGATCTGTGAAAGGAAGAAAAAACATTTTACTTGTGGCCGAATGCTGCTCTGGATTTTGTCCAATTTCATAAAATGTTTAACACGCTAAATTCAGAATAACTGAATTAGGTAAACAACACAAAAATATGCAAGATAGATAAACTTGCATAACATAATTACTCTACCTATTAATGCCAAGAGACTTGAAACATAGTAGACCTGAAAACACTTTCACTGTAAAGTGAATGAAAGAACTATGACTGAATGAATTGGAGTAACAAGGGTATTGGGTCTTTTTGCACTCTGTAGCACCTCTGG
Source organism: Nuphar pumila (assembly GCF_984573655.1). Taxonomy (NCBI): domain Eukaryota; kingdom Viridiplantae; phylum Streptophyta; class Magnoliopsida; order Nymphaeales; family Nymphaeaceae; genus Nuphar; species Nuphar pumila. The sequence continues at coordinate 24,072,939 of NC_143263.1, forward strand.
TACGTGCCAGCCATGTCATATGCCTTCTCATATTGTGCTTATTGCCTTGTTGTATCTTGTTTCTTTTTCATTTATGTGCATAGTTTGTATAATACTTCCTAGAGTGGCATTGTTGTAATACTTAAAATAATCTTGACTTTTTATGTGCTGCCCTAATTAGGGCTTCTTATATTAATAAGAAAAAAAGTGTGCAGACTACACAGTAAGGAAAATCAACTAAAGCCCTCTCGTTCAACAAGAGTCGGTTTCTTCCTTTCTCTATTCTCAAAAAATATTATGGCATCAGAGCCACCATCTTGTTAGAATCATCTAAGTTCTTCCCTCTATTCTCTGCTTTTCTTTCTTATCCTTTCTTTCTTCTCCTCCAAATCATCTTCCTCTTTCTTTCTTACCAGATTTTTCCTCTTTTTCACCTGTTTTTCGCTCTATATCCCTAATTCTCCTAACCCAGGATTCACATCCCGGCACACACCATGAGGTCATCCATAATCTTGCTGACATCAGCCAACATCAGCATAGCAATGCCACCCTATGTGCCCCAATTTCCCTAATTTCTTTGGTCCTTGTTTCTTGTGCATTTTGGCTAGTTTTTTTTTTTGGGTTTATTATCCCTCTTGTTTTGTGCTAACTGCTAAGTGTTGGCTATCAAGGGAAAAAATAGAGAAGAAAAAAAATCAAAAGAATAGAGAGGTTTGCTATTAAAAAAATGAAAGAAAATAAAGGGATTTCAAGTAGCATCTTTGAAACTAGCCATGAAAAAACAAAAAGTACCTATTATACCGACTAGTTCCACTCCCACTACTTCACTTAATGCATCTCATGCACCCAATTTGGGCTCTGCCCTTATTTCTTCCCACATGAATCTCCAAAATTTAAATGCCATTCACATTGTTTTGAATTCTTCCACTCAAATCTCCTCCCTTAAAGTGCATATCAAGCTTAATGATTCCAACTACTTCACTTGTAAGGGTGTTCTTTTGCCCTACATCAAGTATCTTTATTGTTGAATTGTAATATCTCACAAATTTTCCACTTTTTTTTAAATTTAATAAATATAATTTTATTTAAATAATAATGTTTTGATGTCTGAAATTAAAACAATATATATAATAATAAATAGTGGCTGAGATTAAATGGATCTTGGACCCATTGCCAAGATCCATGATCCAGTTATAATATGGATCTTGGACCCAAAGCCAAGATCCATGATCCAATTAAGATATGGATCTTGGACCCGTTGCCAAAGATCCATAACCCATTTAGGTTAAGTTAAATTAATCTTTATTTTTAAAACTGAAATTTTATTAGTAAAAAGGTTATTAGAAAGTGATAATATATATAAGAACCTTGGATTATAGAAGTCTTTCTATTTCAAACAAGGTGGGATGTCCCTTCTAGGGAGTCCCACTAGCCTTATAAAAACCTCCATATCAGCCCTCTCTCTTAATACAGATTTTAAGAGAGAGAGAGAGAAGGCTGAACAGAAAATAAAGGAGAGACTGAAAATCGTGAGAGAGAGAGACCTCAAACATCTCCTCCTTTGACTTTCTTTGAGGTTTAGCCCACAACAAGGAAAAGGTACGGGTTCCTCTCCTAATTTGATAGAAAGGAACTTAGCTTAGGTTGAATCATGCATAGGTTAGAGAAAGATTAAATATGTGCCTTCATACACAGATTTTTTATTTTTCTGGCTGTTTCAACCACCGATTTTGATTTGGGTTTTGATGGATTGGAACGGTCAACCTGTGGTAGTTTCAAGATTCCGTATGGCAGCTGAGATGGTTTGAGTTAGATCTGAATTATAATCCTAGTTTTTCTCTGATTGATTTCATGTTGGGTTATGGATGAGACCGAGAGCCATTGGAATGTGTCTTTTTCTTGAATCATAGCATGTCCTGGTTCAACTTATCGTGTATTCTGAAGGTTCTCACATATATACCTATATATACATATGTAGTTAACAGGTACATCTCTGAATTTAGCCTGTCAGGTTTTGTTAAATCAGTTGATAGGTATTTACAAACAGGTATATTACAGTCTGATTTATGTTGGGGCATGCATCACGGGGCAGATCTGTTTATTTGGATAATTTTTGTTTTGCTATTTGTATTTGAGTGAAACTGTTACAGTCTCGAATCATGGTAAAAAGAAAAGGAGATCTGGGTTTGGTGTGTGCCTGCTAGGATTTCCTTTTTGCTTTGATAAAATTTTGTTGGAGGGTTAAACAGAACCTCACGAAATCCAGATTTGATGGCCTGTGCAGTTTGCTGTATTGTGAACTTAAATGCTGATATCGTGGACAGCATGTTAAACGAATGATGAGTGTCAATTAAGTGCATGCTATCAATAACAGTCTATTTATATTCATCGCAGAAATAGATTTTTTTCCAACATGCTTAGGTTTGTGAACAGGCTCAGACCTACTTACACGTGCAGATTTTCTTTTTAGCATACTTAGGTATAGTATGCCTTGATTTCTTTGGGTTAACGTTCCCGACATCGATTTAAATTGACCACTTATGTAGTTCATGTGCCTGTACAAATTTAGTGTTCTCCGATACTAAATCTGCTTATGAAACATGTCCAGCTGAACACAAAAATCGGTTTGAATCGAGCTCTTGCTGGATATGACAGGGCCAAGGGTTCCACCGAAATCCAAAGGAACTATGGGTTTGGATTTTGAGTTGGTCTGGTATTCTGAAGGGGGCTATTTAATGAGTCTACTGACCTGTCCCAACCCTGTATTATGTTAGGATGGGTCGATCAATATATATATATATATATATATATATATATATATATATATATATATATATATATATATATATATATATATATATATCAAACCAGAGTTACCGGAAGCGCCTAGCTAAAAGGGGAAGCGCGCTTCGGAAGCGCGAAACGTCGCGCTTCCGAAGCGTGGGGGGAAGCGTCCCCCTTTTTTGGGAAGCGCGCTTCCCTTTAATGGGGGACGCGTTTCCCTTTAATGGGGGACGCGCTTCCCTTTAATGGGAAGCACGCTTCCCCATCGCTTCCCCCACGCTTCCCCCTCGCTTCCCCCACGCTTCCCCTGTTTTTTCAAATTTTTTATATTTTATATTTTATATTTTTATTTTTTTCGCTTCCCCCTCGCTTCCGAGACGCTTCCTAGGTCGCTTCCGAGACGCTTCCTAGGTCGCTTCCGAGACGCTTCCCGAATCGCTCCTAAGTGGTCCCACGCTTCCCCGCTTCCTAAAATTTTGAAAGTGCCTCGCTTCCCGCTCCCGCTTCCCGTATCGCTTCCCGCTCCCGCTTCCTCAACTGGCAACCATGTATCAAACACTTCAGTCAATGCATTCTGAAATTTTTGTTATCTGGTTCTTTATCCAATGATTTAATCATGTATATCATGCTTAATTTCCTGCTTTAGCCTAGGTTTCATACACAAATTCAATATGAATTTACTAAACTTCAAATATGATTTTAGTATTTTGTATGTTATGCCTTAAGAAAATTTGATTATGGCAGTTGTGGCTTTGCATAAATAAGATTGGTTTTATACATAGGATTTGCTTCCTTAAATTTAAGTAAATTGTTTTTAGTGTGTTCAAGCGTGAAGTATGATAAAATCTGATTTTTTGAATTAGTTATGTAAATCTGTATCGGTAGTTAGGAATTGGGGTGTCCAATTGGTTTAAAAATTGTTTTGTTAAATGGATTAGAAACCGGATTTGAAGAATTTTTTGCAAAACTAAAATTTTTCTTATGTTGTTTCAAAAATCTGATTTTGATTGGATCTGTGAAATCTGTCCGGTCATGGATATTGAATTTAAACCTAATAAGTGCTGAAATTGTTCGATCACAAAAAGTTTGGATTCTAGGCCAATATGATTAAATATGATATGCTTGATAAAGTTTGCATTTGTTCATGCTTTGGTGTCATGTCTTGTGCACTGTGAATACTAAATGTATTTGTCTATGGATGATTATTGTCACTGTAAAATTTGTAAAACTATTTAATTTATATTAAATTATGTAGTGATTACGTGTGAACCAATGATGGGCCATTGAAGGCCAGGAGCATGTGTTGCTCACGTAGTAGTAAATTATAAATGCATTGCAAAACTATTTTGGTATTGCTTTTGAATTAAGTACACTGTTGAATGTGAGAGAGCAAGGGCCCAAATATGTTATTGCATGATGATTTGTATAATTGTTCTTATGTAAAAAACTTTTAATTGATTAAGTATGGTAAAAGAGACCAAACAATGTAATATTTTTTCTTCCTTGGTGGCCTTCTGAAAGGGTAGGAACCTTAGATGGCGGTCATGGGAGATCGTGAAGATACTAAACGCCGTGCATTATTTTCCTCAAGAACCCGATGTGTGGTTCGTGTTCTCGGCCACGATTATAGGGAACTCTCGTCACTTTGCCTAAGGGCGGTGTTGTTAGACTTAACCGCAGTTATTGGTATACCAAAAAAGTAGCGTCAATTGATGTTGATTTACTTGTCCTTCTGACATTAGGTGATGATTCATAATGTTCTGATTGATGATGATGATTCCTGATGTCGGTCGAGAAACATCTGTAGAACCCAGTTAATAAAATACAAATTGTGTATTAAGATACTACTGGGAACTGCCTTAAACCTTAAAATTTTGACTTGTTTTGAGTATCCGCGGGTTTTACATAAGTGAGAATTTAAATGTGTGCATTAAATAAGGATATGCATGCAAAAGCAATAAATAATTAAAGTTAAATAAGTCATTTTTGGATGTTGCATTGATTCATGCATCCCTAAATATTTAATTTAACATGAGATTGTTAGTTATTTTATTTGAATTGTTTGTAGAACCCTTTTAAAGTTATGTTTGATTTGATTTATGTTAATTTTCTTACTGTTGGATTTTGAGAAGGTCTCGTACAAGAACTTTAGTTCTGACCCTGTTTTTAAAAATCTTTTTCAAGTACTCAAGCACATTGATGGAAGGACTAACTTGCTGGAGGGAGCAAAGGTTATGATGTGGTGGCCTGGGTTTTGACTATGTTGGGGAGTTTTTGTTTTGAGGGAACATGTAAACCTTAAATAGGGACTATTCAGTTAAAATAAATTCAATTTCAGTTCATGGTTTGATTTATTCTATGTTTGGAATGATTGTTGGGTTGTGTATATTAAATTTGTAATGTGTCTCGAGTCTCTGAGATATTTTATACAATGTTTCAAAATTATTTATTTATAAAAAAAATTGCTGCAAAAATTTAGAGGGTCAATTTGGGGTCGTTACATGAATTACCTAGATGACAAGAATAGACATGTAATCAAAGGTATTTTTGTCCATGATCTGGAAGGTGGCATGTTTGCCTATCTTTATACTTATGAGGGGTATTTTGGTAACTTAGTTATAAGTGTGTGTGTGTGGTAATGCAAACACACTAAACGAAACATGCTAAATGGGTTTTTCAGCTTTTTCGATGACCTTTTTCGTGATTCTGACCCCATAGATGTGTTTGGCATGGTTGATTTACTAGGTATCGATACCCGGATCATGTGTTTTTGATGAACAAAGACGATATTTGGAGCCTTGGAAATTTACAAAGATTTTGGATTGTTGATTTTTTGAACCTTATAAAAACCCACCTATGTATCGGAATTGAATGCTCCAAGAGTTGATCCCTATAAAATCAAGTACGTAGATCACATCTAAACGGTCGAAAGTTAAAAATAAAATGAAAAATCCCAAAAAACCCATTTAGCATGTTTGTATGTATGTATATATATGAGAAGCTTGTAACAATGGACGCATAAAGCGTCCACTATTATCATACATTTTTTCGCCACTGATCACACGGGCATTAGCGGCGATTGCGACTGCCGTTAATGCCTATTTTCTGCCCAAAGCATTAGCGGTGGTCGTGACCACTACTAATGCTCTAGTTTAGAAATCAAACGCATAAGAAGTGTTCGATGGAACGCTCGTCCACTATTATAGGTATTTCATATATATATATATATATATATATATATATATATACATTGGTGTTATTGAAGACAAGGTTGCAAGTATCGTATTGTTACCCATAATGGTCGGGCTCAAATTAAGACCGTATCGTATCATATCATAAACTATCATAAATTTTTAATAAAAAAAATCAAGAAAAATCAGAAAAAACTAGCAAAATTTCTTAAAAAAATATACCACATGAAACATTAATGAATTGTACAAAATACAACCATAAAATCATATATGAAGCATTTATGTCTATATGAGTTGCATAAGACATCATCAAACATCAACTAATATAGAATCATAGATAATATTACATGCATATCTTACAAGAATAATGCAAAATATTAAATATATTGCAATTAAGAACATGCCATAAGACTCATACTTTCATATTACATAAACAAAAATATTATGGCAATAGTGGCACTCGATTTTCAATCGATTTTCACACATTACTTGAGTGTCTCATTGCCATGCCGGATCATCTAATGCCATCTTTGTTGGACTGTGAAGCCTGATTTTTATCTTGAATTATACAAAATACAATCATAAAATCATATATGAAGCATTTATGTCTATATGAGCTGCATAAGACATCATCAAACATCAACTAATATAGAATCATAGATAATATTACATGCATATCTTACAAGAATAATGCAAAATATAAAATATATTGCAATTAAAAACATGCCACAAGGCTCATACTTTCATATTACATAAACAAAAATATTATAGTAATAGTGGCACTCGATTTTTAATTGATTTTCACACATTACTTGAGTGTCTCATTGCCATGTCGGATCATCTAATGCCATCTTTGTTGGACTGTGAAGCCTGATTTTTATCTTGATATAAATCTCTAATTTTCGTGGATCCAACTTCGCAGAAAGTTGGCAAGGGGTTGTATAGGGGCAGCGCTCCTCAAGACAAAAATTTGTTGGATGGTGGTTTTTTAATTTTACTCATAATAGAGTTTTTTTATCTTAATACACTTTTTTGAGTGAAAAAATGGTGGAAGTGCTCTCCTACTAGAGCAAACTGCAAAAGCCCTCTCCCTTGTGCACGGATTGGCCCCCAAATCACTCTCATGAGTCCTAGGGTGTGTGGATACCTCTCTAATGGATTCTACACAAACGAGGGAGTCGGCCCTCAAGAGGTCTTTAAAACCCAAAACTGAAAAATTACGATTTGGTCATTGTTTAAGAGTGTTGACCTTGTATCGTACGATACACCTCGTATAGTACGATACTGTATGATATTGGCATGTATCGTACGATACAACTATGATATGCACTTGTATCATGATACGGTCTCCACCACTACGACATCGAAATTCAACTAGAAATCCAGCTTGTGGTGCTTCCAACTCAAATAAAATGACTTCAATCTCTTCTTAAACATCTCCACGTTGATTGCATATGACCCCACCCCCTTCACCGCGTTGGATCCATTAGATGGCTTCAAGCTCCCGTTACATTGATCCACCATCAACCCAAAAAAGAAACCCTAGACCCCCAACACAAAAAAAAGAAAAACACATAAAACACAAACTAGAAAAAAATCACAAATTTCACCTGATTTTCGCCCATTAATCCATCAAATCCAAGGAGAACTGAATAAACATTAAATAATGAGACGCAATCTCAAAAACATCCTAAAACCTATTTGAGGGAAAATTTTATGGATCTTTGTTAATACATATGTTTTTCAAAGATTTGCAAACTAAACATGTTGACGATTTTGCTAGAGAGAGAAAGTTTTCAACCTTATTTTTTTTATTCAACACAAACAAGCAAAAAAAATTCATTTGGAAAATTTAGCATATCAAAACTTCTCATAGGCAAAATTTTCTTTCCTAATGAGATATTTTCTTGCTTCCAAACATGCCCTATGGCTTCCAATTCACCCATCAACTTTCTTTCTCAACCAACTCGATACTGAAAAGCTTGATTCTTCCAATTTCATAACCTGAAAAAAAAAATCCCCTTATTAATGCTTTTGATCTAGTGGTGCACCTTCACAGATCCATTACTTTGCCTCTAAAATTTGTGGAAAGTAAAGAAGCAAAGAAAGATGGCACTAGATAGGGAACCCAAGTCAGAAACCCTGGTTACGTTGCTTGGAAAAAGAATGATCAGATCGTGGGGTAGCATTCATCACAGTAACATCATCAAGAGGAGTGATTGTTCAAGTTCCAATTGGTGCTTTAGTTGGGGAACTATGGGAGATTCTTCATAGGTGGTTTGAGTAGATTTCAACCCCAAATATGTATCATTTTAGTTTGGGGCTTAAAGAGGGGTAATATGAATGCTCTTGATTACCTCAATCAGGTCAAATATGTGATACATTGGCTTGTTGCCATAGGGAGTCTCATTTTAGATGAAAACATCATGATGCAAATGGTTAGAAGATTGGGCCTAGAATAAAATATGTCCACTACTATGTTCACTGGTCGGATTCTGAGACCCACTTTTGATGAGCTGAGGACTACGTTATTTGATTTTGAATCTATGTTCAATCTTGCCTCAACCAAAAAAAAGTGATGATGCAGTCATAGGATATAGATGGGTTTTTAAAGTTAAGGCCAAGGGAGGTGAATCTTTAGAATGGTATAAGGCTAGACTAGTAGCCAAGGGTTACTCCTAAGAATACAGGATATAGTATGAAAAAATATTTACACTGGTTGCACGCATGACAAGTGTTAGGATCCTTATTGGCCTAGCATTCATTAGGAAGTGACCTATCTATGTTAAGAATGCCTTTTTTAATAGACCTTAACGAGAAAGTATATACATGGGTCCTCCACCCAGTCGTGTGATTGAGAAAGGGAATGTTCTTCGACTAAGAAAGACTATATGGGCTTAAGAAAGACCCTAAAGCTTGGTATGACAGATTCAATAAGATAATGTTAAGTTTGGGATATAGATCTTGTTACACTGACACTGTTCATTTTGTGAAAGTTACATGTTTAGATATTGTCATCCTCTTGCTATACGTGCATGAAATGATTATCACCTAAAGTGACAAAAAGGGAGGAAAAGAAATCAAAATCATTATGATACGTCTGATCTTGGTTATTTAAGGTATTTTTTAGGTATCAAAGTGGCTTATTCACCAAGAGGATACCTCTTGTCTCAAATGCAGTTGTGAATATTATAACTAGATCAAGGATCTAAAATGACAGGAAAGTAGATACCCCAAAGGTGGTTAATGCAAAGATGAGGCTTAAAGACAGAACTCTACTTGAAGATCCAACACCACACCGATAATTGATAGGGTCTCTAACTTATTTGTCAATTACAAGGCCATATATTGCTTATATTTTTCATACAACAAGCCAATTTCAACATGCATCTACTACGATGCACATGAGTGTTCTGATGCGAATTATCAGATAAAAGACTTTTCTTATCCTTCTCGTCTTCTTTAGAGTTAATTGTTTATATTGATGCAAATTGGAAAGAAAATCTGAATGATAGAGTCTCAACCAGAGTTGTCAGCCAGGGAAGTGGGAGCGGAAAGCGATTCGAGAAGTGAGGCACTTCCAAAATTTTAGGAAGCGGGAAGCACGGGACGACTTAGAAGCGAACCAAGAATCATAACGAAAGCGAACCAAAAGCGACTTAGGAAGCGAACCAGAAGGGAAGGGGGGAGAGAAAAAAGTAAAAATAAATAAAAAACACAAAAAATGAAAAAATAAGGAGAAGTGCGCTTCCCAAAAAAATTGGCGCTTCCCCACACATTTTGAAAGCGTCATGTTTCGCGCTTCCGAAACACCCTTCGAGGAAGCACGCTTCCCCATATGCTATGACGCTTCCGATAACCCTGGTCTCAAGTAATGGTTTTTGTGTTTTTTAAGGAGACTCATTTCTTGGAGGTGCAAGAATCAACAGAATATCACATAATGACAACTACTATGAAGATTATTTGGTTAAAAAAAAATTCAAAGATATGGGTGTTGTCATCTCAAATCATTCGAAGATGTGTTACGACAATAAGAGTGCTATTTACATTGCTAGCAACCACACATTCCATGAATGAACAAAACATATTGAGACGAATTGTCACTATGTTTGAGAAGAATAGATTTGCCTTATGTATCTTATGAATATCAACTTGGTGATTTCTTCACCAAGGCCTTACCCTCTCTGCATTTTATGTTTTTCCTTAACAAACTTTTGGTTCACACCACAAGTTTGAGAGGGTGTTAAAATATATTTGTTGAAGTTGGCGGCTAGGGTTTTCAAGTAAACAAGAGGGAGAGAAGAAGAGAGAGAGAGAGAAGAATAGAAATCATTATTTCTCATTAGGGCTAATCTCACTTAAATAGAGAGATTAGCGAGCAACAAAGAATGTACAATAATACCCTTAAGAATAATAATTAAATACCAGGGACCCGACCCACTAGATAGTTACTGCTTCTCAACACTCCCCCTCAAGCTGGAGCATATATATCAATAATGTTCAGCTTGTCACAACATTTTGAAAATTTTGAACTAGCTAGGGGTTTAGTGAAGACATCTGCAATTTGGTTCTCTGAAGATATGTGCTTGGTACAAATGTACCCAGTTTGTACCAGGTCACGTACATAGTGACAATCCACCTCAATATGCTTTGTCCTTTCATGAAACACTGGGTTATTAGCAATATAAGTAGCAGCTCTATTATCACATATCATCTCCATGGGTAATGAGACTTTCACTTGGAGATCAGTCAACACAGATTTAACCCACACCATTTCAGCAGCAGTCTGAGACATAGCCCGATACTCTGACTCAACACTCGATCTGGCAACAACAGTTTGTTTCTTACTTCTCCAAGTAACCAGATTTCCTCCAACAAACACACAGAATCCAGTTGTCGACTTTCTATCAACAACCGACCCTGCATAATCTGCATCTGAATAGGCAGTAACATCAAGAGAAGGATTTTGTTTAAACCATAGTCCTTTACCAGGAGATAACTTTAGATATTTGAGAATCATCATCGCAGCCTCCCAGTGAGCCTTTGTACGTTTGTCCATAAAATGACTTATCTTGCTCACGGCTAAAGATATGTCGGGTCTGATAACAGTCACATATAATAGCTTGCCAACCAAGAAGCGATAACGACTATTGTCCACATACTCTGATTTTTCATCTAGATGAGCCTTAGGATCCATAGGAATCCTTGCAGGTTTGGCACCTAACATTCATGTCTCCTTCAGCAGATCCAAGACATATTTTGGCTGTGACAAAACCAATCCTTTTTTTACCCCTTGCGACCTCTATGCCTAAGAAATATCTAAGTGGTCCCAGTTCCTTAGTCACAAAGTGTTTCTGAAGATGAGAATTTGTGTCAGCAATGTCTTTTTCACTGCTTCCTGTGACTATAATGTCATTAACATATACAATCATGACCACAATCCCTGTGCAAGACTTTTTAATGAAAAGAGAGTGGTCAGAGGCAGATCGAACAAACCCAAATGCTGACATGACCTCAGCCAGCTTGGAGAACCACGCACGGAGACTCTGTTTGAGACCATAGATTGCCTTGTTCAACTTGCATACCTTCTGACACTCCCCCTGAACTTCAAACCCCAGAGGTTGTTGCATATAATTGTCTCCTCCAAGTCTCCATACAGAAAAGCATTTTTCACATCAAGCTGACATAGAGACCAACCATGGTGCACCACGACTGACAAAACAAGGCGAATAGTCGCAAGACGAGCAACAGGAGAGAATGTTTCAAAAAAGTCCACCCCATAAGTTTGAGTATAGCCTTTCGCAACCAGGCGAGCTTTAAACCTTTCAATCAATCCATTTGAGTTATACTTAATAGTATAGACCCATTTACAACCAACAATATCAGCCTCAGGTGGAGGATCAACTAAGTCCCAGGTTTGCCGAGAGAGCATTGCATCCATTTCATCCTGCATGGCCTTCGCCCATTCGGGGTCCAGAAGAGCTTGATGATGATTGAGAGGAACAGATGCAACAGATAATGCTAATACAAAATTCTTCATATTTGCACCAATTCTTGCCTCGGAAACAAACTGAGAAATAGGATGAAGTGTACATTGCCTTTTTCCTTTCCGAAGAGCAATAGGTAAATCATCATCAACAAGAGAATTGTCAGTAGGTTCAGGAACACTCACCTCGGGAGAAGCTGATGGCACGGGCATAGAGTTGGGTGGAGCTCGATGTGTGTACACCACAGGAGGATGTTTGTAACGGGACGGAGTCGAACTGGGAACAAGAGGCTCAAGACGAACCGACTCTAATGGAAAAGGGGGGACAGGAAGAGGGAATGAATCACCTTGACTAGCCTGTATTCTTGGAGAAGTACTAGAAAAATATGGGACAGACTCAAAAAATGACACATCCGCACTGACATACTCTCTCTGGGATATGGGATCATAACAACGATATCCCTTTTTATGCTTAGGATACCCAACAAAAACACATTTTATAGATTGGGAAGACAATTTATCTCGATTGGGACCAAGCTTATGAACAAAGCAGACACAACCAAACACCTTTGGTGAGACAGGGAAAAGAGGAGCTTCAGGTCTGAGAATTTAAATGGGAATACGATCCCCCACTGAGGTTGAGGGCATACGGTTTATTAGGTATCCAGCTGTTAGAACTGCATCTCCCCAGTAAGATGCAAGCATATTGGACTGAATCATAAGGCAACGGGCAATATTGAGAATGTGTCTATGCTTGTGCTCCGCTATTCCATTCTGTTGCGAGGTCTGAGGTTGGATCCCAAGGTTTTTATAAAATTGTAATAGGTCAGAGAATTTGAATTCAAGAGCATTGTCAGTGCGAACAACTTTGACGCAAGAATTAAACTGAGTTTTTATTTCAATAATCAAGGATTTTAAAATAATAGGGGATTCAGCCCTATCTTTTAACAAGAATACCCAAGATAATCTGGAAAAATCATCTACAATGACTAAATAATAACGACACTTAGAACGACTAAGAATTCGACTTGGACCCCAAACATCAACATAAAGAAGATCAAACAAATTTTGACTCAAGGGACTCTGACTAGACGGAAATGAACTCCTATGATGCTTCCCAAGCTCACACGCTTCACACAACAGAGTTGTGGACGGCGAGATGTGAGGAATAACTCTACGCAATTTAAGCAACGGAAGATGACCAAGACGATGATGCCAAAGCAGCGGACTAGAAGAGGACTCAACCGCGGAATGAGCAGAGCCAACGGGTTAATGTAGATAGTAGACTCCACCTTCCTCATATCCTCCACCAATCGTCTTCCCCGTCAGCAAGTCCTGAAAAGTGCAACAAGCAGGATCAAATATTACTCGACAATTCAATTGTTTCGCAACATGACTAACAGATAACAGATTTTGAGGGAATGAAGGAGCATGGAGAACATTTGATAACTGAAGAGTAGGGGAAATGGAGATATTTCCTTGGCCAACAATGGGAGAGGAACTTCCATCGACAAGAACCACATTTTTATGGTTAGCAACACTATCCAAATTGGAAAAATCACAAGCATTTCCACATAAATGTTGAGATGCCCTTGAATCAATAATACACCTACTACCTTGGCAAGATAAATTATCACCTGCAGAACATGCAACATCAGCCACAGGAGGACTAGACAGACGATGTGCCAACAAATCATCATACTCAGCACGAGTGAGTGTAACCGAATCATTAGGAGGAATAACAGGAGACTCGGGTTTGGCAACTTGAGTTGTAGGAACAACTTTAGTTGAATGCGCAGGGGGTCGCCCATTCTTGTCAAAACATCTATCTTCTAAATGTCCAAATCTTCTGCAGTAGGAACATTGAAGTTTGCCACGTCCTCCTGTGCCTCGACCACGTCTTCGTCCTCGTGTATTAGGAATAAAACCTTGGCCTCGACCATAGGAGACAGACATAGCAGAGGTTTGTGAGTCCGACTGGGATGAGGGAAGAGACATGGCAAGCCTGCTCAGGCGATTGTATGCCTCAGCAAGAGTGGGAACATCGGATCCTGTCAACATCTGAACTTTGGCAACTGAGAATTCAGTTGACAGGCCAGTAAGAAACCGTGCGACCATGGTATAACCTCTGGTTATCACAGCATAATAGTCTATGTGCATTTAGTCTCTCAAACCCTGCTTTCACAAAGGCATAGTACTGGGCTAGAGATTGCTCTCCTTGCTGCAACTGATAGATCTCTTGTTCCACTTGAAGAATACGACTTACATTAGTTTCTTGTCAGTAAGTATCTCGCAAATTATCCCACATTTGTTTTGCAGTTGTGTAATAAATTAGCCCATCAGCGATTGCACACTATTCATAATCCACGACATGACTATATCATTGTCCTCTTCCCATGCATATTTTCCAGTTTTGTCTTTAGGCTCACTTTCTAACAAAATATGTTTTCTGCGATGCCCTGAAACAGACATCATGAACGTATGAGACCATCTAGCATAGTTGGTCTCATCGAGTTTTACAGATGATCCATAGGAGAATGGATTTGCAAAAGCCTTATACTCAGTGGTTGAGTCATTCTTCAATTCAGTTTTCTGCGTTTCAGCCATGGAATAGGGTTGTAGATGTGTCTCACTTCACAGACACTCCACACACACAATCTGCTGCAACAACTATATATCTGACCAACATCGAGATGCAATTATAACACCAATAAATCTGATCAAATTTAAAAGATGCTGATCAGTTCTGGTTTTCCACACCGATCAACAACTTCAACACTAATAGGTCTGATCAGCTTTAAGAGGCGCTGATCAGATCTGATTTTCCACACGATCGGTAACTTCAACACTAATAGGTCTGATCAGATTTAAGAGACGCTGGTCAGATCTGACTTTCCACATGATCGACAACTTCCATTGTCTTATTTAAAACACCACCCACAAACACTTACATCGACTTAACAGATCTGATTTAGATCACAAAGGGAAAGGCTGCGACACGCAGCATGAAACCCACAACCACGACAAGAAGTTTATAATCACCCAAAACTGAACGCAGACTTGAATCATAAAAAACTGTGTCATTCACCCTCAGATCAATACCCAGATCTGAACACACAATTAAAATTGTATTATACCTCACCAGATCGACTCCAAGCAGCGACTGCAATCTTGGTTTACATACCTAATAACCACGACGCAGAGATCATATGCTTGTATTCATCGATTGGCCTCCACTCCGATGTCGACAACAAATCTATCATCTACGATACACCAAGAACAAAGATGATGCCCAGATCTGCAATCCCTCTGACGCGTAAACCTATTTGAGGAGGAACTTGATCAGATCACACGCCCAGATCTGCAACCTGCTTTGATACCATGTTGAAGTTGGCGGCTAGGGTTTTCAAGTAAACAAGAGGGAGAGAAGAAGAGAGAGAGAGAGAGAGAGAGAAGAATAGAAATCGTTATTTCTCATTAGGGCTAATCTCACTTAAATAGAGAGATTAGCCAGCAACAAAGAATATACAATAATACCCTTAAGAATAATAATTAAATACCAGGGACCCGACCCACTAGATAGTTACTGCTTCTCAACAATATCTTTTGATTTTTATCATATATATAGCTTGTTATCTAGGTGTTTATATGTAATTTTAGTTTTATTTTATTTATAATAGGTGCTGCCCATTGGGGGCAGTTTGATCTTTTTTATTTTGTAATAGACACTTCCCATTAGGGGCAGTTCTGTCACTTTTCTTTTAGCCGTTGGGACTAGCCCAACCAACGGCTAGTTGTGCTAGCCCCTCTCTCTTCCCTTGTGTATATATATGTGGGATACTTCCCACAATTTATCTATGCTTTTCTTAAGCATTTTATCAATAAATTTGTTTATTTTTTATGTGTTTCTCAGCTCATTAGTGGCTTGTGATGGTGAACCACTTGTGCTCTTTGTATTTGCCCTTAGTGGCTATTGTGTATTGCCTATTGTGGCCTTGTATTTGTGCACATCTCTCATTGTTTTGTATTCTTTTGTGTTGTGCGCACTCCGATTGTATTTCATTACAAAAAATAACTGTAACACCCCGGATTTCCAAAACAAAGCTAAGTTAAAATTTCCATGAATTTCTTTTTTTTTCTTTGCAGCGGAACTTAAAAAGTGTTTTAGCAGCGAAATCAGACGATAATGAGTCGTCGGTTTTAGAAAACTCTGAGCACGTTGCAGGTATGTGGCCAAGCAACTCATTGATCACCGAAGTGTTTCATTTTATCGAAAACCACATGTTTATTACAACATCACTGCTTGAAAAAGCAATATAGGTTCAATAAAGGGAAGTAGTACAACTCTGTCTAGAGAAACTCTGGAACTTGATGCCGCCTTGTTCCACATATCGCCACGCAAGTCCAACACCTGAAATCCCCATTAAACGGAGTCAGAATCACTGATGGTCTGGTAACCAAGCAATAGTATAACCATTCAACTCAAGCAATGCGTTGACCACTTAGGGTCGCAGTTCGTAATAACGACGCTCAAGCCTCCAAGACTTAGCGTATATCGCAAGAGCCTCATCAAGGCTATGAGTTGAACATCTGCTCAAGTCTCCACGACTTAGCCTTGACCTCTTCCGGGTCTCAAAGGGATGTCTAGCTCAAGTCTTCATACTTGGCACATTTGTATCCCACGCATCTAAGGACAGCTCCTCGAGCTTCGCTTAGCCGTGCGAATACAACACAAGTCTTTGCTCAGTCGGTCCAGTCGTATACCGAACATGACACATTCACAAAGGTTATGCAGGACTGACTCAACAACGTCCATCCACTTATACATTCAAGCATCGTTGAACCTAAGCTAATGCATTATTTCGATATTTAACCTCTTTCACCATTGGTACGCGAGCAAAGCATTGTCCGGGCATCAACGCGACGTTTTGGGGGTTGATTATTCTATATATTTTAGATACCCCAGAGGCCTGTTGACCCTATCCATAGTATGGCAGTGTGTTTCATCTGGGAGAACCCTACTAGGCCCATATTCGGATGCATCATCTACTTGCAGTAGTTGAGTTCAATCCTTAGATCTTAAGGATTACCACGACCCCAAAACCCATGAGTAATTGAGGCCATCGTTGACTCTATCAGGTCCAAAGTAAAATACGTGTCACTCAAGGTTGTACCATTACTGTCATTTCACAGTGAGCATAATTTCTGAAGGGGTCTGTCAGTCTTACAATTACTTGGACAGATATTTGCATGCCATTTAGGCAGCCCGTGCCTCAGCACTATGGGAGTATGTACCCGACCCCATTCAGTCTGCCACAACACAGTCATCAACTGAGGGGGTACCCCTAACACGATTTTCAATCGCGGGGCAAGTGCGACCTTAAGTCTTATTCATATGCATGCAGAACACCGCTCTTGGCACTGCGGCCACCACGAGCATCACACATCTTTTGGGTGGAAACAACACACTCTGGCTCTTCGGCCCTTACGAGTCTGGTTGTGTAATCGTTCTCAATGAACATGCATATGACTCGATCTAAATAGATCGGCTACTCGGCGTATTTTTACGCAACGAGTCCAAACCTGGTTAAGGCGCAACCTCTACTCTGGCTCAGCGGCCCTTACGAGCAAGGTGCCCTTATAGGCATTTGGAAGACGAGTCGTTCTGGCATCGTTCCATCAACGGACATCATTATGACGTTCAACTGGTTCTGGCAGCTCTTCTGCCAACCATTTCGTCAGCACCTCCCCTGTTCTATCGGCAGTGGTGCGATGAACCTTTCTACGTTGTAGAAAACATTCCATGAACTGGGTAGCACTCTGATATATGACAGAGTATCCTGCTACGTTCTTTCTGAGTTATTCTTAGCTTCTTCAGAAATTTCAGCAGCACTTCCTTTCTTTAACGGAGAAAGTGTGCATTTTTTTTATCCATTTCAGTGGCATCTCCCTTCTTTGGCGGGAAATCGCTATCCTTAACTCGGGAAATGGATGTGCACCGTTGTGCGTACCTTGCATCCATCAAGGTTGTGGAAACCCTAGGCCATAGTCAGGTCATACGTAATTGACTTAGTCTTTACATAAAGAGCATTTTTGCCAAAAAAGCGAAGCCTTTCCAATAGAGGCTTCATTCGTCAAGCAGAATCTTGAACGAGGAGCGGTAAGGGAATCGCATTGGCGATTTGGAGTTGATCTCCATTTGAACGCTCATTTTACGCACCATATATGTAGTATAAGCAGAAGTTTGTGCTTTATACAGCGGTGGCGTAAAGGAATGCGTGTATTATTGTTCAGGGTGTTTAACCGAACGAAATATTCTACGTATATATTTGCAGAAAGCAGGAGCCTTGGTGTCTTTCAACACGACGGCGTAAGTAAATGCATAATCGGAAGTGCATTAATCGAAAATTGCAAAAAACATGAGCTTTGGCATCATACGACGCGACGGCAAAGGTAAATTACATAGCCTATGCGATATAAGACGCGTCTGCAGAATCAACAGATATACACCTAGATCCGTATCCAACGATAGTTATGAGGCGAGCAGGTGAACACCGAAGTGTTCTGAAGAACTCAACCAAGAACTAAGGCGAGATACCATTTTTAAGAACGCATATACTGCGCATTCAATATATATATATATATATATCCAACGATAGTTACGAGACGAGCGGGTGAACACTGAAGTGTTCTGAAGAGCTCAATCAAGAACTAAAGCCGGATACTACTTCAGAAAGTATATGCTATATACAAACAAGCAAATACTTAAGAGAGATGGATCAACGAAGCGAGCTTACTTCAATTTGAGGAAGAAACGACTCTGGTTGCTTCGAACGCTTCGATCCATCCTCCGAGAGGTTCGACTTTAAAAAGAATCAAATCCGAACTTTGGACGAAAAAGGACTTGGACTTTGACTTCAAACCTAACTAGGTTCAAGTCAAGTCAACTGGGTTTGGACTAGGTCAGGTGGGTTCAGACCTAGGTCAGGTGGGTTAGGACCAGGTCAGGCAGGCTCAGACCAGGTCAAGTAGGCTCAGACCTACTGGGGAGGTTCTAGAGAGAGAAAGGGCTAGAGAGAAGGGGGAGTGGCGATTTTTTCTAAAGCGGGGGGTCTATTTATAGGAAATGAAACTTGAGCCCCAAGTTTCATTTTTACCCTTTTACCCTTGGCTTTTCCGGAAATTCCTAAAGCATATTCCATGGAATATTCCATGGAAGATGCTGAAAGGTGCTGGAACATTCTAGAATATTTTTCTGAGAAATATTTCTATGGGTCCCACCAACATTTCCGTAGGTCCCGCAAAAATTTCGGGTTTTCGGCGTTTTTTTTCAGAAAAATTCTAAGTACGTCATTCTCTTCGTATGAACGTAACTAAGAAAGTTAGCTCGAAGAAATCTTTTGATTTCGTTCAGGTAGGAAGTTATGGCTTCCAGAGTGTTTGAGCATATATTCGCAAAGCGACGAATATCTTAAGTATAATTGGCTCGCAGGAATTGATTCGTTTCGCATTCTGAGAAAAAATGTTATTTTGACCGGTAAATGCCTCATGAATTTTATTCAGAAATCATCTGAAAAATTGCGGGTCTTACAATAACTTTAAAACTTCCATTGCTAGCTTCACATTATATCAGAGCCCAAGAGGTGCTAGTGTTTCTGCTTGATCAAGTTCAGTGTATACCTTTATCAGTTTATCTATATCCATTTGTATAAGAACCTAATAGGGTGCAGCAGCCCCGTGAATATCTTAATCATGTTTTTCATACAAGTACCATGTGGACCCTAGCATGTCCCTAAATATATATCCACTGAATAGAAGGATGCTCAAGAGGGCCCTAAACAAAACATTGAAAGGACAAAGGTGCTGTCCTATTCTAAGGTGTGTAACATGTGAAGAAAAAGAAAAGGACATTTTGCAAAGAAAACTTCGTGACAGTTGGGTCTCGTTAACTATTTGGACAGCTTAAAGATAGGTAAAGAAGATGACATGGTGGCATGGACAATAGGCTTAGCCAAACTTTTGTGGTTAGTTTAATTATAATTGTATTGCCAAGATAGTGAAACTTATCTAAATGAAAAGCTTTGGGGAATTTGCCCATCACAACAAGCAAAAACATCTGCAAAGTTCTCTATCTACCAAAAAGCAAAAAAGGTGCATTGATTAGCATATGTGATTTGAATAGAAATTTTTTTTCCCATGTTGTTCACTAAGCTTTCAACCAATCAACTTTCATGCACTGATTGTGGGGAAGATAGAGAATTAAGAAGACAAGGTTACTCATCTTGGTTAGATAAATGCAAAGAAAAAAAGGGAGATGTTGGCTGATAACTACATGGTAAAGCATAGCAACAAAAATGAATAGAAGGGTCCCTGAGGATCAAAGTCTCAAAAGAACTGTGGTAGATGAAAATACTTGAACCTAGGATGGGGTCCAAGAGGAGATAGCTTTGCCTAAGGTCACAGATATCTGTATTAAACCTGACAATGGGAACATGGTGTCATTTGATAAGCATAAATCAAAACTTAATAAACCTTGTGTTATTCCAATTTCTTTCCATCAGAAAGAAAAAGATCTGTTTCTAAATGAAATAGAAAACTAGCTCTCATGTTTCTTTTCATAGAATAAGATTAGAACAGGTAAATAACAAAACCATGACCTAGCATGAATGTCCATAGCTTTCAAGTTCCAGGGCATATTAAACAGATAGGAATCCTATAAGATAATTCTGGAAAGGAGAGAACTATGCAAGCGGAGAGAGCCTTTCAACTATATCAGCATGAATCATTACACTGCTTAGTACCACCATATCATCCTCAGGTTCTTCACGGAGCAAAATTTATTCCTGTTACTATACCTGAAGCCTTGAAAGTGCAGATGAAGCCTCAACAGCTCTACGCTCTAATTCTACTTCTCTCTCCATGAATGTCTGTAAATTCAAACATGAATTTCATAAATGATGAAGAAACACATTAGAGAAACTTGTGGAAGGATTGAGAAATTCCAGAGCAAAAAGTGACCATTTTGGTAGCATTGTGCGCTACGCGCTCTTCCTCAGCCCTGCGCTCTGCAGATGCTAACTCTTCACGTAGAGCCTAGCAAACAAAGCCAAATATTCAGGTCATTTCAAAATGAAATAATGGCTGGAAAAAATGTTACAAACCATGCATGTAGGATACCAGTTCTAACAAAACACATTCGACACACCTGAATCATTCGAGTCTCAGTCAGTTCTCGGCTTCTCATTATAGTTTCCATGTTTGCCTGGTCAAAAAAAAGTCAAGAAGCATTAGAAAGGCTAATCATTACAAAATAACAGCAAAATAAATATATGCAATTTCTTCAACTTCAGAGAAACCATTTCATAGTAGGCAATGGATGATCGAATGTGATAAAAAAATGGCTCAAATGTCAAAAGATACACGGCATCATATAATAACATTTCATAACACAGAAAAAAAATCCTAAGAAAAAAAATCTCCAACAAGTTAACCAAACAAAATTGTGCATCCTATTAAAATGCATCCTTTTCTCAGGGCTTGGGGCTTTCAAATGACCACATGCTTAACCCATTGAATGGATTTCCAGAACTGACAGAAAAATTATCAATAAGAAATGCACATGCTTACTGACATTAAAAAGTCACAAAAAGGAAAAAGCCTTAAAACCATATCACAAGGGTAGAAGCTTGGGAATGAGTACAACACAGGTATGGTTGGTACAATATGCATGTTTTCCAAAAGAAAAGTTTGGAGGTAAAGGTGGTTGTGCATGTCTCTATGTACAATGTGGTATGCTGCACATCTTGAAGCAGGCAGTAACTTCAATACAGCTTTGTCAATCCATGGACCAATATCAGACCTTAGAGTGTAATCCAGTTTATAATGAGTTTCCATGATCCGTAAAGCCCTGTGCACTTCAAAAAATAAGAGGTGAATAATTGAGCATTCTGACTATAGCAGCTGTGATGGATGTCCAATTGCTAGAAAGCAGTCTATTGGAAGTTGAGAAACAGTGGAATATAATCTCAAAAGAGACTTCTTCTTTTGCTAAATTCTTAATAACCACTAAGGTCATTGTACTGCAACTGATGTTCATCTTAAATGAATGACCTGTAACTAACATTTAATTGATCCAACAGTAACACATGAGGATGAAATTTAGTGGAATATACTGTAACTCTAGAAAGTGCAATGCTGTGCATGAATACAATTTGAGATTTCTCAATGGCAACTACTCTACCAGTGTATAATTGCTTTAGTAAAATATACTTGGAAGTTTGGAACATTGAGAGATGATGTATCTTGGAGGAGCCTGCTACTTATAAAATTC
Source organism: Nuphar pumila (assembly GCF_984573655.1). Taxonomy (NCBI): domain Eukaryota; kingdom Viridiplantae; phylum Streptophyta; class Magnoliopsida; order Nymphaeales; family Nymphaeaceae; genus Nuphar; species Nuphar pumila. The sequence continues at coordinate 24,095,209 of NC_143263.1, forward strand.
AGCTCATGGAATCTAATGTTTCATGGTTTTCAGAAACTTTTCAGCATAAATTCAACGTATCTTGGTAATAGTTATTTTACTAAAAATGCAGGCTTTGTAATGTTGAGATACAGTCATGCATGGGAATTAGAAGCTCAGCACTTATCACCTACAACTATAAGCATAGCAACATCAACCCAGTATCATGTATTACACTTGTCAGATTGATTTAAATCACAAGTTTCTAAAGTTGAAGTCATTCAACCTGCAATGATGCAAGCTTTCCTTCAGATGCAGCTGCCTGTTTCTTAAGAGCATCTATTGTGGATGAAAGGACTTCAATTTCCGCATTTTTGGAAAACAAAGCATCAGCCATCTCTGATTCCACTCTGGATATGGCAGCCCGGGATACAGATAAATCTTGCTGCAGCTGTCTTGCTCGAGCTTCATACAAACTTCTTTGATCTTTCTAATTAAAACCAAATTGACACAAAAACAATCACATGATTGTTTGACTTGCAGTGATGCTATCCAACATATTAATAACTGCACAGTGCACAGAACCCAGATAACTAAGGAAAAAGAAAGCATTTCATTTTCACCTCAGCAATAAGAAGCTCTTCTAGTTGGGCATTTTCAGATTTGTATTCTTGAAGACGAGAAGAAAGACCAGCACAGACCTATATGTTTGTGAAAAGAGAAAACAGTCATAAAATCACCTCTTGAAATGAGAAACCAATGAAGACACCATTTTTAGAAAAAAAAGGTCCTTATAAAATCCAGAATAAGGTGTCACAACACAATACCTAATAAAACTAAAGAACCTAAAATGGAAACATGTATCAGAATAGAGCAGCCTCCACTTAGTAGGGATCTTCACTCTTTCAGAAGCCCAAAGTTTAAAACATTAATAGTAACAATAATAATAATAATAAAATAATAATAATAACATCAATAGCAGTTTGCTTGCCCTTGGAGGCATGTGACCCTATGCCTTGAAATCACCTATATTTGGTTCAAAAAGCAAAAAGATCTTTCCCCAAAAGATAGAGATTGTTCATATTCTCTTCATTGTCCAAGAAAAAAAAGCTAGTCAAAGGTTTGAACAATTCTTAAATCGATACATCAAATGTCAGTGAACTATTAAAAATCTTCCATGAAAATGGATTCTTGTTCAAGACAAAAGGACCGGATTGATTAGACGCAAACTTCTCTTGAAATTTTTGACATAGAGAGAGACATCAATCATTTTCTAAAAAACCCTTTAAATGAGAATGTTGGAAAAGTATGGAAGAAGATAATACAACACAGAGGACTCATGGGGATAGGGCTGTTAAAAATCTAAATGTATATACAACATATGTGTACATATACGCATTTGTGTGTGTGTGTATATATATATATATGTGTGTGTGTGTGTGTGTGCGTGTGTGTGTGTGTGTACATGTTATGTTAGTACCTAACTAGTAAATAGTAACTAGGTTAGTGTCTAACTAGGTTAGTTTCTTTTTACTTTTTCTTTTTACTTAGCTAGAGAGGCATTGGAGAGAGAGCCCAACGGCTCTATTGGAGCTAACGACCTCTCTCAACGTCTCTCTTAGGAGACCCTTTTGTATGTATAAATAGGGGTGAAACCCCCTTTCAAATGTATTACTCTTGCATGGTCTTGATCAATAAAATATTATTTGTATTTCTTGTATTTTCCCCTTTAATGGGTGTTTGTGTATGAGCCCATTTGAATGTTCTTTTGGTGTTTTGGTGGAACTCTTTGAGTGTCCACCTTGTTGTTTTGGTGAATACATTTTGGAGGATTTTGTTTTCTTACATGGTATCAAAGCTTGGAGATCAAGCTGATTTTTCGGTGTATTGGGAAGCATGCCGCTCAAGATTTTGAAGAGATAATGTTTCTTTTGAGAAATTTATTCAAGTCCTCGTGTGTTCGTGCTCTTCATTAGAAGTGCTCTCTTTGTGGTACCCAGGGTTAGTTTGACCGCACTGGGTTCCGCACCCGCATCGACGCGGGTGCAGCACCTGGTTGGCCGAATCCCTGTGACATATATATATATATATAGAAAGAGACAGAGAGAGAAGCCCATAACAGTGGACCCACAAAGTGTCCACTGATAGTGGATGCTTCTCCGACGTTGATCCCACGCAGATCATCGGCTACAGTTTTTTTTAACGTCTATAAGGAATTTCGGATTTTCCACCCAGATCATTAGCGGCAGTCGCAATCGTTGCTAATGCTCTAGATTTAACCAAATCAGACATGCAAGGCATGTCCTGCAGCTAAGTCACACGGACTCGGCTAGGGAGGCGTCGCACCCGAGTCGACACGCCCCGACACGGGTGCGGCTTAGGACACGGTCCGGACTCGGTCAACAACGAGTCGGACTCGGTCAACGAATCAAGGCCGAGTCCATCCTCGTTTTGGACTCGGTCAATGTTGACCGAGTCCAAAAATGTTCATTTCGAAATATGTTTTGGATCTGGGCCGGGTCCGGATCTGGACCCGACCCAGATCCAAACTTCATCTCGAACCCTAAAAGGGGTTTACGACAGAGGGAGGGGCTTGCCTTGTCGATTTTGCCTCCCCCCATCCCCTGCACCTTCCTCACGTCGGCGATCCAGACTCCAACGACGGTAGCCGCAGGCGACGCCAGCCACTGTCTCCCTCTTTCTTTCGTCAATAGATATGCCCCCTATTCCCACTCTCTCATCTTCGTCCGACAGGGGGATCCCCCTTCCTTATTTTTCGGCAGGTGGCAGAACCCCTTGCCTCTGACCCCTGCCAGAGAAAAGAACAAGCAGGGGGCTCCGCCCCTGCCTCGTTCTTATTTTCCAACAGCCCCCTCCCTGCACCCTCTGCTCGCAGAAGAGGGGCTCGGCCCCTCCCCTACTGCCTTTGGCTTTTTGGCAAGAGCGACGCCTCTGCCACTGATAAGGTTCAGTAGGGGTTTGCCCTGCCCCTCCTTTTTGCGCCAGACAGGGGGTAGGCCCCCTGTCTCGAACCTGGTTTGCAGAGAGGGAATGAACCCCCTCTTTGCATCATCCCCTCGCAGAGGAGGGCCTGGTTTGAACCTGATTTGCACAGGGGGAACGAACCTGGAGGTCCTATTACTATTATTTTGAAGTGTTTAATAACTTTATTTTATTTACTTATTTTCTTTTCAGTTTTCAGATATAATGGCAGCTATGTCACATGGGTGCGGGTGCGGGTGCGGGGATTCGGTACTTCCAAAAAACCCGGGTGCGGGAGTGCGGCAGGGGCAAAAATGTCAATATATATATAGGGGGTCGGGGTTCCCCTCCCTTACGAATCGATTTTTTTTTAAAAAAGCAGTTGTCTGCTGCTTTTTTTTTTAAAAAGTCGAGCAGCTGACAGATAGCTGCTGTCAGCCAGCTGACAGAGCTGCTTTTTAAAAAAAAGAATAGCAGCTGACAGCTGTTGTCACAGCTGTTGTCAGCCAGCTGACAGCTGCTGACAGACAGCTGCTGTCAACAGTTTTTTTTAAAAAAAAAATTCGCAGCATAGGGCAATTTTTTTTCAAAAAAAAAAATCCAAAAAAAAAAATTGACTTAAATGATCCTGGGTGCGGTCAACGCACCCAGGATTGGGTTGACCGCACCCGGTACCGCACCCGCACCCGCGTCGAGTCGCGTCGACGCGGGTGCGGCACCCTGCTAGCCGAATCCCTGTGACATAGAATGGCAGGTTCTAGCGGTAGTGTCAATACATTTGGTTCAAGTTCTAACCTTGAATTAGAAGATTCTCAACCACTTTGGAGGCTTGTGACAAAAGGGATAAAAGCTAGTGGTGGTGAGAATGCGCAGTTTCATTGTAATCTATGTAAGACTGTTTTCACAGGTTCTTATACGCGTGTAAAAGCACATCTTTTGCATATTCGTGGTCAAGGAATTAGAGCATGTTCTAGGGTTGACAAAGACATGTTAAAGCAATTAAAGAAAGAACAAGAGGAAGGTAAAAAGAAGAAAATTGCAGAGATGAGAAGCGATTCGATTAATCTGTCTTTTCCTATTGCTAGTGATGTACAAGAAGAGCTTTTAAAGAAAAGAAAGATGGAAAGCAATAAAACAATACAAGCGTCATTCAAAAACATGCAAGAGCAGAAATTGATAAAAAGATTGGTCGATTCTTTTACTCAAGCTCAATTTCTTTTAATGTAGCTAAAAGTCCATACTGGAAAGATATAATTACATCTTTGGCTAATTATAATTTGAGTGGTTATGTGCCTCCTAGTTTAGAAAAACTAAGAACAGTCATTCTTGCAGAGGAAAAAAATAGAATTGAAGACTTGTTAGATACCCAAAAATTTGCATGGAAACAACATGGAGTTTCTATAGTTTCTGATGAGTGAACTGATATACAAAGGCGACCATTGATAAACTTCATTGCTTACTCACTTAATGGGGCCAATCTTTTTGAAGATTGTTGACGCATCTGGGGAGTATAAAGATGAATACTTAAAGAGATTATTTGTCGAAGTGATAAAAGAAGTGGGTGAAGAAAGTGTGGTGCAAATCATTACTGACAATGCTCCAGTTTGCAGTCGTGCAGGAATGAATTTGGCAAGTGAAGATAAATATTCATATATTTTTTGAACTTCTTGTGCAACACACAATTTAAATTTGGCACTTAAGAGTATATGTAATCCATCAAAAGATGATCCACATGCACGTGAAATGTGTTTATTAATTGAGAAAATAGAGCATGATATTCGAAATATTAGAAATTTTGTTGTAAACCATCATCATGCACTTTCTATATTTAATAGGCATTCTGATCTCAAGTTACTGAAAGTTGCTGAAACTCGTTTTGCTTCTCTCATTGTTATGATGAAAAGAATTAAGCAATTCAAGAATGCATTGATGATGATGGTGGCTGATCAAGATTGGGATTTTTATCGTACTGAAGATGATGTCAAGGCTCAAGCTATCAAAAAATGCATTTGTGATGATTTTTTGTGGGATAAAATTATATATTTTGTTGAATTTACAGAGCCTATTTGGGAAATGCTGAGAGAAGTTGACAGAGATGTACCCATGCTTTATAGAATTTATGAAATGTGAGACAATATGATTGAAAAAGTTCAAAGTATCATTTTTAAACATGAGAAGAAAGATATTGCACTTGATGATTCAGAATTTTACAATAATGTACATTCAGTTTTAGTGAGAAGATGGGATAAAAGCAATACACCTTTGCATTGCATGGCACACTCTGTCAATCCAAAATACTATGCAAAAAAATGGTTGACAGCAGGTGTTGGTCGTGTTTCTCCAAATGAAGATCCTGAGATATCAAGAAATGGAATGATATGTTTGGGAAGACTTTTTAATGATTTTCACATGTTTAAGTTTGTAAATAGTGAGTTTGGCAAGTTTTCTACTGGGAGATTTGATTGTTTAGCAGCACTCGTGGCAAGGGACGAGGAAGATCCCCTTAATTGGTGGGCAACATATGGATCAGAGACACCAAATCTGCAATGTCTTGCAATGAAATTGTTATCCCAACCTGCTACATCATCTTGTTGTGAAAGAAATTGGAGTACATATGCTCAAATTCACTGCATTAAAAGAAACAAACTCACTAGTAAAACAACAGAGGATTTGGTTTATGTTCACTCTAATCTACGATTAATTTCTCGCCGCACCAAAGAAGAGTATAGGTACTTTTTTTCTTTGTATTCAAAGTTTGTATTTAAATATTTGTATTCAAAGTTTTAAGTTAGATACTAATATAGTTATTTTTTGATGCAGTTGTGGACCATCCAATAATTGGGATGTAAATCCAGAAGATTTTGACTTGGAGGGAGAACATAATTTGCATACTCTCAACATGGACTACCTCGATCCTGTTCTTCCCTCTAATTCAGACGATGAGGCAGATTTATGATAAGTTTTGTTGTTTATCACACTCACAAGCTTCTTTATGTGTTATATTTTGGTAAGTTTGTATTGTTAAGAATTGTTTTTTTATTTTTGCATTAAAATTTATAATTTTTATGTGTTAATTTATTGTTATATATATAATTATATATATTTAAAATATATATTTTTTAATATATATATATATATAGCTGAGTCCCCGTGTCCGAATTTTTTGAAATCGCGCCTCACCCGTGTCGCACCCACACCCGCACCCATGTGACATAGTCCTGCAGTTGTTTGAAGGAGAGGTCGTCCACTGTTACGACCTCTCCTATGTATATATATATATATATATATATATATATATATATATATATATATATATAAGTCCTAATGTTTTGGAGAGGCTCAAAATTTAAAGTGACCGAAGACCCTCTTCTCAACCTATAAACCCCTTACAAGTAGCATTTTGATTTTTCACATGCACTATTTTCCTCTCCCTCATTTATTTATTCAACACAAGTAATGTCTTCTCCCTCTCTCATTAACCTCTCTTTTTCTCTCATTAATGCTCTCTTTCTTTAGACACACACGTGACCCTTTCCTATTCCCAGTGTCACTCTCTCTCTCACCCTTTACTCTTCCCAATGCCCTCTCTCTCTCTCAAACCCAACACTTGTTTTTATCTATTCTCAATGTATGCCACTAATTGCATTAAGTACAACTCTCTTTTTGCTCTATTATCAATGCCACTTTTTTTTTTAGAGTTCTGGATTTGGTTTTTGGATATGGCAGTCTGGACTTAGGAGCAAACAAATTTCAGTATTACATAAAGAAGAAAGGAAACGAGATCTACTTCACATCTTTTTACTCTTTACATTTCTGCTTGTGTTGTTTATATCAGCAGTTTCATCCATTATTTTGTTTGTCTGTTATGTGCTTACTTGCATTATGAGATTGTCTTGGAGAAGCGACCAAAAGAACTGTCTTTATTTATGATGATGATGATGCAAGTATGAAACACACACACACACACACACACACACACACACACACACACACACACACACACACATATATATATATATATATATATATATATATATATATATATATATATAATATGCAGTTCTAAGAATGACTTTAGAAGAATATATAATGGTTCGTCATATAAAATCTTACCCGTGCTAACCTTGCCTCTTTAGATTGCCCTGTGGAGATTGCAATTTTAAGCAAACCTTGTGCCTGCGCGAGCAACCAAATGATTAATAAAAAAATTCCCAGAGTTTACATATAGGGAATCTCTACTACTACAGCAATGGGGACACTTACCTCATCAAGCTGGTCTTGAACTTTGGCAGCAGAAGAATCCATTCCATGCTGTTGTTTTTTCGAAAAGGGCTCTTCTGGTACTTCCATCACACCCTTCCCTTGTGCATCTTCAATACTAGTTTCCACTTTTGTACTTTCAGGATTCTCTTCTTCCACCTTTGATATAGGCTCTTCACCTGCAAATTTGGTTTTCATTCCACCATCCACATGATGTTCCTCATTCACTGGTTCAATACTTTTGGACTTGAACAGTGAAGATGAGATTACGGGATTATCCATTGTGATTGATATGCCCACAGGGGCACTGGAAGTCACAGAAGAGGCAATAGCTTCTGCACTATTTTCATGTTCCAAAACTTCTTCAATTGTGCCAGCAATAGAAACAGACTCGCTGACATCATTTATTGAGGGCTCTGATGTAGGTGGGATGGATGGTACAACAGGATTATTTTCTAAACTATATGCAGAAGAAGGCTCTGTGCCTGAATCAGTAACAAAATGATTCAAAATGGCTTCTTTGATTTCGGAATGGAGAGACTCAGCTTTATCATTATTCTCGTGTACTACCAAGATTTGTGCATTGCTTTTATCTCTTTCAATATCGCTTGACCTAGGAGATTCAGGAGCTGCAATTCTTAACTGACTCTGCAAAATAAATAATACATATAACAACTGACAGTTTAAAATGAAAAGAAAATTATAGATCATGCGTTAGAATACAATATTTATGTAAAACCAAAGTAGGAGTTCAGTTCAAGACCTTCACCTTTGATCTTGTCTTCAAGCTTTGCACATCTTGCCCAATGACTGCTTATTGATCCAAGAAAGAAATGCAATAGAAAAATTGAGAAAATGAGGATTATCACAAAAGTATAATAGAAACTTTATAGAAGATAAAGTAAATGCATAAAATGAGGTTTCCAAGCTTCACTAGATCAGTGGAGCAAAATGAAACTGTTGCATTTGAGTTTAGCATACATACCAATGGGAGGTGGTTCAGATTGTTCATCTCCCAACTCAGCCACAACCAACTTTGCTCTTCGATCTACAACTTCAAATAAATCTGGATCCAAAGCCATCAAAATATATCATATTAATGACATGAATGACAGCATGCCTAATGCCCCCAGAACCAATTCACGGTGCACCCCATCCCTCTCATATTTCTTTTGGACCATTCCAAAAACCCGGATCTTGTTATCCAAACCAGTTCCAACCTGATTTTAGCCCACCTAATCCAGTTTTAAACCTATATCCGACCTAGAACCCATCAAAACCACTCCAACCTGACCCAAAACCCTTTGGACTAAAACCAGACCCAAAATCTTCGCCATAAGCAAAGTCAAGACCCAACCCAAAACCCTTTTCTGGATCCATATGAGGCTTATGGCATCGAACTGGGCCTTCCTGAGTTCACAGGTGATTGCAATGTAGATATCTTCTTTGAATGGATCTAAATTTTACTATTGAAGCTAGTAAGTTAAAAAAAAAAGCTCTCGATAAATGAGTAGAGTTGATCACATAATCAAATAGATTTGAGCCTAATACCCTACAGGAGAGGTATGAGTACGAGTCTGAACAACCAGATGTTACCTAGCATCAGTTAATATGATTACAAATGTCTACAAGAATGCATTTAAACAGCACAAGCATAAATAGCACAGGATATTTGGCTCGTGGACCTGAATGTTGATTCCATGGTACTGAACTTCTGTTTTGACCCATGGTGTTCATATTCCACAGATGATGAGGAATGAGATTTCTTGGGAACTGATGTAATGACCTGTTTGGTTTCTGGAACTGAAAGATGACTTCATGGATTTTGTTTTCAAATTGGTAGTCGCATTCAAGAAAGCACAAACCATGCAACGCAATACTTTGGAAAACAGAATTATTGTATTACCAATAAATAAAGTAATGTCAGAATGGGATTGAAATTCAGCTAAGAACATCAAACGCATTTTCCACAACTGAAGCAGAAATGGAGGGGAAACAATAAAGAATCCGTGTAAGAAAGAAGACCCAACATCGGTCTTAAAATTCACATGATTATTAAGTGTACTCTGCCTACAAATGACCGAATATGACATACACATTCAGAACCGGGAGTGCACCTTAAAAAAAAACTATTTAAATTACACGCTAGATTTTTTCCTCTATAAACAGCAAAAAAGGGAGAAAAGCTAATAAAATCAAACAGAAAAAAACAACGAAACGGAAGCTAAGGTAAAACAAGACCAGATCTCGAAGAATTTATTCCCTACGTTACTGAATCGAGTCGAATTCATACCTTCTGCGACTTTAAGCCAAGAAGCCATCGGGAAAAGAGGGGAATCTAGGACAAACCCTAGCTCTCCGATCTGACGAGGAAACTAGCGAGATCTTCAGGCATTTCCCGATCTTCGCAATGGCGAGGGAAGGGTCGACGAGATTTTCCGGCGAGATGCCGTAATCCGGAGCACATACCTCACTCGAGGTTTTCAGAACGTCGCCGGAGAATGTACGGACGAATGAGAGGAGGGAACACGGAGAAGAAAGAATTTTGCGGGAAATCTTGAGAGGGTGGATTCCCCATTTATAGTGCGTCCGAGGAACGGTCGCGGGTCGTTTCATTGGTTCAGGGTTGGGCCCATTTGCTTCAGGTGGACGTCAGTGCCGCCGGAATTCCAGAGGAGTGATTCCATGAGTTGCATACCGGTGTATCTTGGGTAAGTCTATGATCTCTACCGTTGAAATTGTCTCCCCGATTAATAGGATTCATGGTGGGGCCCACTTCGTTGATTAAAAAAACATGAAAATGTGAAGAAAAAAAAAACGTTTCTATTAGAGGGTACAGTACAGTCGAAAGTAACCAATATTATCTCATATATTATTTCAATGGAGACACATCCTAAAAGAAGTAGACTAGGTTTAACCATAGGAAGGAGGATCAGGTGCAATGTAGGTGCAGCAGCACACTAGAAGTGTGCAATCACACTTTACCTGATCCTCCCTCGGTTGACCATGTATGTGAACCTAAGTCCTGGGCTTGAATTGAGACCAAGTTTGAGCCCGATATATATAAGTCTCTCAATGAGTTGTGCCTTCTCCCAAGCCAGCTGGGCCCTAATGGGCTTGGCTACTAAGCTACTTCATGCCCAACCATTGTCAAAATCTTTAGTGTATCCGCTCGTCTCTAAAAGGTTTGTATCTACAGAAGCATTTGGTCCATGTAAGTCTCATTGAGATCCATATTTTGATTTGGATCCCGATCTACTTTTGAGTGCTCAATGTCCAACCAAATTCAGAACCAAGTACATTGTGTTTAACACAAATTTAGGCAATGTTTGGGTGTAAGACCCATAAAATTTCCGGAATTTTTGTTGGTCAATGTGAGTTGATTTCTGATTAAATTGACCAGTGTGATTGATGAGTAATTTATCTTCATTTTTCTGGCTTGTTTTAGTACATTTGGCAATTTTTGTAAACTATCAGGTAAATTATAATCTTTCATTTAATTTTTCAACTAAATCAGTTAATAAATTATGTAGTTGAATTAAATTGACTAAGTACATTGTAAGGGCGTAATTAATTATGTGATTGAATTATATAACCAAATGAATATATATATATATATACATAGAAATTATTTATCAAAAAATATTTTCTGGGTTGAAATGGACCCAATTGGATATGGATCCAATATGGAAGTCGACCATGGATTTCGTGTTGGTTTGGAACCAGACCAACCCTACTTGTTTGGCAAGAATTTCCAGTGCACGTCACCATGGGTTGGGACGTTGCAAGTATAAAATCTAATGGTATGTTATGGCAATTTGCTATTGAGAAAAAAGATGAATGATGATCTCATAACCGAGCCTACGAGTCAGTATATTATGGTTTATAAGTGTCAAGTCAAGGTGTCAAGGGTCACACACTAGCCCTCAAATTTTATAAAAGGAATACACATGTAAATTCAAACATACATGAATACTTCCATCCGACTGATTTAAAGGTAGCAGGGTATTTGTGCTTGACAATTTAGAGGTACCAGGACACTCTGGGTGGGTTTGCATAATTAAATGAATAAAGATTTGGTTAACATACCTATTTAAGGTATGAATGATTGAGGATCTACTACTCTGGTGGTATGATTCAACATTTTGGGAAACTCCAGTGTCTTTGAGCTACTGGGTTCTGATAAGGAAAAACCCTCACAAATAGAGAAATACAAATTAATAAGATAGCAACCCACTCAGATTCGGGCTTACCTTGGAGATGGTAGGTGGTACACAACTTCGAGAACATTTGCTTCTTAGTTTGAGCGGCAATGACTCGTTGGTCTCGAGTTCTCAGAGTTAGGGGATCTGAACTATCAAATTTGTCATAGGCGGTAGTTTCACGTTTTTCTGTAGAAGTTAAGGATGCATCCTATTGTCTTGGGCTTTTGGGAGGTTCTCTTGATCATTCAACCACTCCATTAGGATTTCAGTTTCAGTTAGACATTCAGGTTAATAAAACATCAATGCATAATAAACCTCTGAATGTTCTCTTCTATTACGGTTGCCTTGTCCTGCGAGTACCCATGGAATAATTCAAGAGAAACATTAAATTTTTCTTTTTATCACCCAAACAAAAGATTATGAGCTTTATACTTGACATTATTGACTTGTGATTAGTTAATTGCGCATGTGATTAATTATTTAAACCTGTGATTTTTTGTTTGATTAGGTGATGATTCATGATATACAATAAAGTAGTTGCATATTACTTATTCCTCTATGCCATGCTTAGTATCATGCTTTACTGTACATCTTTATTCATTTACATTAGATACTTATTGCATAATATATATGCAAAATCATAGTATTTTCCTACACAAATTATTTTACTATTTTTCAAGAGAAGAGTAAAATATAAAGAGCGGTTGTGGGATGGTGTACGAACTAGGATATATGATCTATTGTTGGGATGTTAAAATTTTTTTAATTATGATTAATTATGTTATTCAGTTATTCTAAACTCTGACCTTATGTTTTAAAGTTTTATAAAAAATGAAATGAATGTTAGTTGCTTTGATGATTCCTGCAATGTGCTTGAAATGGTTAACCTGGTTAATTTGAATATTTCTGCTGTTTAAAAAAAAATCCTAAAAATTTGGGTTACACTTTGAGGCGTTACATTATGCATTTACATAGTCAAGGTAGGCTAATCGTTGATATCTATACATGCTCAATTCAATCAATAATGAAATGCATTAATTTAGCATGCATATCAGTCAAATATCCTATTTAAGCATCAACAAACATGTTGCAAAAAGTAAAATACAACCCAACATTAACAATGCCATACTAAGCAGTTTGGATCCCTGTTAACTCGATTTTGAAAAATCCACCAAAAATCATAGGTACCAAATTTAACTCTCAAAAATTTTCTAAGATTGTCCCATCATCTTAAGAAATAGAATTACAAAATTCATTGTAAAAAAATCAAGAAAATTTCGGGACTGAACCCTATTTAAAAAATATATCAGACAAATCCTGTTAACTACAAAAATTTAATCCAATTTGAGGGATTTCTCAAGATTTACAAAAAAATCTTTTGACAAAATCCTTTTTATAGAATTGTTTTATATATGTTACCTTTCACCCAGATTTTTCATAATTTATTTTGATCAGTTTTGATTAGGGTTTTAGAGCTTTCATAATCTTTTGTCAAAATAGTCCCGCTGATAGGGCATAAATTTTGTGCTCTGTTGCAATGGACATTTCGACCTTCAAACATACAAACGAGATGGAACAATATTATAAATCCAAGTCCTAGATGTGTAAAACACTCTAACATTTTTATTTTTATTTTTATTTATTGAACTCATTTTTACAGAGATATCAAATTTTTTTAAACTGATAAAAAAAAAACGAGAACAGATTAACAAAGATTTAAAGTCATGCAAGATCTATTAAGCAAAAACAAGAAATATGGTGACTAGGGCTGAAGGTACTCCTATAGGGATTACACAAGGTGGAAGAAGGTCTGCAATAAGGAGGGAAGGCTCTTTATGGTAGCAAATTTCATTTCAATGTTCAAATTTTGTTTTTTCAGCTTTTAGAGGTAGGTATCTCTCTCTCTATCTCTTTCTCACTTGCTTGTGTATATAGTATTAAGATGTATGTGCATGCTATGGTATTGTCCACAAATGCTCATTAATATATGAATATTAGTCAAGCATAATAGAGAAGCTGATATTATGGTGTTCTTGGTATTTTACTCTCCAGAAATGATTTTAGGAAAAATCAAATTTTGAAGAGATTCATATTTTTTTCTTGGAATCGATTTTGGGTTAGATATTTAATGTTTATGGATGCTTGAATGATCTATATTTTTATATCATATCCATGATTAAACTGATGTTAATGACTGATCCAACCTCTAAAACATGGTTTTGCAAAAAAACTAATTTTTGGATTCTTAAATGCTTGCTTTTAGAAAATCATTTTTACTAAAATCGATTTATGTGATGTTGATCCATGCTTTGTATTAAATTATTTATGTATGTTAATGACTGATCCAACCTCTAAAACATGGTTTTGCAAAAAAAAAAAAATTTGGATTCTTAAATGCTTGCTTTTAGAAAATCATTTTTACTAAAATCGATTTGTGTGATGTTGATCCATGCTTTGTATTAAATTATTTATGTACACCATGTGTTTAATTAGATTCTTGATGATCTGATATTAGATTTGCAGGGTCGATTTAAAAATTTAAAGAATAAAATCTCTTTTGGTGAAAAATCAATTCTTGGTTGATAAAAGCATTCTTTTAAAAAAAATGGTTATGTGAAATCCTTGATTTTTTGAGTTGAATCTTGTGTTGATTTTTGTTATGAATGTGATTTTTGAGATTGATGTCTGCATTTCTATGTATGGTGTGTTATTTTGAATTAAAATCAATAAGATGCATACTTATGCTATTTTTTATGAAAATTATGCATTTAATAATGTGTTACTTGAAAAACACATTCTGACTTATAATTTTATTCTGATTAGTCTAAATGAATGTACTGGTTCTCCCAAATAGTGAACCAAAAAAATTTCAAATTTTAGAAGGATATTTCAAACACACAAAGGAAGTCTAAAAAAATTTGAGTTTGTTTGAGGTCCGGATTGAGAAATTTGACCTCTGTAAGTTAGAACAAAATTTATATCATGACAAAATTCTGTAATGATTGCTTGTGATTTTTTATTTTATTTTTCTAAGTATGCTTCATGTTTATGGTCAACATTTTTATTAGTATTAATTTACATATTGATGAAGTCCCTATAAAAATTTTAAGTACAAAGTCATTCTAGTTTGTGAATTAAAATTCGCGAAAATTGGTTCTAAAAAACTGAAATTTTTGAATTGCAACCTGTCCAAGAATAAGAACAAGCTATAGTGCATGAATTTTAATTCTGAGATGGCATGGAATTTAGACCTGAATTTTGTGAAAGATTTTTTTAGACATGCCTATCTAGCTATAATAAAAATTGCAAAATTTGTTTTATTCTTAATTTTTGTTAGTTGTGCCTCTTCATTTAGAGCGAATCAGGCATGTCCATTCAGTGAATAGAAAATCAGTTTTGAAAAATGATTTATTTCTTTCTATTCTAAAATGAGTTAGTTTTTTGATGTAGTTAGCTAACATATCTGTGCATCTAATATAAAACTTTCAGATTTTAGTTCATTATAATCTGGCCATGGCAGAATTTACACCAATTGATAAATTATGTTCATGTAGTTACGGGTTGAAACTCATGTGTGGTTTTATGTCATGGTTTAGAAAGTTAATCAGTTGGACAAGAACTGGTTCCAAAATTGAATCTTGTGGACACACTACTAGTTTAAGTACAATGTGTAAGGTTGTTAAATATGCATGTATACAATTATGAACATGTAATTATGCATATGTTGTAATTTAGAATTTTAGGGCTAAATGAATGTTCTTGACAAGTTTACGTGCTTGATTGCTAAATATAAAATGCAACATGATCAAATGAATTGTAGTATGAACTTATGTTCTAAAATTGATGTTATGATATACTGCATGTGTTTACGATGTGCATATAATGCTATGACATGTGGCATGTGCATATGAGATGCATATGGGTTTACAAATGCACATAGTGTGGTGTTGTGCAATATGTGACCATAATATGTCATGTATGTATTTGTGCATTAGATTTTAAAAATCCACATGTGCTCACATGTTTGCTCATAATTGCATGTTGAACTGGGGTTCCAAATGAGAACCCGAACATAGTTGATGCAATGGGCTATCCCTGTAAAATAGTTACATTAACATGTGGCCTAATAAAGATGACCCTAATTCAGGATTTTGGGTATACCTCACAAGGGTATGCTATACCGGAAGTCTCAGGTCTACCTTTGAGAGGATAGATGGTACAAACTCTCTAGACCATTAAATTATTAAAAATGCTTTGAGTGGCAATGACTCAGTTGGTCCCCAGTCTTTGAAGTTAGGAGCCGAACTACCAATATTTATTTTAGGTGGTATGTTCAATTATTTTGCAGAAGTGTATGATCGATTCTGCTTGGTTCAGTCGTGGACCACTCTCGTGGGCACCCGACTCAGTCAATTACTCAGAAAAAATTAAAATACATAGCATAATAAACACCCGATTGGTCTTGTTTGTTTCGTGAGTTACCCTTCGAGTACTCGATGGGGTTGGTAAAGAAGAGAAACAATACATTAGTTAATTAGGTATACTTTTTTAGTATGCAATTGCAATCATATTATATCTATTTTGAAAGCATATATTTAATATTGTTAATGTTCGATTGATATGCCTTGATAAATTGTTGTCTGAATTTAATTATTATGATTATCATAATCTTATTTAGAATTAATGTTGATTACATGCATGATTAGTATTGTGTATGCATGCTTGGATAATGTGTTGCCTATTGAGACTTGTAGAAGTCTGACCCCCTACATTCTATACAAATACAAGTAATAAATAAACAAGCTAGGGTGGTTGCGGGATTCTGCAGGAGTGCCATGTAAACCAATCATTTGAATCTTGGGGTCTTATGATTATTTAAATTATTAAATTTAAGACTGAATATATGCGCATTTTAATCTTATTATTAACAATTTAAATTTGATTTATGGATGAATGCGTTGTGTTGTGTTGAATACTCGTAACTGTCCAAAGTTTGCAACCAAAAAAATAATAATGTTTTCACTATTTAATAAAGATTTTCTTTTATATAATGTATTCAATTCAGTTTGCTTTTGGTGGTTTCGTATTGGATATGGCACTAAGAGGCTAAGACACGCTCGCGCTTGCACTCAGGCAAGTCGTCTAGTGCAATTGGCAAAGTCGTTGCATCATTACATATTAGAAGCAACGATTAAATTTTTTTAGATATTTTTTGGGTTAAAATTTCGAGAAGTTGCAAGAAAATTTAAAAGTGGAGAAGGGCCAAGTGGGACCCACACTAGGGGGGCATCCTCCCCTATTTCTGGAATCTTCTAAAAACAGTGTAGAGGGCCTTGATGGCTATCCAAGAAAGAAAAATTGGAAGTCAAAAGTGTGAGCTAAAAATGGAGAGAAGACCCCTTTTCTCGCTTGGTCTAAGTAGGGTTAACTGGATTTAGCTTTGCCTACTTTAAGTTTTTTCTAATTTTAGATGTAACTTTATTATTTGTTTATAAGTTGTGTAAGGCATTAAGTGCCTCTTTGTGGCCTATATATAGGGCCTTGCTCTATGCTGAAAATTATCAATGAAATGAAAGAACTTGAATTTTGATTCCTCTCCCAAAATCATTTCTCTCACTCTCTAGCTCAAGAGTCTCTCTCTCTCTCTTGCCTAGATTCTCTCATTTGTGAGTCCCTACCCCCTAAACTCATCTCTCTCTGAGCGAGCTGATCCCTAGTGGGTATGTTCTTCCAAGTGGACCAAGGATACAACCAAGGCCCACCCTTAACTACTGCAGTCAACTTTAACACAACAGTGGTCTTGACCTTCTCAAGCCCAAACCGTGGAATCCTGGATTTTTCTAGCTGAACCAAGATTGCAGCAGACCCTTCCCCACGTAGCCCAACCTCTATAAGTCATCCCAGACCTTCCCTTAACCCCAAACCTAGTTTGGAAGCCCCTAAATCAAATTCTGCCAAAACCAGATTTCTGACATGACCAATTTTTTGTTCGACTTCTCAATGTCTCCCAACCCAAACCGTAGAACCTCTGAGTCTACAAATTTTACCCACCCTTCCTTAGGATATATAGTTTTAATCCTTAAAAATTCATGATTTCATGGTTTTTCAATTATGAGAAATTAATTTTTTAATCTAGGTTTCCTTGAACTAAAACCTAGTGAGCCTACAAAAAACACCCTAAAAACCCACCACTTGTCCACGATGTATCTTTTTGTTCTTGTGTCACCAGACCCTAAAATTTTACTCAGACCTATTGCCAGGTGTTTATAAACTTCTGTGAACATTTAAAAGTTTTTTGTGTTGTCATTTGCGTGTAGTGAATTTTCTACCGAAACCTATTAGAAAAATAAAATTGTACCTGAATTTGACTTTGACCTAACCGAGCCCACCTAAGCTCATAAAACCTAAACCTAGACCCAGGCATAGTGGTATCAGAGTGAATGATCCTCGTTCTTCAATTTTTTTCCAAAATGAATCGCGCATTCGACAAAGTTGCCAAGAAGAGGAGCAACACCAAACTTGTTAGTGTGAGAAACTGCATGTATGAAGTTGCAGCTAGCTTCCAACAAGTGTCCAGTTTGCTGCAAAAACTCCAATTAAGCATCCAAGCCACGTAACAACTCCAACCTACTGCCCTTGGTGAGAATGTCCTTAAGAAGCATGTTAAGTTTTCGGCATGAGAATCGAGACCAACATCGCAGCACGATGAGAAAATGAATGAAGAAAGTTTGAAAGCAAGTAAGAACAAGTCTCGTGGTGCTGAGTACGAATCTCCTGCACACATGGCAAACCTGCAGGACACTAATGAAAGTGGCCTTTGGAGGCCCCAAACCCTGCACAATAGCTCTATCTAGTAAAAATCTAGCCAGCACCTCCGCCACCAATGGTGATTCCTTACCTGACATCACCATCCCCTAAGCTTGGGAACAAGACTAAAGCTACCGAGTCATGTAAGCAAGGTGACCCTTTCCGAGGCACCACCACCATCGTCACCATCACCAACACAGAGGCTTGATACATCAGACCGTGAGCACATTTGGTCTGGTAGGAAGCTCGATCACCAGCATATGGCCTATTGCTGCAGCCCCAGTGGCAGCCACTCCGCATGCTCAAGTGCATGCCCATGTGCGCTACAGAAAACCCAAAGTCCCAGTCTATGGAGGACTATATGTAAGACCCCCCAAGCAAGACTCCCCATTCTCAATATATGCTGGACCCGAAGCTTGTGCTCATGATGGATGGTGGCTGGTGCAATGACCAGAACGTAGGAGGCGAAAGCACCTACTCTCTAGTGTGTAAGAGAAAGATCTTGCCACTGAGCACCACGAGAAAGAAGCTCCACATGTGGGCCAGGCCATTGTTGCTACCAACAATGGCCGCACACTCTCCTCCAGCGACCTCAAACTGGACTTGAACCAAAAAATGCTGTGGTCATTCTCTTCCGTCCTAACCAACTGCTGCACGTAAGGCTGCTGATATGTACTTCAAAGCAAAATCAAGTAGTGCAAATGGCAAAGTCGTCAACTCCACCATTGAACTGACCAACCTTCCCAACATCACCAAGAAAGCTCAAATTGAGCTCTACAACTGGGGAGGCTCCCTAATGAGCACATTGGGACCATCCTTAAGGTCCGTTGAAATGCATGAGAAGTTGTGAGAGAAGACAATTATATATGATTGGTGCTTTTTCGGTCTTGAAAGAACTGATGGTTATGGCTTCGTATTTCCCGTCTCTAGTCACAACCAACCTCAATAGCTCACCTAATGCCTTCACCCACAAAACCAACTTCTCCAGCTGCAGAATCATGGGGCAGCTCTTAAACATGAAGGGCAATACCATCACTGGTGACCCAGCAAGCATCACTGCCCCAAAAATTGCCTCACGGTTGGTACCGTTGGGCAGAGGAATGCGTGAGAAGCATGGAAACAAATTCTCATGCTGTTACCTGGGAATCATGGTCCTCATAGGCAACAGAAAGACTAAGCCTTTTGCAATTTTTACTGATAAGGAGGTGAAAGAAGCCATGCAGAATTTGAGAGCCAATGGCATCAGTATTCTGACATTAGGCCCGTACTTGCAGCCTACACCATTGTATGCAACAGTTAAAGAATGTATGAATGAGTCTTGGCTTGAGAAGGTCGATATTCTTGTCCTTGGTGGAGGTACGTATGATCATCACCCTCTACAAGGCACAAGTTTTTTCTGTGGGATCCATTCTTGTTGACAAGTTTGTCCATGCAACATCACTTCCGTGACTGCTTACTTTGTTGAGCATCAATACCACCATTGAGACTTGTTGTTTAATATGTGCAACCTCTGCAAAAAATTAGAATCTGAGTGAGCAGAGAAGGTACCCTCATCCTGAGTTCAACTGTGGTACAATCTCTCCTTCATCGAAGCTAGAGCATGAATCAAGATGTGTTTGCTCAATGCACAGGTGTTCTCCTCAATATAGTGGTTTAGGGGTGTGACCACTTAGGTGTCGTACAAACATTAATGAGCATTTGGGTGGATTCAACTTGCGGAAACATGTTGACTAGCATAGGTGACTTGAGTTCAAATCTTAACGACAGCACCAACATTGAGAAGATCATTTGGAAGGTGAGAAAATTTGAAGAGCTTGGTCTATAGTGTTTGGAATAGACTGCTTCACTATATTTTATCCTGGTGGAAACCAAAAGTGGATCCACCACTGGCGAAGTGAGCTCCCTCCTCTAGAGGCTTATGTGTGCTCGTGTGTTGAAAAGATGCATAGGAGACAAGTGGCTAAAGGCTGAAAGACAATCTGCCAAACAATGTGAAGGATCACGCCAACATTGGAGTTAGACGTCAACCTTTGTAGCAAAATCTTGCCTAGTGGGCTAGGAAAATCTCAATGATGAAGGGATGATGCAAACCCAATTCTTGAAGACCCAAATTCAAATCCAATGCTCTAGGTGTTGGGACGTGTGGGTCCCACTCATGGGACACCACTTCCTAATTTAAGCAGTGTGGACCTTGTGGGACCCACCTATGGGATGCTTCTTCTAGAAATATCCCTTGGGAGCTTAGTGGAATCCACCTCCTTGGTGCCCCAACCTCAATCAAGACCCTATGGGAGTCGTGTAACCCTCTTGAAGGCTCTCTCTAAAAATTGTGCTTGGAAGTCAAGGAGGACTCAATTTATGGAGTCTCTAAAAATGGGAAAGTCAAAAGTAGAGAAGGGCCAAGTGGGACCCACCCTAGGGGTGCATCATCTTCTATTTTTGGATTCCTCAAAACAATGTGTAGAGGAGGAAAATTGAAAGTCAAAAGTATGGGCTAAAAATGGAGTGAAGACCCTTATTTCTGGCTTGGTCTAAGTAGGGTTAGCTAGATTTAGCTTTGCCTACTTTAGGTTTTATCTAGTTATAGATTTAGCTTTATTATTTGTTTATAAGTTGTGTAGGGCATTAATTGCCCCTATGTGGCCTATATATAGGCCCTTGCTCTATGCTAGAAATTATCAATGAAATGAAAGAACTTGAATTTGGATTTCTCTCTCAAAATTGTTTCTCTCTCTAGCTCAACTTTCTCCTTCTCTCTCTCTTGGCTCAATTCTCTTGCTTTCTCTATTGCGAGTCCCTACCCGCTAGACTCGTCTCTCTCTATAAGCTAGTACCTTCTCTATCTGGGTGAGCTAATCCCTAGTAGGTCTGCTCTTCCAAGTGGACTAAGGTTGGAACCAAGGCCCTCCTCGAACTGGTGTAGTCAAATCGAACATAATGGTGGTCTCGACCTTATCAAGCACAAACCATGGAACCATGGTAATATTTAGCTGAACCAAGACGGTAGTAGACTCTTACCCACTCAGCCCATCCTAAGTCATCGTAGACCTTTCCTGAACCCCAAACAAGTCAGCCTGAAAAAATCCCTAAAAAAAATACCACTTTTTCAGGATGTATCTCCTTGTACCTATGTCACATGACTCAAAATTTTACCCAAACCCACTCCCAGGTGTCTAGAATCTTTCATTAACATTTGAGATTTTTTTGTGATGCCGTTTGAGCATAGTGAATTTTCCACTGAAATCTTTTAGAAAAGTAGAACCTTGTTATCCGAATTTAACTTTCACCTAACCCTTAATCTAACCGATCCACCCTAAGCCCATAAAACCTAAGCCTAGATCCAAGTATGCATCAACATATGAGGATGGAGCTAGGTGTCAGCATCCTCTAATGACACATTCATTTGTCATTAAGAGCAGGTCATTTCATAGATTATCGTTAGTACTTGCCATTGATGACAAATCAATTTGTCGTCAATAGCATATGTCGTCAGCAGTTCCCGCCCATTTCAAAGAATGCGTGCCCTTGGGATCAACCATACTTAATTCACCCTTCCAAAACCAAGAACATGGCATTCAATTTCTAAACCCCTTTACAAAGATAAAATCCTATCTAAGGCAACCTACCTTGGCTAAATCTTAGCAATCTATTTCAAAACTGACTTGTAGGAACCATTCATCCCAATCAGAATTGAATCCAAAAAATGGATCTCAAATATGCAGAAAATTGATTCTGATCAGCCAGAAAAACTATAAATGGGGAGACCCTCTCCCTATTTCAACATCTAGTATCCATTGAGTGCTTGTGTCCCTACTTTACAAAAATCTCAGTATACCTTGCCTAGCCAACTTAGCCTAGCCTAGCTTATCCTAGGGTTTCAGATCTCATGTCTTACTCTCTTATGAAGCCCATACCTAGCCAAAGTACTATTCATGTTCTCCTCCTATGCTCGTCAACCATAGAAAGGGCTACCTAATCCTGATGTGCGATTTAATTTATTTATTTTATTTGTTCATTGTATTTTATAAATATTAGATCTTCTAGCATTCATATATTCTTGTTTGTTTCTTATTTTTCTTAATTTTTGGTGGATCCCACCATCGAACTCATTTCTTTCATAGGATCCACGTACGAGGTACACCACTCACAAGCCGACACACCAAAACAAAGATCTACATCTCCTAGTTCGGTTGATCCCTACTCAATGGAGGAGGAAAGGTGCACAACCTTGAAGAACAACCCCCTACATACTCTCGAATCTGAATCTGAATTTCGAACCCATTTTTGAAACTTTTTTTAGTGAAAACCCTTGTCTTTGTATTAAAAAATCCGAAGATCTACTCCTGGTTTCAATTAACCACATAAGGAATTAATTTTGGTTTGTGCAGTTGCTTACCTAGTTAGAGTTCTAAGATCATAGCCAACATAAATTTTTGTTCTTATGTTGCATCAATTTCTTTAGTATGCTTGTCTTTGAAACACTTAGGATTATCTATTTTACTTTTCCTTATTCCTTTATTCAATAATTTGTCTAGTTAGAGCATCTTATGCTTCTCACTCAACTAGTCTTCTCTCTAATGGTTAAAAAAAGTTTACCATCTTAAGCTTTCCTCAGGTTTATTACGTTATATGCATACACTTTCATAGCTTTGTGGTTTAGAGCATCCGTTTTAGTAAGCGGGAGGTCTTGAGTTTGAATATCAATGAAAGCAACTTTTTTTATGAATCTGTGCAGAATATATGTACCGACCTAGTTGGATATTGGCTTAATTGGATTCAGTGAAAAGGACAAACATAAATCTGGGTCATCCATGTTTATTTTGTTTTGTATAAGTGCTAGTAGTTTTGTTTGATCTACTGTTATTGGATGTTCACTTTTGGGTGTATTAGTTTTATTTTGATTTATGATTGTATTTTTGGTCATTCTTGTTTTCTTTTTTCTTTCTTATTCAGTTTTAGGTAAAGGTGGCATCTTTCTCAACCATTATTATCTTATACTTGTTTAATAATATCATATATTATTTTTTCATTTGGCCTGCAAATTTTGTAAGTTTGAAGGTTCAAGCTCATCTCATCATGCTACACAACAAGCTTATATTCAATGGATAAACATCGAAGATACTCGAATAGTAGACAACATTTTAGATATAAATCTAACTTGTCTTAGACAAACAATTAATTCCCCAGTGCTTCTTATTTCCCTCCTAAGTGGCTCCTTATATATTTGTGATTTTTGAACATTCCTTTTCACATCTCATATAAATGTCATATTATAGTTTTAGTCCTTCCAAGGTGGAATGTGATAACTTTAAAACTTATAGTACTAAATTACATATGTGAAAGCCTTTTGAAATAATCATGATTATTTTCTTAGGTGTTGGACATAACAACCAACCACTTAGGGCCTGTTTGTTTCATGCAATTTTCATTGGAAATTGCTAAGCTTGCATTCTTTTCCCACCATGAGACAAAAATAAGAAAAGAAAAGGTGGTTGCATTCAGTCTAATTAAGGGTGGCAGAAAAAAGAAATGTGGGTTAGTAGAGTGACACTCATGAGGGATACCTCCAACATCCTCGTTTTCCTTTTTCTTTTTTTTGGGCTAATTTACTACCAAAAGGTTTGATAGCTTTAGATTATGATCAATCAACAAGAAAACTTCGTGATTATATGTATATCATGAAATGTTTCTTAGTTTGATAGTTAGTAATTGAACAATATGTGGATTGTTGTATTTGATCAAGTTATTTGTATTTCTTATCTCGACTGGTCAAGTTAAATCAGTTCTTGTTTTTCTCTTTTTTTGGGACATATTATTGTGTTATCTTTGTTAGATTCTAATTTGTGGTTTTTTTATTTTGTATATCTTGTTTTTGAAGTCTCCTAAGGCTTAGAAGGGATGTCAAAGATGCTCTCAAAGATTTCAATGTATATTTTAGCATGGGTAGCTTGCGAAAGTCATCCATAGAGAGACTCAAAATGAGAATACTAGCAGAAGTCACCTGACTTGGATCTTTTGTCATTTTGAAATTTAGATTTTGTCACAAATATAAGTGTATATGTTTTTTTTTCTTCGCACAGATTTTATAGTTTGCTCCAAACATTTGAACCTCATTCACTTGTGCATTAATCTATGTTAACTCTTTTGTTGAATGTCTTATGATGGAAATGATGGAATACGCAGTGGACTCACAATTATATATTTGTATGTGTATTGGTACAACTCTGTGGAGCAAGTATTTGGCCAGAAAAAAATGGGGGTGAAAGGGACATATGTGTATATGTGTACCTACTTCTTTGTGTCATTAGTGCCACAATATTATTTTATATATTTGTTAGCATATGTCTACCAGTGATGGCTTAAGCTGTCACTAATAATCTTACTCATTTTTTCTTAATGAAACACCTATAGTGACAGTCTAAACCATCCCTATAGCAAAGAAAGTACTGTCACTAAAACTATACAATAGTGACAGTCAGTTAAAGCTGTGACAGTTAAAGCTGTCGGTAAATGTGATAGCTAATAGCAAAGAAAGTACTGTCACTAAAACTATACAATAGTGACATTCAGTTACTATGGCTAGATGTTATAGTGATGAAAGCTGTAGTGACAATTGTTAGAGCTACAACTATGGCTTTTGTGGGTTTTAGTGACAGTTTTGACTATCGCTAAATATCAAAATTATTGTAGTGTCACTTCGGGTTTACCTTGCTAGGGGAAGGCCCCTCAAGTGTCTTGCTTCTCAACGAGGGTTCCTTGTCATAAAAAAGAAAAAGAGAGAGAAAAAATGGATGGATGTTTGTGTTCAAGATGAAAAAGAGAGGATTTGAACCCCTCCAAAGGTGCTTCGTCTTTGTAAATGGCAGGAGAGATTATATAGGTTCGTACATACTTGCAGAGGAGGCCAACTTTCCTGATCATAGATTCGGTCATCCGGCCATGAAGTCATATCACTGTTGCAAGTTGTTTTAATCAAATCTGACCCAGTAGGTATGATCTATTTGGTTCACTTAGTGAAGATCAACATTTCAATCACCGGAATCCAACTTGTGCAAAAGATTATTCCGCGATTCAAAAATCCAACAGACTCAAAATTTGTAATTTAAACAAAAATACAAGTTTTTTCATGGAGAAACTACCATCCAAGGATCAATTCCTATCACATCGACCATGATGAATATTAATCCATCTATAGAGTCAGATTTGATCAAAACAACTAGCAACAATGAGATCAAGGGTGGGTATGAAAAAAGGTATGACTTTATGGAATATTTCTAAAATATATGGTCTGTTATTTGTCACTATGCTCAGGACCAATAACCCGCGTTTCTTTGTCATTTTTCAATACATTAGATATCAATTTAAGCTTGGGTGATCATACAATTCCTTCCAGCATTAGTGCATTCTTCAAGGTCTCAATTTCACATAGAGTTTCATGAAAGTTGTGTGACACGACATGCATTTTTCTCTAGTCCCACAAGGCTCTACACACCTGGTTAGGTGGGTTGGCTTAGTGCACGTCACCTTGTTGGGACGTTCCAGGTTCAAACCCCAATGGTATAGTTGTATAACTGGTAGGGGCCGGTCTGCCTAACCCCAGCTTGCTTTTCATAAAAAAAAAAGTGGGTGGGCTTAAGACACTATAGAAGGCTTCTTCAGGGTGAGGGGACGGCCAACGGACTTTAACTGTTTGAGGATGGCTATATTGCGAGCGCCATTCTCTCTCGAGCTCAAGCTCCACCCCCTGTCAGTCTAGGACATAAATGGTCTAGATCCTACACATTACTCTCTCTCTCTCTCTCTATATATATATATATATATATATAGTAAAGTGTAAGTTTCAGACCATTTATATCTTCGAGATTGTTTCAGACTCTTTTAAAAAATCACACACACACACACACACACACATATATATATATATATATATATATATATAATCTAAACGTGTAGATGTGATTTCTATGCTTTATTTTGTAAAAGATATGTATTAGTTTAAATAATTTTCATGTTGAGATGTGTTTTTAGCTCAACAAAAAGATTAATAGTTCATGAAGCAGGTTTATGCCCCCCCGGAAGATGCATTGTTTGCTACAGTGCGTGTTCGGGGGTCCAAATGAGTGCCACATATATAAGCACGTGGGGCTCGTATCCTCGTGTGTGTCACTTAGACTCAGAGTTCGTTGCGGTTGCAAAGACTTAAGTACCTTTTCTCTCCATTCTCGCCATGAAACGATGGTTCGAGAAAAGGACAAAAATGTCCTCTATCTAAAAAAAGAAAACGACTGTTTGAGAAAAGGACAAAAATGTCCTCCATCCAGAAAGTCGAGGATGATGTTAACTCTTCAAAGTCCAAACGTTATGATTGCATCATCTGCTGTAACACGAGCTCCCTTTGACGACACACTCTTTATCATCGTCTGTTGCCACCGGAGCACCCTTTGCCGTTGTCTACTGCCACAGGAGCAACCTTTGTCGTTGTCTGCTGCCGCCGAAGTACCCTTTGTTGTCATATGCTGTTGTCGGAGCATCCTTTGTTGTCGTTTGTTGTTGCCAGAGTACCCTTTGTTGTCGTTTGCTGTCATCGGAGCATCCTTTGTTGTTGTCTGCGCAGTGGCAACATCGTTGCCACCATCGACTGCATCTACCTTTTGGGTATTTCTCCTTCACTATCGGATTACCAAAACTTGTATCATTTTGTTGAGTTTCGTGTAAGGTTTCGTTATGCAAACAAATCAATTTGTAAATCTAAATGCTAAATCTTACAACTAGTTGTACTATTCATGCTAAATAACACCTATTTTCATATTAAAACAAATCAATTTGTACCTATCCACCTTCTGGGCATCGAAAAACAGTTAGCACGATTTGTTCTTATGAAGGCCAAATATTTCAACGATATGTACTTATGAAGGCTAAATTTCTACAGTGATTTGTACGTTAGAATGCAACAATGATTTATACATTTAATGTAGTAGTGATTTGTACGTTCAATGCAACAACGATTTATACGTTTAAAGCAATAATGATTTAATAAAATTTTCACAATTTGTATTTAAGTTTGATAAATTATAAAACAATGTTTACGTATGAAGCCCAAACGTTACAACAATATGTACTTATGAAGGTTGCAATTTCTACAATGATTTGTAAGTTTGAAGCAACAATGATTTATATATTTAAAGTAGTAGCAATGTGTATTTATGAAGTTACCTCGATTTGTACTTAAGTTTGCTGAATCTTACAACGATATTTACTTATAAAGTCAAATATTGCGATGATTTATAATGTTGGTGATTGTTTAACGAATAGGATAATTTGTATTATTATATACTTGAGAGCCGGTTGTAACATATAATGATGCAGTTAAATTTATGTGTTGTGTAGGTTAGCAATGTCTAAAGCTCGTCAGACAAGAAATCCCCTGCAGTTCGATAGGATGACTATTAGCGAAATTATCCACCAGTCCCATCTATATGAGCGTTATGAAAGGTACCAAAATATAATAAAGATTGAGAATGATAAAGACATTGACAAAGTGTTGGAATTATATAGTGTGAAGAATTATCCATCAAATATTAAGGCTGAAGAGCAAAGGAAGCATGAGGAAGAACTAAAGATGATGATGAAGAAGAAGAAGAAGAAGGATGATGAAGAGAAGAAAAAGCAAGGAAGAAAAAAGAGGAGAATGAAAAGCAAAGGAAGAAAAAGGCAAATAAAGAAGGAGGAGGAGGAGAGGGAAAGACAAATGAAGAAGGAGGAGGAGAATGAAAAGCAAAGGAATAAAAGGCAAATGAAGGAGGAGGAGAAAGAGAAGGAAAGACAAATGATGAAGATGGAAGATGAAAGGCAAAAGAAGAAGCATCAGGACGAGGAAGAAAAGGAAAGGCAAAGAAAGGAGAAGGAGGACAAGGACGAGAGGGAAAGGCAAAGAAATAAGAAGGAGGACAAGGAAGAGAAGGAAAGACAAAGGAAGAAGAAGGAGGACAAGGAAGAGAATAAAAGGCAAAGGAAGAAAAAGGAGAAGGAAGCAGATAAGGAAAGAGAAAGAAAGAAGCAAAAGGAGAAAGAGAAGGAAAAAGAAAGGAAGAAGCAGGAGAAGGAAGAGAAGGAAAGAGAAAAAAAAAGCAGGAGGAGGAAAATGAGAAAATTAAAAGGAGTGAAGAAATTGAAAAGCAGAGGAGGGAGACAAAGGAGCGAAGGAAGGAAGAAGAAAGGTAGAGGATGGAGGGAGGGGATGAAGAGGAAAAAAATGTGACCAAGGTACGTAAATCAATCATGTTTGTCATGTTTTACTGTGATAGATATTATTATGTATAGCGATTACTATGATAACGATTACTATGTATAACGATTAATGCGATAGCAATTACTATGTATAATGATTATTGTGATAGCAATTACTGTGAGTGATTTACTGTGATAGCGATTACTATGATAACGATTACTATGTATAGCGATTATTGTGAACGATTTACTATTATAGGTATGATTATGTATAGCGATTACTATGATAACGAGTGTGCAACGATTATTATTTATAGCGATTACTGTGTACAATGATGTGTAGAAGTACAAATGAGACTAATTTTGATTTGATACGAATAATATGTTATTTTATGTTACAGGGAGGTCAGAAGAGAAGTAGAGCACCAGGTGAAAAGCTCAGAGGATGGTGTCAGTGACCTATAGTTCTGTCGTGGTATGGACGACTGAGTGAATATAAGAATGATCGATTACGAAATATGCACTTCGGCAACCTTATGGACCAGCATTATTTTGAAACGTGTTGGAACACCATGACCCATAAACATAAAGCAGAAAAGATTTGTTCTATCACGATTTGCTTTTACAGGCTTTGTCTATGTCAACAATATGTCTATAGTGATTTACAAATCGATTTAAGTAACAATTACAAACCTATATGAGTAAATCATGATATTACATATCGATATCGTTCACAAAGACAAACAAAGACATATCGTTGTCGCAGTTACTTTATAAATACAATTAGACATCTCAATAATTACCTACTGATGGTGATATATGTTTTCTTTGATGATGAGGGTCATGTATTTTATCTAAGCCAAACCATTGTAGTCATATAAAAAAAACTAGGGTTTTTCATAAATGATTGCGGTTGTAAATCACATCGATTGTTTTTCTTTTCAGACATTTATGAATCAGTCATTGTGTAAATCGTTTCATGGCCAAACCATTGGTCATGATGTATTATAACTAGATACTCATATTTTTGGTAAATGAATGTGGTTGTAAATAACATCGATTTGTATTTAATAGGCTACTACGACAACGATATATCTTTGTTTGTCTTTGTGAACAATAACGATATATAATATCACGATTTACTTATATTGATTTGCAACTATTACTAAAATATTGTTTTTATATAAAATGTAAATCTGTATCATGCTATAAATCAATATGTATCATTGAATTTACCTTGATTTTTATTGTTGAATTTTACATCGATTTGTATTTATGGGTTTAGGTGGGGGAGTGATTGGATTGGGTTGGTTGTAAGACATATATATAATTTAATTAAATTTATTTAGTACTTTTAATAATATTTATTTATAAAACAACTTTTGTGCAATGATTCAACTATAGTATATGTACAACAATGTGTATATGTGAAGGCTAGATGAGACAACGATTTGTTCATGCACTTTTACTGCGATTTGTACTTATGCACAGTGCGATTTTCATCCACTTGTGGCCGACATAGACATCATTGTGTAAATCACGATAGGACACTACATGGTATAACGATTTATATACCAAATAAATCACCATAGAGGCAATTTACGAATAGTGTAAAAATTAAGCTACAACGATTTAACAACAATCATGCACAGACAGTAAATATAACAAATTTTTACTTTTAAGACAGTTTATTTACAGAACTTTTTGCGCAGCAATTCAACTACAGTATATGTATAACAATTTATATATGTGAAGGCTAGATGAGACAATGATTTTTACTAATGGTATAAGCATTGAACAACAACGATTTACCTACGGTATCAAAATTGTAGCTCTGCAGGCTAGATGAGACAACAATTTATACATGTGAAGGATACATATTACAATGATTTATACATGTGAAGGATACATTATTAAACAGAATTCACACGTGATAGCTCACTTTCGAATTGAACTGAGCCTGTCATGAAACAAAATAATATAAGACACTATCACAAGAAATGCAAACATTCTCCAACATTGATTACATACCAAAAGACTTGTAAAGTTAAAGTTATTATTTCAGAACAACTGGTCGGGAGGATTGAAGGTTCCAACATTATAGTGCACGTCTGTAGGGTATTGCTGCATGTTAAAAATTACACAAGTCAGATATTGATAAGCTGCACGTAATGCACTTTACATAGAAAATAATCTAATGTATTACATACCTGTTCATGCGAAGGGTTTGATTGCTTTTGCTTAGAGGTTGGTTGTTTCTTAGACCTTTTCTTGTCAACCAATTCTAGTACAACCTTTGTCCTCCGACAACTGCGATCAGAAGCAGGTTTCCTTTTGATACCCTTCGCTAGGTGAATTTTTCCAGCATAATTTACAACGTTGACTCCTGATTTGTTGAAAATGATGTTTACGCTTCAAAACAACTTCTCATGTGGGTCAAGAGAAGCATGATTTTCACCTTCGTTGTTCGCTCTCATTTTCTTAGACTAGTCTTTATGAGCTGCAACAGACTGATAGTGAATTAACTGCATGTTTTCAAGTAACTCCCTTGACACTTTTCTCATACATACATAGGCTTCTTCACTTTTCGATGCCAAATCTGAAACATGCATAAGTGACATATATAGTTGTTGGTAACGTGAGGCTATGTGGCACTTCTCATTAACACCAGATTGACTGATATTATCTGTATCCAGTAGTTCAATCTTTGTTTGTCTCATCCATCTTCGCATTAAATCTGACTCAGGTATTTCTTGTATTTTCTCTTGATTAAGTGCCTTTAATGCATGACGACATAAAATACCTTTGAATTCATACATTTTGCACATGCATTCAACTGTTTCATTGTTAACATTGTACGTAATATATGCTTCTTGCCTTTTTGGATGCTCTTCGCTATCCCATACAATATGGTATTTGTGCATATTCTCAGTTTGTACATGTCCTTCTATGTTACAATTCATGACCTGTATAACCTCCTTAATCCATTCAAATACAGTTAGTGTATATAGATCTGCAGGTCACATCAATATTTTCATGCCCAAAGTTACATGGTGTGTATTGAAGCATTTCACATCTTATTCAAGATCATTCTGTCTAAGACCGTCTACAAATAATATATATTGTTCCATGAAGCAAAACATTGCTAAACATGAATACATAGTTTTCTTCACTATGGCATGCATAGATTCAGCTCTTTGTGTGCTTATCATACATGCACAAAAGTTTTGTCTTCCATATGCCAATGCCCACTTCTCTTTTTCTGCATATAAATTTTATAACCACATATAGTCTTCAAGGTCGTACATCTGAGTCATTTCCTCTCAATCAGACATAAAAGTGACCTCGTCTATACTCTCAAGTACACACCGTGTAAACTTTTTGTCAAACCTTGTCTTTTGATTAAATATGTGTCATATGTTCTTTGCTGTATTTTGAAAGATATGTCACAAACATAGGAAATGATGTGCATCTGGCCATACATGAGACACAATAGCCGTAATTGCGTGATCACCATCTGTAAGTACAACTTCAGTTTGCTTTCCATTCATTGCTTGTGTAAATACTTTGAACAACCACTCAAAGCTTTTTTTGGTCAGGTCATACAAAAAAATACCGCCTAATATACAACTCTGTGAGTGATGGTTCACTGCGAAAAACTGCATAAATGGCCATTGTTCAGTATTAATATTTACTGACATAAAAAATAAGCACATCAATGAAGCATTCATAATCTACTCTTGACTTTGAATCTGCCCAAAACATATTCAAAGCATATCTATTTTCATTCAGTTGCATTACACTAAAGAAACCATAGTCAATGCTTGATTTCTTATGTAAGTAATCAACCAAAGAACATATTTCTTCATTCTTCATGTTATATGTCATCTTCCTTCTCAAGTGGTTTCGTAGATCCATAGGTGTGAATGGCACATTTTTGAGACCACCATCTATGTGTGCACATAAATTGTATTACTTCCGTAGTGCAATGCCAACGTTATCAGCTATTTCAGCAATTGCAGCATGGGGTTTAGTTATTTTACGATGTGACCTTAACATAGGAGTCATAAATGAAGCTGATAATTCATGGTTATGATCACTGATTAAAGTATGAACTACATATTTTTCATTCGGAAGTCTTCTTAACACCATTCTTGTTGGACATCCACATCTTGAATCTAACTTGCTCCTTGTTAGATTTTCACTTGACTTCTTCCAACCTTCCTTAGAACAAACATATGTCTTTCTCACCATGACACCCTGTTTATTTTTTGACCAAGAATACCTTCTAACACTGAAGCCAAGTTTTAAGGCATAATCATTGTAAAATTTATATGCAGCTTCCGCATTATTAAACTGCATTCCTTCTACGAGAATAGAGTCAAGTGTACTATCATGTACATTCTCAGTGTATGCACCCTTCTTATCATGTACATCATTAGTGCATATGTTCACTTCTTCAGGTGTGTCATTAGTATAAATGTCCACTTCTCCATAACTTTTCAATGATTGAGATACATCATCTTCACTGCAACCAGATGATAAGCTCACCACTGTCATAAGCAGGAAATCAATTTGTGTTAGCCAACGCTTACATTTACTACGTTTCCAAATATCAAGATAGGGAGAATAGTGAAAAGTAGCATTAAAAAGAAAGCCCCATAGAATGTTTTTCATCTCATGTAGTCGTCATCCTTATTCAAAATAGTGAGAGCATGCTGGATCTAAGAAGGATAGAGTGCATTCCTAATTCCTTTTTCATTGAAGGGCTTGCACATTTGCCTTTCAACATAGTAGGTAGTAGCCTAAGCAATCGGTAAGTGATGAGCATTCACCTTTGGTCTATCTGTGACTGGTAGTCAATGAATGATTGATTGTTACCAACGAAACAACAATCTGTTGGTCGCCATAAAATGTAAATTGGAGTAATGAATGAATAACTTCTCTTTCCGATCATTGGAATGAGAGAGTTCCATTAGGATAGGTACTCAACCCTAACTAGAGATTGCACAATGTTGCACCTTTCTGGGAGAGGATTCCCTCACCCCCAGCCTGACTCTTTTAATCGAGGTTTCAAGTTCGATCAATACTATCTCCTATTGGTCAATTTCTTTCCTTTGGACCCGAGCCCCCAATTCATCTATGTAACTTGACCCTTTCTTTAATGAGTCCCAACATTGAAATTTCTAGGCTCAATGATTTCAGACCCTCGATCCATCCAATTCAGATTTGTTTGACTGCCCTTATTGATCAGGGATCGGAATTGGACCAGGGCTAGTAGTTGGACATCCGTGAATCAATGGACTCTCATTATCCTTATGAACCTATACATCTCGGCTTATGACTAACCCTACCCATGCCCGTCCCTTGTGATGTGCTAGAAAAGAGTCTTATCTGAAGTCACCCATTCAAGCTAGTCTTTTTTTGTCCACCCGCAAGCGAGAACTGGAATACCATGGGTTTGGGAGGAAAGTGGAAGTGAGGGTATGGGAAAGGGAGGTTTTAGAATGCTATGTGGAATGCTTTATATCTCTAAGAGCAAAGAGGAAATAGATCTATTAATTAATATTAATGAAAATTAGGAGATAATTAATTGAGCGAAGAAATAATTAATTATTTTTCGTTACATATGCTCGTGGGGACTAAAATCTGGAGCGATAATGGAATGCACACATTAATAATCTATGATGATCTTAGTAAACATGCGGTAGTGGTGGTTTCTATCAGGCTTGAGATGCAAGTGGGGCCAAAGGCAATTAAAGATCATCTATAGGAAATCGAGCAAATTCTACTCTTAATCGTCAAAATGGGGAGATCCTTGGTTCACTCCAAAGCTTTCACTAAGAAATTAATTCGATTTCAAGTCAAGGCGGATAGAAGAATGAATTAAGATTTCGCTCATCATCATCTTTAAGTTGAATTGGAATAACGAGCGCCCGAATTTCCAAAGATTCTTATAACCATGGATACTGATAAGGTTAAGCAAGTCAAAGAAATGATTGAATGAATCATAGTATAAAAGCAACAACGATTTGTTATTTGCTTATACTATGCATCGAGTTGTTATTTACCATGCCAATAAAAGAAATGATTTGTCGTATATGTGTGTTGACGATAGCGATTCATGTGACAACAATTTAATTATATCTATGACACTGTGAACCGATTTTAATAGAAATTGATAAATGAGCAACAATTTGAATATGAAAATCACCACCACAAGCGCGCAACAATGTATTTTTGCACGCACATGTTTTAAAATTCTGTCTACAAATATCTTACAAATCGAAACTAGAAAACACATAATATCTTACAAATCGATATACATATTGCATGATATATTATAAATCGATACGACAATTCAGCATAATAGCTTACAAATTGACACTACAAAACACATAATATCTTACAAATCGATATACATATCGCATAATATATTACAAATCGATACAAAAATTCAGCATAATAGCTTACAAATCGATATTAACAAACAAAATAATATCTCACAAATCGATAGTATGTTACTACAACCATGATTTGCGTTACATTGCATATACTAAGTGAATGGATGATGCCGGATGGGGTAGAGGCCCTTCCTCGCATCTGTAAACAAGCATTCTTGTCAATAGGTCCCAATGTCTTACAAATATCTTTAATTTTTCAACCATCAAAAAGATAACATCTACCTGCAATAACAAAAGAATACCTTAATGGCACTCACGCCGACATACGTTCTTTAACAATAGCATGATGATATGAAAAGGTACTCACGATGTCTTAATGGCACTTGTTGGAATGTTTGTGCGTCATTGCTTTTTTCCATACTGCCTAACAAAAATGAAGAAAAAGAGAAGACTGTAAAAAGAGATGGCCGACAAATGCCCCTATGACACCCACCAATGATCAAACCAGTCGATTGATTTATAGTTATCTCCACAAGGTAGGAACGTACCCATGAATGTTTTGTAACACAAGGTAGGAACGAAAAGGCGGCAATGTGTTGTAACACAAGCTAAAAATCAAGGTGGGAACCTGGACTCGAGATAACGACAAAGGGTGCTTCGACAGCAGCAGACGACGGTAAAGGGTGTGCCATCAAATGAAGCTCCTGTTACATCAGATGGTGCATCGTCAAAGGGTGATCCGCTGACAACATAGTAGTTTACTGCTTAGGGTGAAAATAGAACGTTTGGACTTTTTGAAAAGTTAAGATCATCCTCCCTTTTCTAGATGGAAGACATTTTTGTCCTTTTCTCAAACCCTCATTTCATGGCGAGAATGTCGGGAAAGGGTATATAAGTCTTTGCGACCGCACCAAACTCCGATGCTAAGTGATGTCAACACACATGGGGATACGAGCCCCAC
Source organism: Nuphar pumila (assembly GCF_984573655.1). Taxonomy (NCBI): domain Eukaryota; kingdom Viridiplantae; phylum Streptophyta; class Magnoliopsida; order Nymphaeales; family Nymphaeaceae; genus Nuphar; species Nuphar pumila. The sequence continues at coordinate 24,131,013 of NC_143263.1, forward strand.
ATGCTTATATATGTAGCGCTCATTCGGACCCCCGAATATGCACTATAGCAAACCTTGCGTCTTCAGGGGAGAACATGCAACACCCTCCCAATAGTTCATATTACAACAAAAACTTGGTTAACTAAAAATCAAATAATTTTTTAAAATTAATTTGATCTCAAAGATAGTTCTTAGTGAATAAGCAATGACAAATACATCTATGAGTTTGGATTAAGCAAAAAACACATGCAAGTGAGTTTTGAATGGGGTGTGGGATAGTTTGGGACACATAAATAGTCTCGAACCTACACATTACTCTATCTTTTTTCTCTTTCCCTCTCTCTCTCTCTATATATATATACATACAAAGTGTCCATTGTTAGTGGATGGTTTTCCACCACTGTGCATTTTACACTTTTAGCGGCAGTCCTTGACCACCGCTAGAAGGGCAATGACTGCCACTAAAGGTTGAAAAAGTGAGAAAAGAATTTATGTTGCATCCGAAGGTTGGGCATTAGATGATACATTCAATCGTATGCATATATATAGGGGTGGCAATTTCTGACACGACCCGCCAACCCGCCTCTTAGGCGGGTTCGGGTTGGGCTTAAGCCAACCCGTTTAATAAACGGGTCGACCCGCGTAACCCGTTTATTAAACAGGTCGGGTTCGGGTTGGGGGTATGCCAACCCGCCAACCCGGCTGACCCGTTTAATAAACGGGTTAGGCGGGTGGGTCAACCCGCCAACCTGACCCGCCAACCTGCCAACCCGATCCGCCAACCTGAAAACCCGTTTACCCGACCCAACCCATTTATTAAATGGGTTGGCGGGTTGTGTCGGGTTACCCGTTTATTAAACGGGTTGGGTTCGTGTTTGCCACAGTCGACCCGTTTAATAAACGGGTCGGGTTCGGGTTGAGGTATGCTGACACGCCAACCCGCCAACCGATTGCCACCCCTACATATATATACACAGACATGATGATTCCTACCGTGGCACCATACTGTGGTACACTCTCCTAGTTTTACAGATGTAGCCACCAAATGGTAAATCTAGTTATATAGATGTATTTAGCATAGCTTATTTACGATGTTAGGAAGTTTTATCATGTCTAATATACCATAAGATTTCATTTTTTAGACGGTGAAAATCAACTGCTCATAATTCATAAAATAAGAGTGGTTTAAAATGGTATAAAATTCGAGTGAACTTGAACACATGAAAATAATAAATAGAACATGCTAAATATGATTCAATTGTCAGATTTTGCTTTTGGAGCTTAGCTCTATGTCAATCAAGTATATACCACCATGTATATATATATATATATATATATATATATATATATATATATATATATATATATATATATATATAAGAAAACCAAAATAAGCATTGTCCACTTCAATTTTATAAAAATCCCCTATTGCTCACTTTCTTTACTCTGCATCCCCTATAGCTCATCTTGAAGAGACCAATAGGGTAGACTTTGTACCCTTTTCAGATTTCTCTGAAAGAGCGTTGACAATTCCAGTCATGTTGATACCCAACATGCCCTTAAATATGTGGATCCCAAAATGGGCCTCACTTTCACCTAATATGAAAGAAGTTGGTGACCAAAGTCCCTTGGCCCAATAATACAAGGGACCAGCTTCACAATCACATGCATAATTGGCTGCATGAGTGCCAAAGCCTCTGATCCATTGTTTAGTGTTTAAATTTTTCTTGGCGATTGTTTCCTATTTCATCTATGGCAAAAAAAAAAAATACTTCTATCAAGAATGGACTTAAGTGCCCTTACGATGGATAGTGATGGATGATGGCAATGGCAGACTACTGATCGCATGTGATAATCACTTTCATAAGAAAATATCCACCTTCATAAGAAAATGAGCAAGTTTTCTCGCCATTTAGGTGAAACAAATGAGCCGTAAGGGACTACACAAAGCCAAGTGTCAACTTTTTTTGAGAATAGTCCCAGGTCCTGTACTTTTCCCTAACCAAACTTTTGAGATAATCATCTGTGACCAATGAAAAATGAGAGATAACTATAAGACTGAATAATTGCGGTATGTGGGGACAAGATAGGAACGAAACTTATGCATTTGAATGGGCAAAGTAAGCGCGCTGAACGTGTCATCAACAGGCTTTATTACACGAGAGAGAGACCCTTCAATTATTTGAGTAAAGAGGGCTACTGCTCCATTGCCCCCTATTTATTAAGGTCCTTTTCTGCCATCCCTTTTCTTCTTTCCTTCTTTTTCCGTCTGCCCCTACTTCAACTTGTGATATATACGAATTGTGACACTATTGAAGGATGGATAGTTATCATTTTAGGCCAACCCCACACTCTCTTGTACATATATTATTTATATCGCATAGACTGTTCCCTTTGTGGCATTATTTGCTTATTCTCTCCTGTAAGATTTTCTTTTAAGCTAAAGAAAATATTCCTCATCCTTAACTACAAATTGGCAGGCCTGCGATTGGTGAAACGGTCGAGGTTTTCCCTACCAATGGCCATGGGGGTACACCTAGTTTCAAACTTGCAGCAAGCGCTGCGCCTGTGGGTTTTGAACTTGTGACGTCCCTTGGGCTTCACCAATATGCTACAAGAGAGAATAAGTGAATAAAGCCACAAAGAATATGATGATTGCTGAGATGGCAAGTTAAACAAGTTGAACCAAGTCATATACAGGCACATATTTTTTCTAAATGAAATCATTCACAAAAGGGAAGTAATTAATTTAAAAAAATCACACACACACACACACACATATATAATGGAAACCTACAAGATACAAAACCTACTAAATGAAACATGATAGTTGATTTTTGGGTATTTTTTGAAATTCTGACCCCATAGGTGTGTTCAGCATGATTGATTTACTAGAAAGGGACACTTGGATAATGCATTTTGGATGAAAAAATGGTATTTGGAGCCTCAAAAATGTATGAAAATTGTAGATTGTTGATTTTTGAAACCTTATAAAAACCTATCCATGCATCTCGGAGTCAAATATTACAAGAAGTGATTCCTATAAAAACAAGCATATAAATCACATCTGTACCATAATGCAGTTATGAAACTAAAAGACTGAAAAATAGGAATAACATAAAATTTGAAGGAAAATTAACTAAAATAATCAATAATCATTCATCCAACTCCCTTTCTATCTCTCTATAATGAGATAGATCTATAACGAGTATTTATAATAAGCAAAGAGAAAACCCTAGAAGCATTAATGCTAATGTGGATATATGAAAGATATATGAACAAATCTATTGGACGACGATGATATACAATCAATGTTGTATAGGGGTAATATTTACTTAGTTGCTAGTAAAGCTACACAAATTGATAATATTTGTGAAGTTAAACAAGAAGTTAGAGGATGCATAGTTAAACATCAAGTGGCAGTCTGAAGTGATGTATAAGACATGGTCGAAGTGATGTACAAGAATGAAATGATAAATTTTTTATGGATAATCTGCATCTATCTCAGCCAACAGTTATTGTGCTCACTTCTCTAGTGAACTTCCCACCATTTCTAATAGTTAATGATGAGAGGATCACTGCAAATGATGTAAAACCACTTGGACAAACTAGTGTCGGTGATCTTCATCACAGAATGTTGTATGACACCCAACCTTCCAATGCATATGACAAATCTAGGTAAAGGTTGATGATCTTTCAAATTTATGCTTGAACTAGAAGTATTATTTTTTGGTTAATCTTGAAAGTTGAGAATGCAAGAATATTGTATTTTTTAAAGCAAAGAGAGTCATAGATACGATGAATTTTGATTTAGTTTGTATAGCTGATCAGTCAGTTTGTGCTAGCAGCGATAACGGGTATAATGCAGAATCAGATGATAGCAATGATTCTAAGTATACTATATCGATTGGACCGGACTCAGAAATGGTAGGGGAGGACCAAATTAGTAATGATTTGGAAGAGAGAATGATGCGCTAATGACATTTGGGAAGTCAAACCCTTGGTTCTCAATGAATAGTTTCTCATTCAATGAAGATCAATTAAAAATAATTGATGCATAGACTTCTTAGTTGTATGATGAGTTACATAATAAAAAAGTAATGAATGCAAACAATTTTAGTACCTATTAATAGAGTCAAACGATCGCAAAATTAAATGTTTACTGATCTTGAGCAGCGACGCAAGTTTTTGAGAGATTATGTTATTAGGAATGGCTTTAAAACAAAGTTTCTGAAGAACTGCAGTAACAGTCACTCTCGTATGTATGAGAAAGAACCCAGAACTATGATACATTGCCCGTAAAAAATATACTACATAAAGATGCACGAAACAATGTTCTTTAAAGTGAAGAGGTACCAAAGTGAGCATACATGTGGTGGATCGCTAGGTAACCTTGTTGCAAAAAAAGTGTCTATGAAGTAGATTATATATGTTATTCATGGACACTTGCATGATAACTCGAAGATGACTCCAAGAAAAATTATGAATGACCTCAGTCGTGCTGTAGGTATGGAGGTTTCTTATAAATATGCATGATGTGGACGTGAATTGACTAGGCTGATGCTATATGGTTTATTCAAAGAGTTTTTTAGGATTTTTCTTGCTTATTGTCATCATTTGATGACAACTAACCCTATATCAGTAGTATTCATTGAGAATGATACAAACAGTAGATTTAAGTACATGTTCCCATTCTTCTGACCATGCATTCATGAGTTTGTCCAATGATGACCTCCACTTCTTATGGTAGATGACACCTTTTTAAAAGAAAAATACATGAGTAATTTGTTGTTCGCTTGCACTATTAATGCTTCTAGTGATATGTTACATGTAGCATTTGGAGTGGTAGATAAGGAGTTAAAGAAGTCATGAAAACAGTTTTTGAGGCATGTAAAGAAACAAGTAGATATTCATGATGATGATAAAGCTAAGGTTAAACAACAATTAACAATTATCTCAGAAAGGCATGATGGGCTTCTATATGTTGTCCCTCGCACATGGTGTAACTGTCATTATGAATATTGCATGAAGAACTTGACTGAGAACTTTTTGAAGAAATTTGGTGTATCACTTAGTGCATACTGGTGGTGCATCGTCAAAGCACCCACTAATGACAATGTCATTTTTATATTTAAAAAATCCATGAGCAAAGTGTTTGCTAATAAAGTAAAATCGATACATTGGACTAACAATTATTTTTTCACTAGAAGGTACGGGTGCTTAACCTCTAATATAACAGAGTGCTTTAATTCATTGATTCTCTTTGTACGTGACAAGCCCTTAATCTCACTTATTGAGAACCTTCGTCTAATGTTGATGAAACTTTACGAGAAAAGAAGGGCTAACGAGGAGAAAATGACTCACATAGTGGTATCTAAGGTAATGACAAAGACTAAGGAGCGTCAGATAGAAGCACAGAAGCTATGAGTAGTAGTAGTGCATTGCCTCTACCATCATTATGAATCCTGTAACCGAAAGCACGTTTATTGTGTTGATCTTGAGAGTATGAAATGCACTTGTGAAGAGTGACAAGTTAGCAGGATTCCTTACGATCATGTCATCACATGCATTTTGTATGAGACCAATCTTTCAGATGATTACCGTGATAAATTCTATACAATTGAATCATATCGAACTGCATATGGTACTTATTCATTTCATTTGATGGCCTATAATGTCCTACACGGAGAATGAAAACAACATCAATTAAGAAAGCAATGTGACTTTTTCCTGACCCTTATTCCCATATTACCACCAGTGTCAATTAAGAAAGCAACATGACTTAAAGTGAGGAGATGAATAACGAAACACAAGGAGGTGGTACCATACAAGTGCAATGTATGTCATGAGCTTGGCCACAACATGCAGAAAAATGATTAGGAAGTAATGTGTGAGTATTCAATACATTTTAAAAATAGTCTAAAACATGCTTTTTTGTAGTTTACATAATATTTTTTTTATATTGTGCTTCTTTTATTCAATTACTTATTTGGTTTAATGTTTTGTTGCAAAATGGTCAGCCACTATTATGGTAGATATTCCTAAGCAATCAAACTGGTAATTACTTTTGTATATGTTTGTTTACTTAATATATGATTGTTACATGTATGATTGTGGAATATATGTCTTTTTGTATATGCAATACTTGAGATTAGGCAATGAGGGTTGAGTTTGCAGCAATGAAAGTTGATGAAGAGTTTAAGCTAGAGGATGCACTTGCCCTTGTGGATGAAGGTGACCATTATGCTTGTGGCAATAAAAGCAGATGGAGAGTCTTATCATGTATATGTGTTTGTTTATGAATGGATTGTGTATATAACAAGGAATGAAACTGTTTGATTCTTATTTTTTGAGGAGAATGAATTGTGTATATAACAAAGTATGAAGTTGTTTGATTCTTGTTTTTTGATGAGAATGAATTGCATATATAACATAGAATGAAGTTGTTTGATTCTTGTTTTTTGAGTAGAATGAATGATTTATATAATAGGTGATTGATTTGTTTATATGTTGTGTGTGTAATAGGTGATTGATTTGTTTATGAGAATAAAATGTGTATATAACAAGAAATGAAGTTGTTTGATTCTTGTTTTTTGAAGAAAATGAATTGTGTATATAATAAGGATAAAATTATTTGATTCTTATTTTTTGAGGAGAATGAATTGTATATATAACACAGAATGAAGTTGTTTAATTCTTGTTTTTTGAGTAGAATGAATTATTTATATAATAAGTGATTGATTTGTTTATGTGGTGTATGTGTAACAGATGATTAATTTGTTTATGTATTATGGGTATAACAAGTGATTGATTTGTTTATGAGAATAAATTATGTATATAACATGGAATGGAGTTATTTAATCTTATATTTTGTTTGATATGTGTTGTTATAGAATAGGTGATTGATATGTTTATTAGAATCAATTATACATGCGAATTTCATAACTGGTGATTTTTCGCATCAGGAAGGAATTTCATAAGGTACAAGCAAATTTTAGTTTATTCTTTTTAAATCAGAAAAGAATTTTGGAAGGTTCATACAAATTTTCTTTCATCCTTTTTAAATCAGAAAGGAATTTCATAAGTACATATAAAAATTCGCAAAAAGTTTGATATTGAGAAATTTCTCATTAGCATCACACCGGTATTGTGAAATTCTTTTTTTTTGCAAAAATTTTTATTCTCCTTCACTATTGTAAGAGATTTTTCAAAAAAATCATTGACGTATGGCCAACATTTGGAGTTTGCAAAATAGGGCATTCAAATGCAAAAAAGGAGTTGAGAAACAAAGCATTATTCTTTCACAAAATGAATTCGCTTATACATTGCATTCATTCGATTCTTTTACAAAATGAAGATTCTCATACATTGCATTCATTTTATTTTTTATCACAAAGCGAAGTCGCTCATACATTGCATTCATTTCATTCTTTAACAAGAATGTTGCTTCTCACTGCCTCTTTGATGGGGAGAAAATAGAGTATATGAAGAGGTAACTCCATCTATTGGGCCTCAAGAATGCTCTATACAATGCATCTTTGATGGAGAGAAAAATACTATACTATGTGTTGTTCTCCTAATTTTTTCTATCCCACCTATACCATGTGATCAAATGCTGAATATGAGATACATTGACTTTGTGTTGATGAGAAAAAAATACATCTATCTCGCTATCACAGTTTGTTAGAGAGGAGGCCCCCATCATCGATCTCGTTCTCTATGATGAGAATGGATTGTAGATTTCATTTTCAATGCCACCCATACCATAAGATGCCCTTAACAAAAAAACTCACCGTCGATAATTTTTTGCCAATGTTTTCACCGCCAATGCTTGGCTCTGAGAAAATGACCATAATTTTTTACTGATTAGAGACCATAAAAACCTAGTTTCTATGAAATCCAAGATTTGCTTTTATACTATGCTTGTATAAAATTTTGGAAGAAAAAGAAATTTCGCAATACTATATGTGATACTCTTTAGTAATTTTGCAATTATCAGACTTCTGCAAATTTTATGATTTTGTAGGTGATAGCACAAAACTCATTCAAAATTTTGCAAATTGTTTGAAATTTCACAATCTTTTTTTAAAAAGTGCAACCTCAGTTGCATTTTTGTTGACGAATTCTGTGGGTGTATTATTTTAGCATCATGACGTGCAAAAATAAAAAATTCTTACCTGCAAGGGGTAAAAGCATCAAGAAAAAATTGAGAACCTGCAATTTTGTCGATTTGGTAAATTGCGGGGCATTTTTTAAACATGTTTTTTTCCTATAGTACGGTCATTTTTTGTAATAAAAATGGATCCAAATGGATAATATTGCCCTGTGGTATTCTACTCCCACACTTGCATCACAAACCCATACAAGATTTTATAAATAGGAAAAAAAATTGCACCACTAATAATTATCAATATATATGAGTAATTCATTCACTATGACCATTTTGTTGTTAGGCCTCTATTTTACCACTTCAAAAATCATAATTGCACTCAACTTTGGCTTAATAATAAATATGATCCTATTATATGTATATATATATAGCTGCCTACCACTTTTCTGGCCTACCACGAGCAAACAAGTGTTTTTATCTTGTTTATGCAAATTCGGCCTTGCAGATGCATTCATCATGGTTAATTTGCTAGAAAATGATACTTGGATCATGTTTTTTTAATTAAAAATATGTTTTTAATCCTTGAATATTTATAAAAAATTTAGACTATCAAGTTTTAAAGTCATAAAAACCTACCTGTGTATTAGAATTAGGTGATCCAAGAGTCGATTCCTATAAAATCAAGCTTATAAAATATATTTGTATGGTCAAATTTGAGGAAAATATGAAAACATCTTCAAAAACTCGGTAAGCAATTACGACCCAAGAAGTTATAAGTACTTGGGCATGCACCTAGAAGCCCCTTATTTGCCAATAGAAATGTTGTCCTACCTCTACATCAAAAATCTCATTTAACTTCTTTAGTGTGTTGATGAATCATGGTAGAACATTCATATTACCCTTTACAGAAATAAAAATTAAGGAATTATTTTGATTCAACCATTTTTTTTGCTCTACTGCCTAATTTAATCATATATTTCATATACTAAATTAATTGCAAAAGTATAGGAGTTGGTTGAATGTATTTACTGAAATAATCCAACCCTTTATTAGTAAGGCCTATATAGAACTACAAAAAAAAACTATATTATACTTCAAAAGTGACATGTTTCTCAAAATGCTCTATAATTTTTAAAATTTGATCGATTTTCAAATTCATAATTTTTTTGCTATAAAAGGCCCTTTTTACCTTTTACACAAACAAATTTTCTCCAGATATGCAAACTTCTTCTTAAATATCCTAATATGCAAATTTTCTCCTAAATATATAAATTTCTTTAAAAATATACAAAATTTCTTCCAAATATGAGAATATATGAATTTTTACCCAAATATACGAATTCCACCAAAAGGCTTTAGCGGCACTTTCAAAGCACCACTAAAGGTTTTTTACCTATAATGATACTTTTGTAAATACTAGGTATGAGACCTTTTGCCTGATCTGACATTCACAAATACAATATGGCATTCACAATCATGAGTTACAAAGGTTTCCAAAATGTGTGAACTCCTTTTACTAAAATCACATAAGGGGCACAGACAGAAGGGCATTTACAAATGTGTCAAGACATTTGCATGCAAATGTTAGGACATTCACAAATGTGAGAGTATTTAGTTAAAAAGGTGTGCACATTTTGGGGACCTTCACAACTCATGGTTGTAAATGTTTCCAAAATGTGCGAACCTCCTTTTAATAAAATCACATAAAAGGGCACAACTAGGAGAACATTCAAAAATGTGTGGGAGAAAATTCACATATTTTTGAGGAAATTTACATATTTGAGAGAAAAATCACATATTTTGATATTTGGAAGGAAGTTCACACATCTGGAGAAAATTTGGTTGTGCAAAGGATAAAAAAGTTCTTTTACTACAAAAAATTTGTGAATTTGGACATGAGGCACATTTCAAAAATTGTAGGGCATTTAAAAAAATGCATCATTTTTTTTATACAATACGATCATTTTTTTTATAGAAATATGCCATTAGCATGAGTAAAGCTAAAACAATACTAGTATTTATATAATTTGTAGGTACAACTAAATTCTCATAAGGATTCTCCAAGGTAGAAGAGCACTAGACCAGTTAGAAACAAAAATAAATAGGAACAACGTTCCAATAAAAGGAATTGAAGGACCATATTCTTCTTCTCCAATTTGAGTTTGGCAATGAATTCAAGAACATATTCAAAGAAATTTTGTCCATTGGTTGAAATAGCTAAACCTAAACATATAGCAATTAGGACCTAAGAAGTTACAAGCATTCACTGGGAAACCCTATATATATTGTTGTCAATGTAAGCAGGTAATCCTTGTAGTACAGGCAAGGGGTGTGTAAATGGACTGGATATGGTCCAAAACATGCCATATCCAAATCTAAACATGAAATGCAAATAGTAGATCAGAATTTGAGCTAGGATCTAATAATATAAGATAAGGTAGGGTTGAATCTGAATCTGAAATGTATGTGGTGTACACTAGTTCCAACAGAAAAGATAAAAAAAGAAAGCCTGTTACATGAAAAAAACAAAATTATAATTGGATCAAATTTTTATCAGGATTTCAAACTAGATCCATTCAGAAATAAAAATGAAATGATTAATCAATTCCTTAATCCAATATTTAAATGCACATTCAGATCTTACTTTAAAGATCCAAATAAGGAAATAACATGTTGGGTTTGGATTGGATATCAGAACATATGCAATCCTTTTGCACCCATAGTAGAGACATCAAAGCCAACTTGCATTAGCGACACTAACAGCTATATGGGTCTAACAAATTATGTGAACATGCACAAAAGATTTGTTACTTCAACTAACATATAGGACTTTTTAATCTTTTGTTTACTGGAAATAGAGTGTATTATTTTATTCTATATAAACAAGACATAGAATGAAATACATTTCCCTTCCTGGCCACAATCCAACTATGTTTCCATTTGTGCATGCAAAGAGGAGAAAATTTAGGTGAATGTAGTTGTGGGAAAGGGAGCTAACAGTATAAAATTTAAATGCATTATTAGTTTGTTAAAAGTAAAGACATGATACTAGGGGTGGTCATCAGGCTGGCCCAACGCAACCCAATTAGGACATTCACAAATGTGAGAGTATTTAGTTAAAAAAGGTATGCACATTTTCGAGACCTTTGCAACTCATGGTTGTGAATGTCCCAACAATGTGTGAGCTTCTTTTTAATAAAGTCGCATAAGAGGCATAAGCAAGAGAACATTTGCAAAGGTGTAGGAGAAAATTCATATATTTAAGAAAAAAATTGCATATTTGAAAGAAAATTCACATATTTAAGAGAAAATCACATATTTGAGAGAAAATTCACTTAAAGTTTGCATATCTGAAAGAAATTTGCTTGTGCGAATGGTAAAAAGGTCCTTTTCCAACTAGAGATTTGTGAATTTCAACATCAGGTGGATTTCAAATTTTGTAAGGCAGTTTTGGTAAATACATCATTTTTGTCATAGAATATGATTATTTTTGGTATTTTATAATATGGCCAGCCCGAATTTGGTCTGATTATTTAATCGGACTGGGCCCTGTCCGAGTTCATTTAGGCTTTGGCTGCATTTTGCTGCTGTAGCCCAACCCGTCAAGGGCCGGGCACTTGACTGACCGTCCGGCAACCATCCCAATGGTCACCCCTGCATGATACTACTTTTCAGTAAATCTATCCTCCCTACCCTCACAGCTCTTAAAATAACCAGTCTCTACTAATGTTGTCAGTATTGGTACACGTCAATCGTATGAGCAGAAAATCGATACGCATCACCCCAGAACGACTATTTTTTAATAAATATAAAAATATTAAAAATTATTTTAATAGTTTTAACACATGTCATGTTTTGATTGACGCATCATGTTTTATTATTATTTTTTGGCCGATACAGCTGAATTGTTGCGGAAACGATTCAGGGCTGATACCGATGCTGACAACATTGGTGCAGAGTTTGCTTAATTTTCACTTGAAGGATTGGAAATTCTACGGTTGGATTGGGTGATTATATATATATATATATATATATATATATATATATATATATATATATATATATATAGAGAGAGAGAGAGAGAGAGAGAGAGAGAGAGAGAGAAAGAGACTGCAAACCTTCCCAATGAAAACCTCCCAAACCTCTTCAATGTAAATTTGTTGGTGTTTTTTTCAAAATTCTGACTACAGATGTGTTTAGCATGATTGATTTACTATACACTTGGATCATGAAATTTAGATAGAAAAAATGGTATTTGGAGCTTCAAAATTTTATGAAAATTGTACACCGTTGGTTTTGAAACTTATAAAAACTGATTCCTATGGTTAGAATTTTGAAAAAAATATCAAAAATCCAGTAAACCGTCCATTGAAGAGGTTTGAGAGAGTTTTCCATTGGTAATGTTTTCATTTACCCACCTATATATATATGAAAAATCCCCTACGTTGATTGCCCTATGGTTGGTAAAATCCTTGGGGTCCCCCCTTTCCCACGAGGACGTCTGCACGGTTTTTACATTGCGGCGAGGGTTTTGAACTGGTGATGTCCTGTCAACTTGGCCAGGTTCACAAGTTGCCCCTACCAGAAGCCTAGACTATCTGCGCTTTTTTTATTATTATTTTCATAAAATAGAGACATATTCAAAACAGCATACAATTATAGAAACATGTTAATTACTAATAAATATAATATATATAAGCATAAATAAATAAAAGATATGCTACAATTATATAGCATATATTTTGTATGTGGAAAACATTTTAGAAAACATATATACAATCGGACATTTTAAAAAAATCATAAGGTTAAAAGTTTGACTGCAGATGTTCCAATTCTTCCTCCTTTTCACATGACCACAGATTTGCCTCAGGAAAGAAAAACTAAAAAAAGAAAAAAGATTGTACTACAGACCAATTCAGAAATGGTTGAGCGTATTTCTAGACAATTCCCCGTCATTTGACGTGAAATTTCATTTCATGGAATCTAGAACCTGCTGTTTCCATATCATTGAAGATCAGAATCAGGTGATTCTTCACGATTCTACTACTGGGAACAACCCAGTTTAAACATAAATGGGTTCGATGGAACTCATAACTGCTTGAAAGTGAATTAGACCATGCATCTCAAGTAGAATTGCCTACCAACCCAACACAAGAGAATCTTAATCTTCTTATTCACTGCCAATACACCAAGAGCTAGGGAAAACCCTACTTCAACAAATAAATCAACTTAGAGTGTTTGCATGACAACTTTGGTTACCACCAGTATCAAGAGAAGCATATATATATATATATATATATATATATATATATATATATATATATATATATATATATATATATATATATATATATATATATATATATATATATATATATTGGAGCAATTCAGAAACTAGACCAAGCTTCCCACTTCTGCAGTTGGAAGCAAATTAACCTTACCACTTTCACATTACTGATTGGTGTTCTTACCAAGCCTTAAATACCTTTCAAGATCACCAGCCCATCAACACCATGAATATAATCTCATCTCCTGCCATATGGTCATTTTCAAACACTCAGGTAGATGTACCAACTTGAAATTACTAGCGTGGCGGATCACCTACACAACCGGTGCCATAATTTGCAATGGTCCAATTCATGATGTTCCTTTCGTTTAACGGCCTAGCTCATATATTTCTTACCATCATTCCCATCAAAGTAAATTTGAAAACTCTTAAAGCGATAATATAGTTTTCCAAAACAGCTCCAATCCATAATTTATCATCTATTTAGTTTCTATGCTAACACCATCGCAGTAGAAGGAGAAATCCAATCACAAAAGTCGAGCTAAATACAATCTCATAATTAAGATTGTGGTGCTGTAAACACAAAATCATACAGAGGTTATTAACACATCCATAATTTGTCTTCCGGGCAAGACGTCCGCTTGCCCGGAAATTCACTTGGCGTCTTAGTAACGTGCCTCTAGCGCCGTCGTGTGACTTTGTGAGCGCAGCTGCTCCTTGAACCTGGCGATGAATTCCTCGGCTTCCTTGTCGATGTGATTATCATCATCTTCCTCATTTTTTAGTGGGAATGGGGAGTCTGTGACCCTCAAAGAGTATGGAGAAGGCATTGGACTTAGGCCATAGGCAGCTGTGGACAATGGTGTGGTTGCATCCTTGCTGGAGAAGTCGGAATTCAGCAGTTCGAGCGCCTTTTGGAAGGCGGCAGCTGCGAACTCATCATCAGCAGATTGAGGGTATATGCAGGAGAGGTAGCTATGGTGCTGGGGTTGGTGGTGGTAGGATTTATGGTGGTGTTTGCGCTTGCTGTGGTGGAAGGGGAAGGTGTAGGCCGGGGTGTTACTGCAACTGAATTCATATTCTCTAGGTGCATAAGGGACAACGCTAACGCCTTCGGTACGGCAGCTGAGGTCGGAATATTGGACGGACATGAGATTTCCGATGGCTTTTCCGGCAAGTTTGCCTTTCTTCATCATGTGATGGAGGTCGTCCATGATCTTGTGTTTGGAAAGGCCTTTCCTTACCATGTAGAAGACTATGCGCACGATGTGCCATAGCCGTTTGGCTGCTATCTCTGGTGACCTTTCTCCCATGAGAGAGAGAGAGAGAGAGAGAGACCTAGTGGTGGTTTAGTTCGAGGAAGGAGAGGAGGGAGGTGAGCTATTTATTGGGTGGTCAAGTTGAACGCGTCCAGAAAAAAAAACGATATATTAGCATGAATATTTTGAACGAGGTCCACACAACTTTAATTATTTGGTTTATGATTTGATTAAACAATATATCTTGATATTTAACGGAGTGTCGTGCAGGAAAAGGACCAGAGGAGAGAGGAGGTATTTCCAGGTGTATGGTGGAAAAACATGGACAATAAACTAATTTCTTATGTTCTTTGATATTAGAGCTCTCTCTCTCTTACTGTTAATAATAGATGACGGTAGGGTACTTTTACACACTCTCGCTATCTCTCTCTCTCTCTCATTTTTAAGAGTGGGGGACGGGAGTAGCGCATTTTGCTCTCTCTCTCTCTCTCTGGAAGACAAGGACGAACAACTTGGTGAAGTAGGCTGGTTTGAATTGGACGTGTCCTGAACACGTCTCCAGCCAGTTTATACTCCAATGATTTAGGCGGCTCACCTCTCTCTCTCTCTCTCTCTCTCTCTCTCTCTCTCTATATATATATATATATATATATATATATATATATATATATATATATATATATATATATATATATATATAGAGAGAGAGAGAGAGAGAGAGAGATTGGTAGCTGCTCAATTCATAGGTGCTCCGTCCATGGGTCGTGATGGACAGTCAATGCTCAAAAATATAAAAAATACATAATCGAATGATCAAATGTCATTTTCTAGCAACCGGCTATGCAAACACATTTGCAAGGTCAGATTTGTAAAGAACAACCTAAAAACACCCGCTCACTTGCAATAGACTGGAAAAGTGGTAGGCAGCTATAACTTTTCTTTATATATATATATATATATATATATATATATATATATATATATATATATATATATATATATATATATAGAGAGAGAGAGAGAGAGAGAGAGAGAGATGGTGCCCTCGTGTACCCCCAACCCTAAATTGCACAATCAAATGATTAAAACAATGCTACAAATATGATCTACATGGTTTGTTTAATAAAAACCTTAATTTGGCTCATATCATTGCGAGGTGCAAGAAGGATTTTTCAATGCAAGAAAAATCAATGGTTCACCAAAATTTTACCATTTAAAAAATCATGATTTGTTTTTAAAAACGCAAGGTATGATTTCCTACCAAACAAACTATGCTTAACACATCCATAGGTTTAGATGGCAAGAAAGAGGTGTGCTTGACCTTGGGGCACATGAGGGCACACCATCCTATTTCTATATATATACATATAAGATGGGTTAATATTTGGTGCTATTGAAGGTACAAAATTATATAAAACTATTGAGCTGAAAATCATAAGTTATAGATTTCTTTTGTTGATTAAATTCTATAGACTTGATCTACAAGTTCTATTTAGTGAGAAATGAGTTTTAAATCATATGATTGTGATATATAAGCAGGCTTTTTAAGAGCTGCAAAAATTAATGGTCCATAATGCACTAAAATTTCATGACTAAAAAAATCATGTATTTGGATTAAAATAACACCACACAATAAAAAAAGTCAAACTTTACTAGCATAAAAATTGCACTAGCAAAGACAGGGAAAGCGCTACTAAAGATCTTTACTGGCGTTGGCATTACATAAGTAAGTGCACCATAGTTGGTCTTGTCGATATAGCCTTTACGGGTGCAAAATGTTTGTGCCAGTAAACATTGCCTTTATTGGTGCAAAATTTATGCAAATAAAAATCTCTTTACTAGCACTAATATGATGCCAATCAAGAAAATTTTTCATATTTTTAATTAAAAAATATCTTTACTAGCATGAAATTGTTTTGCGCTAGTAAATATCTCTTTACTAACACTAATATGGCATCAATAAAGAGATTTTTCTATATTTTTAACTAAAAATATGTATAATCTTTACTGGCGTAAAAGTTTTATGTGCCAGTAAAGATCTCATTACTGGTGCTAATATGGCGCCAATAAAGAAATTTTCCCATGCCTACCCAGTCATTGCACATGTGGCACTTTCGTTTAGGTATTTGCCTCGATCGACGTAGCATGGGCCCACACCCTTCATGCTTTCGTTCATGTATGTTTTGACGCACATATTAAATTCTGAGTTATATTTTTCAATTCTATTGCATTAGATTTTATCGTGCAGAGTCCTAGATCAGAACCAACACTAATCTAACTCAAATTTGAAGGATTTGATTTTGTTTTTTGTGCCTATAATGATTTTTGGGTCCTCAAAGAGCTGGACAATAGTCTCAATGACTTTGTAGATGTGTGGCAAATTTTTTTCTCAGCTTGCAATGAGTCGAGTACATATTTTGATGCAACCTAGACACTTTTGTGAGGGTTTGAGCAATTCAGGTGTTCGACAGTTATTCCGAGACGAGTTTGTCTTGTGTACAAGATCCCCATACCTAACAAGCCGTTGCACACATGGCACTTATGGTACCATTACTGTAACTTTTTTTCGTATAACAAGTATCGTCAACAATGGCCCACACCCTTCTTGTTTCAACAATCCTAGAAACCTGTGATATGACTCGAGCATAAGAGATATATGGTGAACTCCACACCATGTTCGAAGCAAGATCTGTTTAGGTCGACAAGCACCTCGCTAAATTGTTCAGTGACTTGGCTATGCTCAATGAGGAGTTGAATAAACAATTCTAATAACTTCTTGTGCGTATGGATTAATGCGATTGGGAGGATCATAATAGAAAATTCGGCCTCTGTGGCCAAACCTCAAGGTCCACCAACATATCTTATCAGGCGTGCCAACCCCAGATGAAATTTCTCAAATTTTCTGGGGCCAACCCTATGAGTTGGATATTTCAGACCAAGAAATACTTTCAAATTGCTAGGACACTCGAGAAGGACTTAGCAGCCTTCGCCTCGATCTATCTCAAGGAAGATGCCATCCGTTGGTATCACTAGTTGGTGTCTTAGCTTAGGATGACTACTTGAGAACGCTTTTCCAGAGCCCTCGTAATATGATTTGGCCCCTCTACCTATGTCAATCACCATGTCTCGCTATCTAAGATCTGCCAACAGGGCAATATTGTTGACTACCAGACAGAGTTTGAGAGGTTGAGTAACCTCATCCTGGCTGGTCCCAATAGTCATTGATTGAGACTTTTATCGCAAGACTTAATCTAGACTAATAAATTGAGGTCTAGGCTATGAGACCTATCTCCCTAATATAAGGTTTCAAATTGGCACGCATCGCTGAGGAGAAACTCTCCACGATGAACTTATGTTGAACTCGATAAGGTGAGACACCCACTCAGCAATATACAACCTAGGGGAATTTATCCTCTAGCAGGACCGTGTCCTGCCCCACACAGAAGATCACACCTCTTAAGTCGTCAGAAAGGGTCACTAGTCACCCTATACAGTTGGCACGGTCATTGGAAGCACACCTCAAAGTTCAGGTCAAGTGGTTGTCTCGTAAACAGATGCCAGAGTGTAAGATCCACAAATTTTCTGAATTTTTAATCAAAATAAAGTGAACTTCTATGTGGCAAATTCAATCTATGAAAATATTGATTAATTTGGTGATTTAATATTTATCCTAGCTAATTAGGGTTTATTAATATTTATTGAATTAAATATTAAGCATTTAATTGTTAAGTATAATTAATTAGTATTTTTTTAGTAATTAATAAATAGTTAATTATAAACTATGCCTAATTAATATTAAGTGGATGATTACACTTGAATTATTCATTAATCTGTGAATTTAAGATGAGAAGTCTTTGTTAAAGTATTAAAAAATAATTTAATATTCTTCTTAGAGTTTGCATCTAGCTTGGATTTAGACCAGATCCAATTGGAGTTGGATCAAACTAGAAGATCGAAAGTGAAAATTTCATAAATTGGAGTTTCTAGAAATAATATAAGATCCAATATAGAAATTTCATAAATTGAAGTTTCAAAAAACAATAACAAGAAAAAAATCAAGACTTGTAAATAAAATATTATTTTAAAAGGTAACTAGGAGTTAGATCTAGTTGGAATGAAACCAACTAAATCCCAACCAGGAGGGGGGGTGTAACGCACAAAATTTTGAAACCAAAATTTTCTAGGGATTTTTTTAAAAATCCCTTTACATGATTTTTTTAGATAATAGGGAAAACTCTTTTTAGATTCTGTTTAAGCTTTGAGCGGGTTGCAGTTACCAAGACACGCATATAAGACTAAAATAATTGAATCAAATCATCAGTTGAATTGCAATAAATCAAATACTAGTCTTCTAAATATCAGAGTTTACAGGACTAAAGAAAAATAATAAAGTAAATAAAATGATTTAGTCCATCCAATAACATAAAGGACTATGACCTTCTTGATGCCAACCTGAGTCTCTTATCATTGCCCTCTAGTTTATTTGTTACCTGAAATATTAAAATGTAGGGGCATTAGCCACAACCCCATTTGAAAAACACTCTATACATAGGCATGAAAAGAACACAAATACACAAAGTATATGACTTTCTAAATGCAACCAAATCATAATATGTTATAGCCTATAAACTCAACACAGTTAAAGATCACAATAATAATAATTTAATCACGTAAGATTACATAATAATTCATTTATACCATCAAATAATGTACCTGCATCATATCATTAGTAATCAAGATAATAATAAAAAAGATCCATGTATACCAATATATGCATGAACTAGAAACTATACATGACATGCATAGAGATTTATATCAGCATTCAATGAATCATTTAACCACTAGTTAACCTAATCTAATGCATTATTTTTTTTCTTTCCTGAAGGGTTGGGATAGGACTTTAGCCAACCAAGCTAGGGCTGAGATGGGACCACATGAGGTATCCCTATCCCTAGCCTAAGCTAAAAAGAAAAATAGAAAGAAAGAAAAAAAGAATAAAAGCAAAAAACAAAAAAAGAAGAAACAAGGAAAAAAGGCAAGTTTTGCTTGCCTTGTATTTTGGAAAGTGTAAGGAAAGAAGGGGGGTCACAACCCACCCTCCTTCATCCTTAGTTTCAGACCTAAGCAAGGGTTTTAGAAACCCCTTCTCAACCTCTTTGATGAGAAATAAAGAGATATTTTGAGAGAAAAAGAGGTATTGTGAAAGAGAGAGAGAGGAAAAGAACAAGGATAAATCATCCAGGTTTTCTTTTCCTTTTCGTTTTTCTTCATGGTGGAGGTGTTCAGTAGCTATTGGAGGTTGCATCCAAGCTTGACAACCTTTGTTGGCGAATCCAAGGTAAGAGACAAAGGTTTTTCTGATTTGAAACACTGAAAGAGATAGGTTCACGTATCACATAGGCGTAAATTGATCCCATCACATGAAATATGCGTAGGACCAATTTTCAAATTTGATCCTAGGTGGATCAGACCTTAGAGTGAATAAAAATTTGGTTTTACATAAGTTTTAGAAAATGTTTTTGGTGAAATTACATCACCAAAGTATATTTTGTACAAAATTGGTTTTTGAAAAGGAATTTTAGTGAAATTGGTTAGTGTGGTTGAATATGTAGTTTTGATCCATGAAAAAAAGCATATGTAGGTTGTTTAGAATTGTAAATTCATGATTTCAAACCATGTTAGTATATGAATGGTGATTGATTTATTGTATGACTAGTTTGATTAGGATTTTATTAAGAAACGTGCCTAAATCAAATTTTTATACTATTTTCATGAATCATGAATGAGTAGTGCTCAAATTCATGTAGTTTAGCATAGAAAATTTATGATTAATGGTTGTATTGTACTGTGATCATGTTAGTTTAATTAACAAGTATATTAGATTAATTTTTGTGTTATGCTTAACATTGATATTGAAGGATCTGTATATTTAAATATCTGTTATGATGTTCGCGTTTTGGATCTGACATATTTCAGGAAAAATTTCACAACTCAGTGAATAAAAGTCTAATAAATACAAATAAGGACACTATCGTATTTTACATATCCAAATCTTGAATTTAGAGCCCTTATTTATTTTATTTGAGTAAGTGTTGATGCACATACGACCTCTGCAATAAGTTTTCTATGCTCACAACAGGACTGAGTGTGAAACTGTCTTGTTTTTAACTTGATAAGTTTTAGAACAAAATATACGTCTCCTAAGATACGAATCAGAAAAAGAACATAAAAATAGTGGGATATTCTACACATTTGGGGCTTGACTTTAGCCTCTTGAATTGCCCTGATTGAGTTTGTTTTGAGTGTGTTATGCCCTATGTAAGAGAGCACTATTTTCTAGCTCAGGTTACATGATTGTTTTGACCAATTATTTTGATAGTCATGAAAACTCATACAAAACTACTTATTTAATTTTGTAAAAAATCTGGGTGAGAGTCCTCATACAACAAAGTCTCTGTAAAAGGAGTTTTTCAAAAAGAGTTAACAATATGTCCTAAAAAATTTTCAAAGTTGGAGGATTTTATGTAGAATACTGAAACTGGTTTATAACATTTTCTGAATAGGGTCCAGTCTTAGGATTTTCATGATTTTGTTAAAAATGATTTTAATATTTTGTTTCTTGAGTTGTGTCTCTGACATGTTGGGGCAACTCTAGTTAAATTTTGTGAGTTAAATCAGATTCTTGTGAATCTCGATGGATTTTCCAAAATCAGGTTAACAGTAACCCAAATTTCATAATTATCATGTGTAAGTATCTAGTAGTTTTCTATATTATTGCAACATGTTTTTGGATGCTTAATCTTGATTATGGGCTGATTAGCATGATTAACTGAATGCATTTCATGTTCAATCATGATTTATAATCATGTATAAATTAAATATGTTAATAAGCACTATGCATCACAAGGCATGAATGGTGGAAAATAAATGGATGCACATGTTTGTTTATTTGGGCATGATCATGATTGAATTGCATATGAAGCTTTCATGTAGGCATTGAACATATGATATGATGTACACTTGATGTTAAAGAATGTGTGGTATGAACATGACTCATGAGTGAGCTTGGGTTCGATGGAACTCATGGGTGTCTGTGAAGCACCAAGAACATAAAAGACTAAACAACCATGCCCATAATCACATAATTGCCTCAAGGAGGTTATGTTCAAAGTCACCCAGAGATGGGGTTTGAACTTCGAGCTGTTTGAATGGGTTAAAACAACTTTGTATTATAGAGTCTTCCCGAGTGAAGATTGAGCTAGCGAGCCCGTGTGTTGAGAGCACTTGAAATTAATGCATGAGCCTAATAAGGAAATAACACCCATAACCTATTCAAACCCATGACCACTTTGGAGAAAGTGGTGATATACATGATCAGTTGACCGTTGTCGCTTTGGAGAGCTAGGTGTCTTCGTTGGTCAGTCTCTGGTCGTAAGGGGATGGACTACCGTGTGGCCTAAGTGGTATATCTAGAATCTCTACAAAGTAGGAATCGATTTCGTATGGATCACTGAGAGATTATTTCAGTCATATACCGCTCCAATGGAAACTCCAAAGGGAGTTTGCAAATTCTTTTAATCGATAAAGCTAATAAAATACATGCCATAACATACACTTCATTGGATTGGTTGAATCGGAGTTAGGAATCTGAGAGTGTACCTTTATGGCTAGAAAAGATAAACAAGTCGTTAAGTGTAAAATCACTAGTTTTGAGACAATCTATACATGAATTTATTGGTTTTGGATTTGTGCATTCTAGCATAATTGTTCTAAAATTAACTGCAAGTATGATTGATTGTAATAATGTATTTATGCATGTCCTGATATACTGCATTGCATGCTTTAATTGATATTTGCAATTGCACCAATGCCTATTTCTTGCTTTGAGAGATATTTGTGTTTTATGTGGTTGGTACAACTTACTGGGATTGTGGTTTGATGCCCCTACTTTAACATTTTACAGGTAGCACTTAGGCTGGGGTGTTGGATGATTGCTTGGTAGTGTCAGGGAGATGGTCACGTTCTTCTTTTTTGAAGAATCTTGCAGAAATTTTAGATTGCTTTGTTTTTTGTTTATTGAAATGTAAACTTTGAATTATTTAATCATGAAATGATATTAAATTTGAAAGTTATTTCTTAGTTTTAGTGTATGGGGAGTTGAGTTATTATAACCGGCCCAAGGTTGCGTCAGATTTCAAAAAAATTTATTTCGCTCTGTTATTGGTGTTTAAAAAAAGGTCCTAAAAATTTTGATATAATTTTGGGGCGTTACAGCAAGAGCAAACACAATTGAGTCAATTTTGCTAGAGGAAGACCATCTCTTATGTTTGTTGTATAAGAATATGGCTGCCACGTAGAAGAGGATGAAATTGACATGCGGCTAGAGACATCGACTACAATAGTTTCAAGTGTTGTGATCTTATGCTCTTGAAGTTTCCGCTCCACTAGCAAATAATAGTACGACGAGTACAACAACACAAGTTGACACATCGCTTTCACAGGCCTTTTTTTATATCGAGGAGGATCAGGACAATGGCTTATCACTTGAACCTCCCCGCAGGAGCTCATGTGCACCCTGTGTTTTATATTTTATGCCTTAAGCCCTAAAGAGGAGACTCATCGGATGGGTGTTCAACAGAGCCAAACCTTGGTGATACCTCACCCCAATTGATCAAGGTCTTTGGAAAGAGAAGGTAGAAGAAGGACAACCCCCTAGTTATGAAGATACCAGTCCAATGGCAACGGTGTGGACGAAGCAACATGGGGAGAGGAAGACCAGATAACTGCTCGGTATCCAAAGTTTTCGCCATGAGGACAAGGTATGTTTGAGAGGGATGGATAGTTAAAAACCCGCACACACCTCGGGTCTGCACGTACAGATCCCAGATTCATCCCAAATCTATCCAGCTGGGGATTGCGCAAAGGAGAGAGAATCTTCCAAGACTCTTCCATAGAGTGGGACGCACCCTAGAGAACCCCACTTTCTCCAAGACTCCCACTTACCTCAAGATTCCTCCATATAGTGTGATGCTCCCTAAAATCTCATCCAGAAAAGGACTGTGGATATACAATTTATCCTAATTTTCTTTTTTGATACATAAATA
Source organism: Nuphar pumila (assembly GCF_984573655.1). NCBI lineage: Eukaryota > Viridiplantae > Streptophyta > Magnoliopsida > Nymphaeales > Nymphaeaceae > Nuphar > Nuphar pumila. The sequence goes on from NC_143263.1 coordinate 24,154,752, forward strand.
GGTATGTACAACTTATTTTTTAAATGAGATTTAATGAGTTCAACCTCTGAGTTTCATTCTGGTTCTTGTGTACTTACTCAAACAGAGAAAGATTTTGCTACCTCAATCCCCCGTCCATCCACATTCACAGTCGGCTAGTCGAAAACATATTTCCCTCTTCCAGCCAACACATTCGCCTCCTCTACGATCCCTGTGCCCGTCATGTGAGACGTCCCTTTCACTCCTTGTTGGATTCCCTCTTTGGACGTGTCCCAACCCTGATACATGCCCAGCCCTCCTTCCCCCCTATGGTTCTCCTTGTGGTTGTGTCCTACCTGGCGACACATCTGCTCACTGCAGCATGTTCGACTCTGACCAGATACACCACAACCTCCTGCACTGCTGCTGCACCTTCACCTCGCTGTTGCTACAGCAACCCCGTGATAGCTCCAAAACCAGCCCAGTCTTAGCCACAAGGTCCTGCTCCTTCTCGAGCTTGGATCTGCACTCCACTAGGCCTTGCACTGATAAAACCGATTATCTGGGAGTCGGATTCTATCATAAACTTTGTCCACTCGCCTCATTTACAAGCTCTACTCATTTGCATACTCCATTCACTTCTATTGAACTAAAGAAAGTTGGCCTGATTAAAACAAGAAATTAATGATAGCAAAAACCTCGTGAGAATTTGAATCTTTTATTCTCACATTTTATTAGGAAATAAATGGCATGAATAAATAAGTTAGAAATAGAAAAAATTCAAAAAGCAGAAAAGAAACATAAAAAACATAACAAACCAATATTTCCCATGAAATAGCAGTTAAAATAAAAAAATATTGTGATAAAATTGTAATATTTTTATTAAAACAATATTATTATGATATTTGAAAAATATTGTGATATTTTTTGCCATTTAAAACGGTAACCAGAATACTGTGTAAAAATATTGCTTGTATTTATTATTATATTAGCTTCTAACTTATCAATCTAACAATTTTTTGTCAAAAATCGTTGTAGGCTCTGTTTGTGAACTCGCAGTTGGTGTGACTTATGCATTTGGAAGGCGGTATTTGCCAATTCCATGATTTGCAGCTATCAGCTCTAAGAGGTGATAGTTAACAAATCCAGTTTTTTAGTGCAAATACAAAGGGGAAGTCACTTTATACATTTGGAAGTGGCAGCTACCGATTCCAAGATTTGGCAGCTACACTTCTTAAAGTGGGTAGTTATCCAATCCAATTTTTATTGCAAATGCAAAAGGGGAAGAGGTTTTCACCTCCTTTCCTAAGTGAATAAACTACCTCCTCAACGTTGTTATCCCAAACAGCCACGGCCATGATAGTTTGACAGTTTTTATCACACGCGTAAACTCTGATCCCAGCTACCAGTTCCAAAAGAAGGACTTATTGGATTGGCAGTAGTTTCGTATCACACAGTATCTTAACACACTTAGGTACCGATTTGGATGACAGGGGCCAAAACCTGGTTTTGCCTCAAACTAATCATAGCAAAAAGTTAGTTTTTAGGTTTTTAGTCACAAAAACAAAAAAGAAAAGAAAAAAAGGTTGATTGTTTTTCAGCCAGCCGCCTGGTCATGTCCAAAACTTTATATATATATATATATATATATATATACTAAAAAAAAGAAAACGTGGCAGGCCATTTCTCAGCCAGCCAGCGATGGAGAAATGGCCAGGTTGGTGTCGGCAACACCAGCCCGGCCATTTCTCGGCTGGTGGTTGGCCAAAAAATGGCAGCCCCACTATTTTTTTGAAAAGAATGTTAAGAAAATATTTGGTGGCTATTTTCTAGCCATAAACCAGTCAGAAAATGGTCAGGCCATAGTCGACAGCGAGGGCGACATTGGCCCAACGATTTTTTGTAAAAAAAAGTAATGTTTTTCGGCCATTTTCTGGACGGTCGCCGAAAAAAATTTGTCTGACCCACCCCCAAGTAGAAAAAACAGGATGGGAGGGGTCTCTTTTACAAAACTAGGTTGAAAACTTAGTTTTCCCACAAACTAGGTTTACCAAAACCTAGTATGGTACCCAAACTGCCAACAAACCAGGTTTTGAGTGCAAAACCAGCTTTGGCACCAAGGACCTCTTATTATTTTTAAAGATCATAGTTTTTAGGTGTTTTATACTAGATCTGAACTGTTATATGTATTTATCATTGCTTATTTATTAAGAAGCATACTTTCTTTTGATTTGATTGGATGAAAAAAAATAAGAATGTTTTATTATTAAATTTTAGTACAATATCAACCGTTAGATTTTTTTAACTCTTTAAAATACACACCTGAGCAAGCATAAACATGTTTAATCAAAAACATGTTTTTATTGAATAAACAATGATGGGCTTGGGCCCTGTAAGCAGCGACTTCGTACAAAAAGCAGAGGTCTGGTGCGGATCAGATTCAGTGTTGTCAAAATCGTATCGGCTATCGAATGGTTTGAACAACGATTCAGGTGAATCAGCCTATACCCATTCTCAAGTGAATCGTTTTGAATCGGCTAAAAAATATTCTGTATCAATCAGAACGTGACACATGTCAAAATCATTAAAATAATAATAAAAAATTAATTTTAAGTATTTTTTATATTTATTAAAAAATAACCGATTCAGGTTAGTATCATATCGGTTTTCTACTGATACAATACGAATCGGCCAATTCACATTTTTTCACATATGTTTTTCAATAAAAAAAAATTGTCACACATTTTTTCATAAAAACTAGCTGGTAAAAACGTATATACCAAGATTAAAATGCAAAGTTTACATCTTTATGGAATCTTTCACGACATTTTAAAAATCTGATAAGAATTTAATTTTTAAAAATTACAACATTTCTTCAATTTTCTTTCATTCTTTCTTTTTTTATAAATGGGGAAATAATGTCAAGAAAGGAGAAAATTAAAAATTATGGTTTTGCAATAAGTATATGGGTAAGTTCGCTATCACAATGTGAAATATCGTCTGATCCCTTTCATGAAAGGTGCCGCAACGGCTAAGCATGAATGGCGGTGCATTTAATACGTTCTTGATCGCGTGTAGCCTTTTTGAGTTATCATTGAAAAAAATGAAGAGCTTATCAAATTCAGTTTCAGAAATTTTCTGGCCTCCAAAGTCCAAAATGGCATCAATCAAACCAAGAACAGGATGGATGGACTGCGCAATGCCACAAACAGGCGTCCTTTAAATCTCTTTAAATGTCATTATCTTTTTCATGGGAATTCCATCTAGGCATCAAATGGTTGGGCATTCTTTCCAAATGAATGCAGTTAATTATAACTATATAGAATTGCCTGGTTTCATCTGGAGGGTCGTCATTATCTTGCCCATATCAATCTTGAATCAAGCAGGGTCCATCTACTTCTAGATCCTACCAAGATGTCTTCTAAGTCGCACTTCTATATATTTTGAACCATTGCAGTACGTATGGGTTAGATCTAGACTCAGATCCATTATTAGTCTGTATAATCTGAACCTGACATACTTTTAGTTTGTATATGGATTCCCTTCTCACCTATTAGAGCTAGCTAAGAGACCTTTTGGGTACATGGTTGTGACTTAAAGGCGTGTTTGCATCGCAGGACAAACTCTGCGTAGGGACAATGCGGTTCCCATGCAGTGTTGTCCCGTGTTTGTAACCTGCTGACAACACACATCCAACAGGACGCACTGCATTCTGCGCAATGCCGTCAGTATCGGTATCGGCCCTAAATTGTTTGGCCAACGATTTAGGTGAATCGACCGATACCAATTCTCAAGTAAATCGTTTTAAATCGGCTAAAAAATACGATACATATCGGCCAATACAGGCCGGTACTGATAACATTGATTCGGTGTGGTGTGTTTTCAACACTGCCGCATGGGACATGCCAGTCGCACCCCTAGGACAGACTACATGTGTTCTGTCTGCACGGCGTTTGTCCTACAATGCAAACACACCCTTAAAGTGTGATCAATGTCAATAACAAAAACATCTCTGCCAGTGATGACCACAAAGGTGGGAAAAAGGTTTTTTGATAACCCGAAGCCCACTAGCAGGTCTCGCTGTGAGCGTTCCATGCAGGCCATTTGATCCGCACTCTTTCCTTCTGCTCCTAACTAATCCTACGAAGAATCACATATGGGGGGGGGGGGGGAGGGACTCCCTTTTGAAGATCCTGTTGTTCCTCTCCCACCAGATGTATAATGATTCTTGAGTACAGGGAGTTCATGTTTGGTTTGAACTCTTTCTAGTTACAGGTTTCCTTTAATAAAATTTCAACATGACTCATTCTTTCTATCCTCTTGGAAGGGTTTCTTTGTAGTGGACAATCACCAGAGTCTACTTTAACATATGGATCATGTTGATGGATATCAGTATCCATGACATCATTTACTAGATATGAATTTAGACCTATCTTTACATACCTCCTCAAGCTAATCTCTCCAAAATTAAGCTTGTCTTAGAAATTCTGAGATTTAGGAAAGATTTGTTAAGAATAATAATTGTTTGATCTTCAAAATGAATAAATTGAACTTCAATGTCTTGATGATCAACCTTTACTCTAATGAAGTGAAAATCAATTTGTATGGGATTGGTCCTGGCATGAAAGTCATGATTGGCAGTTAAGTCGGTAGCTCTCATATTATCACACTAGAAGATGGGGACTTAAGGTGAGTTACACTGTAGATCTTTCAAGAGTTGTTTAAGCCATATTAGTTCAAAAATTGCCCTTGCTATACCCTTATATTCAACTTCTGTGCTGGAATGAGTAACAATGTGTTCCTTAAATGAGCTCCAAGAAAATAATTTTGGCCTAAGAAATGTAAGATATCCGTTGGTGGACTTTCGATCATCTGGGCATCCTACCTAATCAGCGTCAGAGAACCCTAAATGTCTAAGACAGTTAGACTAGTTAATATGCAAACCATAATTAAGAGTCTTTTTAAGATATTTCAATATGATTTTAACATGAGTCCAATGGTCTACCATGGGCTCATGCATAAACTAGCATGCTTTCTTGACTGAGTAGGCAATGGATGTATAGCATTATTATCAGTTTCTCATAATATTTCAAAAGTGAAACATTTGCACCAGTAGGAGTGACAACTGATTTGCAATCAATCATACCCAAGTTAATGAGAAGAGCTGTAATATATTCTCTTTGAGTTAAGACAATTTTGAATGACTCTTGAATAACTTTAATGCCCAAAAAATAATGAAATCTACCCCAAATCTTTGATTGAAAGCTTGAATAATATTTTTGTCTTATTCATAGGATAACAATAATGTCATGAACATATATCAAGACAAAGATTTTAATTTCATTATTATGTCGAATGAAAAAGGATGAGTCAGTTAGGAATTTTAGTTTCTCTAAACACACCTTCAATCATTCAAACAATGCATGTGGGGTCTGTTTCAACCCATATAATGCTCGATTAAGAAGCATACTCAAGGTGACACTTGTCCTCAAATCCTGAAAGTTGCATTATGAAGCCTTCTTCTTTTAAAAACTCACGTAGGAAGGCATTATTAACGTTTAATTGATGAATCTATCAACCACAACTCGCAATAATAAAGAAAACTGTTGTGACAAAGGTAGGTTTGATTACAGGGCTTACGGTTTCAAAATAATCTGCACCCTCTCGGTGACTGCCATGACCACTAGACGAGCTTTGCATCTGATAATGAATCCATCTATATAAGAGTTTTATGTTTGTTTCATGGGTGATATATTATCATTGCCTGGCCAGTTTTTCCATGACAAACATGCCGCTTTATTTTCTTTTTGAATATTAACGGGTAATATTTGTTCTTAGTGGCATCAATTTGTCAGGTCAGACATATGGTAACGAAACATCAGCCTCATTATTTGATGATTGAATATTGGAAACTTTTCTTGTTTGAGACCTGCCTTTTATTTGATATTTCAAGACAAGCACCAACATTTCCTAAATTTCAATCCAAAGCTAATGTTTTCCATAAGTGTCAAACACAAACCATTAAGTGGTTAACCTCTCTCAAAGAAAACTGTCCAAAGCTTTTAAAGTTTTTTAAAGTTTCCGTTTTACTTTTACTAAAAACACATGATTTGAACAGTCGAGAAAAGGACAGGGTGAAAGGCATTTTCATCATTTTAGAACATTTAACTTTGGTTAAGTAGTTGAGGGTAATGATAGATCACATCCTGTCATTTTTTGACAATTCTGAGAAATAATTAGGTCGAGTTAAGAAATTCAAAAAGAAGAGGTCTCTTTTTGAAACTATAGGCAAAGGCAGGTTTCTAAATGAAAATTCCCCTTGAGCATTAGACTAGCTAGGTTAGAGAAGCCACGCCAGACTAAGTTCACTGTAAATTCAAGCCTTTTTTTGTTTGTTTGTTTGAAAGGCAAGCTGGGGTTAGGAAACCCTTCAACGTACCACTGGGTTTTGAACCTGCAACGTCCCATCACAAGGGGACTAGCACTGATAGCTCCTTGGTACTCTAAATTAATTAAGCCTTGGGACCTCTCTATGTTGCTTACGGAAGCTTATTATTATTATTATTATACAGAATTTAGTCATCCCCATACTCTTGCTTAAATATCCTGCGCAATGAATGCCATCTTGCCAAGTGGAATGCCATCCTCCACCAAAAGCTTTGCTATCAAATAGTCCCCTTTCACGAATTCAATGGTTGTCTGTGGTTTCATGTACATCTAACCGGCATTGTTGAGTTTTAGCTGTCCTGGAAAACTTCATTGTGATTTTTTTTTTTGAAAGAAGAAAATTTCATTGTGATTAAAAAGCTAATTTCAGCAGAAACATTTCCTGTAACTGTATTGAGTCCCAGGCCTTCCCCTCATTCTTCTTTTTTCTGCAAAAGTGTGCTCTCAATTTCAGGTATCCATGAGAGGTGGGCCACGCAAGGCAGGGTGGTCATGGGGCCCCACCCGGGGTTTTCCCTGGCTTTGGCAAGGGTTCCTCGTCATAAAAAAAAAAAAAAACAGGTATCCATGCATGTTCTGCTAGGAAGCACGACATACCATTCTTACTTTAAGGCAAAAACAAATCCATTAGAAAGTATGGCCAAACAATCTTTAAAACAGAAGTTTGTGAGCCGTGCTTAAATTATTTAAACAAAAGATGGCTTTTCTGATTATGTCAAGCATCTTTAAACCCTTGTTGGTTAATCATGAATTGCTCCATTTCCTTTAAATTTGCTTCTTTCAATTACCTGAAAAAGCAGCTATGCCAAATTCTTGCTCATGGTGGCAAATATTGATAAACTTATTAGCATTAAGCGTCTAAAACCAATCTCCTTATATCATTATTTGCTGCCTTCTTTTCAATAACTGTTACAGATATTGACTCGGTGGAAATTTATGTTTTCATCATCTTAAAAGAATGAACCACGTATTTGTGATCGGACCAATCAACACCAAATTAGACTGGCAGCCAGCTTGTTACACGAGAGAGAGAGAGAGAGAGAGAGAGAGAGAGAGAGAGGTACATGCATTACGACACAATACCGAACCCTTGGATTGATGGCAAATAGATGCGTTATGTTAGGTATGGCAAATAGATGCGTTATGTTAGGTTCAACAAACAGAATTATAATTGGTTGCCATCTTTGACCATTCCCATCGACAGCACTGAAACCGAAAACAAAATCAGCTTACAAGTGTGTGACAGAGTAAATATTTTGTACTGACAACCGTACCATAATATCTATTTGTGAACCATAGTTGCAGAAGATACCAACTTGCCATAAACCTGAATTTTAGTGCATTGTGGACCATTGATTTTTTGTACAGAAGATCTGACCCAATAAGTGGCCCAAACCGGCAGAGTAAATATTTTGTACAGACAACCGTACCATAATATCTTTGAAGGGTCTGACCCCACGGTTGTTAAAAAAAAGTGGATTTGTCTCTATAGATGTGTTTAGCATGGTCCGTATGCTGGAGATGGCAAAGAGGATTTTGATATAAAACACCATTTTCTGAAACATAAAACTTTAGTGCATGGTTGACTATTGATTTTTTTTTTTCTTTAAGGGCTTGACCCCACCCACCCACTCACCCACTAGGGATGGCAGTGGACCGGGGTGGAGGCGGGAGATAAGTTATCTACCCCTGCCCCTTCTCAAAATTCTGCCCTCCATTCTCACTTTCATCCCCGCATGGGTTTTGATTTTAACCTTCATCCCTGTTTCATGTCCTTCATCCTCAGTTCAAATGGGGGCGTTGCGGGGTGTGACCCCATTTTCTCTGATCCATTGTCATCCTTAAAAGTATTTTAGTTATTTTACTAACGGAGATTGGGGACAGGGTAGGGCGGGGTAGAGGAAAGTGTAATTAAGTCCATTCCTGCACTAGTTTTGATTTTAACCTCCATCCCCGTTTCATGTCCTCAATTCCCAATCCAAATGAGGCGAGGCAGGATGGGGCCCCGTTTCCCCTGTTCCACTGCCATCCCTACCCATAACCTCACAATCTCATGTTCAAGATACCATTTTCAACTAAACAAAGATTCAAAATTGAGGGTCTAAAAAAACTCTAAAAAGTAAAGAAAATAATGCTTTCTACTTTAATTAAAATGTATAATCGACTGTACACAATATTTTACCTGATGTAGGATACCCTAATATATGTTTTAAAAAATTGAAGGCAAATTAATAAAAACTGACATGTTTATCACGACAAAACACGGTCAAAGATCCGGTTGATAGATCTAAAAATAGTTATTGGGAAAGGCCAAATTAATGCAATAAAAAATCAGTGGCAAAACAGAAATGTGGGGACCAAGTTGTCTGCACTCTGCAGGCCTCAACGAGTCAACATCTGTCCAATAATCTTCCTAGACGTCATGCTCATGCCATGCCTGTTGATTGAGTACTCGATCGACCCGTACCCGTATTCTCAGGGTATGATCATAAAAACCCAAATCCGACCCGAGGAATCTGCGAGTCGGGTTTGGACTTTGGATTACATATCTGATCAGACCCCGCTTGACTTCAGTTTTTTATATGCATTTTTTAATGAAGTAAGCTCGTTAAATTATATAGATCCAGGTTGGCAGAAACGGGAATCCAAACTGAATCCATCAGTGGATTTGCGTAACCCTAATTTGTCCCCGACCCGTTGACAGCCCCACTAGTTGAGCCATATACACACCACGTGAAGTTGAAAACCGTTCAATTTTCGTGAGCTACTTCCATGGACGCATTACACTAATCAGTCATTCCTGGTTTCATGAAACACAATTATTTGTCTTTCTTAAATGCCGTTGTATAACTTTTACAGAAGAACAAACATAGAAAACCAAATGTCTAAAATTACGAACATGACAGCAATTGGGGCCCACTCTCCATCAGGACAGTCTTGGTGGCAGTGGGCTCTGGGACACAAGCTGGAGTTAGGCGGAACCCCACAAGTTATTATTCAACGTACCACTGGGTTTTGAACCTGCAGTGTCCCACCACAAGGAGAAGCGCACTGACAGCTCCTACCAACAACGCCGAGCCCCCTCACACCTAGGGCTGGTAAATGAATTGAACAGCTCGCTCGATTCGGTGTGGCTCATCACGTGCTCGTGATTGCCATAGACAGCTGATGAGTCTAGCTACGAGAAGTTTGTTTAACTTAAATGAGTCAAGCTTGAACGCAAGGTGTTCGGCTCGGCTTGAGTGAGCTCATATATATATATAGATAGATATATATATAGAGAGAGAGAGAGAGAGAGAGAGAGATGGCAATGGATCGGGGCGGGGGGACAGAGTCTCCACCCCTGCATGGGGATGGATTTTAACCTCCACCCCCGCCTTCATCCCCGTTTCATGTCCTCCATCCCCGGTTCAAACGGGGATGAGGCGGGGCGGGGCCCCGGTTCCCGTAGTTTATTGCCATCCTTTAGAAGGACTAGGGATGGGGCGGGGCGGAAAAAAGTGTAAGTCCATCCCCGAACGGGAATGGATTTTAACCTTCGTCCCCGCCTCCATCCCCGTTTCATACCCTTCATCCCCGGTCCAAACGGGGCAAGGTGGGGCGGGGGCCCTGCTTTCCCCAGTCCACTGCCATCCCTAATTTTTATGTGATGTATAGTGCAAGCAGGGGCTCGTGTCAAGTGCCCAAGTACTCTCTCTCTCTCTCTCTCTCTCTCTCTTATGCAAAACTGCAATGGAAACAAACAAACCACAAGATACATAAAAGAACACAAGATTAATGTGGTTTGACACTCGGGCCTACATCTATGGATGAACGAGTAACCAAAATTCTACTAGCAAGATGTGAGAAAATACAATGACGAGGCTTAAAGCTCTCAAAACCCTAATCTCAATACACCAAAAGCAGCAAAGTCTTCTTTGCATGGCATTGTTTTGTACTAATCACATGGCGCTTAATTTGGTTGCAAAGGAATGCTAGGCGTCATATGGAACATGAGCTGCCTTGTTTAGTTTTGCCAAATGCAGCCTTGCGCCAACTTCGGCAACCAATACGATTTAAATGGCCTCATCGGGCTGAGCCAATTTGTCATATGTCTTTCATATAAATTTCTGATTTATCTGAATATTTTTTCTTAAAAAAATAATACACCCGAAAACTCTCATACCCAACTCCAAAAGGAGGTGGCAATATATGTGATGAAGGAACAAAATTCTAGCTAATATATAAAGGAAATTTACAAAATTAAACAAGTTCAGACCAAGCCTGGCGCCCACCATAAACCTCATTAAAAATTTCTCTTGTTTCCAAAATGTTTTTGGATCCGGCCATAGATCATCAAAACGGGTTCAAGATTCAAGATACTCACTCACGACATCAACTTTATTCATTTCATGGACAAAAATGTTAACAGTCACCGGGTAACAAGTAAAACAAAGAGGACATGAGAAAAAGAGAAGAAAAACGAAATCAGAGTACAAAAAGCATAGTAACGTTGTTTAGGCATGCAAAGAGATGAATATTAAATTATCATGTGTGTGTGTGTGTGGAGTACAAACAAGGAAAATTTCAGACTTTCATGCATTTTGGTCCGGGTGGAAAGTACTTGGCAGGACAGTTCATCTCATATCATCATCATCATAAAACTTTAGGTTTTTGGTTTGTCTGATCTATGACAGACGGTAAAAGGATGAGAGCAGAAGGTAAGAAATGTCCAAACAGATATAGCAATATTTCATCAACCATGTAACTGTAAACATTAGTTGGTGAGGTGATTTTACTAGGTTAAGTGTGCCACCTAAATGTCTTGCCCCAGTGCATTAGGTGATCAGGCTTGACATTCTTTCACAGGGATGTGGCGTTAAGTACCCTACCTTAACAACCCTAGCAGGTCTATTGGAGACATTATGGCCACCCCCACTTGTACCTGTGGAGGATCTTAACCATTAACGTGAAAGTTTTGGAGCAACATTCACTCTATATGCTAGATCTGGCTAGTGAACAGGGCTTTCACCCACTCCTTACTTTGCGTGCATACTGTCCATCATTTTTCAACCTCTCTCAAAGCGCTTTCGCCGGAAGCTGACAAAGCTTGAAATTGGCTTGGCATTAGAGATGGCAGTGGACCAGGAGAAAAAGGGGCCCCACCTCACCTTGCCACGTTTGGACCGAGGATGGAGGACATAAACCTGGATGGAGATTAAAATCAAAACCCGTGCGGGGATGAACTTACGCTTTCGCCAACCCCGCCTCGCCCTGTCCCCAATTCCCGTTAGTAAAATAACTTTAGGGATGGCAGTGGAGCGGGAAAAACAAGGCCCTGCCCTGCCCTGCCCCCTTTTGGACCGGTGAGGAGGACATGGAGGCGGGGATGGAGGTTAAAATCAAAACCCGTGCAGAGATGGAGGGCAGAATTTTGAGACAGGGCGGGGTGGAGACCTTGTCCCCCGCCTCAGCCCCGGTCCACTGCCATCCCTACTTGGCATAATAAACGTTCACTGTAGTGGCACAAGCATTAACTTGAGTGAGTGTTTAAAAGCATAGTGACAAACCTGGTTCTTCGGGAAATCTTCGGTGATGTATTTGAAAAAAAAAAATAACATATTGATAATATAGAAGTACCGCAAACAAAGTTTTTAATTGCATCAAAATATTCTGTTTTCAATATAGACATTAATTTGTTTATTTAAATATCACTTAGTTTTTGGTGTAATATCGGCCACTAAAAATGTTGTGCTAAAATTATGACATTTTTCGAAAAAACTATTTACAACAAGCCACGTAACCTAAAAGGTGTTTACAAAATGCCACCCATTCTTGCAATTATTATATTTACGGTCAGCTTAATGAATTCAGGACCAAGTAGGGTTGGTGGAAAAGAAATGAGCTGCTCATGGTTCAGTTCATGCTTGGTTTGCAAAGAGCTCGTTCAAGCTAAAAAAATTAGTCTCAGCCAGTCGAACACAAATAATAGGTGTTTGGCTCGGCTGGTACAAGATCGTTAAATAGAGTATAGGAAAAACGAGTTTTACTGGCGTACATCCTGCATTGCGCCAGTAAAACAAAAGATTTATTGCCGTTATCTTTTTCTGGCACAGCTTAAATGTGCGCCAGTAAAGGTATGGATTAACATCCGCGCCAACTCCCCCTTTCTCCCTCCATTTTTTTCGCGTCTCTCGTCTACTTCCACTTACCCCGTTCTCTCTCTCTCTCTCTTCCCTTTCCCTTCCTAATGAAGTTCAAGGGGTCGATCCAAAGCCTGGTTCACTGCAATGGCTATCTGATCGTCCGATCGGTGCCTTAGATCGCCGAAATCAGGCGTGCCTTGGCCTGGAATGGCAGATTGCAGATTTCTGATTACCTCCGCCGCTGTCATCCGTTGGTTGGTCCTGCCCCACCGCGGAGAAGAGAGGGAATGGGAAGCGGAGAGGGGGAAGAGAAAGAGAGGAATCTGGCTCCACCAATTTTTTTTCTCTTTCCTTTTTCTTTCCCATTTTCATTTCCCTTTTGTCAATTGACGATCAGATCATTTGCTTGAGTACTGTCAGTTGTTCCATTGGTATATTGGGGCTATTAGGTGATTTCAGTTACTTCTAATTACTATGAGCATGATGAGGACAAAAACATTTGATACTTATGCTGCTGTGGTGAAAATATTTCAAATTTCTCCCTCTCTATGTCTATATTGTGCTGCCAAGTTGTTATGCCATCGTTAATGAAAGAATCATGGAGAATAGTTACTTAGATAATTGATTATATTTAGCTTTAACTGTAAAAAGTTTTTCCAAACCGAAGTAATCAATTCATGGTGTCTATAGTCGATAGCAGAGCTCAACTTTTTTTTTTCCGGGATGGAATAATTTTTTTATTGATTATTTGTTTATAGCGTTTTTGTTCCTTCATTTACTATGCAATAAGGTTGTATCTTTCACTTCAGTGTCTTATATTCTCTTGCATTTTTTTTCTTCTTTTTTTGCCAGGAACACTACTCATGACCCAGAAAGGCAAAGAGCTGTGTGGGCAATCTATGGTAAGCTCTTTGCTTGTCTAATTTTTCTGAGGTTCATGAAATTTTCTTTTCTTTTTTGTATTTTTTTTGTGCTTGAATCTATGGCAAGTACTTTTTCATGAAAGTGATGCAAAAGCAAGGGATGTCCCATATCCTGTTGTTGGTGAGATCTTTGCAAACCCTTTGTCTGAACGTCACAATGTGAAGAGTTAGATGTAATATCTTTCATATACTATGCAAAATTGTCAACTTAATAAATAGTCTATATCTGTTTCTAGCTGATGCCAAACATATGCTGATCACCCTACCTGGACTGCAATATTGATAATGTCTTATTTACATGGGACTGATACCTGGATATGAAAAGTTGGAGAGTATTTTATTGATCTTTTGGAAAGAACTACAATTGAAAATTTTACAAAATTGACAAATGTATTATGGCTAATTTTAGAACAGATAACCAGTCTTTCTTTAGCTATTTTCTGTGACAGTTTCAAAACATTAGTTAGAATCATTTTTATGTTGTTCTGGAATATTTATGCCTTGTTTTTTTCTTTAATTGGCTTGATTTATCATAAAGACTTTAACTGAACATAGTTGCACAATCTCTTGTACCATGCATTTGCAATGGGATGATGGTATGTTGAAAATTAACAATAGAATATGTTTTTTCTTGCTACTTCTAATGATACTTTTTTTGTACAGTGTGTTGATGTGCAGATCCATTTCTTTCTTTTTCTCTAAAGTTGGCCTTCTTTATAGATTTTGAGTTCTCTAATTCTTTTTCATTTTCCAGTGAATGGGATCAACCTCTTGCTGAGATGAGACCTCCAGGATCAATTCCTATTAAGGTATGTCTGAATGGGAGGATTTCACTTGCCGAAAGTTCTAGAAAAGACTTAGATCATCGCAATGAAGATAAATTTTTTGACTTTAGATATAGAAAATTAGCTTTTAATGCACTGACCAGGAGATGCCAACTATCATTTTAGTTTCTACCTTGTATGTAGCAGTCAAAGTTTCTACCTTGCAGTAGGCTGGTAGTGACATGCTTCTAAGATGGGGGTTAATTATAAAAAAAGGAAAAACATCACCACTATCAAAATTTGGTTCAATTTTCTCTTGTCAGCTTTTTTCGTTTTGGTGGCTCTAGGATAAATTTTTTATCTGTGGTTTATGATATTGAAGCAGGAAGACAACCAAAGTGTCTAATGCCTCAAAAAACAATGAGAAGAGTGATGATCTGGTAAAAGTGCTAAGTATTGGCAGGCTACAGGTAGCCCAGCCCATACAGACTGAGTTCTTATCCATTTTGAGCCTCAGTATGACCAGCCCATACAGGCTGAGTTGCATTCATTTCAGTACATTGTCTTTATCAAAGGATTCTTACTAAAAATATAAAAATAAAATGTAAAGGATTGCAATAATTTGACAACAAAAAGAACAGAATAACGAAAATAATACATAGTATCATCACATTTTTTGAGATTTCCAATTTTTATAAGAAATTCAAATCTTCAAAATTTTCATTTTTTACTATTTATCATCTGTTATATTTCCTTGTGATATTCCAAAGAAAAATCATCTTTCCAATTCTCCCAAGAAAAACCTTGCCAATATTATTGTAAATCCACATTTGTGACCAAGTTTCTAGACCAAACCAAAATGTGAAAAAAACTCTTGCTGAACTACAAAGAGAAGTGAAAGAATAATACTGCGATTCACCTGGCCATATCTTAAAGCCATTATTATCAAAGGCAGTACCACCATCATCCTCAACACAGTCAATAAAATGCACTCTAAAATCCCTCCCTAGATGTTGATACCAAGCCCCTGTTTCTTCTTCCTGCAGAAAAGCATAGGATGCATAAAAAAGAAAACTGAAAATGACATGGAAATGCATGGACATGTATATGAATCTGAGAGAGAGAGAGAGATGCCAAACCTTTAGAACAAAATGTACACCTGCAATTGAGTGGTTACTGTTGACATCAATCTGTATTTCATGAAGTACTTGCCCTTCCACAGATGATGGTGACTGCCTCAAAGGTGTCTCTATTGTGTAGTCCTAAAAGCACAAAAAGATAAATGTTTCATTCTCTACTGAGAAATGTCACTTGTTTGTAAAAAAAAAGATTAAATGTCAATGATGCAATTAAATCTGATATAACTTGTTTCTATATTCTTTGCTACTCAAATACCACACTACATATTCCAAACATGGTGAGGAATCAGGAGTAGTTGAAAACCTGAAAACTTGAAGGAGTTATTTAAGCTTCCAAACAATAGAGGGAGTCCACAACTCTTTTGAAATATATTTCCCTTGAAGAACAGTAGTTGTACTCCCTTTGACTCCTTACAAATCCCTTCAGCACAGGTTTCCAAACAGAGCCTCAGATACTCTAGGACTCACGCATGCACAAATGTGGTAATGAACTGCCATAACCTTTGTTTAGCAAGATCTAATATTTTATTCTCATAGAACATATTTTTTATGACTATAAATTTTGTTAGCAATATTCTCAGAGTTTGGGTTTGAAAAGCATTGTGACCATTTGTTCCTGCATTTTTATACAGCAAGATAGGAAAAATTCCTTCTTCATACTTCAAATAACAAAATATATGACCATATGATTATGATATGTTAAAATTACTAATATATTGTAAGAATGCAATGTGCACATCTGTGTGTGCATATTGTAGCAAATTATCAATGAATTCATTTTACCTTCATGCTTCAATCTAACAATTTGCTGACAGTCTAGCATGCATATCTGTATTTTAATTCATTTAGAACATCCATTTTCTTGACAGTCTAGCATTAAAATTGTTAATCCAAAGCATATTCTTATGTAAATGCTTTATGATTTAGCCATCCATATGGCCCAATCATACATAAAATTGTATGGGTAGGTAAATTCTACTTAGCTGATTTCAAATTTCTGTATGCACCTCCGCCAACACACACACACACACACACACACACACACACACACACACACACACACACACACACACACACACACACACACACAAGTTTGAAGAAGTTGATGTGCTTTGCTATTGCATGTGCCTGGAATCTTTCTGGTTCTTGAACATTATTTAAGGCTTTTCACATGAATAAAAATATTAGACTTGCATTATGCCAGAGTCTACTGGACTGATCACCAAAGTAGTTGGCTAACCAACTCCCTTAGCAGGAACCATAACAGCCATTGTGTTGGTTATATCTGCAACAATTCTTTGGAGGTAGTGCAATAATTCAATTTGACTTCTTCATTACAATCATTTCCATCAAAATGTGACAGCTTACATGACTTTATCATGTTATTGTAGGCATTTCCTATCCTCCTGATAACTCTCTACTTCCTTTGAGTGAGACCCCAGTAACCTGTTCAGGTTTGTTGACATTAACTATTGGAAACCTGCTCCATGATAATAAAGGTAGTTGAAATTTCTGACTTGGTTTGTAAAGCATCCTTTTGCTCTACTTGTATCTGACTTCATCTTGTTTATTGAACTCTTGTATCAGGTCCTGTATATTCTCCTAAGATTTCTCCCTCTGTATCACACTCAGAGAAACCAATAAAACCAGTAGTGTCATTACCTTCCCATGTACTGCCATCACCTCCACATAACAGAAGTACATATACTGGAATACTTCCAAGATGATTAGTTGCCATTTTTATGAAGCCCTCTTGTATTGGTAAATGGACCAGAAACATATTTTTGAGTTATCAGAGTTATCACCTATCAATGTTGGCATAGTCATATCATGTTATCTTACCAAATTCTTTGTGTTGTCTCTTCCACTTCTACTGTTAGAATTGTTAGGATTTAATTTTTGGAAGACAAAGTAAAACAAAATAAATCCAAAGATGATCAAAGAAAAGGATGAAAAAGTAACTAAGGTCATTGTCTTTTATGGTCAACAAAACATGATGTTTTCATGTTTCAGTTGCTACAACTTTAAGTCATGCTTTCTGCTAAAGCATGCTGCTTAGACTCACATTGTCTCTTGCAAATGACAATAACAATATAATGATCTAGGAGTCATGTACTTAGGTTGCTAGGCATTGTTTAATGATCTGAAAAGTAGTTTAATTGAATGGCTTATGGAATAATTCTGGGTTGATTTGATCAAACGTGCAGATTGCAAGCCATTTGCATGCACAGAGCCCTACACAAACACCCCACAAAAATTACTAGCACCTATAGCTTTACTAGCAACCAAGTAAACATCACTACTATATCATCCTCTAAGATATGTATCTATATATGTTAGCCATCCAATTTTGAAGAACACTTATACTAGATGATCATTGACTTTTCCATATATCTATTTTTATAAGACATCAATGCTACAAATTCTTTATAGCTGCTAATTTTAGAGACCAATATAGATCTTCAAATAGGTTGATCAGTTCTATAATAAAATACCCCTACCCTTTTAGAAGCCATTATAACTGTCTACACCAACCATACAACATACCATTCAGTTAACAACTACTCAGAAAATCAACAACCCACAATTACCCCTCTAACCTCTATTCAATGTTTGTGCACAGTCAACCCCAACCATATCTGCCAGAGGGAAAATGACCAAGATTTGGAAAGATCAACTCCCATACTCGTACCCATTGACAAAAGGGTGCTTATTTATATATGAATCACAAGTATTGGATCAATGAACAAGAAGGGGTCTGTCTAACCCCAGCTTGACTATAAAAAAACAACAAATATATATATCTATGCAAAATACCCTAAACATAGTAAATCCTAAATGATAAATCAGGTATCAAATATTAAATAAAACATCCACAACAATAAAACATACATAATACATCCATAACAACAACCAAACAAAAACACTACAAGGTTGTTAACTTCTTATATCTATAGAAAAAGGAAAAAGTTTTGAAACAATGGTAATCACCAAAATTGAGCAAAAAAACTAACTGGAGAAGTCGATAAGCATCAGATGGAGAGAAAAAAACTTTCATAGGAATCACCACAAGGGCACAAGAAAAAAGGTTAGGATTCTAGAGGGAAAAGGGTTACCGCTCTTTCCACATACAAATGAAAAAAACAAACACAAATGCCTATATATAACGGTAAATTCACATGCTAAAATAAAATTTTGCATCGCTTAAAGTCTACAACATACGAAAGTTTGTGAAAACCACAAAATTTTTATGAATTTTGTATAAAAAATAAACTTTTGCAACAACCAACGCAAAACTCTTAACTAAATTAGCACTGTAATCGCCTATATATACACGTAAATTCACACGTTAAAATAGAATTTTGCATCACTATAAGTTGACGACATGAAAAAGTTCATAAATTTTGCATTGAAAGACAAACTTTTTCAACCACCAATGCAAAACTCTTGAAATTTGCAAGTAATGGATTTTTGCAAGTTGTAAATACCTTAATTTTTAACCAAGTCATTATAAAGTTACGTTAGCTTAAACTTTTGGGCTCCAAAACTGCATCTTCTAGACTTTTGTTCAAAATATCAATTAAACTAGAGGATCTTATATTTCCAACAAGCTGAAAATCAGGTTAATATGATATTAGAGTAGGAAGTTTTGACAAAAACAATGTAACTTGTTAAATAAAAATCCTATTTTCAGGTAGGGCCTACTTTGAGTAGATTTTTTACCATTCAAAACTATTGAATTTGGTTTTTCACTTAAAAGATGAATTATATTTAGAGATGTTAGCTTTTCTATGCTTCAAACGGTGCCTAAATCTAATATTTGGACAAAATGTTATGGCCAAAACAAGTCACCCTATCATAATAGATTTGAAGTGTGACCCAATTTAAGTATGCGGATCCAAAATTCTATTATCCAATCCATAGGAAACCTCTAGAAACCCCATCTACACGTGTCATTTGGATAGAAACTACTTAAAAGCCTATCTTTGTCTCTCTGGAGCTCAAAAAAGATAGAATCTTATCATACCCAAAGTTATATCCCTAGCAAAACTCTTCTTGGATGAGTCTTATGCTCCATAAGGGTCAGAACATGTTCATTTATGTTGGATTCAAACCCAATAATTCTTGAATATATATTTCATACATAATTCCTAGAAATAGGGGTAGCCCCTATAGTCTCGGAGAATGAAAGGATCTGAAAATTAGATACTTAAGTGTTGGCCCTGTAGAACAAGCCTACTCCAACCCTGCTTGCATTATGTCCTGAAGCCATCAAAGAACCATCTTACCTATGCGGAGGTAGTGATGGACTAAAACCCTTGAGTCCAAAAAAGGTACTTTTTAGATCAATTTATCCATTTTTATTTAGTTATTTATTCATTTCAATAGATACATATTTTTTTATTCTATTGCAATCCGAGGTTTCTCAGTGGTGAGATTTATGCTACAAAAATTGAGAAACTGGTTTGGACTTTATCTTTCCTTAGGGCAAAGGATGGTCTAGACTTACATACAACATTCCCATATTTCTCAAAAGGATTTTGTGTAATCCAGGTAAGTTAGATATTTTCCAACCTTTAAAATTTTATCAACAGTTTTTTGAGATCATGATGGGATGCCATGTTTTTTTAGGTTTTTCATAGTTAGAATTGCATTTTTTAGGGAACTTGGGTCATAACAAACTACAAACCGCACAATTTCAATTTTTTTTTAGTTTAGATGAAAAAATTTCTTTTTATCGTCCATACTTTGTCGTTTGTTAGTTTTTGTCATCCGACCCCTTTGCTGTCCAGCACTTTTGTCATTTGCAGACCCCTGATCTACAGGGTTTTGCTGTCTGCAAGCCTCTAACTTGCAGATTTTGGCGTCTACAACCTCTGCAGATCCTGTCGTCTGGCAAAAACCCCTAATGTTAGGGTTTGTCGTCTAGTAGCATTGTTGTTTGGTAGCATTGCCATCCAGTAGAACTATCATTCAGTAGCACTGCCGTGAGATAGCATGGTTGTCTGCTGTTTTGTCGTCTACTAGTTTTTGTCACCTTGGACTCTGCCATCCCAGGCAAGACCGCTCCAGACTCTGTCGTCCTAGGCAAGACCATCCACATGCTTTGTCGTCTAGTACTTTGTTGTTTGCTACCTTGCCATTTGTTAACCTTGTCGTTGCCACCTCTGTACGACTGTTGTACTTGCTTTTTTTATAAATTTTATTCATTTTAGGATTTTCTTTTCTTTATTTTTACCTCGGGTATAGGTCATTTTGCATTAGGTGTATGCATAAATAATAGGTTTAAGCTTTTTCATAGTTTTAGAAACCCTTGCTGAAAAAATTCATGTCAATTAAAGTTTAAAAAAATATTACTTCCAACAAATTACAATTTTGATTGAGACATTGTTTGATGTATTTTGTGCTCTTTGTATTTTTATCCCCTTTTCTCTTAGGTTAGAGCCCCCCTTTTTATTTAGATTTTCAAAAATCTCCTGTCATATCATTTGGATCTTCAAATCCCCCTAACAATACTCTTAAATTGTTAGTTTAGGTATATCGATGGTGACAATTGAAGCCAGATAATCTATATCAGTATCCTTAAATTGTTAGCTTGGATATATCAGCATGAACTCAGAAGGGAACCCTGAACCCTAGAACCCAAAGAGACACCATTGATCCATGGACGCGTCTTTTGATGAGAATTAGGGTACCCATCAATTTTGAAAATCTCTTGTTACTTGTTTGGGCCTGTGTGAACCAATTACTTGGGGTATAATGTACCTGATCCAAAACTCAAAAACTGCAAATTCAATCCATCCTAAAGGAACCACTTCTGAAGAATCCCACGTATAGGATGCCACCCCATATGATGTCAAACATCATATTCGATGAGGATCCTGAAGAAAGAATCCACTAACATTCCTGATGAGTTTATGAATGATCGTAAAAAGGAAAAGGCCTTGATATTCTTCAAGTACAGCTCACGTCGGTAGCCTTATCGGTCTCATAAAGTCCCCCATGTGGGTTACGAGATGGGTAATTCTAGCACGAATGAGTCTACCAGTAGACGAATCCCAGGGACCTTGCATTTCAAAGCTTGGTCCAAAGAAAGACACTCTGACCAGTCATGTAAAGTCTTCATGTGGGTTATGAGACAGACAACTCTAACACAGGTGAGTTCACCAGAAGACAAACTCAAAGGACCTCGCATTTCAAAGTCTGGTCTAAAGAAAATGCTATACTAGCACAAGCTAGACAAAACATAGAGAGAATGAAGAAGAAAATGAGAGACATTCAAGAGCAGTTAAAACAAGAACATACACGGGCCAATAGAAGGGCCCGAGAGTTCGAACATAAAGAGACACATATCAAGAGGAGGGATAGGAGAGCCCAAGAATCATAATATGAGAGTTGTTACAATTAGTACAGTGAGCCCCAGGTGTTTGTTTGGGAGAGAAAATTTCATAGACCTTGGTTGACTTGCCCGGTCCAGACCATATCTTCAGAATAAGACTAGAAAATCAAGTCTTTAGAGGACATGGTCTAAAACCTCAGTATGATAGAATGAAATACATGAATATGGATAAAAAAAGTACTCTATAGAGGATTTCTTGTCCAAGGGGTGCGATATGGATAATGAGGACAGTCACCCCAAGTTTCTAAAGTTTAATGGTAAAGAAGATCCAGGGAAACATATGACCCCCTTTATGGGGAGTGTAGCCAAATATTAAAACAACGATAGAAGGTTGATCAATTGGTTTTCCAAGAGACTAGAGGGAGAGGCTTTGGAATGGTTCACCGTTCACCACCCTGAACCTCCAAAAGGTCAAGGAGTTCAAGCAAATCATGAACCTATTTATGGACTGTTTTTGCTTCAATTTGGAGGCCCTCCCTACCATAAGCGAGTTGTATAACCTAAAGCACAAAAGAGATGAAGGTACCCATGAGTTCATAAATAGATGGTGGTCCATGACCAATCAGATGAAGGAGTCAATCTCAGACTCCCATGCCCTAATGATAGTCATGGACAACTTCTCATAACCTCTGAAAAACCTGATTAGGATGGCTCAAGTCGAAACATATACTGAACTCATTAAGAAGGCTATCTGTAACGCCCCAAAATTTCGAACCTTATAAATTCCTTGAAATAGTTGGAAAATACCTTTTCTTTACAGAGTTTATTTCTAAATCATCGGAAACGATTTCTTTTAAAAGAAAAAGGACGGGTTTGACAACCTTGGGCACGTTAGCGAGAAAACAAAGATTACCATGGACGATCTGCAATAATACTTAGGAAACCATTCCTTCTATTTGAAGAGAGTATCAAGTTTGTACAAAATTTGGGTTTCCTCAAGGGAAAACCGTATCAAAAACCAAAAATGTCCAGGAGAAGCACTACGAGCAAAAACAGTAGATCCTTAAATCATCTCGCAGTCGCGCCATCGCCTGATGCACCTAATCGTCACCTGTGCCCATGAAATGGGTTAGTTTTGCGAAAAACTAGCAGGAGAGTACAAAGACAGAAAGAACTAAATTAGGCATAGATAATTTATGCAGCAAGTAGTAACGAGCAAACTAAGCAGATAGACTGGAGGAATAAGCTAAGTACAACAGACTGAAAATGGTGTGCATGCTCAATTTAGAGGTTAGAATAGAAAGGTGTGTGCTAGGAGAAAACCAATACTTACCTCTAGACCTATAGCAAGGTGGTAAACTTTAATCATATGATATTTGAAGGTAGTGGTTCGATAACTAGTGGCATCTTACCTAGACTCATAAGCTATGAGAGTCATAGTTGCCAGACCTCAGGTCAAAGGATAACAAAAGTGAGGAATAAGCGTCTTCTGAGTTAAAAATAAAGGCTCTAAAAAACTTACTTAGGGGCAAGAAGTATACTTGAATGCATTCTCATCAAGCTCAAGTTTTTTAGAATTAAAGTCTTAGTGGAGGCTATTAAACCTAACACGAATGCCTTGGGACTTAATCTCGTATCCTTATAACTAGTCACTTAAAAACCAAGATAGAATTAGAGGAGAAAAATTCTAATGAAGCCAAGTGTCGCTATCTTAGACCAACCTCAGAGGAGAAGAGTGCATGAATAAACTTATTAGGAAGGTTCTAATTAAAAAAAAAAAAAGCAAAATATTTCTAACCTTATATGATCAATCATTCATAGTTGCCTTAGGCTACCCACTCTACTATAAATGCATGAGCCTCATTGCATATCATAAAAGTTTATTGCATACATTAAAGAGTCTAGGTATAGAGATCCCGAGTCTAAGAAGTACATAGAAAGATAAGCCATCTCTTCGGTGCTACCTGACCGAAGTATGTATGACTTCCCTCACTAGAGCAAGAAGTCTTATGTCTAAATTGATTATCTTATGAAGGGTATATCTCCACCCTAAGGCCTTACTGAGGTAACTCTACCTTACTTATGAACCCACAAGAGGTGTAGGACTCTTGGTGCTTGCACCCACTAATTCTAAAAAAAAAAATCATCAAAAGGCATTGAAAATAAAAAAGGGGCCTAAAAGGCATGAAAGAGAGCTATATTCCTCTTGTTCTATCATTGCCAAAAGCTCAACATTTTTTCTCTCTACTACAAATAAAGTGGTTTCTGAACTAGTTTGACCTCGTTCGACAAAACCCATAACAATCTTCATATCCCAGTATTTTTTTTGACACTAACACTGACCTCGTTCGATGGGACCACCAAATGGTCTCAGCAATCTACTTATCCTTGCACTGACACCAACCTCATTTGGCAGGACCACCAAATAGTTTTGGCAATTTAGTTGTCCTTGTATTGACAAGGACCTCGTTCGACGGGACCACCAAATGGTCTTAACAATCCAATTATTCCAACACTAGACCAACCTTATTCGGTGGGTCCACCAAAAAGTTTTTGACAATCTAATGGAACGAAAAATTGGCTAGTCTCTACAGGTGTTTGCTTCTTTGCCATAAATTGAACCACATTCGATTAATACCAAAGAGAGGCATTTGTAAACGCCTTAATTTCGACCAGGTCATTACACAGTTCTGTTAACTGAAACTTTTGGGCCCTAAAACATCTTCCTTTAGACTTTTATTTAAATTATAAAACTAGAGGATCTTATCTTTCCAACAAGCTAAAAATCAGGTCAATACGATATCAAAGTAGAAAGTTATGACAAAAATAATATAACTTGTTCAATAAAAATCTTGTTTTTAGGTAAGACCTATTTTGAGTAAAATTGTGACTACCAAAAATATTTAATTTGGTTTTGTATTTAAAAGATAGAATTAAATTTGGAGATGTTAGATTTTCAACGCATTAAACAGTGCCTCAATCTGACATCTAGACAAAAAGTTATGGCCAAAACAAGTCATCATATCATAACAGATCTGAAGTACGACTCAATTTAAGAGTGCAGATCTGAAATTCCATTATCCAAACCATATGAAACCTCTAAAAACCCTATTCACATGTGCCATTTGGATAGAAACTACCCAAAAGTCGATCCTTGTCTCCCTAAAGCACAAAAAGATAGATTTTATTTTATCCAAAGTCATATCCCAAGCAAAATTCTTCTTTAATGAGTCTTATCCTTCATAAAGATAAGAACAAATTCATTTGGGTTGGATTCAAACTTAGTAATTCTCAAATTTATATCCCATACAGAATTCCTATAAATAGGGGTAACACCTATAGTCTAGGGGATGAGAGAATCTGGAAATTAGATACCTAAGTGCTGACCTTACAGAACAAGCCTACTGTCTTGAAGCCAGGTGCTGATGGACTAAAAAGAGCCAAAATGAACAAAACGGACCTGCGAGTCTAAAAAATATACTTTTTATATTAATTTATCCTATTTTATTTATTTATTTAGTTCTTTATTCATTTCAATAGATACTTGCATATTTTTTTATTCTATTATAATATGTCATTTCTCGACAGTGCGATTCACGTCACAAAAATTGAGAATCTGGTTTGGACTTTACCTTTTCTTAAAGCAAAGGATGGTCCAAACTTGAATACGGTGTCCCCACATTTCTCAAAAGGGATTTTCTTTAATCCTAGTAAGTCAGATCTTTTCCAACCTTCAATTTTTTTATCAACACAAGCAATGTCGTGAAATTCTTACTATTTGTGCAAAATTTGTAATTTTTGCAAAAATATGGTGCAAATTTCATTTTCAGTGAGATTTAGTAAGATTGGGAGAGCTTTGCGACTTAACGCAAAAATTAGAAGATCTGCTTGTGTTAAGGGTAAAAAGTTGAGAACCTACGAAATTAGACATTGAGTGAATTTCAAATTTTGTGGTGCGAAACACGTTAAATTTGTTGTACAGTAAGATTGAAAAAAAAACTTAATTTCTATATTCTTGGGGACAAATTTTATAAGCATTAATAGATTAAACCAAATTTGGAAATGATTTCACTTGTACAAGAAACTAGTTTCTTATATTCTTAAGAACTAGTTTCATGAAACAAGTTTTTTGGTTTTTCTCAAGTATTGATAAGCTTAGGGTAAAATATGGTTTCCATGCTACTATGCTTAATACTGGTTTTGGGATGCGTGGGGATGAACAAAGACAAATCCGCCTTAAATCTGTCACGGAGATAAGAACGGCAATTTATCAAATCGTAAGGATATAATTGGAAGGCTACGAGGAGACAAAACCGTCTCTCATCCCCAAGAAAATATGGCTCTCTAAATCGCGATCTCGACTGGCCTTCACGAGTTCCCGTTAGTTCGTCGTGTCAGTTCACGATTTCCCCTCACATTTCGCGACGAAAATCAGGTTTTTCTTCTTCAACTCACTCTTTTCCTGATTTCTGGCTCTGGTGCGTGCTCGCATTCCCTCTTATGCTACTCTGTGGCTTCTTCTTGAATTCTTATTTTTCCTCTTCTTTATTTTTTCCCCTTAATCTTTACTTGTCTCGTTTGGGTTCGTTCATCCTGAGAAATTTTCCCGATCTTTATTGATCTTAGTTGCTTTGTGTGGTTGATTCATGATTTAAAGTCTGTCTCTTATTTGTAATTAGGAAAAGTTATTTTCTTTCATTTTTTTTAAAATCAATTTGTCTTAAGTCCTCTTCTCTTTCGAATTTGTGGGATTTCCTTTTGCTTATTAGGTAGTTTGGCTTTTGGGTTTTTTATAATTTGTACATAGATATTTGCCGTTTCTGCCAATCGTTTGCGTATGGATTTTGGCAATTACATGCTTGCTGGATCTGATTTCTAGGCTTGGGATTTTAAGAGTTCCATATGCTGTTGATAAAAAATTCACGGTTAAACATGATTTTCTGAATCATAATGTGAATTCTGTAACCTAGTGTGCAGTCACATAATGATGTAAATTGAAAGAACTTCAAAGAGGATGAAAAGCTCGGATTTCTACTCTCTTGTCTACCGAGAGGCCGAGCACTATATTTATAATCATAAAAGAGTTTTACAGTATAACAGAGTTTGAGTTTTACAAGATTTGTAATACATTATTCTAGAACACCTATGAATTATCGTTTTTGATAATTTTTGTCAAAAACGATAACTCCTATTCTATCAAAAACGATAATGCCAGTTTCATGAGACTCCTGATTGAGTAGCTGCATTTGAGTTATCTTGAGCACGTTTTATTGTTTTAGGACTACTCTGAGAATTCGTGTAAGCTTTATCCTTATCATAAATAACAGTGAGTTTTGATGAGGAATTGGAGCTAGTTTTGAAGTAACAGTGCTTCTAAAACATATACAAGATTAGCATTATGTGGATTACAAAATTAGATTTTATTGAGAGGCGGCGTCATGTGGAGTCATTTGGCACATAAAGAATTAGACAGTGTTATAAAAAACGTGCCTTGAGGCGCAAAAGGCGCACCTCGCCTCGAGGCGCGGCCCTCTGCGCTTCAAGGGGCAAGCCTGAGGCGCAAAAAAAAAGGATTTTTTTTTTTACAACAAGATTTCTGAGACATAATCAACAAAGTTTTTGTAGGTTAATCTCATATATTTTTCAGTTATTTCAGTTATGTAATAAGTTTATTAGTATATTACTATATTTTAACTTTTGTTGGTTAATCTCATATATTTTTCAGTTATTTCAGTCATGTAATTAGTTTCTTAATATATTTTAACTTTTGTTGGTTAATCTCATATATTTTTCAGTTGTGTAATCAGTTTTTTAGTTAATTTTATATGTTAATCTCATATTTTTTAGAATAATCTCATATATTTTAACTTTTGTAGGTTAATCTCATATATTTTTCAGTTATTTCAGTTATGTAATCAGTTTCTTAGTATATTTTAACTTTTGTTGGTTAATCTCATATATTTTCCAGTTATGTAATCAGTTTTTAGTTACTTTTATATGTTAATCTCACATTTTTTAGAATAATCTCATATATTTTAACTTTTGTAGGTTAATCTTATATATTTTCCAGTTATTTCAGTTATGTAATCAGTTTCTTAGTATATTTTAACTTTTGTTGGTTAATCTCATATATTTTCCAGTTATGTAATCAGTTTTTAGTTACTTTTATATGTTAATCTCACATTTTTTAGAATAATCTCATATATTTTAACTTTTGTAGGTTAATCTTATATATTTTCCAGTTATTTCAGTTATGTAATTAGTTTCTTAGTATATTTTAACTTTTTTTGGTTAATCTCATATATTTTCCAGTTATGTAATCAGTTTTTAGTTACTTTTATATGTTAATCTCATATGTTTTAGAATAATCTCATATATTTTAACTTTTGTTGGTTAATCTCATATATTTTCCAGTTATGTAATCGGTTTCTTAGTATATTTTATCTTTTGTTGGTTAATCTCATATATTTTCCAGTTATGTAATCAGTTTTTAGTTACTTTTATATGTCAATCTCACATTTTTTAGAATATTGTCATATATTTTAACTTTTGTAGGTTAATCTCATATATTTTCCAGTTATTTCAGTTATGTAATCAGTTTCTTAGTAAATTTTAACTTTTTTTGGTTAATCTCATATATTTTCCAGTTATGTAATCAGTTTTTAGTTACTTTTATATGTTAATCTCAATTTTTTTAGAATAATCTCATATATTTTAACTTTTGTAGGTTAATCTCATATATTTTCCAGTTATTTCAGTTATGTAATCAGTTTCCTAGTAAATTTTAACTTTTTTTGGTTAATCTCATATATTTTCCAGTTATGTAATCAGTTTTTAATTACTTTTATATGTTAATCTCACATTTTTTAGAATAATCTCATATATTTTAACTTTTGTAGGTTAATCTTATATATTTTCCAGTTATGTAATCAGTTTCTTAGTAAATTTTAACTTTTTTTGGTTAATCTCATATATTTTCCAGTTATGTAATCAGTTTTTAGTTACTTTTATATGTTAATCTCATATTTTTTAGAATAATCTCATATATTTTAACTTTTGTTGGTTAATCTCATATATTTTCCAGTTATGTAATCGGTTTCTTAGTATATTTTATCTTTTGTTGGTTAATCTCATATATTTTCCAGTTATGTAATCAGTTTTTAGTTACTTTTATATGTCAATCTCACATTTTTTAGAATATTGTCATATATTTTAACTTTTGTAGGTTAATCTCATATATTTTCCAGTTATTTCAGTTATGTAATCAGTTTCTTAGTAAATTTTAACTTTTTTTGGTTAATCTCATATATTTTCCAGTTATGTAATCAGTTTTTAGTTACTTTTACATGTTAATCTCACATTTTTTAGAATAATCTCATATATTTTAACTTTTGTAGGTTAATCTCATATATTTTCCAGTTATTTCAGTTATGTAATCAGTTTCTTAGTAAATTTTAACTTTTTTTGGTTAATCTCATATATTTTTCAGTTATATAATCAGTTTTTAGTTACTTTTATATGTTAATCTCATAGTTTTTAGTACTTATTTGTGATTTTCTATTTCTTATTGATTGTTATTTCATCAATAAAACATTTCTTTAGTTATTTGTATTTTTAGATATTTTTTTATAATTTTTTTTAAGTTTTCAATTTTTTTTTTGAGGCTACGCTTTACGCCTCGCCTCTTTGGTGGAGCGTCTCGCTACGCCTCAATGCTTTTCACAACACTGGAATTAGATCTGTTGATGAAGAGATAGTTTCTGTGCATTGCTATTTAATAATAAATTTCAATCGAAAAATGAAAATTATGGACATAATTAAAGATCTAACTGATCTAACAATTCCGACACATGAAGTATCAGACCTGTATGTAAATGGCTATCACATTATACTTGAGATGTAATTAATTGTGTTGGCGTAACAGTAAGTAGGATAGCTGGATCAAAGGATCGCAAGCGGGAAGTTTAAATGATATGGAAAAAAGAGTACATTGCAATGCTTAAAAGTGAACTGATTTCTGTTCCTCGTAGAGCTCTTCACTCACTGCTATTATTGATGAGACATTTGGATGCTCTGGTAATGGGGTTATATTTATAATTTTTTATTTTTCTTCATATTTTAAAGGTTGGATCTATTCGGATATGATGATTTTGGAGTTTGATGATTTGTGTTAAAGGTTTAAGAGACCGGGCCTATTGGAATTTAAGATTTAACCTTTTTTTAAGATTTTATACTTTTTTGCTTTTATCTGATGTTACTGCTTTAAATTGCTTACTGACACCGTTATATTAGTAATTACCTGTTGGATGACTGAAAACGGTGATGAGATAAGAAAATAACTTTGTTTCTCCTTGGTGAAAGAAAAGAAAAATATGTAAAAGCAAGGATGATTTTGTTAGCCTAACTTTTTAAATAAAATCAATTCATTTTTCATCCTTTTCTAAGTTTTCAATATAAATGTTGATCTTTTGTTTGCATTTATGTGGGCTTGAATAATTTCTTATCTGTTTGATGTAGGAATAAGTTGAGCTTTTCTTATCATGATGTTTCATCATTCTGCAAACCGAATTCAGAGGACCAGAGGCCTCAAGGTTAAGCATGCTGTCCAAGGAGCAGTGCTTCTTGCTATATGCATATGGTTGGTTTACCAGCTTAAAAATTCGGCAAACAATCCAAAGCGCAAAGGAGAGAGTAGTGCAGAAGTTATGAAGGATGGGCAGGGAAGCTTGACTCTTGGGCGTAAAGGCAAAGTTGATTTAGACGATGATGGTGTTGGATTGTATATGCAAGTGGATAAACCATGGGACGGCGGTGAAATGGATCCAGTGGAACCAAATTTGGTTGGGAGAAGGGGGATAGATGGAGGTGGTGGTGATGATGAAATTGATCAGCACAATGCTGAAGTGGCTCATGAAGAAGTGCCTAAGCATGAAAATGATGTTTCAAATGAGGATGTCAAAGAGGTTAAGGACAAAGAGGAGGTTTCAGAGAAGGAACCTCTGGGCAAAGATGATCATGGAACTGAAGAAATTCAGGACCAATCTACACAGCAAAGCAATTCCGAAGTTGTCCCATTGGAGGGGGTGAATGAGATGCAGATGACTGATTTGATCGAGACTCCAAACAAGGATCATGACACCACGGGACATGAAAATATAAATGATTTGAACGGTGAAGAAAAAGGTTTAAGGGAAGGTGTCAATGAAGGTTTGTCTCCAAATAATCAAACAGAGGATGTAATACTTGAGCAGAGTCATTCACAAGGTGAAAACCACACATTTTCTGACGAGAATGGTCCCAGAGAGACTGAGGAATTTACAATACTTGCATTGAATAAAATGGGAAGTAATGAGACTGCTGATGTCCTGCAAGATCAATCTTCTTCAAATACAGATTCAGGGTTTCATGTGGATCTAGACAGTTTTGCCTCACCTCAAGGCGAGGGCCTCCACACTTCATCTCAGCTAAATGATACCACTGATGCAGAGACTGCAATCAAGAAGGAGACTCCATATCAAGTGCCATCCACTTCTCAGGATGATAATACAACTTCCCAGACTGAAATCACTGTTAAAGGGAGTGAAAACCATCACTCTGACGAGGTAGCAGAGGAATCAAAAAAGGCGAACATTGTTCTAAATGGTGACGGGGATACCTCTTCTTCACCTGAGATTGACAGTAAAAACGTCATTACATCTAATGCTACTGAGACCTCGTAAATAGTTGAGATTCCACAAGCTGATGATGAGAGGGCGAGCAGGTAAGAAGTCTCCCTGCAAGCTTCAGAGTAAATGTCAGAGACAGAAATATCCTTTTTCTGCAAATCAAGAAGATAAGTTCTGCTGGATGCTGTTTTTACGTTCTCATTCTTCTAAGCCAAAGGTGAATTCAAGAATGACATTTATTTCATATGTTTTGTTAGTTCTTTGCATTAGATAGCTGTTTTTCTTTTTGAGTTGTCAAATGTCACACGATGCTTTTCTGCAAAATTGTTTGCCTATTCGCTGGTTCCTTTTTGTCAGATAGTGCTGTGCATTTTTCCCGTCTTTTTACTCATAAAAGAAAAGGTGCTTCTTGATTGTTCCTTTTTTGGATTATATATTAGTGTATTACAACCATCAGTAACTTGATTCCGTCAGCTGCATGGATGAGTGATATCTTTTGAATTATTGTGGACAAGTGTGTTAGAAAGTTACAACTGCAGGCATAATGGCTAATCTAAAGTTACTCTTGCGCACAAAATTTGTACTTACAGTTGTTGTGAAGATAGAACCTATGTATCCATTCCAGCCTGTAGCTCATCTTTTTCTAAGATCGAATCTCGTCCTGCCATTTTTTTTGTTCTGAACCTCTTAAAAGTACTTCTATGGAGTCAGAATGCATGTCATCCAACCCTCTTCGTCTTAACTCCTAAATCCCTGATTGATCAAGAACGGTTGGTTTCATTTGGCTTTTGTATGTGCTCACTTTCTTTCCAATGTTCAGCCTTAGTGGAGAAGCTGTGTAGTTTTTAATGCCTGAGATGGATCTCACACACACTGTGCACACAAATATTAGAAAATAAATAAAAAGTAAAAAATGTATAATTTAAAAAGATAATTTCTGCCAAACCGTTTTAAATGGCTAGAAAAATATCAAGCCTTTTCGCCTTCTATTCAAAGAAAATGTTGATATTTGTCTCTGTGACACACACTAGACCAGCCTTGTATATTTGGACTAGATGACTTTTGGATTTTGGCAATCTGGGGTTTTCCTTTGCTACCTCAAACTTGGGGTCTCTGAAACTACTGGTCGATTCAACTTCTGAAACATGAGTATAGTGGCAATCGAATTCTTGGTTAAGTCAATTAAGGCTTGAGAGACTACTCGGTCCAATCATTGGCAAAATGTTTTGATCTCATCTGTTGTCCCCTCAAGTCCATGAGGACTCAACCGGGTCTGGTAGTATCACAGTTGATCCGGATGGATGCTGTAGCATGTAATAGTGCCATGATGGAGCAGCATGACAAATAATATCATTGGTACTTTCTTTAACATAATGAAAACATGACATTTTGGACTATAAAAAAAAAAAAAGGTCACCCCAGTAAGATCAAGATAAACTGAAAATATCATAATTTTGTCGGCAAAACAAGTACAATTACAAAATTTGTCCATAATTTATGGAAAGAAAAAACTTCTGCTTTGTTTCTCAACCATCTCCCCAAGGTTTTTCCAATATAAACAAGAGTGGAAACAGAACTTTGTATGAATTCACAAGAAATTGACTTTTCTCACTATGCAAATGTAGTTGGTGGGACGACTCTCAGCAAGGGTTCAAATGGATCTGGTTTGGTCAGATCTCTGATATGAATCCAACACATTGTTTTTGTATATGGATCTCAAAATAGATTCTGAAAGTGCCTTTGAATCAGATTTTTATTCACTTGAATCAGAATTGTACTTAAATCACCACTTTCTGATGGATATGTATCTGTATATCGATCAAATCCAGTCCATTTTCCTTTTTGATGAAACTCACATGCTTTAAACATGTTTTTACCTGATATATTACTACTAAATGAAGTTTAGATCCAAAACACTATTCATCAGAACAAATTCCAAATCCAAATTGAGACAATACTTAAAAAGGAAAAAAGGAAATGATGAATATGCACTGACTTTTGTCAAAATGCCTAAACTGGCTGCGAACTAGAAAAATATGACACATCCTGCCAATTAAATTTTGTCTTGATACGTTTGCCATTTTTTGGCCTGAAAAATCAGGTGCCTTGGTTGAAACCACTTGCCTAGTGGTCTTCTCATGGCGCCTGAATTTTTCAAGCAGGAACTTACATGGCACCTGATTTTTTCAAGTGAGAAATTACATGGGGCCTGGTTTTTTAGTTCAAATCATCTGATTTTTTTTCACGCAAAAAACTTAGAAATGTTGTTTCGATCAAGCCACCTAAAATTTTCAGACGGCAAAAAGGTTAAAACGTAGAAAAAAAACTAAATTGGCCTGATTTGTCATATTTTCTAATCCGTAGCCAATCTTGGTATTGTGCCCGGAAGCGAGTACCAGCTTTATCGGCAAAAAAGCAGTTCAAAATTTGGTTCAACCATGACCCAGCTTACATCTGATCCATTTGCATCGTGCACTTAACAATCAGCAGAACAACCACATTTTTCTGTATTTGATACACAACAAAAGGAAAATAAATATATCACAAGGCTTAGCATTTTTCTCAGACTTATACATTTGCATAGAACATAAACAATCTTCTATAATCAGAGGCTAACTATACAATAATGTGATCATGCACCAAAATAAAGAGTAAGCTGAAGACTCAGACCAACCCAGATAAGACCAAATATGGATCCACCTAGACAGTCCGATAAGCATCCCAATTGACTAATGTAGATCCAAAGATGATTAGGCACTGGACATAGAATAGGTTCTCGAGCTCGGACCTAAACTTAATCGGGACTTAAGGAATAAAGACATGACATAATTCTATTAGGTTAGATCCATTCCATTCCCAATTGGGATGGTATTCTGATCCAGATAAGGATTAGATGATGGATGCTCTCTGAATCCAAATCCAGGATCAGAGTCTCGTCAATTTACAGCACGGGAATGACCAAGGTA
This sequence comes from Nuphar pumila, assembly GCF_984573655.1. Taxonomy (NCBI): domain Eukaryota; kingdom Viridiplantae; phylum Streptophyta; class Magnoliopsida; order Nymphaeales; family Nymphaeaceae; genus Nuphar; species Nuphar pumila. The sequence goes on from NC_143263.1 coordinate 24,189,079, forward strand.
ACGTGGTGAACAATTTCACATGCAACCCAACTCAACCTGGTCCATGCAATGACCAAACAATTTTGTGATGATGGTGCCAACAGATTGGACTGGTGTGATCATCGCAAAATTTTGGGGTGTTCACAACTGGATAATGGTTGATCAAATTCAAAATCTAGACTTTTAAGCAATGTGTTTGATTCTTAATTTGGATCTGAATGAGATGTAGTGATATTGGATTTGGTGAATAATGGTTGAAAGCAAGCAAGTATGATGCATGTAAACATTTACGAATGGTTTGAAATAATTGGGTCCAAATATACATTCTACCTAGAGTAATGATGTAAATTCTAAACACATAATGTCTGATCTGATTTCATTATGTTGAAATTTCTACACGATCCGAACTGTGACCTTGGTGATGACGAGATCCGAATTGGCTTGGAGGCACACAGCATGGGATCGCTAGAGACCATAGGCCATCCAAAGTATAAATAGATCCTGATCAACATAACCACAATGGTCCATAGAACCCAACTGCCACGCATGCACCAATAAAGATCTAAGCATGCACCCATAAAGGATTTTTAATAGCCTTCATGCACCTACAAACATCCAGAACATTGGGGTCTAGGTGCTGTGCTCAAATTGGGTCAGATTTAGCCTTAGACTAAATGATCAAACTCCCAAAACTGTTTTGGTAATAAAGTTCCATTAATAAGGTTTCAAAACTTTTTTAAACAGGTTTTAAAAATTCCATATAGTGGATTTAAAATCGTCTAAGAGAGGTAAAAATAAGATCAACGGTCAAAACCAAACCAAACCAACACCAAGATTGAAATCGACTGAACCAAGACGATTGAGCTAGGTTGGGTCAAATTCGAATACAAGTCCAAGTCCAAAGCAAAATCCAAGTCCAAATCCAAATCCAAGTCTAAAGTTTAAAGTTCAATTGAGAAACGCCTCGAGGGCCTTGCCCTCAAAGACAAATTTACACATTTTAATCCCATTGTATTTCTAAAAAATTATCAATGTGAGACTAAAGGAATTTCATAAAGCGATCTTTTTCTCCAAAAATTATTTCATAAAATACTTGGAAAAAGAATGGATTGGTTCAAAAGCTAATAATTTTGAGCAAAAACAACAACAATCCACTGTATGAGTCAAAATTATAATAGAAGAAACATGAAGCTACTTGTGAAGTCATATGCATAAATGTAGGTACTTTTTGGGTTTAAACCTTCACTTCATGTGAACAAGATTCTGACAGTCTTAAAAACTGAGTAGTTAAGCTTTGAACTTGGTTTATATTGTAGACTTTTTAGGCCCATTGACACACATGCACGCTCCTTTCATGTAACCATATGTGTCATCAATATATAAAGGCTACATATATTAAGGGTTCTATGCAGTATTTTATTTCATAAGTACTTTATAGTCAAGCTAAATCTAATAGAAGGCAACTTAGACCTTTACACTCATATAAGTGAGTTAGTGAGTTCATCCAAAGTAGAGACATGTTTGAACCACTTTAGTCAAATTAACATATAGATCTCATTAAGAGTCTTAAAAATCATCTTTATATCACAGGATTTTGAGTACTTACATGAATATGACATGAAGATACTCTATCTATATATATTATAGTACTCATCCACTTACTCTAATTGCTTATTTTTTTCATTAAACTAAAAACTCAATTGATCCGAGTTACATGATTGAGTTTCCATCATAAGAAATTTCTTTGATAGGTTTTAATCAAATTCCTTAATATGTACTTTGGATAATTTTTTCATGAAAGTCTTTCATACATGGTTCTGCCTAGTTTTGGCATGATCTCTTATAATAAAAAAAATAATCCTTGCTTGAGTAATGATCTACATAATTGTAATTTAGACTTTAAATCTTGATTCCTATAAGTTCATATTTTTTACTTTTATATAGTTGTTTTATTTATTCAAAGCTTCTATATAATAAGTTGCTTTCATACTAGCAAAGACTAGTACCATCAATTGTATTCATATGATCGAGTGGGTTATCACAATTGGTTTGGATGCCCAAGAAACTTGAATTTTTGCATCCACTCATCTATTTGACATTATTGGAAATCCCATTCACATACAACAAATATTTTATAATGACATATCTCATGATCTTGAATTCTTGAAATTCATCAATTTTTTTTTTTTATAAAACACTTATATTTTTGCCTTGAATTATTGATCCAATAACTCATTTCACTTATGCTTGTGACTGCCTTCGATCCAAATCATAACAAAGATAAGAGTGCCAATTCATGATAATTTGAACTCTAGTTGGAACTACATTCTTCTAGTATTAACATAATATATAGTAGGATCACAATGCATAGAAATATAAATATAATCAAGATTAGATTTTCTCATATGCTTCACAAGGTAAAGTGATAGTGATCCGCTCACATGAATGTGCAAATTAATACCATATATTAAAATCTCACATTTTTTTTCATATATCAACTGTGGTGAAAAGAGATTTTATAATTAGTGTTGTTCTCATGACTAACATATCACTCACATATCTATAAAACATATTAACATCTATATCACAAATACAAGTTCTTTGAAAAATTACATGTATAAGATCATAAAGTTGGTCCTACCTTGTTATCAGCATATCATGCAAGGGTTGGACGTCTAGCCCTTCTCTGAAGTGCAAGCTTCTCCAAGTATCCCGCATTGTGTGTTTTGCTTTTTTCGGTGAGCCAAGTGAAGTCTCTGCATTGCAGATTGTGTGTCTACATTTTCAAACATGGAAAACTTCATCCCAGTCAGCTCTAGACCTCCAAGGTACCTTCATAACCTCTCTTTAGCCTTCAATTAACTTTCGTTGTCTTTTTAAAACCCGAAACCCAAAACTGCATCTTGTCATGTGCTCAAAATGCCTGAATTTCCTAAACCGAGATAACCCATGTTCGTCAACAGTCTTCTCCCATGCTTAGATCATATCTTAGACCCTCACACACGTCCTTAAGTGTCCTTGGAACTCCTAGACTAGAGTCTTTCAGTTATAGACCAAAACTACACCTAAAATGCTAACAGAGTCTAAACCACTCTTACCCAATTTAGCCTTTGACCCTATTTTTTCTGTACCTTCTAAACTGATGAAATGCACCATGACATAGATCCTAGGGTTGCAGGTAGTGGCCGCAACAGAGAGGTTTGTGGCAATGTAACTCTTTCTCGCATCTTCTCTTTATCATGGCAATGGAGTGACTTTCGGTGATGTTGTAGGGGGCTGTGCAACAAGGTGGGAATCAAAGTTTCAAACTCTGTTACCAACTTTCATTTGTTATTTGCAGATGACTTGTTGAGGGCAAGTTTGGCACATAAATAAAAATGTAACATGGCTCACAATATGGTTAGGTTACCCATCTGTTTTAAATTTTGGAAAATAAACATAATACTAAATACGAAAATAGTAACTTAACCTTTATTTATGTTAAAAATGCTAAATTTTCTTTTTAAGTATTAGATATGTATGTCCTAATTTTTGTAACCTTGCAAATTCATTTTCATGCGCAAGTCCGGTATGCATAGACATCCATGTCTTTGTGACATAGTATGAAACACGTAAAAATGGTTTTGGTGCCTGATCCAAATCCAAAAAAAGGTGCAGAAAGCCTGTTTTTGTCAAATATAGATATGACCAATTGAATTGATCAGACATATTAATATCGACCAATATTTGATCCGTTTCCAGGGGATCGGTTCCACTCATCCCCTATGTCATCCCCCATCTTCATGCCCCTCTTAAATCTTATTATGCAAGTTTTGATCAACTCTGACCTTATAGATGGATTCTACATGGTCTATTTAATAAGAATCGACCCTGGATTGTATTTTTTGAATGAAAAAATATGATTTTGATCATAAAATTTTGTGTTTTGCCAAGCATTGATTTTTGAATCGCCAAAAAATCCTACATACAAGTCAGATTTTGGTGATTTAATTATTGATATTCACTATATGAAGATAAGGATGACATAGGGAATGAGTGGTAACGTTTCCAGACCTACCTGCTCAAAGGCATTATAGCATTAGAAGAGTCCCAAAACCCCTAGGCTCAATATTTATCATGTAAGATCAAGTGTGGGTCATGCATGCGTGTATTGGCTTTGTGTTGAAGAGAAATGAATTCCTTCTTTTAGCATTTAATGAGGTTGGAAGATGAACTGCTACACTTGGTGTCAACTCGAGTACAATAGAAACATTTGACATAGAGATTCTGAAGAACTGAATGGTCCACGTAAGATACAATTAAGAAATGGCTAATAGACGAGATGGCATTGTGCCACAGAGGCTCCACTCCATATGGATGTGCTTTTGTGTGTGGCAAGTTGCAGACAAAAGCACAAAAGCTCACACAACTACACAAAAGGTGCGTGTGGACACAAGAGCACTCACATGGTGTGTGGGTGTGTGGAAGAGAGAGAGAGAGAGAGAGAGAGAGAGAGAGAGAGAGAGAGAGGACTGGGTTTATGTGAGAATTCAGATCTATCTAGACCGCCTCTTATTATGTATTGTGGCTGCAGTTAAACCTTGAATGAGGTCAAAAAAGCACTTCCCCACTTGGATAACACGCTTTTTTGTCATAAATTAAATTAAACAAGCATAATAGTCCTGCCAACTTCCCCCAAGCTCCCCCATCTTTTTTTTTTTCCGTTATGGATAAAAAGAGATCCTTTAGCATTGATTACAAAAGCTCAGGCTGAGATCCTATGGTTGATGCTATGCCGTAAATTGCTCCCACACTTCGATAAGAGTATTACATGCACACTTGCCTCTACGGCTGTCGTGTTTTGAGTGTGAAATGGGATGAAGTTGATGGGTGACCCAAAACTTGGATTTGATTTCTCGTGAGCCTTTTCCTTATATTAATGGAGGAGGAACAAATGATATCAAGCCCACATGGCTCACAGGACCTGTCTCGTGAGTCGCAGGTGCTTAATTTCTAGGGAGGTTGAGAGAGAGACCCACCTTCCATGCCACTTTACTGAACCACTTAACACAAAAAGCTAATCCACTTGTCAGCTTGCTTCATGTGAGCAAATAAGCACTGGCTGCTGGAACTGTGTTTGGAAATTTACCGAGAATTAATGAATATTGATATTCACATCCAACATCCCACTTATATTCATTTGATATGACATTGGTGGTAATCACATGTCAATTTTGAAGCCCCATTTTTTCTGTTCTTCTCTAGAGAGAGAGAGAGAGAGAGAGAGAGAGAGAGAGAGAGAGAGAGAGAGAGAGAGAGAGAGAGTACATAACTGCTTAAAGCGGCTAAAGAAAAGATTGGGGAAAAGGATTAAAAGGGCGTGCTAGCAGTTTCATCAAGTTAATCCCACCGATGCACCGAAATTTTCGGGCCTTATTGCTGTTGATTCGATGATTCCGATAGCTAGGGTGCAGTTAATAAGAAATAATTATTGGAGATAGAGAGATCGGAAAATTTGCAGTAGCTATAGATGTTTTCCAAAATGTAATAAGCATTTATGTAGCTATTAGACAGAAAAACATCTGGAGCTCAACAACTAGCTAGTGACTGTGACTACTTTTCAGGAAAGTGGAGTTGAATACAGTATTGTAATAGTGGAAATGGCTTCACCTGCTACATCCTCTCTTTTCATACAAGAGATATAAAATTCACTAACCGATCTACTGCAGCAACATCTCAAGAACGTTCTGCCCCCTTGGCTCGATGCCCATGGCACTGAGAAAAGGTGGCTCTTGATTGGGAAACAATGGTGCACTTATTGTCATTTTTCATCATCCTCATGCCTTTCAATTGTAGTACATATACAATCCGCATATACGCCACAAACATTGCATTTCTATTTTTTACTTTTTTTCTGATTGATAAGCTGGGGTTAGGCAGACACCTACCAGAAGGAACAAAGGTTATCACAAAAAAATTACTCAAGTGGTTTATCATTCCAAATATTTCCTGTATTTAAAGAGCATATACACGAATGCGTAATAATAAACGTGGTCACACAATGGCTCTGCTCATCTGGTAGGGGCGACTTGCAAATGTCACCATGTAGACGGAACGTCACAAGTTTGAAACCCACGGGTGGCGTCCCTTGTGGCAAGGTTGAAGCTGGGTGTACTCCCCAGTAGGCAGGGGGACCTCAAGGGTCTTCCCAACTAAAGGCCAGCCAATGCGTGGTGGGTGATGGGGCCCGGGGGTGCCCCTTGGATTATCCAACACAAAAATAAACGTCATTACATTTTTTAAGCATTTATTGACAAATAAATCTAAGAAAATGAAAATTAATATTTACAAAATTTTGTATATCTTCATCCTCTCAACCTGCAGGGGAACTCAGAGGCCACCTATTATAATAGTCTGGCCTAACCATCCAGCTATTCCATTCGACCCCATATCAAGTTCATAATTGATGCACTCATCATGAAAGGCTGCGTAATGTATGAAAGGCTCGATATGAATCTCTCCTATTAATGTCTGAGACTCTGTAGAGTAGTGTCACCTGCAGTTAGCGTCTGTTACATAAATCATAGTATTGCCGTAACTTTGAGAACTTGATGAAATTGTTTTTAAATTAGTGTAGTGAATATATATATATAATATATATATATATATATATATATATATATATATATATATATATATATATATATATATATATATATATATATATATATAAAAGAAGGGTTCTAGTATCAACGATGAAAAAGTATTGGTTAACGACTGGTGAGGGAAAATTTCTAGCCCCTTCATGAAAAATATGTTAGCCACAGGACATCCTCTTTTGCCTTTATAGCCACCTTTTCATACTTATCGAATTCAACAACAATAACTGAAACAAAAGGGACAATCAAACCACCCATATCCACAAGCATACCCTATGGTAACTCTATAAATTACCTCCCAACCTAGCTACCCCTCTACCTTCCAAGGGTAGGAGATTATCCAAGATCATCTCTATTTTTCTGAGGAAAGCCATTCTCATTGTTCAATTTCAAAGAAATTTCTCTTCAAGCTCATCCTCATGGCACCCCACACACAAGTGATGCCAAATGGGTACCTCCAAAATGGCTTCTCCAAGACCCCTAGACTACCTATGGAGACCCTTCAACGAGCTGTCTCTGACCTATCCCTTGAACTCAAGAAGGAAAAGCTTTTAGATGCCAAGCTGCCTCCCCCCATATCAGAAGTTGAAAAGGCTACATGTGAGTGCTGTGGCATGTGTGAAGACTTCACACCAGAGTACATAAGAAGTGTTAGGGAGAGGTACTGTGCGAGGTGGATTTGTGGGCTATGTGCTGTGGCTGTAGATGAAGAGGTTGGGAGAGTTGGAAGGGATGCCATACAGGAGGCACTCAATTCCCATATGTCAGTGTGTGTTAGATTCAACAGAGTAGGCAGGACCAACCCTGCACTCGTCCTAGCTGATGGTATGAGGGAGATCCTTAAGAAGAGTGTGCGCTCAAGGTCACAGTCAACCGGCCTGCGTAATTGCACCGAACCAAGGCCACCCGCAATGCTTAGGAGCTCAAGCTGTATTCCAGCAATCACAGGAGAGGCAGCCAGAGCTGATATTTCTCACTGAAGCATAGATGAAGCTTTTTCCGTTTTTCTTATGGTAGCTCGCTATGGGACAAGCACAAACTGGTTTGGTTGGTGCTTTTTTTTTCTCCCTTGTGGAGTTTTGCATAGTGAGCCACCATATAAAGAAACAAACCCCTTCTTAGTGTCCTTAGGCCTGTTTATAATATTTCCTTGTGGGAATTTTTTATTTGTTTAGTCTCTTTTGAGTGACTCATGTTGGAATGAGGTAACCTTTGTTGGGTCTTCCAACATTGTTGTGTTGTATTTAGCTATCTAATTATTTGATAGCAACTGATGGCAGCTTGAGAGAAAAACTTGTTCTTTACTTTTTTCTCATTGCCATGAGTCAAGTTTGTATAACCCCAGGGAATCATATCTGTCCTCAATATATCTTGTAAGTCCTCAATAATGATTCCTAGAATGGTTTGCTCAATATCTCATGTAAGGATGTCCAAAATCATGGTTTTTTTCTAAACCGGCAACAGCTAGCATATCATAATGGTAATGCATAAAATTGGCTTTCCTCATCAAGTGGCACCGTTTCCATTAATTTGACCTTCTTAAACTAATAATTGAATGACTGTAATTAGGAAAAATACACCCGGTGTTTTTAAGGGGAATTTGGATGATCATTTTATCAACAAAAGCACAATAACTTTGGGAATTGCACTCTGAAGTAGAATTTGATTCCTAACTCAATCCATTTTTCTTGATAAGTGAGTGCATCCAAACATCCCTTAAGATTAAATGTGAGAAAATTTTGTGCTGCTGGAAAATAGGCGCGAACCACCTCTAATTTTACCGGCTTTGCACAACAAATGTTTAGTGTATTTGAATTTTTCTTGGCTCATTTCCATCTTTGGACATGGACTAGTGTGGCATATGGGAATCCATTGCCAACCCCCAACGCTACTCATCGGAATTCACTAAATATTGATCCAGTTCGTGAAGTCCAGTAGGCTAGCTAGCGCAATCCCAGAAAATGCTGAAGTTCATGAACTTAGTCACGCTTTAAGATGAAGCCACTGTTGGAGATCAGACTTCACCCCGGGTCTGGTCAAGTGGATCCAGATCCAGCTCAAACGTCCAAAGAAGATAAGCTTAATGAAGATAAGAGTCCAGCCTTATCAAAGAAGGTCGAAGCAATCAAAGGAGAAATAAATCAAAGAAATCTTAAGAAGGGAATGAGAGGGTGTTACCAACTAACAAGAAAGACAAGAATAGGAGTCTACATAATAAGGAAGTTGATATTAATTCCAATTGTAGTTCTTCCTTGTACTCTAAGAAATAATCTCTAATGGGACCTTGTACTCATCTCCATAGATAACGGATTCTATGCTCTCAGAAAAGATGGTGAACTGAGAGCTTCTTCGTGGATGTAGGTCTGCCATAGACCGAACCACGTGCATCGTGTGTTCTATCATGTGTGCATAATTTTAGTGTCGTTTTGGCCACCCGTCTTGTAATAAAACAAGGGCACTCAATGAAATTCTCACTCGGGTCTGGAGCATAGTGACAAAAGTTTTTATCGGCAAATTCTCGTTTTTCAAAAACTCGCGAGAAATTTAAAAAATTCCATAAATCTCGCATTTTTTGGCAAAATCTCGGCAATAAAAAATTAATAAAAATTTAAAATTTTATTTTTATAAGAAAATATTAATAGAAATTATTTAAAAATAAAAATATAGGATTTTTTTTTCAATAAATAGCCGTTTAAAATGTAAATATCGTGTTTAAATCACGGTATTTATGTTTTTTCATAAATCTCACGATATTTTGAAAATCTTGCGAGAAATTGCCGTTTTAAACTTTCAGGCAATTTCTCGCGATATTATCGCGAGATTTTCATAAATCTCGCAATATTTGTCACACTGGTCTGGAGTTCTGAGATGCCAATGGATTGAGTTTGGAGTGAATGCTCCACTGATTGTTGCATTTATCCATTTCAGATCCAATAAACTAAATGGTCGAATCCGGTTTAAGCTAAACAAGCAGGTCGTGGATTGGCTCGACAGTTACACAAATAGAAGATTGCTCCAACGGAGCTGAGCTGCGAGCTGCTCAGTGTGTTTACTAGCCTTAGGTAGTTATTACAGTTATATGACCTAACCCGACCTGATATTGGCCCAAGTGTATGCGCCTCTACCTTCGAAGTAGCTCCAATTTGCTAATCAGGTTAGACCTAAAAGATTTGGAGATGGCATCAGGAGTGTCATTTCGTGGTCGGGTGCGCATGGTTGATGGTAGAATCATAGTTCATTTTTGCAGTATTGATCGAAAGGTCACTTATACCATGGCTAGAAGCACTTATGCAGAGGTGGTTAAGGAGGATGGTTATGATGTTGGAGGAGTGTGGAGCCTAAATCTCTAATTTTTGCAGATTTTTTGGAGGGTAGTTTTATAATTTTATCCTAGACTCCTTGTTGTATCCAACAATACTAGTAAACTCTATGTAAAATTTGTACTCCTCCTATTTAAGGAGTCATGATCCTCTATATTGTGTATGTTAATCTATAAAGAAGAAGCTCAGTCTGGTCATGGACATAGGCAATTTTTTCTGACTCGTGGTTGTGTTTTCTGTGTTTGTTTCTTTGATCCATCGGTAGTTTGAAAACTCCTTCGCTAACATATGAGAGGGCAACAATTTAGAAGAAGCCAACTACTTATGGTGGGCAGCAGACTGCTACTGGAGCCATTGTAGTGGATGCATGGTACTAGAGCGAAGAGGGTATGGGTGATGGGAAATCAACGGAGAAGGAGACAACTATGGTGATTTGAAGGAGAAGATTTTTCTGATTTGAAGAAAAGGTGGATGGGATGCTCCAGAGACAATTGAGGGTTATCAACTTGGGGTATTTGGATAATCTCAAAAAGAAAATGTTGGATATGGACCCTAAGTTCTTTCATGACTTTTGGGTTCCCATGCTGGTCAGGTGTGTGGAAGATGACTCACACTTGTGAGATGAAGTCTACCCAGTATTTCAGGAGATGGGGGTCACTTGTATCTCTTACAATCCTTCGTGTAGAGAGGAAAGGAGGACGTCTGAGAGGGAGCTTTAGATGCTTACAGGGAGGGCTAAAGCACTGCCAACCTCTTCACAGTGTTGGTGGTGTCAGTCATGTTCGACCTTCATTAATTCGGTCTCCAGAACATGCACACGTTGTAGATTCAATAGGGATCGTTTTGATCCTCGTTTGATAATCAAAACAACTGAGGTAGAATAGATGTTGGAGGGTGATGAGGCTTTCGAAGGATGGGAAGTTTATAAATCTAAACATTCGGTCAAGAGAGAGGAGGAAAGGTCGTCTTTTCAACGAGCCTTTACAGGACTAGAAGTGTAAGGAGTGTAGCTATTCCAACTTCTGCCATAGAAGGTTCTGCAGGGTATGCAACTACGCATGAAAATGGGGGCAATACTTGAAACAAGCTTCAGCACGAGGGAAGTAGACCTTTTGGGACGCTCCTCAACCTCATAGTGCCAATAGCAAGCTGCAGAATGAGAAAGATTGGATATTCTTTGGAGACTTCAAATATAGCTTAATGGGAGGAAACAACCCTACACTAGTCCAACTGATCAGTGTTGTGAGAGGCGTACGCCTCAGTACTTGAAGCGTACTTCTCACAGGCTAGGCGCACACTCAAGGTACCGAGGCGCACACTCAGTACCTGAAGCGCTGCCTCCTCAACGGTGATTTTGAGATTTTCTTTTTTTAACAGTCCTGGTCAGGTAAAAAATGATGAAGATATCGACGGAGCCGTTGGCCCTCGTGATGTTGAGCGTGAAGCTCCCGACACCCCACTCCTCTGTCGCCAGCGTCGGCTGCACGGGGTTCACGATCGACTGCAACGAGCCCAAGGGGTAGTACGAGTGAAGAGCGTGGTACCTGAGGATGACGGCCTTCGTATCGGCCGGAAGGGTCTGGATCCGGCGGCCTGCCGGAGAGGAGAACGCGTCGTCCGTTGGGAGGAAAGCCATGATCCCGGTGCCCCACTCGTCGGCCTCGAACTTCGCCGTCATGCCAGATGCCGCCAGCATCGCTCTGACGACGTTGAAGTCCTTGGCGTCGATCAGGACACTGGTGATGTTGATCGGCACCGGCGGGCCACTCTGCGACGCCGAGAGGTCGAACCTCGACGGGAGCAGTAGGCCGTCGATGGTGAAGATGGAGGCGATGTATGGTACGGCGCGGATGCAGAGATCAGTAGAGATCGTCTCATTCAAGGTCAATTCTGACGTCGCCTCCCTGTTCGGCCCCGATCAGTTAATGGCGGATGAATCTTTATTTTATTTTCTTATGATTTTGTACTAAAATAACTAAAAGCAAATTAGTAGTTCTTATTTAAAATTTTCATTATTTTATTAATATTATATATTTTATTATTCTGATCATGAAGCTTACGCTTCAACGCCTCGAGGCTTACGCCTCGCTTCATAACATGCTCAACCCCTCGCTTCGCCTCATCGCATTTAACAACCTTGCTACTGATACAATGGCCAAGGATAACGTGATTGGTCGATCAAGGATTAAGGATCAATATGAGAAGGTATCGCAAAATCGTTGAACCGGCCGTTCCTGCTTGTTGTGTTTCCAGTTATACGGTCAGACAAGATGACTGGAATATTCCCCATGATTTTGCTGCCCAGGCTGCCCGACTTGTATTGGGCTCGATGTGGGTTCCAAACCCCAAAAAGCCTCATTGGCTAGAAGAGGCAATGAAGCATAATGCAAAATCAACTTTGATTGTTGGGATGGGAGCTGAAGTGACTTCAATCATGGGAGGTGGTGCAATCATTAGAGATTCCCCTGTATGGCCAAGAAAGGTTGTTATGGAAATTCTTTTCGAGAATAGAAGTTTCCTTTTTAAAGATGAACATATTGCCTCAACATGCTATGAATTTACACCTCATTTACATTGGAGTCGGATGGCCAGCCAGGCTAGTGTGCTTGTGTTTGACAAAGTGGAAGATGAGGAGCGCTTACAATGGGAGGGAGGGGCCTCCACCTCTGATACTGGATCTCAAGTCATGGAGACTAGTGACCCAATCCTTATTTCAGATCTCTAGGTAGACTTGGGTCTCCCGGAACCCCGTCGTAGGTCCTAGGGATGACGTTTCTAATCTTGGGTCTTTGGATCCCCCACAACAACAACAATGGTGAAGTCCCTTCTGACGTGGATGATCCGTTGGATGATAAAGCAAATCTTAATGAAGTCCTTGCGGTCATCAAACTCAAGTTAACAAATTCTTCCAAGTCATCTATCTTGTCTGAAATGAAGACGAAGATGATTCAGATTAGTAATGCTGAGCACCCCACAGATGAATAGGAAACTGAGGGAGCAAATAGGGTTCTCATTGCTTATCAATGTGTGTGGCAATGTGGAATATGCATGGGTTGGGCAGCTGCGAAAAGCAAGTTTGATGTGATGTGGTGTGTATTCAGGAAACAAAATTGCAGTCACTTAACGATGATGTGATGAATTCAGTTTGGCATAATAACTCCTATGACCTTCCAATGGACGTGCAGGCAAGATCATTGTGGCATGGAGAGAGGGCCTTCAGGGAGAGGTGTTGCACTATGGAGAGTTTCAATCACTATGTTCTTTCAGGGCACTAACATTTCATCTACGTTCATGCTGATGATGGTGTATGGTCCAATCGCCTTTGCTAGGAAGAGAAATCTTTGGAAGGAGCTAGACCGAATTATACGGTCTTTTGGGTCATCTAAGATGTTTGATTAGTGTGTCGGGGAGGGGGGATTTTAACTACATTTTGAAGCTGGATGACTCAAATAATTTGCATATTTATACTTGTAATATGAGGTGATTTTTGGCATTCATAGAAAGGTGAAACCTGTCAGAAATCCATATGCATGGGGCCCATTCACATGGTCGAGCAAGCAGACCCCATCTACACTTCGCAAACTGAACTATTTTCTTTTATCGTCAGGGCTGCTTTAGAAGTTCCATGATACGAGGGGTGTAGTCGAGCTGATCACAATTTCAGATCATGCCCTAATATCCCTCACCTGGGGTGAGGGTTGAGGGAAGACGAGCTTGTGGATCAATGGTGGTCTAGAGAGGGCAATGCAACTCGGTGGGCAGCTATACGGGTTATTCATATACCTGAATTTATTCAAGAACTGATTCGGTGGAACAGAGATAGGTGCAAGGTAAGATTTCATCTTCTTGATACATGAGAGGATGAACTTCATTCTGTCCAAGCTTTGGTACGTGTAAACACCCCAATTTTGATGTTGGGAGTCACATAACAAAATCCAATATTTTTGGCCTTTTTCAAAGTTCTATTAACTTCAACTTTATTTTTTGCCTAAAAAATAGAATCAAGACTGTTTTCCAAAAGATCAAATAAACGGTTCCAATGAGTCAATAAATCATGTTATTATGACATCGGACTAGAAAGCTATGACCAAAACAAGGTAATTTGTTTAGTAAAAATAGTATTTTTTTTCAGGTAGATCCCACTTTAAGCTCAATTTTAACTACCAAAAAGATTGAATTTGGTTTTACACTTAGATGATGAATTAGGTTTTAAGATTTTAGCTTTTCGACGCATCAAAAATCACTTCAAACGGATATCCTCATAAGAAGTTATGTCCAAAACATGTTAACCTATCATGCTTGTTTTACCCATTTTTTCTAACGACAATCAATTTATCGTTAGAAACTGTTCAAAAATGCTAACAACAATCAACATATAGTCAGCATATTTTTTTATTTGTCATAAGGAGGGTGAAAAAATGATGAATTGTCGACAATACTTGGTGACAGTCCCAAAATGCACGCCCTTAGGATCAGCCCAACTTAATTTGTCCTTCACAACTCAAAACAAGATATTAAATTTTAAAACTCCTTTATAAAATAAATATTCTATCTTAAGCAACATGCCTTGGACGAATATCAACCATTTGTTCAAAACCACCTAATAGAAACCGTTCATCTCAATCTGGGTCAGATCCAAAAAATAAATCTCGGATATGCTGAAAATGGATCTGTATAGACCAAAAAAACTATAAATAAGAGGTTGTCTCCCTATTTCAATATCTAGAATCCAAATCTTAGCTCTAGCATTACTCTGTCAAAATCTCTACACGACCTAGCCTAGCCTAGGTTCTAGATCCCTTATCTCACCCTTTTTTTGAACCCCACACCTTGTAGAAGTGTTGTCTGTGCTCTCCCATGCTCGTCAACAATGTAGGAAGGGCTACCTAAACCTAAGGTGAGATTCAAATTTTTTAATATTTATTATATTTTTATAACTATTAAATTTTTAATATTCATATATTTTCCTGTTTTTGTATTTTTCCAAAGTTTTGGTAGCTCCCACCACTAAGCTCACTTTTTTTTATAGGATCCACGTACAAGGTATGTACACTCTCAAGCTGCCACCTGTGATCATTGCAGATTTTTTCCTCTCTATTCTTCTTTTCTTTTCTAACCTCTATTCCCTTTTTAAAGGAGAATAAAAGATAGAAAAGAAGAGAGAAGAAAGAAGAAGGAAGAAAGAAGAAGGAAGAGAGGAACCCTTTTTCAAAGGTCTCACTTGACCTTCATTTTGATTTTTTTTTAAATTACTCGCCTCCGTTTTTGAAAATTTATGGGAAAAGACAAAAAGACGGGATTCACTTGTCGGTACGAGGTTCGACCGTTCCTGGCACCTTTACCAGGGGTAATCGAACCAAGGATCAAACTTATGCCTTTTGCTTTGCTTAAATATTGTCTAAGAAATTATTCTAAGTCTAAAATGCACAAAAATCATGATTGTGTAATGCAAATGCAAAGATGTATGCTTTTGAGAAGAATAATTTTAGAACTTTTGGGATTATCCAAGTGATTTTGAAATAAATTTGAGAATATTGTGAAAAAATGGTTTTTGAAAGTCGAAGATTTTGAACATAACTTAGAACTTGAAATAGATTTGAAAAGAGACTTGAAGTTCTAAGTCTTGGAATAATTAGAGATTTGAAAATAGATATTGAATTAAAGAGATGAAGAGAAAAGGAGATTTGGAACTGAGATAGAATTTGAAGTAAACATGAAATTTCAAAGTAAAAAATGAACTTTGAATTTGAGTTTGATTCTCAAGAATCGATTTTGAAAAGGGATCTTTGATCTTGGAAATGAATTTGAAATTTTAAAATTGAATTAAACTTTGAAATTTAATTTGAGTTGGAAATTGAATTTTGAATCTAGAAATGAATTTGAAATTTTAAAGTTGACTTGAACTTTAAAATTAGGATATTGAAGTCTGAACTTTGAAAATAAGATAAAATTGGAAATAGAAAGATGAATTTGAATTTACAGATAAGAATTGAAGATTGATTTGAGAAATCAGAAAAATATTTGAAAATATATCTCAAAATCACTTGGATTTTTGAAATAATATGAAAAAGAATGCAATTCTATCCTAATTGGTGAATGAATTAAAAGAATTTGAAAAATTGGGTTTGAAAAGCATATTTCATTTTTAGGAGAATTGAAATAAGATTAAAAACATAATACATTCATGACTATGGTCACAAATGTATTATAAAACAATCTGTATTTAAATTCAGATAAAGGATAAAATACATTTTTGTGCCTTTATAGGGTTTGAAATGAAATTAACTTTCAATATATCCTAACTATAGCCATTGATATATATTTGAAGTTAATTTACAAGTCAAACTCTAATAAAAGAAGAAAAATTCAGAAAATATGATGATTTTTGAAGGAGACCCAGTGTGGATCTAATGTTATTCCATAAAAGATAAAAATCCTAAGCATTGTCCACTATGGCCATCAATGTGAATCATTTGCTTAGGATTAATTACCTTTTATTAGAATGGTGCACGTGCCATTCGCTTTTCACCACTGTGAGATTTTTGAAATAAAAAAAGAATGATATGAAAACAGATAATTCATGATATTTACATGATCATACATTCTAATCTAAAACTGGAAAGTAAAGTTTTTCATTATCATCTAGCTATTAGAACTTAGGAATTGAAATTCCAATGATAAAATTCCTAAACTAAGAAGGAAAACAACCCTTTCTACCAAATTCCTGCAAAATTTAGTACAAGATGCATATAGAAAGCAATTTACATAATATCACATTGAACCCTAAGATGCAACTAATGAAATGCTCATGCATATACTCTATGTAATGTAACACATTTGATGAGAAATCTTATGTATTGGAATGTAAGTGTGATACACTAAACTATTGAGGGAATGAATGCTAAAATATATGATATCCTATGCTAGGGGTGAGAATGATTGTTAAATGCATGTATCAAATCCTAAAAGGATGAATTCTAAGATATCATATACTATCTTAATAAAGAGACATATATTGTAATATACATGGTAGGATACACATGATATTATAATGGGTGACAGGAATATGTTGTAAACTGAAGTAAAAATGATATGTATGTGGTAGATGGTTGCAAGGAATGAGTTTGGTAAGGCACAAGAAGCAAGTGTTGTGATGTAATAGGCTATGCAAGTGGTAATGGAAGGGGCTATCTGCTGTGAAGATACAAAGTGTCAATGGAGTGTTGTGTGATATATATGTGCTGTGAAGGTGAAGGTGTCACAAGTGCAGAGAAAACTAGGTAACAGGGTGCATGGGATGATGATATGATGCTATGATGAACTAGCATGCAGTAGGCAAAGTGGGAATGACTGGTGTTTTGTGACAGAGGATGGTGCAGGTGAGGTTGTGGTAAGGTGAGCTAAAGGGGAGGCATACAGGTGCCAAGTTGATAGGTAGTGAAGTGCCTAGGTATAGTGTGGAAGAGGCTTATAAGTCGGGGCTGGAAGTAATGAAGGGCTAGTGAAAGTGGTGAACAGTGTATGGATATTTGCTAAAGGGGGACAGGAAGGGAAATGTGTGTCGTGATGTGCACCAGATGTGGTGTATTGGTTAGATGAAGAAATGCAGTGTGAAGACAGTGTGTAATGTGCTGGAAATGTAAAAGCATGTTATGAAATGTTGTCTGTGCAGAGTGTGGTGATTGTGAAAGCATGGTGGATAAAGAAAGTGGATGGAAAGGAGTTGTGTAGGGGTGAGCTATAGCAGGTGTGGAGTTGGAAAATGTATGGGTGTATGTGTGGCAACAGTGGTGAATGGGATAGCTATTGTAGATGGTAACAGGGATGTAGTGTAGGAGTGAATTGGCAAATGAATGACAGTGAAAACTGTTGTGAAACGTAGATAGCCGGTGATGGAATGGGTAAGTGGAGCTAGTGGGAGTATGGAAGTGCGAGTGATGTTGCAAGAGGTACAACAGGGAAGGAAGGTGTAGGGAGAGATGAAATAGCAAGAAATGTCAATGGATGCATTTTGGTTTCCAGAATGTTGAGCAGAACTTACAATTGTGGGCTTTGGTTTCCATTGCTTACTAGGTCCAACTTTCTGAGGGTTGATAAGTGGTTGTTTTACCGAGACCCTAATCATCTGCAGGAATGCCACCAGAGCAGTGCAAACAAGCAGTTTCTTTCGACAACATCTATGACAAGGCTATCCTCTGATGCCTCAGGAGAGGCACTGCTAGAACTCCATCTGAGGGAATAGCTTCTTTCTTTGGCTGAGAAAGATCCTATAAAGCTGACATGTAAATTAACCTTTTATCATATGTCCTTGCTCTTTCCTGCCCTATTCCAACGGGATGAAAAGAGTTACCCAAAACAGGTTGCAAAGTAGTATGAATCTTGCTCTGTATTAACACTATAGGTGGATGTCTTGTATCATCAAAACAAAATAGAGGTCAACATCATTTTCTACATCTGAACTGCTTGCGGGGGAATTGATATCTGACATTGAATGCTTGTGAAAAGTGTCCATAAGGAAATTCCTGATGTTTCTCGAACAAAAGGTACTGCATCAGCACCAGAATTTTCTCTACCTGCAAAAGAAACCTGCAAATGGTGGTCATAAACATTTTCAATATTCCCCAAAATTCTAGAGACTTTCTTTATCAAAGTGGATGGATGCTCATTGATTGAACTTTTGTTTTGGAGATCTTGAGAAACTAAAGCAAAATTCAAGTCTCCAGCAACTTCTTCAACACCTATGTGGAACGAGAACCCACTTTTTGTATTTTCCAATATGTCATCATTATCACTATCTGAAAGAGTAAGGTCCACCACACACTCAGAATCTGACAAGAAATCTATGTCTTCTGCATCAAACTTGGAACAACCAACACAATTTAATGATCGATTCTGCGGAGGATTATCAGCACCCTGAGATGGAGTAGGAAGAACAGGAATCTCTATTGCACTCTTATAACTTTTTTCTTGCTCCAAAGATAACAGCGATAGCCAACCCGAGTTGGGAAATCCACCATCATTGCTCGCTAGAGGCTTTACATCTACCTGTTATTCATTTAGCAATTCACCTTCATATGTTTGATCAATATATACATCACTAGATCTATCAAAGCCATCTAGAGACAAAAATGAGTAGTCCATATCATTGTCACCCCTGATTACTGAGAGGTCCAAGTTGTTTGAAGGAGACCATGGAACAAATCTAGGTAGACCAGCTTTTGATGAAAATGACCAGGGATGTTAGTGGAGGCCATATTGAGAATCAGATGGATTCTTAGGGAATACTGGAATGAGAAATTCATTTTTTCTTTGATGGTGCATCTCCAGTACCCGACGAAGGATCATGCGATTGGGACTGATCCTCGTTCAGTATATCAAAGAACCTTTCCTCACTAATCGAGAAGTCATCCATATCACCTAAGTTGTCACCGCCGAGAAGGCCCTCGACGTCCAGCCACAAGTTCAAATTACCTGGTTGGTAGGGGTCCAACATCGGTAAACACCATGAAAGAGCCCTTGAAGAGGTCACCAACGTTCGATGCAATCGATTTAGGGTAGATCAAAGGGCACCAAGAATCGTCAAAGGGGAGAATAACGATAACCAATACCTTGGCAATGAAGCAAACACAGAATTTGCCCAAAAATTCCATCGAGGAAGGAAGGGATGAAGGAGATTGAGGGGGGTATACAAAATCCAGACATCACGATGATGATAAATATGGATATCATTGCCAAGGTATACAGATAGGCACCACAATGAATGTGAAAGAAAAATGTATGCTATGAAAGCAATTAGATGCAATGAAACAGAATGTAACTTGAAATGAATGAAACTCAATGAATAATATGAATGAAGATGCAGTTAGAAAGACAACCAAATGCAATAAAAAACCAGGAATCAGACATAAACAGGGATTAAAATGTAAATTAAACATGAAAACAGAAAAATAGAAATAACCTACGATATGCGGGAAGAGAGAGGAATGAAAACTAAGCTAATGCCGATGAAGTTAAAAGACAGAATAAGCTTGTGGCAGATCAATAAAGAAATACAAAAGAAATCAAAGAGGAAGTCGAAACTGAAGAGGAGAAAATGAAGTAGTCTCAGATATAAATCAAAATTCAAACCCAGATAAATCAGCAATGCCATTGCGAGACATCGTCGGTTACCAGCATATAAAATATACCAAATAAAACCAAAAATCCATCATGAACTGAAACTGAAACAAACGTCATATGAAAATATGAACAGACAATGAAAGCAAAAAATAGGGAAAATGCGCTAAAATCTATGATAATCCAGAAATTCATGAGCAAAGGATAAAAGGGAAGGGAGAAGATGTTGGAATCAGGGATTTCGTTATTGTTGCACGCGGTGGGTTGAGATTGTCATAGGCAACTCAACGTGACCCATGGTGCGTTAATGGGATAAAGTAAGAATAATCCAAAAGAAAACATATATATAAAAGAAAGAAAACAAAAAACAACATAGAGGAGAGGGAAAGGAAACGAAAACCAAAAGATAAAATCCGAATAATAAAAGAAAACATAATAAATAGAGAAGAATTTTGCATAAAATCAAAAGAAGGGAAAAGCGCTTACTTACCTGTAACTACAGGGGGCGGTCGATCGACTTCCTTCAGACGATGGAGAGGAAGACCAGAGAGAGAGACAGAGAAATGAAGAAGAGGAAAGGGGAAAAGGATGGGATCATTGAGAAGAAGAAGGGAATGCTGAGGTGAATCACAGATGGGGAAGAGTCAACCCCTTTGACTTGTTTTATAACGACATACCGTTAGAAAACTTTCGGAGGAGGTCCTTTTAATTTTTAAAATTTTCAAAAAGGGGTTATGTTTACAAGACTTTTTCAGAAAAGGGTTATGGAAAATTGCGTGTCGAGTAATGATTTTTGAAAATTGCGTAGCGAAAAAAATGGCAAATTGCTACGCAATTTTTGAAAATCGCTATATCGAGTAGCGATTTACGAAAATCGCATAGCGAAAAAAATAGCAAATCGCTAAATCGAGTAACGATTTATGAAATCACGTAGCGAAAAAAATGGCAAATCGTTATGCGATTTTTATAAATCGCTATATCGAGTAGCGATTTACGAAAATCACGTAGCGAACAAAATGACGAATCGCTAAATCGAGTAGCAATTTACGAAAATCGTATAGCGAAAAAAAATAGAGAATCACTAAATCGAGTAGCGATTTACAAAAATCGTGTAGCGAAAAAAAAAACAAAAAATTGCAGGAAAGGGTGTTACAAAAACCGCAAGCAAGAAACAACCGAAGGAAACAATAAACAAGAACGATCAAACAAAACACTTTATTGCTCTTTTTTTATAGTTACAAGAGGGAAAGAAGAAAAAGAATTTATACAAGGCCCAAAAAAATTCTTTCAAGAGTCAGCGGGACCCGCGTCGAGGGGAGCGCCCCCTGTAAGGGCAAAAACTCTGAATCAGACTCCACAACTCATCAAGTTGAACCATGCTACAATCAGTCTGCAGATCTGTCGGTGCTTGATAGAGCAATGTAGGATCGTCTGCTGGATGTGCATAGAGGCAGAAAGAGAAGGGAGAGAGAGGGAGGGTTGATGTTCATGGCCTTCTTTAGGGGGATTTCTTTCTCGGATAATCCTGCAGTGCATGGACTGAGTCTTAAATAACCATCTCAGGGATACTTAAGTCTTTTCAACCACTCCTTTTTCTAGAATCACCGTTTTATGGCACCAATGATGGAAAGGGTACTTAAGTCTTTGCAACCGCATCGGATTTTGACGCTAACTGATGCTGACAAACATGGGGATACGAGCTGCATATGCTTACATATGTGACACTCATTAGGACCCCCGAACACACACTGTAGCAAACAGTGCGTCTTAGGGGGGAGGGGGGACATATAACCTGCTTCAGTATTCTAATGACAGCTCAACATAAGCTGCCTCAAATAGCGGCATTGTAAATATTATTTGTAAATCTTGTGGGATTTTTTTATAAATAAAAACTGACAACGTTTGCCTTCTAAAAAAGAATAGTTGTAATAAAACTCTCACACTCACTTAACCCATTTAGGGTATGATGAACCAAATCTTCATTAGCACAAGGAGTAAGAACTTAACATGATTTAGATACTACACCGTAGTTTTATCCTTCTTCATGTCTTGCATGTCTTTTTTATGCTAAAGAATTTTGAAACTCTATTGCAAGGCATAGAACTTTTAAAGAGCAATCCAAGCACCCCGAGCAATGGACGTCCTAATGATTTGGCCCCTCATGGCCTCTATAGCCATGGCTTTGATTCAACTCAATGCCAGATGATCCAATCTCTTCCAGATCAAATATCCGGGATTGATCACCTTCTTCGTTGAATTGGGATGGTGCAAGATGTGTTGAAGAAACTCGAGTAAATATTGGCAAAACACAATAGATTCAGTTTGAGGTCACCATAGCAAATAGTACAAATCATCGAGGACTCGCGATTCTCACTTGAAGCGATTCCGATTCTTTTGTGAAATCGACCGATCGTGAAAATCATGATGAAAAATACACGAATAATAGCAACTTAGCGCTTCAGTTTTGACAAGAGAGAGAGAGAGAGAGAGAGGTAGCAAGCTGGCAGTTGTTAATTTGCCGCAACGTTAAAATACTAAAAAATAAAATTTCAGGCATTTAATGCAGTGGAGAGAGAGAGAGAGAGCACATAATTAAAGAAAAAAATGTTCAAATAGATACAAATTTAGGTTTCATCAAAAAAATGCAAACAAATGTGGAACCTCTAAATTTCATATATATATATATATATATATATATATATATATATATAATGAGATTTGGTAACATATTAAAAAATTTTAATAATATTTTTAAAATAATCAAAATATAATGGAATTATTTTTTTATCAATTTCGTCTTTTTTGTTCATGTGAATTTAGCATAATGGGTTTGTTAAAGGTAGATATTAACTTTTTTCTCAATAAAATTTTGAATTACAAAATTTTGATACAAATAATAGTTATTTGATTGACCAATATTTATTATATAGTCTTTTAATCATTACTAGTCCGTTAGCCGATTATTTACGATTAATCATTATTTTTTTTGCCGATTAATCGTGATTTGTTGAGGAGTTCAAACGGCGATGTTGACCAGTTTTTTTTACTATTAATCACGATTTGATAATGAGAGCACTTCCCGAGGATTTGCCGAGGGCGAGTTAGGCTATTATGATCTTTTATAGCCAAGTAGTTAATTACAGTTTCTGTTTTGATAATGTAACTGCAGATATACATTATGATCTTTCTTCTCCTTAATTTTTGGCTGGCACTCCACGTTATCAATATCTTCATTAGATTGCCGCCTTATCTTGCTGCTGCAGCTATTTTCCATAGATGCTTCTTTTGGAACAGACGGATCATCTGCAGGAACTGGATCTGACATCTTAAGATACATTATTATATATAGTTGTGTATGTGTGCTAAGCAATTCTGTATGTGTATTCATAGACTTGTGTTGGTGCATATTGTTTCTCTGTTTTATACTGATTTTTTTTTATATACTGATATTATATATATCTTGTTCTCGTTTCCTTTATTCTTTGGTGACACTATTTTGTTTTTCTTCTTTTACTTTTGTTTGATTTAATAGGTTGTCCTTCTTCTTTAAGAGAGAGAACCAGCGGTGGAGGGTTTGACTGCAGATGAGAGAGAGGGATAGAGAGAGAGAGAGCTGGATTTTTTCTGTCATGAAGACCCGTGAAAAAAGAGAAAATTTCACGACTCTTCACGAGCATTCGTCCAAAACTGTCCATCCTGCAACGTAGCCTATTAGCATGACATTCTCATAGCTTTCCTTTACAGAATATCTAACCATCAAAGCACCACCAAATAGATCCATTGCACAACAAAGAAATCGCGTGACTTCAACTATATTCATTGCATCTTAGACTAGACTTTAAGTGAGTACTAGGAACTTTTCCTTGAACATGTTAATTACTATGTGAACAACTCAGACGTATCGATTAACTTAATTATCAAAAGTGCAATATTCAAAAGCCGCAAGGGTGCATGTGTGCGCAAGTATGGCTGACTAGCTCTAGCGATCACTATCACTATGTCAACTCCTACATCTAAAACTATGTGCCCATGAAAACTCGATTCCTTTTTGCATTTGGGGGCCTTTTAAATCACGTCTAGTCAAGCCAAAATTCATTAAGTGAAAGAGGTTTTTATTTGTATTTTTATATTTATTATATGTGCATCTTTCAACTTATCAACACACCTGCACAAGGACGCTTTGAAGCATATACGCTGAGTACCAGTGTATTTGGTTAAGTATTCCATTTAAAATAAAATCTCTCTCTCTCTCTCTCTCTCTCTCTCTGCGGGATAACTCAGGCCAAATGGTAGATTTGATGATATTGACATAATGCATGCGTAGCTTCTGTGATGGTGGGACCGTGGTGTTTTGGAGTGTAGCAGAGAAGAGTGTGATGATGGGTTAGAGCAGCATCAAACTCCTAGGCTAGGACACTTGCCCCGAGACCTATGCTATGTGTTGGCTTGCACAGATGGGACGATGCTCATGAGAATCGAACCTTGCCCGTCTATCAGCCAAGGCCCCACCCTACGCTCCAACCCCTCTTGGGAAAATTACAAAACATACTTTGGAAATAATGAATTGAAAATAATGGAATTTGTTTTTTGTCAATCTCCACTATAAACCTTGTAAATACTCGTGCGCACGTGTAAGAGAGAGAGAGAGAGAGAGAGAGAGAGAGAGTCAATAACCTTTAGAAATATCCCAGTCCACATAAAGTTTGCATCCCAAAGTCGACATCTATTGCTATTACAGAGTCATATTTTCTTATCCTTCTTCAATATTCAAAAGTCTCTTTTCTTTGGGGACTCAGCTTATCTGGTAGGTGTTGGGACGTGCTTGCCTAAAAAAAAAAAAAAGCAGGCAAGCTATAAGTTTGCGGCCTATGTAATTTCTTCAACCTTCAAAAAGTCACAAGCCCAACTATAATAACTTTTTCTTGATGAACTACAATGACTTAGAAAACTCAAAATTCCAAATACTGAAGCACTGACAACAACGTAGGAAAAGAACTTCTACATAAGAAATACAATAATTTTTTGAAAAGTAAGAAAATGTTATTATTCAAAAAAATAAATAAGTAAAAAAACTAAATCATTTACTTTAAAAGCTACTAGATATTTAGTGGTCCGTTCATATGGCCGGACCTAGATAAATCATGCTTAAATTCATACTTTTATGAAAAATAAATAGATAAAGACATATAATTACGTATACGTTTAAAACACATTATACCTTATTTTTAAAATAGAGCCCATCTTGGAGACGAACTTGTATAATGAAAATTAAATGTAAAGTTATACATAAAAAAAGAAGCTTATATGTAAGCATGCATGTTAATTAGCCAAATTTTGCAATATTCATCCAAATGTAGTTTTTAATCTAAAGTCGCTTATGACGCTGAAAAAAATTAGTAAGAAGTCCGTATGCAATATAATTTGATAGAAACTACTAAAAACTTTCACAAACAAAATGAGTAACAAGCAATAAACATCACCATTATATTCACAACATTGAAGCAACTAATCAAGCTTTTTCAATGAAGTCCTATATATTGTCATCAACCACTATAACTCACATATTAGCTTGAAGTTTACCATCTTCACCAATTGTGAAAAAAATGAACGTCCTTTTAATGGTGAACTTGCACTGAAAATGCAAACCGTTACAAAATCATAGCATTTGATGAACGGTAGCCTCCATCTCATCACTTTGTGCAAGAAATTAAGAGATAAAAAAGGGGACTCATCGAACAAAAAAGATGGAAAAACAATTAAGAATTTAAAAAGGAAAAAAAACTTTTAAATAGCATTAATCTTTTTTAACCAAATAATTGGGGTAAATCTGTTGGGATTTTTCTTGTCAATGGTGGAGACTCCAGTTTTGCTGCCTAAATTTATTTGTTAAGGGAAATAAGTAAAGAAGACTATGTCACAACCCTTACTTTCCACGTCATGACCCATTTGGATTTGATCTTTTTTTATTGCCAATGAAAAATGAGAAAGGAGTGATTTCTATAGATATTTTAGGAAAGAGAAAAATTTTCATCAATTTACTATTGAGAGAGAGAGAGAGGAGAAAGAGAGATAATTATACATTATACGAGTTTTTAAACAAAATTACAATATGTCATGGACATAACACTTTAAAAAAAAACTATACAGAGAATGGATAAACAAAAGTTTAATGACATTGTCAGAACACAAGGCAAGGACGTTAATTTAGAAAAGTTGATGAAGCATCTAATTTTTGGCACTTAC